>NC_138180.1:41566357-42766357 GCF_964165515.1 Mesoplodon bidens | reverse complement strand
CACCGGTAACCATGTTTGTTTTCTACATCTATGACTCTATTTCTGTTTTGTAAATAAGTTCATTGGTACCATTTTTTTAGATTCCACATATAAGTGACATCATATGATATTTGTCTCTGACTTACTTCACTCAGTATGACCATCTCTAGGTCCACGCATGTTGCTGCAAATGGCATTATTTTGTTCTTTTTTATGGCCGAGTAATATCCCATTGTATATATGTACCACATCTTCTTTATCCATTCCTCTGGGGATGGACATTTAGGTTGCTTGGCTATCGTAAATAGTGCTGCAATAAACATCAGGGTGCACGTATCTTTTCAAATTATGGTTTTCTCTGGATATATTCCCAGACCTCCTTCCCCAGCCCCACTCTGCAGCCCTTGGGAATCTCCTTCTGAACAAAAGCAGAGATGGCCAGATGGTTTTTGGTGGTGGGCCTCGCCCCACTCAGGGCCCGTGGGGGGACCATTACTGAGGAAGGCAGACGTGACCCCGATGGGCCCCAAGGCTGCTCCCCCTCCCTCCTGAACCCTTAGGAGCCAGGCCGCAAGGCTGGCCACTCGACGGAAACACCTGAGAGTGAGTTTAAGCTTAAGTTTAAAAAAGGAAAAGGCGACAAGTACTTGCCCCCAGACCCATGAAATCAGGAATTCTACAGTAGGGCCCGGGAGTGGGAATTTTTCTGAAGTTCCCCCAGGTGACTCCAAAGTGCACCTCCCAGGCTGAAAACTACTAACAATTTGATTTGCAGCAAGACTCCTTAGACCAAAGGCAACAGTGTCCACCAGCACGGCTGGGCCCAAGCTCTAACGAAGAGAGCACAAAGGCAGCTCCTGTGGTTCCGAGCACCTTCCAACTGCAGACACCATTTATGCCATTTGACTTGGCAAATGCCTTCTGTACAGCAGGACAGGGTGACGATAACTCAGGTCCTTTCAGAGTTATGGAGGGACCCCCTGTGTACAGAACCAGCCTTCACGGTGCTGCAGAACATTGGGAATTCTATTTAAGCTGAAGCTAAATTTTAGTTTCCTCCCTGAATTATTTATTCCTCAAAAAATAAATGGTGAACCCCAGGAGATGGTGGTGACAGTGCGTGTTGCTCAGGAGGGACTTTAAAAATCACTGCTCCAGCTGCTGCAGTAACAAATTCCACAAATAAAATGGCCATCGCAGAGCGCTCACCTCCCATCAGGTCACTTGGCAAGCTGATCTCGCCCCAGAACACGTATGTCACTTTACGCTCGTGGGTGGTTGGTGCCTCCATCCGGAATGAGTGGGAGGCACAGCGAAGCTGATGGTGCCCATGTCCTGGCGGAGCACAGCACATCTGACTGCACCCCCTGAAGCCACTGCTTTTATAACACGAGTTGTACTTTTGTAACCAGCAGTGGTGACCCCCAACTTGGCCATCTATTCCCTGTGCCCCCATTGGCGCCCCGGGAGCTCCTTTCGTGGGTCGCTGTTCATCCATCCCTCCTCTCTCACCCGCTCCCCAATCTTAGCCTGGAGGTGAGCGTGCGTTTCTGGACCAAACGTCAACGTGTAACTGACACCACAACTAGCCACAGTGCACCCTGCAACCTTACGGGTAAGATTCCAAGAACAGCTGAGAAGCAAGGAGAGCTGGGGTTGTGGACTGGATGAGAAACCTGAATAAAACAAATCCCCACCAGATAATTGTGGCATAAAATAAATCTAATGGCAGACTAAATGGAGTATCTGGGAAGTACCTTGAACCTTCATTCAAAAACACATAACTCCTAAACCACGTCAGTTTTCTTGTTTCCACTTTTAATTCTGCCATTTTCCCTTAATGTTCAGGTTTTAACAAAGACAACAGGGCTATTGCTTGCCAAATCCCAGCTAGGAATTCAGAGCATAGAACAAATCAAAACTACAGCCAAAAAATTATCAATCTGTACAACTAACTTTAGAAAATAGTTTAGTACAATTTTGTTGTAAAACTCATTTACAGGAGGTTAATCACATGTACTTATCAAATTTCCTCCTGATAATACATGAAAACAAAAACTCAATAAACTATGCATAGTAAATCCAAAGCAAATTATATGCAAAGAAGCAAAACAAATTTTTAAGTACAATATATGCATGTTCAAAGAACTAAGACTGAAAGAAGGCCACTTTCTTTAACGCCAGGGCAAGGACGAAACTAACAGCTGCATTTTTCACCTGCAGTAAGGTTAACCACCAATCAACAACACTGCACTGACAGCCACATCAGGAAAGGCCACACTGTACATATGAAATGCTTCATGCAAATACATACATCAACAGGAACCACCAATCGATTCCAATGCAATGTCAGGTATGACTGTTTCCTGCTGGGAGAGGCTGTCAGGACACAGGCTTGCTCATTACCAGAGATGATGCACTAATTCTCACGTTGCCAGACCAGGTGGAAGGTGGACCAAAAGTGAACACAACGTGTGAGAACAGGCACCAAACTTAACTGGAAATAACATCGTTTGGGTGGGGCAGCAAAGTACGTACGGTGGGGAGCACTTACTTCACGTGTTGTGTGAGCGGAGTGGGAGAAGTTCCTGACCCCAGCTCTTTCCAGCATGCCTCTTCTCTAAGCTTACAGGTTTTAGATTCTCTACATTGTCACTACAAGTGTCTGCTAAATGAAGCATTTTACCAAGATAGCAGGAAAGTAAACTTAAAGAAACAATGAGCTTTCTTGCCAAAGGCCAGGCAGGAAGCTTACGAAGCCCCTACCCAGAGTGGGGCTCAGCCCGCCTCTGTCAACAGGGAGCAGGGGCTAACTGTGGGGACAGAGCACGTGCTCCCCGAGTGACAGGACTGTTCAATCCCATCAGCAGAGGTCTGGAAACCAGAGGGAGGGACAAGGGTAACAAAGAAGTAGCATGCTTAAACCTTTGGCAACCAAATGTTTTTTTTTGAAAGCTCTTAATAACCTGCTTCAGTAGAATTCCTGATGAACACAAAGCCCTTTTTGCTTAAAAAGCAGATGACTGAAAAAGTTTCAAATGGTGCACATTCGTCTTCAGGAATGCATGCTTTCTCCCCCAAATTAACTAGGGCTGCAAAGCATTCACTACAAACCGCTAGTTCAAACAATGGTCAACTGTTACTAACACAGATTCTCAGTCTGTGATACCTCAACATCAGTGTGTGTGCGCTTGGAAAACTGGACTTTGACATTAGGCAGCCCTGCCCTCCATCAAGTCTCTCAAATCACCACCCACCATGGCCACCTCCTTTCACAGAAGCACAACCCCTCTAACCAGATCTTCCACCACAGCGGTGTATTTGCGTCACTTACGATGGTTTCCAAAGATGACAGGCAATCTGTCAACTCTCTCCCTGTTCTCAACTCCCAAGCATTTGCACTCCTCTCCCATCCTTCGCTTTTTAGAGGATGTTTCTCTCCTGCCTAAAATATTGTATCTGGTCTGCCCTAACTGGTTCTCAAGCTGCCTGGTGACCAGTATCCCTTGGGAAGATGTTAAACATCCAGATTTTCATGAGTTGGATTCTCTTGGTGATCCCCAGGCTTCCAAAAGCCACCCCAGCACTGCTCCAATACTTGGCAACCACTGGATTTGTAACCCACCAGTTGCAGGAAATTCACAATATGCTGGGGGGATCTGAATGACATTTCAAGAATTATTCTTTCATTTCACATTCTTCTATCTCACGAAGAATGAGAATTTTAGCTAGAGAACTACGTGCTGACTACAATGGGCAGACAAACTCATCACAGAAATGTAACATCCTGTGCCAAGGTGCCTCGTCTAAAAAGGTGCCGGAGTGGAACTTCACCTAACAGAGCTCTGCTTCCCAGGGTCTTGCCCAGGACACTCCAGTTGGTTTAACAGGACTCTGACCCAACACATTGACTCACTTCTCTCAGGCCACCTGGGCTGTTAAAAACGTCTGTTTGCTACAACAATCTCTGAAAGGAACTGCCCTGCTCCCATCTTTTTTTTTTTTTTTAAATATAAGGTTGGTTCCGTTGAAAATGATTAACATTTTAAGCAGGGGAAAGAAAAGCTGTCTACCAGATTAAATTTTAAGAGGATTCTGTTATTTGCTATACAAATATACATTCCAACTTTTACAGCATCCTCTTAAAATCCTCCAGTCTGACCTTTCCTACAGAAGAACAAGAGATCAACATTTTAAGTCTTCGACTTCGAGGACATTATTACTGATACACAAATGCCTTGTGAAAGCTTTTGCAACTGACAAAATGTACTGAAGATGACCAAGAGGCCCATGTGTTAGGATACATTTTCTGTTTTCCAACAGCACACAAACTCCTTTAAGGAAAAAAAAAATAATCTTATCTGGACAGTCCTACTAGCTGGTCATCTGAAATGTGCAGTAATGCTTGTGGCTGACAGTCTCATTTGGCTCCACTATAAAAGCTTCCTCTTCTTCAAGCTACTGTCCTCCTCCTCCAGTCCGCTCTCGTCCCAGCCTGAGTTCCTCTTTGTGTGGTGGCTCAGAGAGCCACGCCTCTCCTGATCCCCCTTGGTGAAGGCCCTGGTCTCCCTCCTGTGGCTGAGTGCCTCCCCTTCCTGGGCACATCTTCTCTCACTCGTGGAAGTATTGGTACTAGCAGCTGGAGGATCACACTGCATATGAGGTCTGTGGTTGTTCACAGCAGCTCCCTTGGCGGGGGCATGCTGCCTGATACTGGTCAGATCCTGGTGACTTCCAGGGGAGCCTGGCTCTCCAGAGGGAGGCGTTGCTCCAGGATACCGGGGGCTCGAGGGCTGCAGCTCACAGAGGCACTTCCCTTTGGCTTCACAGCCCAAGCCCATCCTCCTAAGCAGTCGTGGGTCCCGAAGCCAGTCCTGAAGGGGTGGCCTTTCAGGGTCCTTTGCAGTAACAGTGACAGTGGCTTCTTTGGACTCAGAGGATGAGGGGTACAGGGAAGAAGCAAGAGACATCTTGGCAAATTCACTGTCTACCTTGTTGCTGGGCACTCTGCCCTGGGGTCTGGACACCTCTGGGGTGATAGCAGGAGGGTGAGTCAGACTTCTCTGCAGTACGGGCCTGCGTTTCAGAATCTTCATTGCATCGTGTCTATAGTTTTTGTTGCAAGTCTTAATAATGGCACCACGCTTCTGCGCATCCTGAATCAGGTGGTTCCAATGATGGTTTTCCTTGAAACAAAGAGAAGGAAGAAAATTACATCCCAAAGAAACACTCATATGCTTGGGAAGCAGAGGTTCCAGCTTTCACTTCTGAACAAATAGTAAGTATACTTTCGTGAACAGATTCTCAAGAATCCATTACTTTTCAGACAAGGCTGAAAGGAAAAATAAGGTCGAATACAAAACTATAAAGCCATGCTGCTAGAACAGAACACTGGGAACCACTTCTAAGAAAGTACTTCCATCATTTTACCACTGATACTCAGGCCACGTGGTGAATTAGCTGTCATGCAAATCTGTACCAACTGCCGGTAGCCTCATGTAGCTCTTTAATCTTCAATTAAATAAAATTAAAAATTCATTTCCTCAGTCACACCAGCCACATTTCAAGTGCTCAGCAGACACATGTGACTAGGGTTAGTATCCTGGACAACACAGACACAGAAGGGCTCCGTCATCCCACCAAGTTCCCTTTGACACTGCTGACCCTAGAGTCTTGCCTGTCTCCGGCCAAGGCTAACATTCTGGAAGAGGAAGGCTTGGTTTCAGAAAGCTCTAACTCTTGAGTGCATGCTGACTGTTCTAGAAAGAGGACCACAGCTTGCATCAAATTCCCAAAGGCTTCCCAAACTCCCAAGGGCTAAACCATCTTAATCTGCTGAGATAACTATTCCAAAGATGTCGTCTCACTTGTGTCTCTTTTCTAGAAGAGCTTAAATTATGAAAAGCACATCTAAACGGAAAAACAAAACAAAAACCCAACTCACGCATCTCTCCTCTCTTCCTTTTAGAGTTTCCTCAGCAATAAATTGCTTCTTTACAACCATCAGAACTTGGGCCTCTTTAGACAGAAGAAAGAGAGAGTATGAGGGAGGAAAAAAAGACAGAGACTGAAGGAAAGAGAAGGAAAGGATAGCTCCCCTCATGGGGGCTCCTGCACTATTCATGAAGGTGGGTAAGGGTATAGCAGTGAAGCTGCATACATAGTACTGACCTGCTGTGTGACCTTGGTCAAATCACTTGACCTCTCTGAGCCTGTTTCCTCACTGTAAGGTATGAATAGTATTTTATTTAAATGACTCTAAAATGTGTGTTGAAATAAAATAAAATAAATAAAATGCACTTTATTTTCACATTTTACCATTTCTGACTTTAGGGTGCCTCTAGGCCAGACAGCAGTTTCCATGTATGTAATCCTGGAGGAATTCATGGCTGGGCGACTACAACCTCTTGACTTTTAGTCAACAAACCACTTCTAAAAGGAATGAGTCCTGGCTCTTGCCTGAAAAATCTTTCCACAGACATCCTCTGATAAGACAAGAAAGTACCAGCACTACAACTTGGAGAATGGAGATCAGAAGTTGGAAAAAACCCCGGGACCACAGTGGGGCCCTCTCATGACACGCCTCTGACTGCACAGGGAATGGTTCGAGCATCACCAAGGGTACATGGGATGGTGAATGGGGACGACCAGAGTGTTAGTCTGAGAGTGAGATGCTTTCAGGGGTATCTTAGTCTACCTATTTTGCTGTTTTTCCTAGGTATGAACAAGAGTGGTATGACACTGGGTTGGCCAAAAAGTTCATTCAGATGCTACAGAAAAAAAAACAAATGAACCTTCTGGCCAACCCAATAAAAATCTGTCTAAAGTCTAAAAGAGTTCTTTCAGTCACTATAAGACAAAAATTCTAAGTGAAAATAAAGTGTCACAGTTCAATAGTGGAGCATAAAATAATGACGCACATTATATAACTATTGGCTTCTTGGATTTGATAAACTATGGTGGCAATGCAGACCTCACAGGGCCTTTTAAAGTAAGTCACGTAAATCAAGTGCACGGTACGGTGACCGCATGCATCAGGAAGGTGCATGTAAGCAGTACCAGGCTCAGATCTCCCTGACTCAGGAGAGCTCTTGAGAGTCCTACCCTGTGGCTGGAAAGCAGATGTAAAGCAGATGGCCTTGCTGCTATTTCTGCCAATTCTACTGCACCTAAACTTGCTGTTTAATCCAATCCCTAGATCACAAAAACAGTTCTGAGAAGGGGCTATTAGTCTTGATTTCTCAGAGGAAACCGAGTGCCTTAATCACTGATTCTATCTCCATAAGGGAAACTGGGCTGAAAAACCAAAAAAGAGGCTCGGGAAGGGGGAAGCCCAAGGACAAATACGCAAGTTGGATTGCGAAGTCCAAATGATAAACTGGAAGTTTTTCTACTCTGTTCTGTCGGTCTCTTTTTGTCACACTGGCTTCCCAGAGTGAAGATAATAACGTCTATACTGCAGCTAGACGTCAGTGGTCTTCAAATCTGCGTGACGGTGACTCTGGGGTTCACAGAGACTTACTCGGGGGGTTGTGAGCACGTTTTCTGGGAATCAATGCCCAAACCTCAGCTTCCAAACCCCAGTTCCCTATGTCCTCCTGGGGCTTTTCTGCCCTTCCACTCCATCCTTCACAACCACAAGTCTCACCTGTCCCAAATCTGACCACAGGGCACACAGCTAGGGGAGGTAAACATGCCTGGGTGTCAAATAGAGGGGGTGGTAAACAGAGGGGTGCCCATGAAGGCTCCTGCAATCAGGGCATCTAAGAGACACAACTCTATAAACATTTTACTTTTCGGGTTTGAACATTATCAAAATTCAACTGTGTGAAAAGAGTAATTGTTAATATGTTACTCAACTGACAAGATATCATTTGTTAATACTCAGATCCTTATGGTCACAGGAAAAATATACTTTTTTAAAAAACTCTTCGAGGTAACTATACATTCATAGGAAGTTACCAAAACAGTCCAGAGGTTCCACACACCCTTCACACAGTTTCCCCAAATCGTTATGAAAACCAATTCTTTAAATTTTCAAATTTACATGTAAAGTTTTTGTGGCAGAAAAGCCTAATAGTCATATTAACAGAAAGCCTTTTAATTATGAAAATATATAAACTACCCCCACTGAATTTTATCCTAAACAGTATAAATGGCAATTCAATTTTAAAGAGCAGAAAGAATAGCACTGCTCTCTATTCCACTGGATATATTTAAGAGTGGCATAATGGATTTATTTTTAATAGCTTTCTTTTAAAATGTCAAATATTTACAATACATTAGGAACAAAGTCTTTATCAACACTTAACGATGAAACGTTTTCAATATAAACTTAAAAGCGGAGGATACACAGCTTTTAAACATTCTTTCAAGGGGGTACACAAACAACAAAGGTTGAAGACCACAAATCTAGGTAAGAGCTGAATGAGAAAGACTGTATTTGGCCGCCCTCTGGTGGAACTAACCAAAACAGGGGAAAATCCTACTGAGTTGGCACCTCTCCTGAGATAAAACAATGACTCTGTTAAATACAGAAATTAGAGAAACTGAGTTATTACACCTAATGAGGCAGGCAAATACATGCTTTATCTAGCTGTGGTTCACCAAATTAAGCTGTACTATTACTATTTGTCGACTACACATGTAAACTTGCCCCTCCTTCTACAGGAGTATCTGTACGCATGGATGAGTTCTGATGCCACTCACCCCTCAAGGGAAACAGCAAGCAGTGCTGCTCTAAGTGCCAAGACAGAAATGAAGATCCAAGCACTTTCCTGCAAATTCCCCCTCTCTCTGGCATTAAGCTAGGCTAATAGCCACATTTACTGAGTGTTTACTAAGTGCTAACCCATCTTCTAGCACTTTACATATATGGGTTTACATGTCTTCTTAACAATTCTATGATGTAGATACAATTTTTTTAAAGCTCATCTTGAGAGTACACTACGGATACCTGGGTCTTGGGCTAAGAAAGGGTGAGTGGTTTAGGCATTATAAAAGCTCCCAGGAAGAAGCTGCTGGAGGACAAAACAACCAGTGGGAAGAGGCTCATTATTGTTTGTAGCCTCAAAATCATTTCCACTTTGATGAAAAATAAAAACAAAACCTCAACCCGGTATCAGTCATCATGAGCAAACTCTGGAGTTCCCCGGTCCTCTAGAATGTACCTACCATCAGGGTCCTCAAATGTCCCAGGATGAAGAGGCTGTACTTGGCTCGTGTGATGGTGACATTCAATCTCTGCAAACTTGCCAGAAACCTAAGCAATAGAAGGAAAAAAAAAGAGTTACTTCTTTCTTCAGAAAGGCTCGGCATGTCAGTGTAGGTGAGACACAGGCATTTCAGACAGCTTTTCTTGGGCTCCTGCTTTAAGCTCGTGGTGCAGGACCCGACACAGAAGCAATTCCCATTATGGACAGCAAACAAACAAGAGGCCCAGTGCTTTCCTTCAAAGTGATGCATCTGTCTGTCGATTTCCTATTTTGACTTGGATGAGATATTGGAAATTTTAATGGTATGATTTTTAAGCCTTCAAAGATCCTAAAAATATGATAGTAGATCAATTATGACACATACCATGGAGAGGAGCATGCCCCTGCAAAATATACTGGATTCAATAATCTGTTTCACTCTTATCAAGTGAAACAACAGATTCACACTGTGACATGGGTTAATACACAAGGTACCAAGAGAAGCAGACCTAACAGTGGATCAACTTCACAACTTAAAAAAGAAACCTTCATGATATTACTCAATTTTTTATAAAAGAAAATAGAGCAAATGATGGTATTCTCTAACAGTGATTAAAAAGATCTAACTCTGGATCATAAACAAGCAAAGAATCAATGATGACAGTTACCCACCCAATTGAGCCTTGCATGGCATTTGCTCTGACACATGTAACAATAATACAGTCTTTCTCACGACCCTGGAAGGCATCCACGGTATCTACTTCTGCTGGCCTATTTACGAAGAGAGAAACATATTTGCTGAAAAAAGATAATTATTAAATATACATATTTATACAGTAGTATTTCTTACTTTTGTAGTGCTATCTTTTAAAACTGGAGTAGAATTCACATAACACAGAATTCACCATTTTAAAGCACACCATTTGGTGGTGTTCAGTCCATTCACTACAGTGTGCAGTCATCACCGCTATCTAATTTCATAGCATGTCCATCACCCAGGAGAGAAGCCCTGTGCCTATCAGCCATCAGTCTCTATCTCCCCCTCCCCAGGCCCTGGCAACCACTAATCTACTGTCTGTCTCTATGGACTTTTCTACATGGGAAATTTCATATAAATGGAATCATAAAATATGGGACCTTTTGTGTTGGGCTTCCTTCACCTAGCATAATGTTTTCAAGGTTCATCTGTGTCGTAGACTGGTAACAGTACTTCATTCCTTCCACGACTGACTATTCGCTTGTACAGATACACAATTTACTTCTTACCTATGTACCATTTTGGGACATTTGGGTTGTTTCCACTTTTTGACTATCATGAATAATGCTGCTACGAACATTCATGTACAAGCTTTTGTGTGAACCCTTTCTCAATTCTTTCAGGTATGTACCTAGGAGTGGAATTGCTGGGTCACGTGGTAATTCTATGTTCAACTTTAGGAGGAACTGCCAAACTGTTTTCTGCAGTTTCTCATCAGCAATGTGTAAGTATTCTAATTTCTCCACATCCCTTCCAAAACTTGTTATTTTTTTTTTTTGTAATGATAGTCATCTTGGTGGGTGTGAAATGATATCTCCTCACTGTGGTTTTGATCTGCATTTCCCTCATGACAAATGATGTGGAGCAGCTTTTCATGTGCCTGTTGGATTTCTGTTTATCTTCTTTTGAGAAAAGCTCTTCACATCCTTTGCCCGCTTAAAAAGTTAGATTATCATTTTATTAAGTTGTATGAGTTCTTTATATATGCTGGATATGACTTGTTAGATAAATATTTTGCAAGTATTTTCTCCCACTCTGTGTGTTGTCTTTTCACTCTTTTGATAGTGTGTCCTTTTTTTCTTTTTTTCTTTCTTTTTGCGGTATGCGGGCCTCTCACTCTTGTGGCCTCTCCCGTTGCGGAGCACAGGCTCCGGATGCGCAGGCCCAGCGGCCATGGCTCACGGGCCCAGCCGCTCCACGGCATATGGGATCCTCCCAGACCGGGGCACGAACCCGTATCCCCTGCATCGGCAGGCGGACTCTCAACCACTGCGCCACCAGGGAGGCCCCAATAGTGTGTCCTTTGAAACACGTAAGTTTTTAATTTTTATGAAGGCCGATTTACTTCTCCTTTGGTTACTGGCGCCTGGGTATCATATCTAAGAATCTGTTGCCTAATCTGAGGTCATATAAATTTACCTTTGTTTCCTTGTAAGTTTTATAGTTTTGTCTCTTAGACTCAGACACTCATTCATTTTGAGTTAATTACTCTATACAGTGTGAGACGGGGATCTAAATTCATTCTTTTGCGGGTGGATATCCAGTTATTCCAGCACCATTTGTTGAAAAACTATTATTTCCCCAATGAGTAGGCTTGGCACCCTTGTTGAGTATCAACTGGCCATGAATGTATGGACTGATTTCTGGAATCTCACTTCTATTCTATTGGTCTATATATGTCTACCCTTATGACAGTACCAGTGTTGATAGCTTTGTAGTAAATTTTGAAAGAGGGAAGTGTGAGCCCTCCAACACTGTTCTCTGTCAAGCTATTTAGGGTCTCTTGCACTTCCATGTGAATTTTAGAATAAGCTTGTCCATTTCTGTAAAAGAAGGTAGCTGGAATTTTGACAGAGGTAACAATGAATCTGTAGATCAACCTGGGGAATGGTGCCATCTTAACAATATTAAGTCTTCCGATCCATGGACATGAAATGTCTTTACATTTATCTAGTACTTTAAATTCTTTCAACAACGTTTTGTCCTTCTGTGTATGAGCTCACACTTCTTTGGTTACATTTACTCCGAAGTATTTTGTTCTTTATGATGCTAGTGTAAATGGAATTTTAAGAAATGTTCCTTTTCAGACTTCTCTGGAGTGTAAAGAAATACAACTGATTTTTGTATACTGATCATGTACCTTACAACTCTGCTGAACTTGTTTATAAGGACCAGTAGTTTGCATAGATTTTTTTAGGTTTTTCTAGATGTAAGAGTATGCCGTTTGTTTTTTGTTGTTGTTGTTGTTAGCTTTTTGCGTGTGTTTTTTTGTTTGTTTGTTTGTTTTTGGAGGAGGCACTCCATCTGCAGGGGCTACACGTGTAACCACACTCCCTCCCAGCACAAGTCTATGGAGCCAGGGTCCTAGTCTCCTTGTTCTATACTACCAGGGTCTAAGACCACTCCCTAGAGTTAAGTTTCCTTTGCTTCTTTCCTTCTATCCCCTCTTTCTTCTTTTTAATTCAACAGAAAAACTCAAAATATCTGTAAAAATAGAGATGCCTCACCCTTTTCTATCAAACTCTTTGTCCAAATCCTTCTGAATCATCGTCTTCTGAGCCTTGTAATGGGTTATTATGCCAATGTTTCGGAAAGTAACATCCCTTCTTCTGTCTTTCATAAGTTTAATTATTTCCATTACCAGTTTTATTTCTTGAACATTTACATATGAGCTAAATAAGATGAAAACAAAAAATACAACACATCAAAACTAATAGCAGTCCAATTGCTAAGTTAAGTTCCACTTTGTTTTCCACTACAGTAAAGGGTACATAGGTAGGTTTCATCTTTATTCAGTCAGCAGTGATTCAAAGAGGCTGTTATAATGACCATTAATATTGTACATATGAATAAATATAAAAATAACTGCCCAGTGAAACACAAAGTTGTAGGAGAGAAAAGTGGTTCGAGTTACGTGATGTTAAGGCACCAGTTTCTTCACTTATTAAAACAGGGATAGCCACAGTGAGAACGAAAGTATTCATAATAATAATGAAGATATGACTAATGAATAGCTAACATTAAGGATTGACTATCTTCCCAACACTGAGAAAAGTGCTTCAGATGTACTACCTTCCTGCATTCCCCACCACAGGTCATGCAGATCATGCACCACATGACCGAGAGGATGGCAGCCACACGGACTAAATGTGACCCGGCTCCCAGAGATGAACAAACACGGGGCCCTACAGCAGGATCACGTCCTCTGTCCTTGCTGGCCTCATCCTGCACTCCCAACTCATCTCCTGAACTACAATGCGTTCCCTCATCACCATACCAAATGCAACATGTGTGCACACTGGGGGATGCCCTGCACGCGCAACTTTATTCCCGAGGCTACCTTATCTGTCTCACTTTAAAGCCTTAAATATTCACTATTCTAATTTCAAGACTTACTATACGGACAAGCCAGTCAGCTAGCTTTCTTTTCCATACCTGAAAGCTTTATTTGGTCACCTCTCAGGCCAACTCTCTTCCCGTGACCATCCATCTCCATAATACTTATGCGGTAAACTCTCAATCCCCTGCTCCATTCCAACAGACCCCACTACAACTTCCACAGTCCCTCTGGAATAGCAACCCCCCAGCCAACTGCTCCGTATTTCTGACTTCTTCACTGAGGGGCCCCTCCTTCCACCACTATTAACTAATATCTTATTCTCATGGAGGACACCACTTGCTTTGCAGCTCTCTCTTGACACAGAGGTGGAATTTCTATTTCTTCATACGTCATGATGCAGGGGTGGCATTTCTATCTGTGCTAACAAATGCAGCCTCCGGGCTCCTCCTCCTTTATTCTCTCACAAGAAGCCCCGGCTCCTCTGAGGTGCTTGCTAATTAGCAACCACTGCTCCTTTTGTGCTGTCATTCACAAACCACCTGATTCACAATCCAACATGCTGGAAGTATTGTCCACCCTCTGCCTCACACCTTGATTCAACTGTATCTGTACTTATCCGTCACAATACTTAACCCAACTGGAACCATTAATCACCACGGTGATGGCCTGGTTAATGTCTGTCTCGCCTGTTGGACCACAGCAGCCTTGCACTGGGGCCACGTCTGTTTTACTCACAGCTGGGATCTCAGCATGGATCTACTGAAGTGCTGACCGCATTTTAGGTAACATAACCCCCATTACCCAGTTAAGAAAAAAAAAATCAAGACTGAAATATATAAAGACATCAGTAATTTATGATTGAAAAGGTGAAGTTATCAACCCAGCTAAAAGAAAATGATTGTGCACTGGCACTAGGCAGAGAGATTTATATGGAAAGTATTTTGAATTTAAATATGAACAGAAACAATACAAAAATTCTGGGACCATCAGTGGGGACTGAAGAAAAAGGAGAACTTACTCATTATCCCGCTTTTCTGAACCATCTTCAACATCAAACACGAGGTAGGGTTGAAATGGCCAGTCAGATGAACACCGAATGGTCTCTGTCATTCTACAAAAGAGCAGCCACCATTTAGAATGCAAGTCAAATTACAAGAGAAAATGTTTTAGAATTATTATTACTATTTGTTCTTTCTGTGGAAGAGAGCAAGGGAAAGTTAAGAGGACAAGAAGGACCTTCTTTTTAAATAAAATTCAATACTTGTAAATAACATATTTTAGTGAGAGGTAGCAGGTGAATTTCATTTCTATTCTAGTACTAGGGAGAATGACCCATGTAAATTAAAATATAACAATCATGATTGGAAAGTTACTCATAATACAGTAAGTGAAAAAAGCATGCTACAGTATACTATGTAGAGCATGGTGTGCTTTTTTCCTCCAAAAAAAGGAGAAAAAGTAAAAAAAAAAGATGTGCATAGTACAAGGACTGGAAGTAGATATAACAAAATGTTACCAGTGATTACTTCTGGGTAGTATCAATAGGGGTTGGGTTTATCCCTTTCTTTTCATTTATCTGCATTTGCTACAATCAATAGGACTTTTGTAATTAAAATTATTAAACCTTTGTGTTTTTAATAACAAGACCTAAAAGCACAACAAAAGAGCTATTCTTCCTAAGCAGCCAAACCTACAAATAAAACAGCTGAACATGCAATGAACAGAGCTCACCTATTTGTTTTCAAGTTCCTGTTATAAATGTAATTAGATGGGAAGAGACATATGTCTGGGTGCATCCTGTACTGAATGGTGAGCTGTAAGACAGGCAGCCTGCCTATCACGTTGTGCTCCACGTTCTCTTCCAGAAGGTTGTAGAAGCGGGCCATCATTGACTGGTCATAGCCATACTCCTGGGCCTTCTGAAAGGAGGAAAACAAAACAATAATCTGCAAGAATTCATGTGTACTTTTCCCACTATTAAAAAAAAAAATCACTGACCTCTCAAATGTACAAGGTATTACCAACAACCAAAGATTCAGAGAGAGAAGATATTTCCGACTCCAGCCCTAGAAAAGCCATGTAGCTTGACTACAAAAGTTAAGGTATTTTCCCCTTATTTAGAAAACCCACATACTGCTTTATGAACGAGATGTGATCTTGTGAATGACCACAACTCTCGCTATTTTGGTGCTAACAGGGGTCACCTGAAAGAATCAATGATAAAAGCAGCAAAGAACTGTAACACAGATTTTAACAATTATTTCTGGGCTATGCTATCACAACTAGAAATAATGAATGCCATTGTAAATAAGCCTCTGAAAGACCACTTTCTTCATCCATCCATCATATACCAAGCAGCTAAAATTTGGGGTGCTGACAGTCTACAGTGAAGATCAAATGTCACAGAGCTTACATTCTAGTGGAGGACACAGGCAACTAAGTTGATTTCATAAATCCAAGAAAGGGTTACAAACCTGTGATCTGAAACACAGTGACTTAATTGACAAACGAAGAAAACTGTCTTAATGTTATCACGGTCGTGCCTTGGGATATACTTTTCAATGGTAGCATCATATCAAGATTCAAAAAGTATTACATCTTAAATAATCTAGAAGCAAAAAATGTGCTCTGGAAAACCCACTAGGATGATGCAATCTTTATGAGTGACGTTGACAATATGAGCGTTGAAGATGTATGTGCAAAGTTTTAATAAACCTGTTTCACAAACTATCAGAGTGGAGAAAACAGGCGTTACTTCTTATTTATATTAGTTATATAAGTGATTATTTACATATGTGATATTAAATAGGTTTGTATAATTAAAGAGAATATTTTTAGTAGACATTTGGCAATTTCATCTATACCCCCCAAAGTTTATCTATTCAAGTTAGCTAAAAAACCTCATTTATTTCACTCTGTGAGAAAAGAAAGAGGTTTATATGAGGTAACACATCTACTTCCAGAAAAAAAACCTGAGTCCATCCTACAAAATGATGGAGATTTTTATGTTTTGACATGAACATATATCCCTGATCTATTTACTGACTGGAAAAAAAGGTAATTTGGTACAGACTGATTCTTCCACCTTTAAACAAGGTCAAAACCTACATACAGGGCTTCCCTGGTGGCACAGTGGTTGAGAGTCTGCCTGCCGATGCAGGACCCACGGGTTCGAGCCCTGGTCTGGGAAGATCCCACATGCCACGGAGCAGCTGGCCCCATGAGCCACAATTACTGAGCCTGCGCGTCTGGAGCCTGTGCTCCGCATCAAGAGAGGCCGCGATAGTGAAAGGCCCGCGCACCGTGATGTGGAGTGGCCCACACTTGCCACAACTAGAGAAAGCCCACACACAGAAACGAAGATCCAACAC
Organism: Mesoplodon bidens; assembly: GCF_964165515.1. Taxonomy (NCBI): domain Eukaryota; kingdom Metazoa; phylum Chordata; class Mammalia; order Artiodactyla; family Ziphiidae; genus Mesoplodon; species Mesoplodon bidens. Next base: position 42,749,716 of record NC_138180.1, on the reverse strand, counting down.
AGCCATAAATTAAAAAAAAAAAACCTACATACATATACACAAATTTATACATTCCCTATAGCCATCTGACATTCTGAATCTAGTAACTTGTTTACTGCCTGTTACCCACTAGAATGTCAGCTTCATGAGGGCAAGGATTTTTTTTTTCTTTGTGGTATGCGGGCCTCTCACTGTTGTGGCCTCTCCCGCTGCGGAGCACAGGCTCCAGACACGCAGCCTCAGCAGTCATGGCTCAGCTGCTCCGTGGCTTGTGGGATCTTCCCTGACTGGGACACGAACCCGTGTCCCCTGCATCGGCAGGCGGACTCTCAACCACTGTGCCACCAGGGAAGCCAGAGGTCAGGGATTTTTGTCAATTTTCGTCACTGTCATGACGCCAGAACTTAAAAACAGTGCTTGAATTAGCCTGGCACTCAATGAACACAGACTGAAAAAAAGTCAACGCACACATGCCCACAAACTGTTCAAATACTCACTAAACTGTTCATAGTACTTATCCCTAGGGTTAGAAAGGCATGCTGAGAAAATTAACTTTGTAATTATTTTCTGAATCTTCTCAATAAGCCTCTATTATTTTTGCAACAATAAGAAAAGCCCAAATGGATTTTTCTCATTTCTGCTGTTTTTAATCAATCACCAAAGGAGACAGTGAAGTTGAGGCCTATCGACAACCCTTTTCACTAACCACGTGCTAAGGCCCTTCAGGAAGTTAAATCAGTAGGTTTCTGAAATACTGCAACTATTCAAAGAATGCAGGGCAGAGCTGGCTCCTCCTAGGTCTCCACAAGCAGAACCCCCCACAGCAGCTCTGTCCTATGGACAAGCTTTTCACTCAGGGACATGGGCGCTCCTAGGCTACTCCCTTGAACAGTCACGCACGAGTGTTCAGACGTCAAAGAACTGCACTATCATTTTGATGATTCCAAAGTCAAAAACAATACTAACCAAAAAACCCTGCTTTCTTTCCATAACGTAACAGAAATGCTGTGAAAATGGTCTGTTCTCTGGGACAGTTTATGCAGCCACTACTCTATATTTGTACAAATAATCTATGTATCAGTAAAATGCTCAAATTTCATTAAACTTCAAAACCGTCATCTAGACCTATGAAGATTACCCAAAACATCTGAATCCTGATTCTGCTGTGCATTTCTAGGAGCCATCTTTAGTGAGATTTAAGAAACGAAGTGAAGGGAACCACAACTTTGGTGCTCATCTTCCCACAAGCACAGCCCACAACCTCTTTCACCACCTTCCCTTTCAGAGGATGTGAGGGACACCGGCATTTTCCTGTGCTATAGGATAAAGAAACCTAAAATTGAAAACGTTACTGTAAGAATAATTTCTCTTTATACTGTTTTCCTCAAATTTGCACATATTGAAAGATAAATCAGGAGGTTGGATTCTATTCCCTGCTTTTAAAGTTTTTCTTTTATTATTGTTTTGGTGTTTATGTTACTAAAATTAATCAGATACAGCCCTTAGAACAGCTGCACACTGCCTTTCCCAAAGGAACAGCCCACTGCACATGGGACATCCTCCTCGTAAACTTCTGGTCTGTGACACTCACACTGCTCCTGTCACACACACATAAGCACATTATGAACAAAGGAGCATTTCCGGAGACTTTCACTATGAAGGCTCTCAACAGTGGTTCTCTTTTCTCAGCCATTCCCTATTTATCCTTGCAAATAAGAGATGATGATCCAAGAAAGACCGCCCCGCCGCCCAAAACAACAAAAAAAAACCCAAACAAGCCCCTTCCACTTTAAAGCAACACGAATGTGAAAAAACATACCATAGAAATGACTGTGGGAGGGAGCTGCTTAGGATCACCTACAAGGATGAGCTTGTTGCAACGATGTATGAGTGGAGTAAGAGTTTCAACTTCACAAGACTGTCCGGCCTTGGTAAGAGAGTACAGAATGGAGACATAATCAGAATTATCTCTATTATTTATTTATCCATATACAGTCTATCCAATTCACAAGTGTCCTAACCATTCAGAAACATACACTTTCTCCTTCTGCACCAAAGATCAAAAATAAGAACTTCCTTTGGTTAGAAAACAAAACAACAAAAACATTCTAAACGCCGAAGCGGGGGAAAAAAACCCACACACGTTTTGAAGTCAGCCACCACTCAGGTGCCACTACCACCTGGGAAGCAGCCCATAAGCAAGAAGGGCCATGTCATGTCCCCAGATTGTCTTCTTTGTCCCTGCTGGGCACATGCCTGGGGGGACTGTGTGTCTGTGTGCCCCACCCCCTTTCTCTTCCTTGCTCCTCAGTAGGCCGCTTCAGTTGCAAGACTCAAGCTTCTTTTCAATTCAATGACATTTCCTTCAATTATTTCATCACTTCCATCTTTTCTATTCCTTCGTTTTGGTGAATACTGGATCTTGGATCTCCTGGATGGGTTCTCTGTACCTCATTTTCCATCTCTTTTGTCTTCTGGCTCTACATTCTGGCAAACAGTAGGTACCCAATAAATGTTTGCTCAATGAATGAAGTAGAAATAAAGATGTTAGCTGAAAATACGGTGGCTCAGAGCTGTCCAGAGTTATATTAAAAATGCTTCAAAAGGTCACCAGAGGGCTTCCCTGGTGGCACAGTGGTTGAGAGTCCGCCTGCCGATGCAGGGGACACGGGCTCGTGCCCCGGTCCGGGAAGATCCCACATGCCGCGGAGCAGCTGGGCCCATGAGCCATGGCCGCTGAGCCTGTGCGTCCAGAGACTGTGCACCACAACGGGAGAGGACACAACAGTGAGAGGGCCACGTACCGCAAAAAAAAAAAAAAAAAAGGTAACCAGAGATATCCCAAGCAGGAGCTAGAATAATCCTTGGGAGGGATTTTATGAAGAACAATCAGGAATCTCTAAGACTGCAGTCCCGATACTGAAAAAGAAATTTTCATCGTGGTGGGTCATTAGCAGCGTATTTCAACATAAGAGAATACATATGTAATGGCAGGTCAAAATCAGATGCAAAGACCACTTTGTCAACATCTCGGCAGCCACTCTTCATCTAAGACTTACTCCTTACTCCTAGCAAAGCTGTATGGCCGACTGCTTACTGACCTCATCAACAATGACACAACTAAAGGGGACACCCCCTTGCCCACGGAAAGCAGCCTCGAGCAGCAAACCACCACTCGTGCTCAGTGTGCAGCAGATGATGTGGGACTCTAAGATGATGATGTTCTGTGTCTTTTGTGGGCATCCTTGAACCTAAGAGAATAAAAGTTCATCAACATTCAGTTGTATATAAATTCTTAACTACACTTATTATGTGGCAGAATAATGTCTAGTAAATGTTAGGTAGGAACCTCAAGCCTAGAAAAGAGAAGAAACATTCAAGATAATCAGAAGCCACCAGAAAGAACACTTTGCAGTGGAGTCTAATCTCAGAACATGAGTTAATAATAAGCACATTAAGAAAAATTTATTCAGGTTTAATTTGGTCGAAGTGGATTACAATTCTTACAGCCTGACGTATGAGGGAAGGTATCAGAATAAGCAAAGATTAAGTAATTCTACTGAGTTGTGAAGCAATTATCTGAGTAAAACCAGGATCAGAACTAAGCCTGAACATACACTTTGCTGTTAGTTTTTAAGTATGTAATATTGTTCTTTTATAAGGGATAGTACCAACAAAAACGCCTGTGAAACTGACAAGCATTCTAGTTCCACAGTGGAATCCAACAACCTTGGTCCAGACTATAATGGAATAAACTGTGATGGAGACTAACAGTATGAATGACACCTCACAATGCATATCATTCAGTGTTCAAATTAATAAACTAGTACTCTCATCATAGATTCAGGTAGCCTATCTCCCCTCCTGAAAAAGCTGTCGTGAATCATCCCTGAACATGTGATAGATTCAACCATGGAGGCCAAGGCATGTATGTGAAGAGAGGGTGGCAACTGTGGCCTTCTGGTGCTCACATGTTAACTGTCACATACCTCTCCTCTCAGCTATCTAATGAGTAAAACTGCCAAGGACAATTAATTTAATGGCCCACAGAACAATGTGATCAGCGGCAAAAACCATAATACTGGTAAACATGGACTTCATCCTTAAATGTGGGAAGATTAATTTTGGGCTCAGCTTAAAGTTTTAATAAAAAGCTTTCCACATAACTTTTGATTTAAATAAACAAACTGCTAGTGGAAATACACATTAAGTTCAATTATATTTATTTAGCCACACAGAGAAGGTCAATAATACATTCAAGAGGAAAACTTCAGCTCAAAAATACAAATACCATTACCGGTTGAGTATTACCCTCTCTTTCCCTGACCGCCAATTCATTTCATTAAGGGCTGCATGCTGGTGATGGGGTACACACCTGGCTCATTCTAGCTTTGACCAATATAAATGTTAGTTGATATTTTTATATCCAAAGAAAACTGGGAAAAGTTATACATGTTATAGAAGGATTTTTTGTGATCAGAAACAAGTAAAAGGAGTGTATGCTTTCAGCCAAAAACTGAGAAAAAAAGTGCTTATATTTCTTGGGCCACATCCCAGCCACTGTCACTCTACCTGAATTCAGATGTGTATTTTTTTTTTCCTGTATCTTCAAATAGTTATTTATTTATTTATTTATTTGGCTACGCTGGGTCTTAGTTGTGGCATGTGGGATCTTCCCGGCAGCGTGTGGGATCTTTTAGTTGCAGCATGAGGGATCTTTTAGTTGTAGCATGCGGGCTCTTAGTTGCAGCACATGGGATCTAGTTCCCTGACCAGGAATCACACCCACACCCCCTGCAATGGAAGCAGAGTCCTAACCACTGGACAGCCAGGGAATTCCCCCAAATTTTTAAATGTAATTGAGAAAAGACCACAGGTTGTCTGAACTATTTCATAATTTTAAAAAAGAAAAAGTAATACCAGTAAAGTGCTACAGGTGAACTACTTACCTCTTTAATTTTAGAAGAAAGCTCCTGCCTTTCTTGTGAAACTTTGGCCATTTTTTCATCTAATTCTTGCCTCTGGAAAAAATCAGAATGCCATCATTAAAATTAGGGCCTCCCTGGTGGCGCAGTGGTTGAGAGTCCGCCTGCCGATGCAGGGGATACGGGTTCGTGCCCCGGTCTGGGAGGATCCCATATGCCGCGGAGCGGCTGGGCCCGTGAGCCATGGCCGCTGGGCCTGCGCATCCGGAGCCTGTGCTCCGCAACGGGAGAGGCCACAACAGTGAGAGGCCCGCATACCGCAAAAAAAAAAAAAAAAAAAAAAAAATTAAATTAAGCATTTTAAAATGCTTTCCAATGGACTGCCTCACATTTCAAAAGGGTGAGCCAGTACTTTACCAATGAAAAACTGATTCACCCAGTGTGTTTTCTCTATACCAGTCTTTCTGTATTGCTGTGTGTCAGAGTTTAGCTAAGCTACTCCATGGTACTGATGCCCTGGCATCCATTTTGTTTGGCCAAGCAGCCTGCAGAGACCCCAAACTAACACTAGGCCCCTTCACACACATGCACGCCCTAGATGGCAGCCCGTGGAGTCACCGGCCCACCAGCCAACATAAGCTCTTGTGATCAACAGTCTCCTCTGCCATCCAGTGCCTTCCCCTTATATGCCCTTTAGATAAGAGACCCTCTAAGCTACTTACCAAAACCCTGCTCTTTCAGTTAAAATTGGCCAATCCAGCCCTAGCCTGGGAACCCCAAAGTACTCCACGCATGGACTCTGATAATGACATGTGCGCCAGGGCCTGCCTCTCTCTGTCTGCACTCTCCCTTGACCTGCCTGTCATGCCCCACGAGACATGCCTTATACCTTCCTCAAGACCTGTGAAAATAAACTTCTCTATTTCGCTTTCTCTTGTGGTCTGTTTTTAAACATCAGCTCATTGTCCAGCAACCCGACAACCAGCACCCCATGCTTCAATCAGTAGGTGCTAATTTGATAAATTCTTTTATTTTTTGTGGCCACCCTGTGCAGCATGAGGGATGCTCATGAGGAACTAGGGTTCCCTGAGCAGGGATCGAACCTGAGCTCCCTTCAGTGTAAGTGCAGATTCTTAACCACTGGACCACCAGGGAAGTCCAATAAATTCTTAATAGTGTGTATGATTCAGTTCTGTTCAGAGTACTGCAGGTACGCTTTCTGCTTAAGCAGGCCAACCCTTGGGGCATCACTTACGTGTTATCTACTCTGCCTTCATGCTATTAACAGTGGCGTTCAGTGGCTAAAACAGACTGCACGTGGCCTGCAAAGTCTGAAATACTTACTATCTTGTTCTTTTAAAAAAAGGTTAACCCCGAATGTAAGGCATACCATCTCTGTGTACATTTTTGTACACAAATTATGCTATTCCACAATGAAAGAATGGCATCAAATACTCACCAACTAGTTTATCTATGAGCTTTTAAAAAACACTGATCAAGACATGTTTAGATACCTGTAGTTCCCTTCCACCTCGGCATAAAGCACGCTGGCGAGAAAGTTCATCTAGTTGATGATCTAGAAATTCCTTTCTTCTGTGAATCTCATGAATATGAGAAGGTAAGTCTTTTTCTTTAAAAAAAAAGATAAAAAGCTGTTGATTCTAACAAATACACACATATGCATACAAATGAGAAGAAAAACTAGCTTTCAAAACTAGACTACTTCTAGGGTCTCCAAATTACCTTTAATGCCCATGCCATTTTCTACCATACAAAAAGAAACAGAAATCAATTTATATATACCTTTATTCAGTACTTACTCATTCTGTGGTTAACTTGGCTCTCCAAACTGAATTTTAGGACCTCAGTATTAATACACTTTTCTGGACCTAGACGTACTAAATTTATATCTCCACAGTTTCCTGTTGATAGAAGTCACACTTAGAGGTTAATAAGAATGCTGTCAATTTCTGTACATAATAATTATTTCTAAGCAAATATATTAACAATCAGAGAAAGGAGCTAACATGAACTATTAATCAACCAAATACCTGGAACTGCGCTAGAGGTTCCACACACATTCTTTTAGATTTGCTTCATAAGAATCCTATAAGGCAAGGATTTATTTCCACCTAATAAAAGCTACTGAGGTTGCACAAGCAGTACACTGCAGAGTTGAGATTCTATTACACTAATGCTTCTCAAACTATGTTCTATACATCACTCCATGGTAAAATGTATTTGGGAAATGGCGAGTGAAAATAAAACAAATTTCTTGACCATAGGATATTTCGAAGATGAAGACTTTTCTCTATTAATGCAGGTCTGAATTCCCCAAACAGAATCTTACAGGACCATCAAATGCTTTTCTGCAGAATACTGAGAACCACGGTTTTGAAACACTGTTCCACATCACAATGCCACTCCAGGATCTAAGGGACACAAGATGCTGGAAATTCTGGAATATGGTAATTCCAAAAACTGTCAGCATCATTTAACTGGTTTATTAACCACATTTTAATTTTAGGTTAGCACATTTCAGATATTATTTAATCTAAAAGTCTCCCACTGCTTCACTGAACTACTAAACTATAGCAATCATGCAGCGTTTATTAGCACTTATCCCAATCTGACACATCACATACTTGTTTGCTATCTCCTTCCACTGAATCCAAGTCCCATAAGAACCAGGTTTTGTTTTGGTCACAGCCTAGAAGCGCAGCTGGCACGTAAGTACAATAAACATACACTGAATGAATAAATGAACTCATTATACAGCTGTTCACACATATTTTTGTTCCTAGTTCAGCTCATTCTTCTAAAATTTGAAGCCATCTTCTCTGACCAACATTTACTTGAAGGTGTCAAAATTGCTAACTTGTGTTTCTACCAGAAAGGTGGATGAGATTTATAGCCACTATAAGCATCTAAAAATGCTCCAGAAATTAAAACAGACATCCTTTAAATTGCAGGGTGAGCTCAGAAGGATGTAAGAGAAATTCCTAGGGGCCAAAAACAAAGAGAAAGGTGAAAAACAGAGGTGAAAGCCCCTGAGCTGCTGTGGCTTCCCTGGAGGGAACAGGGTGAGGGCTGGTCACTCTCTAGATGCTTAGGTGTTTGTTTTTTCATTTATATACAATCAAATGCAGAGATTTAAAAATCCTTAGTTCTACAGAGTTTGACAAATATCTACATCAGCAAAACTACCATTCCAATCAACATATAGAAATTGTATAATGGGGGCTTGGATTTTAACGTCCACTAGAAAGCAAGAGGGCATGGAAGAGGTGGAGGGATGAAAACGACATGAATCTATCTTGGCCTGGGCTTAGCTGGGAAAAAAAACTCTCTTCTAGGACTTTCCAACTATAGGCCCATGCCACATGTGGACTTAGAGCCTAAACACATAATACAGAGAATGACAAAGGTGACCCAACCAAAATACAGTTGAGATTTTAAAAATGAGAATACAGTGAACAATGTTATACCAATATATTTGAAAACCTAAGGTGAAGTGGAGATTTTTCTTGAATAATATGAATTAGCAAAACTCACTCAAATGTAGAAAACTTGAATAAACCAACAATTAAAGACATTCAGCACACAGAAACTTACCCATCTGTCAAAAAACAGACAAAAAACAAACAAACAAGAAGCCCCCCAAAAAACAACACTAAAAACAAATTAACCTTCAAGTAACAGGTAATTCCCTGTCATATATGAAACATCCCAAATAAATGTCTGTATAAATTCTTTTTTTTTTTTTTTTTTTTTTTTTTTTTTGTGGTTCACGGGCCTCTTACTGCTCTGGCCTCTCCCATTGTGGAGCACAGGCTCCAGACGCACAGGCTCAGCGGCCATGGCTTATGGGCCCAGCCTCTCTGTGGCACGTGGGATCCTCCCGGACCAGGGCACGAACACATGTCCTCTGCATCGGCAGGCAGACTCTCAACCACTACGGCACCAGGGAAGCCCTGTATAACTTCATTTTTAAAGCCTGTATAACTTCAATACTAAAACCAAAGATATGACAAAGAAAAATTATAGGCTGCCGTCAGTTAAAAAAATCAATAGCAATCCAGCAATGTGGTAAAAAAATCATAGTACACAACCAAGCAGACCTTATTCTAGGAATCAAAGATATTTTCAAATTAGTAAAGCATTGTAGGGAATTCCCTGGCAGTCCAGTGGTTAGGACTCGGCACTTTCACTGCCATGGGCCTGGTTTCAAACCCTGGTCGGGGAACTCAGATCCCTTAAGCCTCGGGGTATGGAAAGAAAGAAGAAAAGAAAGAAAAGAAAAGGGGCTTCCCTGGTTGCGCAGTGGTTGAGAGTCTGCCTGCCGATGCAGGGGACAGAGGTTCGTGCCCCAGTCCGGGATGATCCCATATGCCGTGGAGCGGCTAGGCCCGGGAGCCATGGCCACTGAGCCTGCACGTCCAGACCCTGTGCTCCGCAACGGGAGAGGCCACAACAGTGAGAGGCCAGCGTACCACACAAAAAAAAAAAAAAAAAAAAAGGAAAGGAAAAGAAAGAAAAGAAAGAATGAAAGAAAGAAAGAAAAGAAAAGCAGAATTCCCTGGTTAGGACTCTGTGCTTGCACTGCCATATGGTGAGGGGGAGGGGTATATGAATGAAAAAAAACTGCATGCAGTAAAATTCAACACCCATTCATTAAAAAACTCTAATTAGGTGGAGACTTTTTTAACCTGATAAAAGCGTATATACCAAACCCCAGGAACAAACATCACACTTAATGGTGAGATGTCCAAGGTATTTCTGTAAAGGACACCCAGGACCACTGGACATAGTGAAAAGAAGCAAAAATGAAAGTACTGAATAAGAAGAAAAAAGCCGTCTTTACTGACAAGAGATGTCATTTTCTCTCTAACAAAAATATTAAAAATCCAACCTAGACACTACACTTGTGCCACCTTCGTCCCAGCCTTCTCGTGTTGTCAGCCCACACCTGAAAAAGGGCTTATTACCCTCCCTCAGGGAAAGGAAAGTGAAAACCACGCGGGAAATGTTCTCGGTTGTATAATTTGATACAACTACTTTGGAGCAGAACCGGGCACTATCTAGAATCAGCACAAATCCTTCAACCCAGCATTCTCATTTCTAGGTATATATACACTAGACCAGTGTTTTTATAAACTCTTTTGACCGTGATCTATAGTATGAGGTACACTTCACATTGAAAGCCAGTACACTCATACCTCACCAATAAAACAGGTTTCACAAAACAATACTTTACCCCTCACTACCTACACTCTAATCTTTTCTGTTCTCTTCTGTTCTATCTTATCTTGTGTAAGTATGCTGGTTCTGATCTCCCTAAACTGATTTCACAATCCACTAACTGGTCACAAGCCACAGTGTGAAAGCACTGCCCTAGCAGCCTGTATGAATACTCAGGAGACGTGAGTAAGAACACAGTACTCCAGTGTACTCCCTTCAGCTGCTGTACAGTACAACACAATACAACTCAGTCACTGCAGTAAACGTTTTCATCCTGCACTGGAGAAACAGGCACAAGTACAGAAATTAAGTTTGAAATAACAAAAAAAAAGGGAAAGAACTTACATTTCTATCAATGGATAACGAATGAACTGTGCACTCATAGATGAGACACCCTATAGCAGTTAACATGAATGACCGTATCCATATACAGCGATACATAAAGTCATAGTTCTCACAAACATAATGGTGAGTAGAAAAGTTGCCGTTCACAATGCATTTTCAGTTTTAAAAGCAAATGACCTCTAGATGTAGCTAATACATGTGCAATAAAAGGGGAAATATGTGTGATCCCTGCGAAGACAGACGACACATCCTGGCTGCTCCTGCAGCTGGTGTGGCCATGGGACTAAGTTCTGGCCAAAAGGAAATAAGCAGAGGTGCTACTGGCAGCGTCTCAGAACTTTCCTTAAAGCACAGCTAGTATATCTGTCCCTTTTTCCTTGCACTTGCTAGATGGGACTACTGGTGCTGGAGCAGCTGTTTCTGACCATGAGGTGCACTAAGGAGTGGGGGGGTCCCACGTAGTGCAGCAACAAGGTAGAAAGACCCTAGGTCTCTGAAGACTCGGAAGTAGAGTCATCACGCCAGTATCATCCCTCAGCTGCCCATCTCTGGGCTTCTGAGTAAGAAGGAAATAAACTTCTATCATAGTTAAGCCACTGTAGTTGGAGTGTCTATTATTTGAAGCCTAATTGAATCTTAACTGATTTAGGTCACTGCCAGGTAACATCAAGGAAAATAAAATTTGCTTAGGGAAGACGAGATACATGTGCTTAGAAGAGCAGCCCGACCCAGAGCCATAACCACGCCACTCAGGATGGCTGGTGTGAGAGGAGGTGTTAAGGTTAAGTGCACAGAAATGACTTTACACATTCGCTCAAGCATTCCGAATCCTCGGTGGCAATGCTCTTCAATCTGTCAACTGTACTGAAAAGACTTGTCCCTGTGGTATACTTTACATCTCAACTCCTCAGCTTCTCCGCCTATAAAATGTAGATAGGTTATTTATTGCATGGCTCAGAGGATTACTCTGAGTACTGACACATAGTGAGCACTCGGTAACCATAAGTGATGACTGCTCTAGCTTTTGTGTCACTAAACATCTACTAAGTCCCAACTGAGTGCCAGGCACTGTTCCAGGCACGGGGGTTACTACAATGAACACATTTTTAAAAGCCCTTGCCTTGGTGGACCTCGTTATATTCTAGCTAGACTGAACCATCCACGGTTCTCTGGCTTCTGGTCCTTTTTATGTACAGTAAGTTCCACCAGAGTCCTCTCCCCACTTCACTTCCTCATTGCTCTTCCAAGTTTCATCTTAGATATCATTTCCTCTAAAAGTCTTCCCTAACCCCTACACAACTGAATCAAGGGCTGCTCTAAGGTGTTTCAAACGGCACAGGGCCTGGCACAGAATAAATGCTCCAAAATATTCAGTAAACAAAGCAGTAAGTACACATGGGCCACAGCCTCAAGTAGAAAAAATGACCAGAACTGGCTTGCTCTTTGTCATTCAAAGTTACCACACTAAACACTGAAAACAAAAACAAATGAAAAGCCCACATAAGTATCATACCTAAAGGATTCTTCTTGTCTTTACACTTCTCGTTGAATTCAAGCATAATTTTTTTCGTAAGTTCATCAACAGCTGTATTGGAAGGTGCACACACAAGGACACGGTTTTGTTTGATTTTGGCATTGGAGTTCTCATCTGAATGCCCCCTCCTCTGGTTCGACAATTTGCAACAAATAAACAAACAAAAAAACAAACAATACTGATAAGCTCTATTGTGCAGTGTTATAGTTCTTCTCTACTGTCACATATATTTGAAAGTTCCCCTAATAAATAGTTAAAAGTAAATAAAAGCACCTACATCTTACACTGATGTTAAAAAATTACTCTGGCCGGGAATTCCCTGGCCAACGAGTGGTTAGGATGCAGTGCTCTTACTGCCAAGGGCCCAGGTTTGATCCCTGGTCGGGGAACTAAGATCCCACATGCCGCATGGTGTGCCCGAAAAAATAAATTACTCTGGCATAAAATCTAACTTCTCTGAGCCTTACCTTACTATCCACTTATTTTATTCAATGTTCAATCCAAAATGTAACCCAGGAATACATTCAAGATTGTCTCCTGGGATTAGCCGTGACCTATAATAAAGCCCGAAGACCACTATTCTAGCCCTTAGAATTAGTTTCACACAAGATAACATTTTCTGTTCCTTTTAGTTCTTATAACCTTCTCTACCTCTGCTAACGCTTTATCTGATATAGTTCCACACAGTATCAAAAAGATACACAGAAGTGAAGGGAAAAACACACTTTAGTACTTATTTACACGTTAAAATAAAACAACATACTCAATTAAGGGCACAGATGCCCTCGTGCACACTCTACCTCTGTCAGTAGGCGGTACAGGAGGCCCACAATGGTTTTTGATTTTCCTGTCCCGGGTGGTCCATGAATCAGACAGATCTTGGCAACTGCTGGGGAGTGTTTCACCATGGCATATGCAGTTTCTATCGCTTTCTTTTGGTCTTCATTGAAATCTTTTAGGTAGGCAATCTATACAAAAGACACTAGTGAGAACGAGCGGTTCTTCCTGGGATGGCACAGGAGAGCGAGAGAGTGGAAGACATCTGTTTGAACTGCTGCTGACCTTTGTCAGACAGAAGCTTTGGTGGTGATCAGGCAAAACCCCAAAATGACCCTTAATCTAAGAACCACTTTCGCTACTGGAAAGAGCTACTGATGAGTCTACAGGCCTCAGTCCACCTACAACCACAACAACTATATTTTTATTTGTGATTCTTATAAAGATGATCACAATAAACTGTTTTGTACTTTTCTTCTTTTTATTCCGTGGTTCTTCCCATTTTAGTCAATCCTCTCTTTAGACAGTAAAAACATTCCAAGACTTCCTTTCCTAACACAAGTGATACAGTCAAAACAACAGGGATTTGGGGTCAGATCTGAGTCTACACCTCAGTTTCACTCAAACGCTAGGTCTCTAAACTCCTAACCTCTCTGGGCTTCAGGCTTTGACAATCATTAAATCTGGGATTCCTTAGAGGGTGGGAACTGACTGAGAAAATGCATATGAAAGTCCTAACACAAGACAGGGGTTCAAATAACATTCCTTTCCTTCCGCCTGTCTCTGTGTTAATTTCCTGGAACTTACACCCAACTCTTACAACAATGAGAAATATGTGTTCACACAAAAATCACAACTTCGTCGTCACACTGACAACAGTACCAGTCAATGCTCCACTGATCATTCAAATGCAAAAGTCATTCCATTAAACCTCCTCTTACTCCTGTATTTAATTACCTAACAAACACTTAAGTAGGATGTTCACCTCACATTTTAATGCTGCTCTGCAAGCATGTTTTCAATTCCTTTTTGGACTCTACCTTTTTTCCTGAGGTAAGCTGACTAACTTAACACAAAGAACTACTTTGCAATATTAAAGAAAACTAAGCACTAAAAACATCACTGGGCACACATGGTGACTATGTCTTTGTTGTAGACAACAGGGAATGTGTGACAGATAAAAATAACATGCTTTAACATCTTGACATGAAATGTTCTGACTTTCCCTGTTATCAAATGACTGTCACTCACAATTCTCTCAGATGCTGTAGTTAGTAAATCTTTTGTACAGAAGTCCATGGGGTTTGGATTCAGAACGGCTCTGGCCAGTTGGTTCCGACCACTCAGCAAAGACATGGCTTTCAACTTCCTCTGTGTAGTCACCAGAGAGCTGATTACAAGACATTTCACGAATTCATTTAAATTGACTGGTAAATTATGTTGAGTCTGGATGGAAAGGGAACACTCAGATTTCCCATTACGCACTATTATCAAGAAGGAGAAAAAGCAATTTCAGTTACCAGTGAATAACAGTGTCCAGTTAAAAAGGTTATTCAGAACAAGGTGTTTTGTAACTTTTTTTTTTTTGTGGTATGCAGCCCTCTCTCAATGTTGTGGCCTCTCCCGTTGCAGAGCACAGGCTCCGGACACGCAGGCTCAGCGGCCATGGCTCACGGGCCTAGCCGCTCTGTGGCACGTGGGGTCTTCTCAGACCGGGGCACGAACCCATGTCCCCTGCATCGGCAGGCGGACTCTCAACCGCTGCGCCACCAGGGAAGCCCTGTAACATGTTTTTTATACATCATTTAAATAATTTTCTCAGTAAGTATCTACTGACTGCCTCCTAAGAACCAGGCAACATTCCTGTCCTCTGGAGGCTTATTTTTTAGAAGAAGGGGGCAGATAAGCAAATAAACATGTCAGGTGATGGTAAGTGCTAGGAAGAAAGCTGAGAAGGGGGATGAGGAAGTGATGAGGGTTGTGAGGGAGTGTTGTGGTAGACAGGAGAGTCAGGGGAGGTTTTCCTGATATGATATTTGAGCAGAGCCATGGCATTAAGTGAGTGAGCCATGCCCGTAACCGGGGAAAGTGGGTTACAGGCAGAGAATCAGCAACTGCAAAGACAATGGGGCAGCGAGGTGCCTGGATTATTTTCACAACAGGGAGAAGGCCAGAATGGCTAGAAGGAAAAGCAGGGAGAAGCGAGATAGAAGACCAAGACGGTAAATGCAGCTACACTTCAGAGGGCTCTGCAGTTAACCACTCTGAACATGACTCTGAGTCAGGTCAAGAGCACAGGACAGCTCCGCGCAGGTAAGTGACACACGCTAAGTCACACATTAAAAGAATCACTTATCGCGAATGAAGAATAAACTGCAATGGAAAAAGCACAAGAAGACAACTTAAGAGGCTAAAATCTAGGTAAAAGTGAATGGTCACGTGGGCCAGGAGGCAGCAGGAGAGGTGGCACTTGGATGTAGGATATATGGCCAAGGAAGATCCGACAGGACTTCCTGATGCATTAGATGGAGCGTGCGAGGGAAAGCAGGACACAAGGATGACTCTGAGGTTTTGGGCTGAGCAACTGGAAGAATGGGATGGAGGTCCCACATGCTGAGTTGGGAAAAAACGGAGCAACAGCAGATGTCAGGCAGTAAATCAAGTGCTTCCTTTTGGAGTAGGTTTGAAATGTCTAATAATCTCCAAATGGAGACGTCAGGTAGTTGGATGCATGAGGAGTTCCGGGAAGGAGACAGAAACCATTGCTAAATCTTAGAAACAGAACTTTGGCAAATGTAACCACTTGTAAGAGTTGAAAGCACAGATGAAGCTAGATATCCCTGGTGCTCAATGCATCTTGCACAAAGAACTGAGCTCTGACCACACAATAGTGGACATGGCACACCAGTTATGATGCGGCACGATGTTAAACTCTAAGAGCTTTGTTGCTATTTTTAAGATATGATACAAAAAGGGGAAGGAATAATGATCACATATTCGCTTCCCGTAACAGAGACTAAGAGAGCAGCAATGTCAAAAAGGCAGCTTGGCATATATCAAGCATGTGGACTTCGTAGTCAAACAAAATTAGGTTTCAATTCTGGACCGAGTGTTTAATAGTAAGGATGCCTTTGGATATGTTACTTAACATCCCTGAACTCTGATTTCCCAATGAGCAGGGAACAAACCATTCTGCTTTGCAGGGCTCTGGGAAAAGATGATAAATGTGTACAGGAAGGACAGGGCACACTGGCTGGCACACAGTCAGTAGTCCTTAAATTCAAGCTAACATAATTTTTGTTATGCTACCTTAGGGAGAGAAGTCCCTACACCACAGTGGATGGGAGTGATGAAACAGTAAACCCCTCCAGTTGCCTTACAATTAGTTCTGTGTTTGGTCTGCTCATCAATAATTAGCCCCCAAACCAAGGCTGGAATGTGATTTAACAAACAGATGGTTTGCAAACTGTCTGTTTTATAACAAACACACTGACAGATGAAGGAATTTACTAGAAGGAGAAGACATTACAAAAGAAAGCTTTAAAATCCTAAGTCTAAAGCAGTACGTGCTGGGCCTTTTCCAGCTGAGTCTAGAAAAACTAAAAGAGGACTCTGAATGGTAAGTAATCACCCTAGCAAATACAGTCTGGTAAACATAGAGCAAACATACATCTGGTAAATGGACAGCAAATAGAGGGCTGGTAAATGTATAGCAAATACATGGCTAGTAAAGCCTAATTTAGAGGGAGATGAAAAGATGAGCTGCTGACAGATTTCTCTTCCATGTCTC
This sequence comes from Mesoplodon bidens, assembly GCF_964165515.1. NCBI lineage: Eukaryota > Metazoa > Chordata > Mammalia > Artiodactyla > Ziphiidae > Mesoplodon > Mesoplodon bidens. The sequence continues at coordinate 42,733,125 of NC_138180.1, read as the reverse complement.
ATTAGGTACTTACTGACTGAAGTGCGGCGGAACGTATGAACATAGCCACAGTAATGTTCACGGGGAACTTGCAGGCGATGTCTCTCTATATCCTTCTTCTCTCCATTTAGTCTTTCAGGAACCAAAAACACCAAATCATTTTCCTTTGGATGAAGCTGTTTAGCTAGTTCACATTCCTCAAGATAAACTATAACACAAGAAGAAGCCAGCATTTATTCTAACAGAATTAGTTTACATGAGATTAAAGGATATTAAACGCTTGTACTAAGTTCAAGCAAGTATACAGCACTAGCGGACTTTGTACATACTTCAAAATGATAGTCTAAGCTAGTCAGCATTGACAAATATTGATCACACAGCATTATAAAAGTCTTCTTAAAACCTGCTACAAAGCCAAAATAGATGAAGTCATAATATTCAAAAGTAGCTAATACATTTCTTTTCCTTGAAGTTTACCTTAGTTTTTAATCAAGGAATTTTCACTTTTGTGCCCTGCTTTCAAAATCCCGAGAGAAAATCTGGAAACAGATCCATGTACACGTAAGAATTTTGAGCCTACTAGTGGCATTTCAAACAAGGGGGAAAGGACAGTAGTAAAATAAATGGGGCTGGGAAAACAGAGCAAGCTCTAAAATTAAAAAAAGTTCAGTACCAACTGCCAAATCCAGCAGCAACATACTGAACCAAAGCACGAAGTACTAGGATTAAGTAGACTGAACTACTAAGTCTAAAAAGAATTTTAAAAATGCATCATGTAAGAAATGTCTATTTGAAGGCATCAGAGAGCAAATACAACAATGAAGAATCACTCTGTTGAGATCCAGAACAAGGTGGAGATCCGTAAGGGTCAGCCCAGTATTTTCCCTAGAAACATCTGAACTCTTCAGGGAGTGGCAGCCAGGAATTTGAGCAGTACCTGGGATAGCCTTGTACAAAAAAAAGAGACAAAAACTGGAGTCCAGGGCCTGCATAGATAAAGTAGGCATCCTGGTAGCCCTCAAGCTTCAGGTAGGGACCATGAAGGACTACACCCAACAATGAAGGCAGCTTCAATTCACCCGAGTACTTCAGGAAAGCTCAATCCTTTAAGCCGGATTAAGATGATCCCACATTGCGAGTACTCCCAGAATCCTGGCAGAAGCAAAGAAAAATCCTCTCTGGAAGAGGACATCCTATCATCCTGGGCCCCTGATTATTTTTTAAATAGCTTTCCAAAGACAATGACCAACATATTAGAAATAAGCAAAGCACCAGGAGAGAATACATGAACTACTAGAATCAACAAACAAACAAAAAAGGGCTGCACAAGGCACTACACAGAGTACAGTCCTTGAATTGGTTCTAGGACTCCCGCAGGCACCAAAATCCTCAGATGCTCATGTCCCTTATGTAAAATGGCATAGTATTTGCATATAACCCACGCACATCCTCCAGTACACATTAAATCATCTCTAGATTACTTATAATACCTAATACAATGCAAACGCTATGGACATAGTTGTAAATCCAACATAAGTGGTATGTAAATAGGTGCTGGTGCATAGCAAACATGTTTTTCTGGAATTTTTTTTCCCTGAATATTTTCAATCCACGCTTGAATCCGATGACGCAAATCCCGCAAATACAGAGGACCAACTGTATGTATAACACAGTTTAAAATATAGAGTTAAAATACGTAACAATAATAATATACAAAGTGGAACAGATAAACAGGGTTAAAGTTTTTTAAGATTTTGCCTTATCTATGGAGACACTTAAAGTATCGATGAAATCTGTAAACTTTGAATCATGTACGCTCTAAGTTTTCACCTAAACTACTAAATGGCAGAAGAGGTACAAGTTGACGTATAATTTCCAAACTAAAAGAAAAGAAAAAATGAATGGTTCAAAGGTCTCACATATATGTAAAGAGTACACTCTAGTTCTATCAGTTTTTTCTTTATATATTTTATTAGGTATTCAAAATGGTCCTATCTTCTGTTCACTGAACTTGCTATCATTGTGAAATACTCGCTTTTAATCTCAAATAATGCTCTTCTGCCGTAAAGTCTATTTAGTCTGGTATTAACAGAGCAAAACAAGTTTCTTTTAGTTGGGTTTGCATGAGTAGCTTTCTCCAATCTTCCTCTTCTAACCTTTCTGTATCCTTATGTTTACATGTATTACTTGTAAACAGCATATAACATGCCAATACTGATCTTGAAATAACTTTTTCTACCCAAAGATACTACGGCTAGTTAGAAAATTGAAAGCTCACATACAGGATAAAACATATAGATGGTATTGGTTACATCAGGTAGCAAGAAAGCTCTCAAAGACTAGCCTGTCTAAAGGGCTCAGGAGCCAACTTGAAGAAACCAATTACAAAGACTTGAAACAAGTGTATTTAAGTCCATGTGTTCATAACGAAAAAATATTTTTTTAAAGTTCACTGGTCAACCCAGCACTTGCAGAGAATTAAGTCATTAGTTTGAAAACTGGTCAGGAGTCAAGTATCAATACTTATTCTACCCTTCTTTATAAAGTATACTACTGAGTAATCAAATAAAATGGAGCACTTTTTCTTTACAGAACTACAATAGCAAATAAATGAAGAAATGATCAAATAAAAATATCACCATTTTGTATCCTTTAGTAAAATAATTAATCTAGGCATTAAGGATCAACGGTTATAAGTATTACAAAAAGAGAAATTAGAGATCAAGCACCTCCTGATAAAGGAACACACCAACCTCAGCTATGAACTAGTTTTGCCAAAAATATTAGGTCAAATGAAACTGATCAAGCCTCTAGATCCAACTATCAATTTACAAAAAGTACAAAGGACTGAAAAACATACTAAACACCACCAGGGGGATGCTATCAGCAAGACACAGACACAGACCCTGTAATTCTACAGGGTCAACAACACAATTTCTTCAAAAAATAAATTACAAAGCGGGAGGGATCCATGAAGGAGACCATTGTAATTGAAGAAGACATATTAACAATGTCAGTGAGTGGACCTAACTTGGATCTTAATTCAAGCAGGCTGAAATAAATTGTTCTTTATGAGGAAACGGAAAACTTGAACACTGTCTAGCTATCTAATATTAAGAAATCATGGTTCATACTTTAGCAAGAAAATAATGAATTATCAGCAAAAATACTATGAATTTTTAGGTCCATCTCTATTAGAGATAGTCACTTAAATAATTATGACACCAAAAGAAAAAAAATCTAACCAATGATGATCTGCAAAACCTCTCCCTAGAAAACTGTAAAACATTACTGAAAGTAAACCTAAATAACTGACAGTATGTATCGTTTTCAAATCAGTATTAGAAAGATGTCAATTCTTAACAAATGTCCACATCTTTTTTTTCTCTAAAACTTACATGGTAACGCAAAGGGACAAGAATAGCCAACGTACTCTTAAGGCCAAACAAGGTAAGCAGACTTGCTCATTAATGTTTATAATAAAGCTTAATTAAGTAAAATTAAGCAATGTGATATGGGCAGAAAGGTAGGCAAATGATCCAACAAAGAAGAAAGGAGTCCAGAAAAAGGCGAGTGCATTAAATGGACATTAGATTTGTAACAAATATGACACTGCAGACCATGGAGAAAGGATAATCTTTTCAATAAACACTACTGGGGTAATTACATCTCCATTAGGGAAAAAAAAATGAAACATGGCCCCTACATCTTACTCGTGTACAAAATCCATTCCAGGTCGGCAAAACAGCGAAGCCTCTAGAAAAGGGATTGGCAAACTTTCTGTAAAGAGCCAGATTTTTCTTTGCAGGCTACACATGGTGTCTGTTGCATATTCATCATCATCTTTTCTTCAAAAGCTTAAAAAAATGTAAGAACCTTACTCTTGGGCAGTATAAAAACAGGATACAGGGTAGATCTGCAAGCTGTGGTTTGCTGACACCTGTTCTAGATGTTAAGATAATATATTTATGACCTGCAGCAGGGAAAGGTTTCTTAAACCTTTGGCACAGACCATTAACCATAAAAAATACACAGATGCATTTGTTATGTTAAAAAATAAAGTCTAAACAAGAATAAAATAAGAATTTTAAAGACATCACTAAGAGAGACATAATGCAAGCCAAAGTGGGAGGATGGTTTATATCCAGATTGCATAAAGAACTTGCTACAAATCAGTAAGGAAAAGACAACTAACAGAAAATGAACAAGAGTCTTTAATAGGTGCTTCCCTAGAGAGGTTACTTGAGCATCTACTAAATATATGAGAAGGTGCTCAATCTCACTGATAGCCAGGATATTACAAAATAAAACCACAAATGGCCATCAATACACACACACTACAATGGCTAAAATGAACAGCACAATCAACACAAATGTGTTGGCAGAGACATGGAGCAACGTGACTTCCATACGCTGGTGGGGTGTGTCATTCTGCACGACTAGCTTGGCATTATCTACTCATGTTAAGCTCATGCATAATACCCTGAGACTCTGAGACCCACTTCAGGAGACAGACTCCACAAAAATGCCCTCGCATAACACGAAGAGACACATGAATGACCATAATAGCATTATTCATAAAATGCTGTGTGTAGAAGAAGGCCTGAGGCTGCTATCATTAGAAAGGCCTGCTTACAAGGTTGGCCCCCTTGGAATCTGGGAACTTGGTTTTCCAGACAGCTCTCATCATTTGCTGATGACAATGGCTCACTGTACCTTACCTGTTTGCCAAATTTTTTCTCTACAGCTTATGTCAAACACCCACTTTACTTGTGAAAGTCATGAATGTGGGCTAGGCAGAGGGTGTTTTAGGCACTGGGTCTCTAAGCTTCCCTGGTAGATAATGTGTCACATGGGTTGTCGCAGCCCACTACTGGGAAAATTAAGTGTGTCCTGTGTGACTTCGCTGGGAAATGACTCTTGGAAACTTGCTCCTGGTTTCCTTTTTCCCTTTGCTGATTTTGCTTTGTATCCTTTTGCCATAGTAAGTCACAGCCATGAGCATGAATATAATTCCTGTGAGTCTTCCTAGCGAATCACTGAACTTGGGCATGGACTTGGAGAGCCCTGACACACAGGCCTAAACTGCTGAAAAAATGTCCATTAACGGGAGTTCTCTGGCGATCCAGTGGTTAGGACTCGGCGCTTTCACTGCTGTGGCCCGGGTTCAATCCCTGGTCGGGGAACTAAGATCCCACAAGCTGCATGGCACTGACAAAAAAAACTTCTTTAAAATAATAATCATAAAAATGTCCATCAACAGTAAAATTGTGACACAGTCACATATTGAAATACCACCACAGCAATGAAAAAAATACCAAAGATGCACACAAAATTGATGAATTACGAAGACATGTTACGTGAAAGAAGTCAGACACAAGAGTAAATGCTATGTGATTCTATCATACCATCAAGATAAATGGATGATAAATCAGTGATTTAAATATTAGAAAGAAATATAAAACTACTACAAGAAAATATGGAAGTATTTATCTGATTTCTAAAACCAACTGAACAGTAAAGAAATAAATACGGTATTTTTGAACATGTGAAGATAAAAATTGTCTGCCTCAAAAACTGCATGTGAAACTGAACAGCAAATAATGAAATTGAAAAAAATTAACAATGCATACAAGTAAGAAAATAACCTCCCTAAGAGAAAAAAAAAGGACAAAAGGCATGAACAGGCAATTATCCGCCCCCCCCCCCAAGAATATAAAAGACCAATAAAGATTTGAGGACAAAAACTACAACTTCAAATGAGATACATGTTCCATATAAAACTGGGGGATAAGTTTAAACTAGCAAATGAGAAGAGATACATTCTTACATTCTTATGTCAGAAGTGAAAATGGTATTCTTTTTGGTAGACAGAGGCAATATGAACCGAAAGTCTTAAAATGCACACACTGTTTGATCTAGCAAAGGGATTTATTCAGTGTAACAGTAAAAAATCATAAGTAATGTACATGTCTAACTAGAAATTACTGGTTAAAGAGAACTACGGAATACACTTACAATGGAATAACTACAAACACTGAACATGCTATTATTATTTATCTCTGAAAAGACATTTATAATAGACTAAATGAAAATAAGTCAAATGTAAGCTTCACGAAGGTGGAATTTTATGTTTTCATCACAGCTACATACCTAGCATCTAGAATCATACACTATCAGGTAGTATAAAGTCAGTAAATATTTGCTGAATAAATACATGAAAAAAGTCACTTAGGTAAAATAACCCTACCCACCCACCCTTCACTCAGATGAATAGGAAGTCTAGCAGTAAGATATACACTACTATGTTCATAAGATGATCTCTGAATGATGGGAACTGTGAGTGATGTTTATTTTACTATTGGCTAATATTATCTGAATAATCTACAGTGAACATATAATACCTTCCCCCCCAAATATATGTACATGCTTTTTTTCTTAAGTGAATCTATGGAGTGGGATGGACTGCAAGGGGGAAGGAGACAGACGGAGAATTTATACTTTTTATTTTAAAGGGTTCTAAATGCTTGGTTTATTTATAACTAAGACATAACTGTGACACCTGCTCCAGACAACTCATGAAGTGAGAGCAGAGACGGCAGAGAGATTTACTCAGAATCTGTACGCACGATCATGTCAACACCCCCTCCGCCCCCGCCAATCAAACTCCCTCGCTCACCTTCTCTCTCCCTTGCCCAGCATCTAGGGACACTTTGGCCTGTGGTATTCTGCTAGCACAATGGTTAAAACCATGAATTTTATAACTGTCCCAGTAATTATCCTCATTAAGTAAAGACTTTAAACATACTCTTTGTAAGAGCTTACAAATTCACCTCAGGAAACCTATATCCCAGAAAATTCAAGCAATTATTATGTTCCCTCAAATAGCAATCTCCAATTATTATATGATAGAGCCCAAGTTACATAAGAAAGAACTTACCCACAAACTCCCAGTATTTTTTATAATCAGCAGGAAATTTTCGTAAATGCAACTGATGGAATTTCTCTTTGTTTGGAGAGCTGTTCCATTCCTGTGCCACCTACGCAAAGCAAAAAAAGCAACTTAAGAAAGCAAAAACATCTGAAAAGCCAATGTTAAACGGCAAAATTTTCCAAAGTAAGCAACCATAAAATCCAGAACCTAGAACTCCTGTGTGACACAAACATTAAAAATTAATTTGGGACTTCTGGTTTCCAGCTTGGCATGTAAGGAACTTAGAAGTCGCCACTCCATCCTAACAAGTAAAAAGAGACAAAAAGGTGGATACAGACAATCACAACTTGCCAGCGCAGAAAACTCTTAAGTAGAAACCTCCATGCCAGGAGGAAATCCTGAACTGGATGCGACAAACTGTTGGAGGCTCAGCATGACCTCTCTTAAAAACTCTAGGGGGACCCAGTCATAAAAGGGACTCCACACTTTGGTGAGTCTTACCTCTAGGAGCTCGAACAGGCCCTCACAGTGAACACTGGAGAAAATTCCCTGTGTGCTTCCAGCGGGGGTGGGGGGTTGGTGGGGACTGGGGTAAAGGAACCATTGTGTAATACACCAGAGCATTCTTGACCTTCTTAACAAGGCCTGATCTATGAGATGCTATTTTACCGGAGTCAAAGTTGCTGGGATTTTATCAGAGCTTAAACTACTTGAGGGAAGAAAACCAGCTCCAGCCCATTCTAACCATCCTGTCTCACCCAAGGAGGTGGGGGGAAACTAAGAAGCATGTGGTGTAAAGTTCTTAGTCCAGAGGCAAAGGCTCACTAAAAGAGTGACACCTTATCATAGGACTATGGAATGGTCTTCCTTCCCCCATACCTCATTTCTATATCACTAAAGGCCTATTTACTGCCGTTCCTTTTATTTAGTAGATTACGTCTGCCTTGCAACAAAAAATTACAAGGCATACTCAAAGGCAAAAAACACAGTTTGCACAGAATAAAGAAGCACTAAAACCTGTCAGATATGGCAGGAATACTGGAATTATCAGACCAGGATTTTTTTTTTTAAACTATAGTTAATATACTAAGAGTTTAATGAAAAAAGGAGGCCATGAAATAATAGATGGGTAATGTAATGAATGAGATGTAAAGTAGAAAGAATCAAAAGGTAATGCCAGAGATCAAAAACACTGTAACAGAAATGAAGGTTGCCTCTGATGGCCTCATTACTACACTGGACATTGCTGAGGAAACAATCTCTGAGCTTGAGGCTACAGCAATAGAAGCTACCAAAGCTGAAAAGCAAGGAGAAAAAAATGGGTAAAAAAAAAACACACCCCAGAATATCCAAGACTGTGAGATAATGACAAAAGATGCAGCATACACATAATGGAGATACGAGAAGAAGAGAGAGCGAAAAAGAAGCAGTATTTGAGGTATAATGACTCAGAGTTTTCCAAAATTAACATCAGACACCAAGCCACAGATCCAGGAAGCTCCAAGATCAAGCAGAATAAATGCCAGAAACTACACCTAGGCATATCATATTCAACCTTCAGGAATATGAAATATCAAAGATAAAGGGAAAAAAAATCATGAAAGAAGCCTGTGGGTATAAACACCTTATTTATAGAGGAGGAAGGATAAGAATTACATCTAACTTCTCCTCAGAAACCATGCGAGCAAGGAGAGAGTAGTGAAATATTTAGACTGTTGAAAGGAAAAATCCTACCAATCTAGAATTCGGAATCCTGAAAAATTATCCTTTAAAAGTGAAGGAGAAGGGCTTCTCTGGTGGCACAGTGGTTAAGAATCTGCCTGCCAACACAGGGGACACAGGTTCGATCCCTGGTCCAGGAAGATCTCACATGCCACAGAGCAACTAAGCCCGTGAGCCACAACTACTGAGCCCGCATGCCACAACCACTGAAGCCCACATGCCTAGAGCCCGTGCCCCATAACAAGAGAAGCCACTGCAATGAGAAGCCCGCACACCGCAAAGAGTAGCCCCTGCTCGCTGCAACTAGAGGAAGCCTGTGCACAGCAATGAAGACCCAATGCAGCCAAAAATAAATAAACTAAATTTATTTAAAAAAGAAAAAAATAACTCAACAGTAAGAAAACAGACAACCTGATGAAAAAGATGTGCAAAAGGCCTGGACAGACACCTCACCAAAGTAGATATACAGACCGTAAATTAGTATATGAAAAAATGCTCCATATCTTATGTCATCAAAGGAATGCAAATTAAAACAACAAGATACTATTACACACGTATTAGAATGGCCAAAATCTGGAGCACTGACAGGACCAAATGCTGACGGGGATGTGGAACAGTAGGAACTCTCATTTATTGCTCGTGGGAATGTAAAATGGCACCATCACCTTTTTTTTTTTCTTTTTTTTTGCTGAGCCACGTGGCTTGTGGGATTTAGTTCCCTGACCGGGGATCAAACCTGTGCCCCCTGCAAGTGGAAGTGCAGAGTCCTAACCACTGGACCACCAGGAAATTCCCAAGATGGTACCACCACTTTGGAAGACTGTTCGGTGGTTTCCTATGAAACTAAACATATTCTTACTGTAGGATCCAGCAATAGTGCCCTCACTATTTATCCAAATGAACTGAAAACTTATATTTATGTTAAAAACCTGCACATGGATATTTATAGCAACTTTATTCATAACTGCCTAAACTTGGAAGCAACCAAGATGCCCTTCAGTGGGTGAACGTATAAACCAACTATGGTACAACCAGACAATGGAATATTATTCAGTGCTAAAAAGAAATGAGCTATGAAGCCATGAAAAGACACAGAAGGACCTGAAATGCACATTACTAAGTGAAAGAAGCCAATCTGGAAAGGCTACATACTGTGTGATTCCAACTATTTGACATGCTGGAGAAAGCAAACTATGGAGACAGTAAAAGGATGAGTGATTGCCAGGGTTGAGACTGTGGAGGGGTGAACAGGCAGAGCAGAGAGGATTTTTAGGGCAGTGAAAGTACTCTGATATTAGAGGACTGCTACATGTCATTATACGTTTGTCCAAACCCTTAGAATATACAAATCAAGAGTGAACCCTAATGAAAACTATGGACTCTGGGTGGTAATGACGTGTCAATGTAGGTTCATCAGTTGTACAAATGTACTACATTGGTAGGGGATGTTGATAATGGGGGATGCTATGCAGAGTTCCTCTAGCTCGCTGCAACTAGAGAAAGCCTGTGTGCATCAACCAAGACCCAACCCAGCCAAAAATGAATCACATAAATTTCTATATATATTTAAAAAAGATAAGTACTGAGTACTATCTCCAAAATTTACGCCCAATGAATTCACTTCTCTTTATTTCCATAGCTACCACCTAGATCAAGCTACCATCATCTTTCTCCTGGGCTATTATAATAGCCCCCGACAGGTCTACTGCATCTATGCTTACCTTTCTACAGTTATTCTCTAATGAGCAACTAAGAATGTTTTCTTTAAAACAAAAAAGTAAACTATTACATATTGCTACTCCCCCAGCCTAAACACCAACCAACTAAAAATCCTCCAACATCTTCTCACTGTACTGAGAATGAAACCCCAACCTGCACTTACAGGGTTGTATACCATCCAGCTCTTGACTGATTTCTGCAATCTTACTTCATTTCCCTTTACCTCTAAGTTACCTCACTCCAGTCACATCAGCCTAATCTCTTTGCTCACATATGCTCAGTTAGGCCTACTTCAAAGCATTATAGTCTTGACCCTCCCCCCTCCTCTGCACAAAACCCTCCTCTCCTGGCTCTCAGCCCGATCTCAAAAGCAGCCTCCCAATGTCGCTCATCATATCAACCTGTTTTGTTTCCTTCACAGAACAAATTATAACAGGAAATTAGCTAAAAATGGTGCACTCTCCCTATAAGGGGTGTGGGCACTAAGAATCACAGCTGGTACTCCAGAAGGGCCCCCTTTCTGCCTGCTCCTTGTCTACACAACCTAAAAAGCAGCTGCCAATTACACTCTGCATACACGTGCATGCACACACAGGTAACCGAAGGGGACTGCAGACAGAGCCAGCAAACCAAAACTTTAAGAAAATAGAGTATTTGCCAAAACTGACCAAAAAAATTGGTCCCTGTCAAAATAGTGCACATTTATCTAATATTTTTGTGTGTTAAACCTAAGGATTAAAAACTAATATATCCTCTATCAGTCACATCAGTACACAAAAGACTCATATTTCTTTTTTTCCCCCCACACACTGTATTTTATTTTTACAAGAGATAAATAAACTGACACCAAGCATTGCAAATGGATGACCACAACAAAAGCAACAATGATTGCAATTACCAAACACGAAACAGACTCACACTATGTCATAATATTGACATTCAGTCCAGGAATCCTCCACTGTAACAGCTCCTTTACTTTGCTGTGAAAATTGACTTGTATACTTTTTGCCTCTGAGTCCTGTGGGATTTTTTTTTTAATTCAAGAGACTCATATTTCTAAAAGTTGAATTTGCTCGTTTGCCCTTTGGGGCAAGGGATAATTCTACGCAATGTCATTGCATTCCACCTGCAATAAGACATAAGAACTGGATAACCAAACACTGCGTTTCATGTCCTAAATAGGATACCAACCACATTTCTGTCAAAGGACTCAAAACACACTTCAGCATTCCATTAACAAACAATATTATGAAGTCAAATTACATCCAAATGAGGATAAGAAGCCTTGGCCCAAGACTGTGGTTGATGCCACAGTCTCTGGCTTATAAGAAAGAATAAACATTAAAAGTAATCAAGGTATCTGAGAATTCTCTGGCAGTTCAGTTGTTAGTGCTTTCACTGCTGAGGGCCCAGGTTCAATCCCTGGTCAGGCAACTAAGATCCCACAAGCCACACGTTACAGTGGGAAAAAAAAAAAAAGGAATCAAGGTATATTAATAATACCATTAATAAATGTTGGCCTATATAAACTAGAAATGCTAAAACAATGCTGTTTCACTACATGGTTAAAGAAAAAGAACAAGATTGCAAAAATAAGAAAAAAAGAACAAGATAAAACTTCATGGTAAAGATGACAGATTGAACACAGGCATTTCCTTTCATTCCCCTGAAACCCCACTAAAACACCCAAGGGATTTTTCACAACAGGATTAATTCATTAGGATGAAGAGAACAGAAGACGAGGCAAGAGTATCAAAATCTGGGAAGCTGGTAAGCAGATGGATGAATGGTTAACTAACTCAGCAAGTCCAAGAAGCTGAACTCTAAGAAGGAAGTGTCTGACATACACCTCTAGGAGGAGGAGGGCTGAAGGGAGACTGCCCATCCCTGTTCCTAGCAAAAAGCTAGAGTGGTTTCACTTCTATAAAGTGTGACCGTCTCTGCCTGTGGGGCAGCAGATAGAGAGGGGATACTGTACTTAAAAAAAAAAAAAAAGGTGAGGGGGGCGTCCCTGGTGGTACAGTGGTTAGGCATCTGCCTGCCAATGCAGGGGCCACGGGTTCTATCCCTGGTCTGGGAAGATCCCACGTGCCGTGGAGCAACTAAGCCCATGCACTACAACTACTGAGCCTGCGCTCTGGAGTCTTTGAGCCACAACTACTGAAGCCCTCGCCACAACTAGGGAAAAGCCCACGTGCAGCAACGAAGACCCAACACAGCCAAAAATAAATAAAATAATTTTAAAAATAAAATAATTTTTAAACAGGGAATTAAGCAAATATTTAGATACTGAATGCCTGGACCTTTCCCTCTGCCCCCACCCTCACCCCACAGTCAGCTCCCCATCAAGCCTATGCTTTCCAGGCAATCGATCTGAAGATTCTTCTTGGGGAAATCTGACCTCACTAAGAGGGGAAAAGAAAAGACTAAAAACAGTGACATGAGGGTGGGGATGAGGCTTCCCAATAAAATGTCAAATGGTCAACAAGCCTATCCCTTTCACTCAGAGCTTCTAATCTGTTTTAAAATCTTACATGTAACAAAATATAGATTATAACTATACCTAAGCATGTAATCTTAATATAAAGAATGAAACTAATTTGGATTTCACCATGTGATGGTGTCCTTCAGATCACATTTGACTTCCACAGTGCAAATAATAAAGGACCATTTTAGTAAAAGTATCTCTTTTCCTAAGCATCTCTTTTGACCTGTCATTATTTAAATGTATCCTCTTTTCTTATAGCATTAAAAAGTTGAGATATAGTTCACAATATAAAATTCACCACTTTAAAGTGCGCACACTACAGTGTGTTTTTAGTACATTCACTATTTTGTGTAACCATCACCATTATCTAATTCCAGAACATTCCCACCATCCCAAAACAAGCCTTATACCTATTAGCAGTCAGTCCTAATTCCCACACCCCTCCCTCACCCATCCCCTGGCGACTACTAATCCACTTTCTGTCTCTACGGATGTGCCTATTCTGGAAAATTCATATAAATGGAATTACACAATGTGTGGCCTTCTGTACCTGGCTTCTTTCACTTAGCATAATATTTTCCAGGCTCATCAAAGAACAGGTAAAAGTACATAGAACGGGTCATTCCTTTTAATAGTAGACTAATATTCCATTGTAGGCATATACCATGTTTTGTTTACCCATTCATCTCCTGATGGACATCTCGGCTGTTTACAACTTTTGGCTATTATGAACAATGCTCCAATCTGCTTGTTAGTATCCTGTTCTTAAATGTGAGTAAACCAACAAAAATCATTAGACATGTGAAGAAAGGAGTTAACATGAAAGGTCTGTAGACACTAAAATGAATAGGAAAAAAGCAACTGGGAAAACAGGGACAATGAAAAGAGAAGAAAACTTTCAACTAACTTTAAACTTATCATTAATTAACTTCAGGTAGTAAAAAATACTGTGCACATGAAGAAAGCACACAATCCTATAAAAAGGAATAATGAGAGGACAAGAGTACTGTGAAACTAAAAATATGCTCAAAAATTGTTTCAATAGACTTGGACGCTGAGAAAGTCTCCAAGGAAGGAGAATGACGATGACAACAACAAAGACAGAGATGGCAAAATAGAAAGAAATTTTAAGACATGCAAAGTTTCAAAATTTATCTCCTACGCATTCTTTTCTCAGGAAGCTTGAAGGATGTGCCTTACTAAAATGAGAGGGTGACAAAAACAGACAACCCTGGGTACAGGAGACAAAAGATCCAACACAGGAAAGAAGGAAATGCAAGCCCTAGGATGAGGATGGTGAGCATTTCAGGTTAACCATCCTAAACCAAGAAGATGAAATTTATCAACTATCTGATGTGCCTGATCATACTGAGAGACCTAAACATCCAGGAGACAGCCTGAAGCTAAATTAGTAATAAGTACAGAGAAAATTAAGTAAACAATAAATCCAGAGAAAGCAAAGAGTCGGAAACGAAAAGTAGTTACAACTACCACATGACTTAGTCGCGGACACTTTTGTTTTTAATTCAATGACCTTATTCTCTTTTGTTTAAATTAATTTATTTTTGCTGTGTTGGGTCTTCGTTTCTGTGCGAGGGCTTTCTCTAGTTGCGGCAAGCGGGGGCTACTCTTCATCGCAGTGCGTGGGCCTCTCACTATCGCAGCCTCTCTAGCTGGGGAGCACAGGCTCCAGACACGCGGGCTCAGTACTTGTGGCTCACGGGCATAGCTGCTCCACGGCACGTGGGATCCTCCAAGACCAGGGCTCGAACCTGTGACCCCTGCATTAGCAGGCAGATTCTCAACCACTGCGCCACCAGGGAAGCCCAGTGGACACCTTTTATATCGTCAAAATAATAACAAATACTGACCTAAAAATTACAAGACTACTCCATAGTGAGGATGGGAAAACAGGAGAGGTGTGTGTGAACACAGGGCTGGGAAGAGAGGGTACTTCCTGTAGTGGGTAATTACAGAAAATGTCTAGTACTGAAAACTTAACAAGTCAAAATAGTGGCATGTTATTTAGAAATATGGAAGAAAATAACAAAAGCATCCCTCAAGGATCAAAAATAATTACTTGGGGAGGTGAGAGTGGCTGATTTTTTTTTTTTTTTAATAATGGGCCTTCCACAAGTATTTGACTATCTTAAACTTTGTGTATATACAAACGGAACTTGTGCTCATTCTGTTTTGAAAAGGTTCTGGCTACAGAAATGTCCTGAAGGAAGAAATCTTAAAGATAAACATATAAATACTCTGAACTAAGGGAAAAATAAAATCACAAATGTGTCCTAAATTTAAGGGCTATGAATGGCCTCTAAGCAATTTAGTGTTTTCTGGAAAGGATAAACGTTCAAGAAAAAAAATAAGCTCCAAGATGAAGAAAATCTCTGTATATTCCCCAGCTTATTTAACTGTATACACTGTTCACTGAACTAACGATTTTGTAAGGTAAGAAAATCATTCTTGTAATACTATTTCACATTGTTCTTAAGGAGAGAGACTGAAGAGCCTTTATCAGTTAGTTGTTTCTAATGGTTCTGAAACACTAGTAAAATAATTCTTACGACAATGGCTGAAATTTAGGGCATAAATTGACACCAACTTGCCTCTTTGTGCAGTACATCTCCTTTGCCTTTAACAATTCTAAGCTGGATCTTTGCAGTCTCTCTGCCTGCGATATACTTCCTATGGCCAACTCCTTCTGCTCACTCTGGTCTCGGTGTGAATACCATCGCTCACAGAGGCCGTCTCACCTTTCAGTCTCAAGTGCCTGCTCCCTTTTGTTCTAGATCATTCTAGAGCACTCTAGAGCCTTTTGTCCCGATCTGAAATGATCATTCCCAGAAGGCAGAGGCCTTGTCTGTCGTGTTCACCACTTTACCCCCGCCAGGTTTGTGATAGTACTGGGCAAGTATCAGGCACCCAAGGATCTGCTGACTGAATACGTGGGTATTTACCTCAGTGCTCTTGGTTTTGAAGAGTCTTGTTGCACACTCACCTTTTGGGTTTTTGTTTTTTAACCAATTTGAAAAAAAGGAAAAATCGACCTGCTGTGAGAACACCAAAAACATCCTTCAAAGTGCAGGTGGATGTTTACACTAAAGAATTACTGTTTTTCTGAGGTTCAAATTTAACTGGGAATCCTATATTTTTCTTGGCAATCCCAGTCAGGCAGTAAGAAAGAGAGAAGAACCAGAATGGGATGTGTTGGGGTAGGGGGGCAGCTAAAGGCTGCTATGACGCCTAAGAAGTTGGGAAGACAGATGAGAAATTTGGGATTTACTGCTTTGTGCTGACCAGTGTAACTTGCCCTTTGCTACCTCCTCAAGAAAACTTCAGTAAAGGTTTACACTACTTTTCAAAAAAATAAACGCAGATGAGAGACTATGTCCTCTGAGAAGTCTTCCCTTATTTTACACCGAAAAACGTTTCCTCCTCCTGTGCCACCTCTGGACTTGGTAAACTAGCACTCTGAATTGTGTCTGTAAGCTCCAGAAGGGCAGAGTTTAAGGGTTTCCTCTGTATCACCGGCATCTAGAACAGTGTGGGGCACAATGTCTGTTCAACATGAAATCTACAAGCTACATCTAAATCAAAATGCGATCAGTTATTTTAGCCGTACTCAGCATGGTAAAGAAATGTAATTTCAAAGTCTGAAGGTATACGATTAGAACATATACTTACAGTTTCAAAAGTATTCAGGATCATCAAAGGGAAAAACACATTAAAATAATCTCTACCATCTTGAAATCTCACAGGCACAGGTCTTGTGATGGACTGACAAAGAGTTGAAGGGGGTCCGCACTGATCAAAGTCCACAAACATTGCGTATTTCCATTTTAAGACCTCTTTAACGAAGGTGTCAGAGATGGACTGTGCTGACAAGAAAACGTTTACTGGAGAGGAAGGTGAAAAAGATCCGTTTTCACAAAATGGAACTTTGTAGCCTTGCCTGTTGGAATTATTTGGAGTATGACACTGGAGAACGTTGCACAAACCCTTCATTACAGCCACTGGCTTCTGAGACACCACAGAGACTGGCTGTGGTACTTTCAAAGCAGATTGTACCCCACTTGACTTATTTTGCAGAGTTGGTAAGAGTGCTGACGTATTTACCAAAGACTTGTAAAGACCAGCAATTCGTGAAGTACTACTGGAGGTAAATATCTTAGCAGTGGGAGGTCTCGAAGGTTTAGATGAAGAGAGAGGCAAGCCAGGTCTACGAAATGTATCTTCATCTGCTGCTTTAGCTTCAGAGTGTTTGGAACAGTATTCACCCTGGTTTTCCAGTGTTTCCACACAATCTTTGTATTTACATTTTGTGCTACTCCAAGATTCCAACTGAGGCCGACTCACAGAATCTTCTTCTACCTGGACTCTATCTTTTCCATGAACTACTTCAATGAGTTCATCATTCTCTTTCTCCATTTGTGAACATAAATCCATATCTTTTGGATCACATTGTGTTAAAAATATATTATCCTCCTCTATGTCACTGTTGCATTCAGGTTCTCCCTCCTTCAAAGCTGCCTCTGCTGCTTTTTTAATGACCTCTTCAGGTACATAAGCTGGACCATAACCCCAATCATCTGTGATATCCCCTACATGAGTCAAGCACGAATTCTCTTCATTCTCTTGAACTGAATTCTTGTTGTCTGGCCTATGATCTTGCCGAACTGAAAACACTTCACATGGACTTTCAAACTCAAAAAAATGAGAATCCGATTCCTCAAACCACAAAAGGGACCTTGTATTTTCTTCCTTTATTACATTCTGTTCCACATTTGTGTTAGCTATTGAAGTATGATGCTCTGGACATCCTTTCTCAATGCACGTCTTACCCTGTTTAATGTGTTTCTTAAAACCCACAATTCTTTCATCATCATCATCATCATCTTCATCAGATTCTGAAATAATAATGACGTGTCCAGAGCAGGTTTCCCTGACACTATTTTGGTTGGCTGTCAAACATCTTCTATCATCTTTAACTTTTCTTTGTAGCTGGGATAAACTTCTTTGGGTTGAACCTGATGGGAACTTAGTAACACTGGCTTGAGCTATTAAAGATAGTATGTGGAGGTCACTGTCTATCTGAGAATCTGTTAAAGGGTCAGACTTAGGACTGATGCTAAGGACCTGTTCTCTTAAATCAGAAGAAAACTCAACAGTACTCTTGCTAATTCCCATATCTCTTGATTCAAGTCCAGTCACAGGATCTTTAAAGGGAGGTGTTTTCTCCACAAAAATATTGGTCATTTCTGTGAATGAGACCAAATCTTTATTACCAACATGACATTCTAGTATTTGACAACTGATATCAGGGGTGGAGAAAATGCCCAACTCTTCTTCCTGTACTTGTTTCTTTTTCAGCAGTAAACTGTTTTCAGGTTTTTGTTGTCCATTTTTATCATCCAGAACACCACTAGGGCCTAAAGAGAGATTGTGTATGAAGCCATCTCCTTTCTGAGCTCCTGTATCTTTCTTTGAACAGAAACTTTCAATGCTAGATACAGTCAGGTTTTCCTCTAAAGTGGTACTTTTCCTGTCTTGCATTTTCATTACATGCAATAACTTAGCACAGATTTCATCTTTATGTGCCTTAGTGTTTGCTTTTGAGGTTTTGCCAAGAGCATCATCCTTTAAAGAGAAATCCTCATCTGATGTGGACACTTTTTCCAGAGAGTCATTGCTAGAATCAGTCAACAAACCTGTTGATGTGATTATTCCTCTGTCAAATACCTTTTCTGGACCATTTCTTGAAGTACAATTCTGTGGGGTATATGAGGAATTCTCTTTTACAGACTTATGCTTCCCTGTACTTACTTTAACTTGGCCTCGAGCTCTTTCATTCACAAGCCTTTTACTACTCGGCTTCAAGCACAACTCAGCTGAGAGATGGTCTTTGAGTTTCAAATCTTTTAGATAAGTTTGCTCATTATCCTCTTCTATGGCATTATGTGCCTTGCTGAAAATACTCTCTTTCACTTGACATGCATCAGCTTTCATCGGTTCTTTAGAGAATGTTGGGCTGGAGTTTTCCAGACAGTGCCTTTGTTTTTTAGACTTCTTCCCTGTTTGTTCACTTTCTTCTTTATTGTAAGATGCAGGAGGTGTTTTACATGGAGGAGTCAGATCCACAGAAGTGCTACACTGAGGCACTTTGAATTTTATGTTTCTAATAATTTGCTTTAAACAAGTTTGTAACTCATGGGTTTCCTGACTAGTCAACTGCCAACCTAAAGATATATTTCCTCGTAGGTATAAGTTGAGCTTATCCCAGAATCGCTTACAAAGAGTCTGCTGCCCAAGCTGATAGCCTTCTTTAAGGAGACTTCTGATCAGCTGCACACAAGCAAGTTGTACAGAGTTAGATGGCACTGAATGCAGTGACAGAGATATCATTGTTGTGCCTTTGGAGCAGTTTCCAGATGACTTCTCAGAACTCCGAGCAAACGCGGTGGTGGGAAGCTTGGCACATTTTACGATGGCTTCCACCCACTGCTGGGAACTAACCCACAGCAAATGCAAACACTTTTTATTTCTATGCAGTTCAATCACTGACACCAAAATCAGAAGGAAAAACTCAGTGACTGTGTCACACACGGCGTCCGTCTGGTTGAGGACGTCTTTGACTTCAGAATGCAGATGATGAATAACCTCCACTATATAAGCCACACCCAGATCCTTAAGATCCATGAGGGACTGCACAAAGGGGATGAACCACAGAAACGTGCTGTTATGAACACGCATGTCTTGACCGATATCTGACTGAAGCACATTAGCTAATGTTTCCATTTCTTCATACATGTTAGGACAATAATCTGGGCAAATGGCTGATCTCCACCCTGAATCCTAAAATGAAAGAGATACTGACATTCAGATAAACAAGCACCATTCATGACAGTTTTAACACAAAAGTTGCCAACAAGAAAATACACTGCTCAACTTTCCTGTGTTGATGTACATATATGGACCCCCAAGAAATTGAAAACAGTCCAATTTTGAGGTGAAGCTTTCATGAAAAGGTTAAATTTACAAAACCTCCATGTACTCTGGACCTCTTTCCTTCAGTTGGTTTTGATTTCTAGTCATGTGATTTATCTCCCTCATGCCATAAATGTTCTACCCTTCCAAAATGTACTTAAAAATTAATCTCCCAAACTGTGCATGCTCTCATTACAGACCATTTTTCCTCATGAGCTACTGTTCAATCAGAAACTGTTTTATGCAACAGTTGATTCAGAATAGCTACATATCATAAAATCAGCAATGCAACTAACCACATAAAACACTGACTATACAATATAAAGGCAATACAATATCATCTGAATTCTCAAAATGTTTTATACCTTTTTGGTCTTTTCAGGGTTATAATTGTATACCATCTGGCTGCAAGTCACCATATCATCTAAATATGACTCCGGTTCTGACTTGGTCCTTAAATATTAAGAACAAATAGAAATTACTGAAATGAAGGGTAAAAAGAAGAGAAAAATCCTACTGTTAAAGTCAATTATAGTAGACTTCCTCATACAGATTGTTGGAAATCCTGACACAGGAACTGAACGAACCTCACAGAGCTGTTCCGTATGTTCTGGATCTCTTTCCTGTAGCTCACATTGTTGATAATGGTTTGAAATGCCTCAATAGGATCAATCAGTTGACCCCAGACCTTAGATCCAAGACGATCCAGAATCACCATGAAACAGTGTAACGCTGGCCAGAAAGGATCCACACTATCATCTGAAACACAATGGAGTAATTTGCCAAATTACAACACAATTAGAGAAAGGGACTAAAATATATTGAGAATTAAGCATTCTTTACCTGGGTAGCAACAAAACTGAAAGCAAAGCAGGAAGTAATTTAAAGTAAAGTGTTGTCAACTACAGGTTTTAGAAACCTGGCAAACTTTTAAATAATGTCTGCATTTTTTTTAAAGCAATACACCTCTGTTAAGAAATCTTGTTGTGTGGAACAAACTGAGATAGTCCAGATAAACTCAACTTTCTCACCCTATTTGCCAACCTGAAAGAATCGTTCCTCCTCTGCTTCTTCCAGACCTTTATACTCCCATCCTTCAATAAATAACAGAGGTAAAGTAGAAAAAAAAAAGGGAGAAAGAAAAACTTGGTATTTTCAGATCTAAACAAAGTCCATGATATGAGAAATCCTGAATTGTGTGTGTCATTCGGTTGGAATAAAGGACTGAACCCCTCATCCACTGGATAAGCAGAGATACATACTCTTTATCCATCCATTCTCAACATGGCTTTGTTGTTATCTCCATTCCATCCAACTGGCAGGAATTCCCATTACTCACACACTCTTATGCCCGGTCCTTCCCCTCTTCTCTACATGCAGGGGCAAAACACTGCCCTGCTCAAAGACCTTCACTTGCTCCTTAATGTCTTCTAAGGAAATTAGAAGCCCTCAGTCAAGCATCTGTAAGATCTTACTCTACTCTTTCTTTCCAGATTTATTTTTGACACTCACATAAAGATACACCACCTACAGAAAAAAACAGATAGCTGGCTTTTTCCAAGTGAGAACCAGAATGGCTTCACTGTTAGCACCACCTGTCATCTTCCGCAGTATTCTTAGGAGGCAAGTGCTCTAACTCACCCAATTACTGTCAACCTTAGAACTTTCTGCTTTATTTCCCTCAGGGCTCTTAGAGTCTACTTTTTTTTTTTATCATAGTCGTTCGTGTAGAACTGCTCATATACTTTTTTATCCTCTACTGAAGCTGTCTTATGTCTAGGAAGCTCTCAAATATGGAAGAAAGTCATTAGTTAGGTGAAGACAATTATGGAATGTTTCTTAAAGAGGGGACTTCCCTGGTGGTGAAGTGGTAAAGAATCCGCCTGCCACAACATAGGCAGAACACTCTATGACATAAAAGACCCTTTTTGACCCACCGCCTAGAGACATGGAAATAAAAACAAACAAATGGGACCTAATGAAACTTCAAAGCTTTTGCACAGCAATGGAAAATATAAACAAGATGAAAAGACAACCCTCAGAATGGGAGAAAATATTTGCAAATGAAGCAACAGACAAATGATTAATCTCCAAAATTTACAAGCAGCTCATGCAGCTCAATATCAAAAAAATAAACAACCCCATCCAAAAATGGGCAGAAGCCCTAAACAGACATTTCTCCAAAGAAGATATACAGTTTGCCAACAAACACATGAAAGGATGCTCAACACCACTAATCATTAGAGCAGTGCAAATCAAAACTACAATGAGGTGTCACCTCACACCAGTCAGAATGGCCATCATCAAAAAATCTACAAACAACAAATGCTGGCGACGGTGTGGAGAAAAGGGAGCCCTCTTGCACTATTGGTAGGAATGTAAATTGATACAGCCACTATGGAGAGCAGTATGGACGTTCCTTAAGAAACTAAAAATAGAACTACCATACGACCCAGAAATTCCACTCCTGGGCATATACCCTGAGAAAACCATAATCCAAAAACAGTCATGTACCACAATGTTCACTGCAGCTTTATTTACAAGAGCCAGGACATGGAAGCAACCCAAGTGTCCATCGACAGATGAATAGATAAAGATGTGGCTATACATACAATGGAATATTACTCAGCCATAAAAAAGAAACGAAATCGAGTTATTTGTAGTGAGGCAGATGGACCTAGAGTCTGTGGTACAGAGTGAAGTAAGTCAGAAAGAGAAAAACAAATACTGTACGCTAACACTTACATATGGAATCTAAAAAAACAGGTTCTGAAGAACCTAGGGGCAGGACAGGAATAAAGATGCAGACATAGAGAATGGACGTGAGGACACGGGGAGAGGGAAGGGTAAGCTGGGATGAAGTGAGAGAGTGGCATGGACTACCACATGTAAAATAGCTAGTGGGAAGAAGCCACAGAGCACAGGGAGATCCGCTTGGTGCTCTGTGACCACCTAGATGGGTGGGATGGGGGTGTGGAAGGGAGACGCAAGAGGGAGGGGACATGGGGATATATGTATATGTGTAGCTGATTCACTTTGTTATACAGCAGAAACTAGCACACCATTGTAAAGAAATTATACTCCAATAAAGATGTTAAAGAAGGAATCTGTAGACCCCACTCGCTGCAACTAGAGAAAGCCCATGCACAGCAACAAAGACACAACACAGCCAAAAATTAATTAATTATTTTTTTCAAAAGTAAGTTAACTTCCTTGGGCTTCAGTTTCTTCTTTTATGAAAGTAACGTGCTGAGTTAAACTCTAAAGGTCCTTTCCAATTAAAAATTCTGACTCTGTGACCAAAACCATAAAACGGTCATTCTTTCTTTCCTCCACATCATACACCCACGTTCTTACAGTGACACTAGTATTTTCAAAGTGCACCATCATCACAATAGTCAGCAAATAAAGTTTATTACCATCTGATTGCCTCTCCATGGCGTGAAGTATTGATTGCATAAAATCATTCTGTTTGTTTGAGCCCAACAACAGTGAATCCATGGTTTGCTCCTCAAGAATGGTCAGCAACATGCAGATACCTGTAAGATCACGTATAGTTTTCTTGAATTGATTAAATAAAACTGTTCTAATGTCTTCTCCAGTTTAGTTGGCAAAAGGAATAACAAGGCAGTAAGATGAAACCAAACAGTATCCAGTGCCTCAGACATTGAAGTCTGAGATATTCATATACAACTCCTCCTCCTAAGAACAGAAGTTTAGACTGAATAAAAAGGGAAAATGGCACGAACCTGGTTAGAAAACCATTTCCAAAATGACTACCACACAATTTGCATCTCATAATATCAAAGACCCCTTAAATTTTAAGATCACTATATTTCAAGTACCAGTCACTGCCAAATATACACATGACTGTAAGACTCTGAATCAATGAAGTAGGACAGAACTACTTTAAGTCAATATACAACTTGATGAAAACCAAAGTTAGTATCGCTTTCTCCCAGGAAATATTTTACAGATGGGAAAAGAGGTATTAAACCTCTGTTTCAAGAGATCAAAACCCTATTAAGTTCAGCTGCTGTGCTAATACGGTAACATCTAATACTGCCTTAAATAAAAGATCTATTTGCCATACTTGAAAATGTACCTCTTACACAGATGATTTCTAGGATAAGAAATGTTTAAAGACAAGATGTTGTAATAGTCAATTTAATGACAGAACAAGAATTGTGAACTATGAAATCCTTTATTTAGCACTTTTGATCAGATTACCAGAAGAGATCCCTTCCCTTGCAGGATAATCATAAGAAATATTGGAAAATACTAATTATATGTGTGTAGGAACAATACTCACCTAACCAATAGTTTTTGTAGTTGGCAGTATCATACATGTGTGAAGGCAGAAGAATCAGTTTACCCTTCTCAAGGACAGAAGAAGTATCAATGTCTGGACTTTCGAAAAGCCCCAACTCAATAACTTTAAAAAGGCAAGTCAAAACCTCCTGTAAGTCATAATAATCATCTCTGTTCACTTTCCCCAAGTTTCTTGCTGTCAGGATAGCCCAACGTGAAACCTAAAAGTGTAACACATTCATTACTTCATTTAACACACAATTGTCTACAGAAAGAATACAGTTAAAATAAGATTCTCTACAGATTACAGAGGACACAAGATACATCAAATACTTTAAAAAAATCATTGCACCGTATATCTTAAACTTATACAGTGCTGTATGTCAATTATACCTCAATAAAACTGGAAGAAAAAAACTATCATATAGAATAAAGTACTTTAGGAAAAATACATGATTTTCAGACATTTAAAGGAAATAAACCAAAAGGTCCATGATGACAGAAAAAAAAAAAAGACGGAAGATACTAATTACAATTGAACTTTGAACAACACACAAGGGTTAGGGGCACCTACCCTCTGCGTAGTTGAATACACTAATATAATTCGAATATAACATAGTTGGCAGCCCTCCATATCCTGGTTCTGCATCATGGATTCAACTAACCTCGAACTGTGTAGTACTATACTACATGCTATTAAAAAGAATCTGTGTATAAGAGGACCCATGCAGTTCAAACCCCTGTTGCTCAAGGGTCAACTGGAATGCGACATGTGAACCTTACTTGATCCTGATTTGATCTAACCCTGATAAAGCATTTTTGAGAGAGTAACTTCCACTCAAATACTGACTAGAAATATATTATTATTATTATTATAAGTGTGTCGATGTAATTGTTCTTTTAAAAGAGCACTTACCTTTTTGATACACGAACTAAAGTATTTTATGGATGAAATGCTCTGATGTCTAAGATTTGCGGTAACTAAACAGGAGTAGAATACTGACCACATATTGATAACAGATGAAGCACAGTGATGGATATATGGGGGTTCACTACACCAATCTATTTTTGTATGTTTGTAATGTTCCATAATAGAAAGTTAAAAAAGGAAAAATGAAAAGAGAAACCTCAGAAGAAATCAAAGGTCACCTCTACATGGCGATATAGCATAGGGAAGTGATTTTAAATTTATTCTGCACTACAAACTGAATTTAGTGATCACAACCAACCTTAAAAACTAAATAAAATTTTAAAAAAAAATCAGTGGGCGTCCTTCATAGTAACAGTAAGTACTGTTTTGTGAAATGTTTAGGTCACGTATGTCTATATGTGTGTGAACTCGATGAAGAATATTTTTACTTAGGTTATGGGCAGAAAAGTTTGCAAAACATAGAACTAGTGGACAAAAGAATGGGCTCTATGCCAACATAATTAAGTAATGGATTTTAAGCTATCGAAAAAAAATACAAAGGAATCAATGAGTCTATAACTTATGATAAACAGATGAATAAATGAAGAGCAGGGAAAATGGCTCTTGATTATAGTATAATCAATGTCAAGTGCTGACTGGTAAACGTGTAAAGTGCTGGGGTTGAAACTATTTTGCAATCTTAGAAAAACTGGCTCAGGGAAGAACCATCAGGTAATGCTAAATTTAGGAGAACATTTTGGTGAGGAGTAAGGTATTTATGTGATCTTAGAGTACTTAAGAAATAGACATTGTACAGTGAAGAAACTGGACAACACCTCAACTAGATGATCAAAATTAACATCACCATGAGAGGCCGGATGATATGGCATGCCGTATATCTGACAGCCTGAGAAGGACATAGCATCCTTCACTTATGTAGTATTCCAGTTGGAACGTATAACCGAAGCCTAACCATGCGCAAGCATCAGACAAACCCAAAATGAAAAGCATTCTATTTTTTGTAAATGGGAGGGAGGCAGAAATGACTATTCTTCAGAAATGTAATTGTCATAAAAGACAAAGATAGGCTGCGGAAATGTTACAGATTAAGGGAGACTAATGTAACACAACTACATGTAAATCCTGATCCTGGTCTGGATACTGGAGTACAGGGGGAAAATGCTACAAAGTACACTGGATCACACGACACAACTGGAAAACAGACCTTACTGTGTCAATGTTAAAGTCACTGAAGTTTATAATATTGTGAGAATATACTTATTCTTAGGAAATATACACTGAAGTATTTAGGGGCAAAAGGCTATGATACATGCAACCTACTCTCAAATGGTCAGAAAACAAACAGCTTTGTAGTTAACTGAAAGCAAATGATAGAACAAATGGAGTGAAACATTAGTAATTGGTGAATACAGCTAAAGAATATACAGGTGTTTTCTACTTTTATTTATTTTTGAGAATTTTCTGAAAATTTTAAAGTATTTTCAAATAAAAACTTTAAAAAAATCATTAGGGCTCTGGATCAGGCTGCCTATATACAAATCCCAGTCACCATACTAGCCTGTGTAACTGTGGTTAAGTCTCCTGACTCAGTTTCCTCACCTACAAAAACACATATATAATGAAGAATACAGTCATTCCTGGCCCTGCAGACCCAGTCACCCAGTCTGCAAGTGCTTGGCCCAGGTCCTGGTTGCTCAGCTGGACCTGCTTCCTCTACTGCTTTGCAGCTTTAAGAAAGCCAGTCCCGGAGAGCAGCTGGCTGTACTTTCTGTCAGTCTTCTTTCACAGGCAGGAAAGCCCCACCTTTATTTTAAGCACAGGCCTCGACTCTGGTTCTACCCTTGCCTGGAGTAGACTTGTAATTCTTATTATCATGCACAAACTCAGTCCCCTGCTACCTACAGCCACCCAGGCCGACATACAGGTTTCCACCATGTATCACTTTGTATTTCTGTTCCATTACTGGTCCAAAGAAACATTTACCCTTTAAAAAGTGGGACTATACCTTTTAGAATTCCACTTTTTGAATTCTTTTCTATCATTGTTTGGGTTTGGCACAAAGGAGACAGAAATTCACCACCATTCTGACTGGAAACCCCATTACCGTGTTCTTTCTTAGCCACTTAAAAAAAAAGCCTCTTTACTACCCTTCTATTGGCAGAGCAACCCTTCGTGGCTATTGTCTTAACGTTGTAACTCAGTTCTAGAGGCCAATGTGCACAGGTCCTACTGCACACGCTGCCTCGCCACATGATGTTAAGTCCTCAAACTCGAGCAATCAGCTCAAAGTCAGGTTCCAAGCCTCTGGTGTTGCTCTCTGCTTCTGTCTACCTACTGTTCTGATTCTCATGTTCCTCTTCCTGTTTGGCACCTAAGAACTGAATCTCCTTGTTCTCCCCTCTACCCCATCACCTGTTAAAAATCTCATCTATTAGCAAAATAATTATTTCAAGTGTTTTAACTGGTATTTCCATGTGCTTGGAGCGGGGCAGGCAAGCAAGAAAAGCAAGAGAGAACTCTCCTTCTTCGTTAGTTCAGGTCAACACACTGAAAGTTCAGGTTATTCCCTCATTTGTCTTTTAAACTGAAGCATCACCTGTCAGAACTGTTTCCCTACTCTTTTAACCCTCTTCTTTGAGCCCCCCAGCACCCCCTCCTGAACTACAGTAATGCTACAACAACAAGAGAATAACTTTGGCAAATATTTTAAACAAAGTACACATCAAAAACCTCTATTATAGTTATCTGTAATATAGGTGCAAAAATAAAATATCCCCTCTTCCACTGCCTAACACTCACACTCACCATTTCATTGGGATGGACCAAAAACAAATAGATCCCTGGATGTTTGTCAAAAACCTGAAAGGAGCAGTTAGCTTGTTCCATCCGGCAAAGTGCTTCAACGCATAATTCATCTAAATAGAAAAAATAAGGCAGTAAACATAAGACATAAATCTTATCAACGTATCAAGATTCCCTAAATTTGGCTCCTTCAGTTGCTCTGTAAGTAAATGAAAAGTTGCTCCTTTTTTTTTTAAACTGAGGCATAAAAATGCTGTAAATGTAGGAATGATATTTAGCTGCTGAAAGACCGGTAGGTTGATCATAGTGTGTGCCTATGAATTGCTCTGACTTTCCTAGTACAAACATCTTTTTTCACACTGGGCATAATTATCTCCAGAGAGCACCTTCTTAGAAGTATGGCTATAGGTCCAATTCCATTAGCATTTTACATTTTGATCCATGAGGACTTTATCTTGTACCACAGGGATAAAATCAGCTTTGCCCCACAAATGGCTATTTTGTCCTACTCTCAGTTACTGAGTAATCCATTTTCTCCACTGGTTTGAAATGCTATCATCAGCAAAGAGTAAATTCCCCAAATATATTCGGTTTACTTCTGGAGTCTCTACACTGCTCCATGAGTCTATCTGTACCAGCACTATCTTAATCCCTGTTGCTTCATGGAAATTTCTTCATCACTCTTTCAAAAGTATACTGAATAGACTCATACGTTTACCATATCAGATGAATCAACTTTATTTTGTCAAGCTTCAAAGAATATTGTAGTGACAGTGGTTAGCTTTGGGAAGGAGGGACAATGACTGGAAAAGTAAGAGGAGAGCTTCTGGTGTGTTGATGATGATTTGTTTCTGACCTGGGTGCCAGCTACACAAGTATGCTTAGTTTATGAAAAATCAAGCTTATATAGTTTTCTGGATATGGTACTCTTTAATAAATGTTTGAAAAATGACTTGTTCGAATTTAAAAATCTAGTTATTTTGAATTTATTTAGAAAGAACTGATTTATCTAATAAATCTTTAGATATACTTTTCAATTTACTGAAAATACAGAGGATAGAGAAACAAGTCAAATAACATGACAAGGAAGAAATCAGAAAAGTCCAGGAAGCACATTATTCTTTAGGGCAACCATCTGGTCTCAGCAAGTCAAAGTTATGACAAAAAAATCTATCTATCTATCTATCCATCTATCTATTTATCTAACGATATCTATACCTGTGCACACATACGTAAAAGTAAACTATTCTGGATTAAAAGAGATGTAAGAAATATGGAACCAAATGGAACCAAATGCACAGTCCCTGATTGGACTCTAATTTAAATAAATCATCCAAAAAACACATTTTGCAACTACTGGGAAAATCTGAATGTGGACTAGATACAGTAGTGGGTGCCTTAAAGGTACTGTTATTTCGTTAGATTTGACAGATCAGGAAAATGTCTTCAAGAGATTCATATTAAGAAATGCAAATATAAATGGCCAAAATCTAGGCAGACATAATATGCTATGCCATTGTGATTACTGAAAACTACTACAGACCAGTGGTTCTCAACCTGGCGATTTTGTCCCCCACTGGCCCTGACCCCCAACTCCCAAGGGACGTTTGGCAATATCTGGAGACAATTTTGCTTGTCACAACTAGGGTAATGGGGAGAGCAAGTCACTACCAGCATCTAGTGGAGAGAGGCCAGGGATGCTGCTAAACATCCTACAATAAACAGCATGTCCCTCAGGAACCAAGATTTATCCAGTCCAAAATGTCAACAGTGCCAAGTATGAAAAACTCTGCTACAGACAAATTCCAAGAATGAAAATTAATTGAATGGATAGAAGAATAAATATGTGATAAAGCAAATACAGCAAGATATCAGCAGCTGTACAATCTATGTGGTGTGTATATGGTATTCACTGTGTAATTCACTTTTCTAGGTTTGGAAATGCTCAAAATAAAACGTTTGGAAAAAAAAGTATCCTAAGTATATGTTTAAGAAACAGATTTTCAATATAGATAAACCCAAATTCTTACAATTCTTAAAATATAAAAATGATACAACTGTGAAACACCCAAGATACTCACTAACATGCTCATGTAAAAGCAAATAAGGATATTTCAGTATTTCAAGAAGAGCAACTCGAAGCTTATTTTTAAAGTCTTCGCCAGTAAGGTCAAACAGCTGTGCCTCTCCATTGTTGTCTACTATATATAACTCGTCACCGTCTCCAATTTCTCCCTTCATGGCCTTTTCAAAGTGATTTATGAGACGTGAGGTTTCTAATTCCCATAAAACCTACAGGAAAAGAAAAACGGGCAGTGTGCTTTATATCTTATTAGCAACAAAATATACTGGATGTGACGATCCTTCTAGAAAGCCTTTTCCTAAGCATAAAAATTCAGAAGTTTAAAGAAGTACCAGGGCTTCCCTGGTGGCACAGCGGTTGAGAGTCCGCTTGCCGATGCAGGGGACACGGGTTCGTGCCCCGGTCCGGGAAGATGCCACATGCCGCAAAGCTGCTGGGCCCGTGAGCCGTGTCTGCTGAGCCTGCGCGTCCGGAGCCTGTGCTCAGCAACGGGAGAGGCCACAACAGTGAGAGGCCTGCGTACCAAAAAAAAAAAAAAAAAAAAAAAAAATTATATTAGATTTAAAGAAAACAGTCACTGAACATAAAAGTGGCTTTTATGATACATGAACATGAGTACATAGAGCATGAGATGTTTACAACATTGCTCTTGCAGAGTTTTGTTATCAACAGCACTGTCAACTATACTCTATTGAAAAGGAAATGAGAAGTTGGAGCTTCTTTACACAAGCTGGGCCTTCTCTGACTTCCCTCCTATGTTCCAGCCATAGGTAATTACCTTGAAACATCAGCTTTAGCATAAAGGCATTGGTTAGCTTCATCGCTAGGCAACTTTGTAAACATAAAGTTTTCCTCAAAATGTTCATAACTTATCATCCCCTCCTCTCTTCTATATTATTATACGTAACTCTATGGTCTGTATTCCATTTCTCACCAGATAAATATAATAAACCAATATTCAAAGCCACATATTTAAAATTATATGTTTCACTTTGGTTCCTGTGAATGAAAAAAAATGTTTGTCTTTATTGATTTATAGCACGTAACATTAAAAAATGAAGAGAGGGGAAAAAAAGAACTATTAGCCAATAAAAGAATAACCCAAGCCATTCAGATACCTGGCTGTTAAGAAAGTCAAACACAACGACATTAAAACATGAACCCAAAAAAACCCCATACGTCACTTCATTTCATGAAACTGTTTCACATCAAAATGTCTAAAAGTGGAGGATTATAAAATTCTGCTTTAGATTTCAATTCAATTCCATCAATCAATAAGCATTTATTCAGCACCTACTATCTACCAGGCTATGAGTTACATACTACACGTATATTAGCATTCACAGTTTAAATCACGTTTTCAGTTCCCTGAATGCTTCCAACAGAGTTTAAATTTATTCTCTTCCTAGTTATCAAGCTCTGAAAAATACTGCCCAATTAATGTAAAGTACCTTATGTAAGAATGGCAATTCATCCCTTGCTTTGTGGTATTCCGCCACACATTCTAAGCAGTAGCAGAGGTCTTCATCAGCTGTTTGAAATTCACTGGAGTGGGTCTTGGATGCATAGCGTTGCAGGAAGTCAATGGTGGAAATACCACCTGGTGTACACCAACAACATGTGCTCATTCTGTACCTGTATCCAGAAAAGAAGACATGGAAAGACTAAAGAAAAAAAAAAAAAAACACACAACACTTCAGGCCTATTCTGGTGGAGAATGGGTACATTTCCTACAAATGATCATGTCTTCAACTTACAATGTGCCTCGACCACATCCAGAACATTCTGCTGGCCAGCTTATCAATCACTGGCTAAACTCAATCTGAGCTTACTCGTAAAAACTTTACCTGTGACACATGAAAAATAATGAAATGAAAGCAGTTAGTAATAAACATCATAAGGCAACATACAGCTGTGTTATAAAGCCAGCTCAAAACTATACAGTACTGATGGGAAATTATATACAGAGACATAGAATTATCAATGTTTTCAAAGTACAGATTTTGGAGTGTTCTAATCATGTACTGGAGTCAAGTGAGAAGCTCAGGAAACCTTTCACATTCCCTGAGGCCCTGCTCCCGAAATCCCTGGAAACCTTAGAAATCCCCAAATATTAGTCCATACCAATAACAAAAACTCATATAGAGAAGAATTTTCTCTTGGTTTGGAAGTATATATACACATGACTTTGCACATGTGTGTATGAACTGCTGCCCATAACTCACTGCACGTCAAGGCAGTATAAACTGTAATGGCTGCAAATATAATAGCTACAAAACTATTCCTACTAAGTTTGAAACGTACAGTTTTCAACTGTCTCCAATTTGGGGTTTTATACTACCATCAGAGCCTCCACCATCCAAACTCAAGTAAAAAGGGTTAAATGAAATTAATTTCAGAGATTGGTTCAAGATGGCGGAGTACAGGATGTGCACTCACTCCCTCTTGCGAGAGCACCGGAACCACAACTAACTGCTGAACAATCATCAACCGGAAGACACTAGAACTCACCAAAAAAGATACCCCACATCCAAAGACAAAGGAGAAGCTGCAATGACGAGGGGCACAATCACAATAAAATCAAATACCATAATTGCTGGGCTGGTGACTCACAAACTGGAGAACACTTATACCACAAAGTCCACCCACTAGAGTGAAGGTTCTGAGCCCAATGTCAGGCTTCCCAACCTGGGGGTCCGGCAACGGGAGGAAGAATTCCTGAAGAATCAGACTTTGAAGGCTAGCAGGATTTGATTGCAGGAATTTGACAGGACTAGGGGAAACAGAGACTCCACTCTTGCAGGGCACACACAAAGTAGTGTGAGCACTGGGACCCAGGGGAAGGAGCAGTGACCCCATAGGAGACTGAACCAGACCTGCCTGCTAGTGTTGGAGCGTCTCCTGCAGAGGCAGGAGGGGAGGTGGCTGTGCCTCACCGTGGGGACAAGGACGCTGGTGGCAGAAGTTCTGGGAAGTACTCCTCGGTGGGAGCCCTTCCAGAGTCCGCCATTAGCCCCACCAAAGAGCCAGGTAGGCTCCAGTGCTAGGTCGCCTAAGGCCAAACAACCAGCAGGGAGGGAGCGCAACCCCACCCATCAGCAGATAAGCAGATTAAAGTTTGACTGAGCTCTGCCCACCAGAGCAACACCCAGCTCTACCCACCACCTGTCCCTCCCATGAGGAAGCCTGCACAAGCCTCTTAGGTAGCCTCAGCCACCAGAGGGCAGACAGCAGAAGCAAGGAGAACTACAATTCTGCAGCCTGGGGAAGGAAAACCCTATTCACAGAAAGACAGACAAAATGAAAAGGCAGAGAGTGCTTTGTACCAGA
Source organism: Mesoplodon bidens (assembly GCF_964165515.1). Lineage (NCBI taxonomy): Eukaryota > Metazoa > Chordata > Mammalia > Artiodactyla > Ziphiidae > Mesoplodon > Mesoplodon bidens. The sequence continues at coordinate 42,699,836 of NC_138180.1, read as the reverse complement.
TGAAGGAACAAAATAAAACCCCAGAAAAACAACTAAATGAAGTGCAGATAGGCAACCTTCCAGAAAAAGAATTCAGGAAAATGACAGTGAAGATGACCCAGGACCTTGGAAAAAGAATGGAGGCAAAGATCGAGAAGATGCAAGGAAGGTTTAACAAAGCCCTACAAGAATTAAAAGAAAAAACACCTAGAAGAATTAAAGAACAAACAGAGATGAACAATACAATAACTGAAATGAAAAATACACTAGAAGGAATCAACAGCAGAGTAACTGAGTCAGAAGAACGGATAGGTGATCTGGAAGACAGAACGGTAGAATTCACCTGCTGTGGAACAGAATAAAGAAAAAAAGAATGAAAAGAAATGATGACAGCCTAAGAGACCTCTGGGACAACATTAAACGCAACACCATTCACATTATAGGGGTCCCAGAAGGAGAAGAGAGAGAGAAAGGACCCAAGGAAATATTTGAAGAGATGATGGACGAAAACTTCCCTAACATGGGAAAGGAAATAGCCACCCAAGTCCAGGAAGCGCAGAGAATCCCAGGCAGGATAAACCCAAGGACAAACACGCCAAGACACACAGTACTCAAATTGACAAAAAATTAAAGACAAAGAAACATTACTGAAAACAACAAGGGAAAAACGACACGTAACATACAAGGGAAGTCCCATAAGGTTAACAGCTGATTTCTCAGCAGAAACTCTACAAGCCAGAAGGGAGTGGCACGATATATTTAAAGTGATGAAAGGGAAGAACCTACAACCAAGATTACTCTACCTGGCAAGGAGCTCATTCACATTCAACGGAGAAATCAAAAGCTTTACATACAAGCAAAAGCAAAGAGAATTCAGCACCACCAAACCAGCTCTACAACAAATGCTAAAGAAACTTCTCTAAGTGGGAAACACAAAGGAAAACGACCTACAAAAACAAACCCATACCCATTAAGAAAATGGTAATAGGAACATACATATCAATAATTACCTTGAACATGAATGGATTAAATGCTCCAACCAAAAGACACAGGCTCGCTGAATGCATACAAAAACAAGACCCATATATATGCTGCCTACAAGAGACCCACTTCAGACCTAGGAACAGTTACAGACTGAAAGTGAGGGGATGGAAAAAGAGATTCCAGACAAATGGAAATCAAAAGAAAGCTGGAGTACCAATACTCATATCAGATAAAATAGACTTTAAAATAAAGAATGTTACAAGAGACAAGGAAGGATGCTACACAATGATCAAGGGATCAACCCAAGAAGAAGATATAACAATTATAAATATATATGCACCCAAAATAGGAGCACCTCAATATGTAAGGCAACTGCTAACAGCTATAAAAGCGGAAATCAACAGTAACACAATAATAGTGGGGGACTTTTTTTAATGTTAATTTATTTATTTTTGGCTGTGTTGGGTCTTCGTTGTTGCGTGCTGGCTTTCTCCAGCTGCAGCAAGCAGAGGCCACTCTTTGTTGTGGCGTGTGGGCTTCTCATTGCGGTGGCCTCTCTCGTGGAGTACGGGCTCTAGGTGCGTGGGCCTCAGTAGTTGTGGCATGCGGTCTCAGTAGTTGTGGCTCTCAGGCTCTAGAGCACAGGCTCAGTAGTTGTGGCCTGCAGGCTCTGTAGCGCAGGCTCAGTAGTTGTGGCGCACAGGCCCAGTTGCTCCACAGCATGTGGGATCTTCCAGGACCAGGGCTCGAACCCGTGTCCCCTGCACTGGCAGGCAGACTCTCAACCACTGAGCCACCAGGGAAGCCCGGAACAGAAACAACGTGCACAAAACACAAAAGGAAGGGGGCATGTCAAAGGGACATAATAGACACCAACCTGAAGAGCTCCCAGCGGCCAAAGCTGAAACAATCTGAGTAACAAAATAATGTAATATTGGATTATAACCCACAGTATAAATATACATGAATCCATACTGATACAAATGAATGAATAAACAAATGTGGGGGAAGGAACAAACTTTCCTTATGGAAGAATTGCAAATAATATATACAGATACTCCCCATTCCAGGAAGTGGAGCTTAATCCCACCCTATCTTGAGCGAGGGCTGGACTTGGTGAAACACTTCCAAATAAGAAAGGATGCAAAGTGAAAATCACACTTATGGTGGAGACACCTGGCAAACACAACCTCAAACCAAGTGATCAAGGTTAACATCACCAGTGGTTAAGTCGTGTTGGTAACCCCTGACACAATGTGATGAGGCAGGAACTTCAACTCTGCAGTATGCTTCCCCAAACCCACAACCCCAGTCTATTCATGCGAGAAACATCAGACAAACTCAATGTATTAGCCAAACAGCTATTAGCCAGTCTTTGACAAAAATGGAGAAAACCACACCCAAGGGAAATCAAACCAAGTGTTCTATCGTATGGAAACATTTTATTGGGAATTGGGCCAGGAAATTACCCAACAAAACCGGTCTTGAAAACTTGACCTTCATTATCTAATGAATGTATATCAGCCTGATGGGAAAAAAGTTACAAACCCAACTGTAAACCCAATGAAGTTCATTGCCTAACTGGATGATCCTAATCCATGCATTCTCATCAGGAGTGACATCATCCTCAAGGAGATGAAAACTGGTTAGTGGAACACATCCTACTCTTTATACATATAAAGCACAGGTATATGGACATTACGTAAAGAAGTATATAATATATATTGGTGGGATTAAAATTCACGGGAAATTCATAGGAAAGAAATGTCTTAAACGTTTCCTTTCAGAGAGGGAGAAGGGACAATAAAAGGTTAAGAAACATGACCCAAGTCATTGAATACTTGGGTACAGAAACTTGACAATGTTACATTTTTGAATGCATTACCACCCAAAAATTCAGAGTGCATAATAAGCTCTGCTAATGGGAAACTGATCACATCTTGACAGTATTTATAGTTTCTGTACAATCAAAAACATGGATTTGTCTTGTGAACTGATTTTTAAAATTTATTAAATATTAACTGTATACTTTCTTCAGGCTTCTGAAAAGAATGCAGGGCAGCTTTCAACATTAAAGTATAAAGAAAAAGACATTTTAGAAGGCAATTTAGAAAGGGAGAGAAATCAAAACTTATGTACAAGAAACTTAATTTCAATAAGGCCTAATTTAGGAGCTTCTTGTAAAGTAGAGCAGAAAAATAGCATGAGTTACACAGTCCTTGTGTGAAAAATTAAAAAAGTAATATGCTAGTTCAGCTGGAGAGTCCTGCCCTTTCCTAACACTAATTCTAATTCAATTACATTTTTTAAGGGTGCTGCAAACTAGGGAATATGAAGTAACAGAATAGACACTATGTTTCTGCAGAATATAAATTTCACTCAAAGAACTTCTCATACTTGAAAAACCAGTAATATAATACCAGGAAGTTAAAAGTCTGCAGAAGCTGTGTTTTTCCAGTGATGTAATCTAATTCAACAAGTTTCACCCTTCTAGACAATGCAAGGACAGAAAATGAAACTCAGGGAAGATTTCTCAAACATCAGTTGTTTCAAGCTTGACTTGAGCAGGAAACAAGACTGCAGTCAACTGCAACTTTGAAAAAATCAAGGTACTGAAGTACAAATAAAATGTTGTATACATTTTTTTTTTTTTTTTTTTTTTTGCGGTACACGGGCCTCTCACTGCTGTGGCCTCTCTCGTCGCAGAGCACAGGCTCCGGACGCGCAGGCTCAGCGGCCATGGCTCACGGGCCTAGCCGCTCCGTGCAGCATGTGGGATCTTCCAGGACTGGGGCACGAACCAGTGTCCCCTGCGTCGGCAGGTGGACTCTCAACCACTGCGCCTCCGGGGAAGCCCAAAATGTTGTATACTTTAAAATAATTATTAACAGAGAAGTTAGTTAGCAAAATAAACTTTCTAGTAAAAAAAAAAAATTATGGAGGCTGCTTTTTATTTCACTCACTCAGAGAGCTGGCTTACTTCCACATTCCAGAAAGCAAACTAAATGTTCTCAAAGTAGATAGGAGGTACTGCCATATAACAGATAAGTGCCATGGAATTTAGAAAACAGAGAGAACAGTGCTACAGCAAATCAACAATAGAAACATGTTTCCATAGTTCCTCTCAAAGGCCATAAGTGGGTGTGGTTATGTTCCTAAAACTAAAATCATCATTGGCCTGATAGCTAAGCCCAAAAAAATCTGAACAGGGTATACTGAAATTTTTCTTTTAAGGGAAAACTGCTGGTAGATGACTATGAATCTTGCAAATTTTTGTACAATTCAGTTCTTCTGGAGGACAGTTTTGTTAAGTTCATCAGTGTTTTTACTGCTTGGAATCATTACTGAACTACAAATGGGGGAGTCCAGGGAATCCTCAAGCTGCATGACAGAAGTAAGAGCGGCTCCTGTGCATCAGAGAGACAGTATTTTTGCCAATAACATAGGATGCTTCACCAGAGGTATAACTGTAATTTTCTATTGACTTATCCAGGGGATATCATTTATCAATAATAGCTGGCCAGAAACTTCAAATAACAATCACTTTCTTCTATCCTTCCTAGCTAAACTTTTTGAAAATTTATTTATTTTAAACTTCTTCACAATTGCTTTTATTTATTTTTTTCCTCGGCCACGCTGAGCGGCTCGAGGGATCTTAGTTTAGATCCCTGACAAGGGATTGAACCCGGGCCACGGCTGTGAAAGCGCCGAGTCCTAACCACTGGACCACCAGGGAACTCCCCTTGAAAAAATAATTTAGATTCACTTCTTTAGCTCCTTTGCACTCTGGCTTCTACCTTATGTTTCACTGAATGTTTTCACAAAAGTCCCTAATAATCTCTTTAATACCAAATCCAGTAGGTTCTTTAATGGACTCCTCTAAAGCATATGAAACTGCTAAGCATGTATTCCTTAGCTACGACAACACACCATTCTTCTCTCACTTCCTCTACCCAGCCCCCATAATCATCTGTTCCTTTTCCCCCTGCTTCATATCAACATTTCCAAAGGTTTGTCCTCAGGACTCGAACCCTTCATTCAATATCCTCTTTGTGGGTGACAATTCAACCTATTTCTTCAACTACTATTTATAATGAAGCTTCCCCAAAGACTGAGAACGTAGGTAAAACTCAATGCCATGTTTGTGTTTCAGCTACTCAATAAATGATAGCCTAGCCTAGAATTCCACAAAGATATACAGCTGCCCTTCAGTTTCTGCAGGGGATTGGTTCCAGGAGTACCCCCCATGCACACCAAAATCTGCAGATGCTCAAGTCCCTTCCATAAAATAGTGGAGTACAGGGAACACAGTTGGCCCTCTATATCCACACATGGGAAACCCAAAGATATGGAAGGCTGACCGTACTCAATATCCAACTGTACAGTGAATCTATACTCACTTGACAGTTGCCTCAAAGTAAACAGGACCAGAACAGAACAAAGTCCTTCCCGTCAATGTGTTATCTGTCCTGTATTCTCTGTATCCACGGTATTACCATGACTTCACTTTTCAAACCAGTAACCTGTGAATTCTCCTATGCTATCCTCCCTTAGCCCCCATCTCTACAAGTTCTATAGAGTCTACCACCTTGATTACCTCTGTACTTTACTCTCAGTGAGACTGCCATTTCCTTAGTTCAATACATTTTCATTATTTGTCTGGATTACAGAAGAAACCTAAATGATCTGCCTCTTGTTTGATCCACCATCAATTCTTCCTCCAAAGTGCTGCCAAAGGCCAAAGCCAAAACCAGACTCTAAAAGCACAAATGACTCCTCTACCTTTGGCCGATAAAATTAAAATTTCTGACCTCACCACACAAGGCTCTCCATGACCTGGCTTCAGCATCATCTCTTGACATTCCCCCTCACTTGCACTTCCTAAAATGCTTCCTGGTGTTTGGCATTACCTGCCTTTATGGAAGCTCTTCCATCTGCCTTGGACACCTACTCTTCATACCTTTGCCTGCTTCTTAACCCTGGATGTGCCTCAGACTCACCAAAGGAACTTGGCAAAAAAAATTAGCAAAGGCACATGGTGAGATACCACTGAGAAAATTCAGATGCGTTCTAAAAAAGACTCCACCAGTACGTCTGATAAAAAGCCAGATTTGGGGGACATCCCTGGTGGTCCAGGGGGTAAGACTCTGCACTCCCAATGCAGTGGGCCGGGGTTCGAGCCCTGGACTGGGAACTAGATCCCACATGCATGCCGCCACTGAGAGTTCGCAAGCCACAACTAAGACCCAGCACAGCCAAAATAAATAAATAAGTAAATATTTCGGGGGCGGGGGTGGGAGGAGCCAGATTTGAGAACTACCTCTGAGCATCATCATGCCTGGAGGCTTGTCTGACTCATTCCCTCCCTTCCAATCTGTCTTTGATGACTTTTTTCTCTATCCCCTCAGGACTTTGTACATGGTCTCTATCACTGCATTTACCATGTTAGGCTGAGCTGTTTACTTATCTGTCTCCCACCTACAAGCTCCATCCTCAGCAATTCTGCGTGTGTTAGGGGGCAAGGATCCGTTCTGTATTTTTTTTTTCTTTTGTCTTACTCCTCAGTGCTTGGCACATAATAAGTGCCTGAAAAAAAAAGTCTTAAGTGTCTATTTAACAAATAACTGCCGACACTTCCCTGGTGGCACACTGGTTAAGACTCCGCGCTGCCAATGCAGGGGGCCCAGGTTCGATCCCTGGGTCTGGGAACTAGATCCAACATGCATGCCACAACTAAGAGTTCGCATGCCACAACTAAGGAGCCCGCCTGCTGCAACTAAGACCCAATGCAACCAAATAAATAATAAAACATGTAAACATTTAAAATTAAAAAAAACCAAATAATTACCTGGGGTAATGGCCTACAGCGAAGCCATCCTTTCAGTCGAGATTCTTGGGTTTATTTGAGAATGGGTGAGGATCTGCATTCATATATAACCAGACTCTGGGCCCCAACATTTCTGAAAAAGCAAAACAAAACAAAACTGAGGAAGTGGTTTTTAGACTCGCTCTCTCACCTGGGCTTCACATCAATCCTTATAAAGAACCACCAAATATTACCATTTGATGACAGGGCTCAAGCTCCCAGAGGTTAGACAACATGCCTGTGGATCTAACAAGGAATGAAGAAACAGTGCAACTGCCATTCTGACTCCACAGGGGGAGTGGCTCCACGGGGGACCTCGTCCCCACGCTGGGGACAGCGAGGCACTTTGTCATTAAGTCCCGCAATTAGCAGGTGAGTTCAGCCCTACGATCGTCAGTAGCTAACACCTCTGCCGCTTTGACTGACCAGCCAAGGGTTCTTCTTCCTTCGAGCCTCGGGCCCGATTCCTTCTGGGCCACACAGGTCTTGGCACATCGTCGCTCCTGGAAGGTGGGGAGGACGGCAAAGGGCCCTCTGGCTGGCTGTCAGCGCTCCATCGCCTTCAGGTGGGGCAGGGAGGGCTCAGGTGGCCACTCGGGAGGGGCACACTCTCCAAAGGCACGAACCCCAGCAGGAGAAAGCAGGGGGCGCCGAGCGGACAGAGACTTTCTGTAGTGAGACACCCCACTCACTCCCACAGAAACTACGCAGCTCCCAGACTCAGAAGAGCTCACACGGGACGGCACTGCAGACGACGCGAAGGGAGAGGACCGGAGGGCGCCCCAATGGGCGCCGCAACTGTCCTGAGGGACGCGGCCGAGCTCACGCCGCCCCTACCCCACCCGCCCGGGCCTCACACGCTGCGACGGTTACACCGTGCGCACTCCCACGCTCACCGGGCCAGCAGCCGTGAGTTCAACGCTCTCCTCACCCGTCTCGGCCTCCCCCCGGCCGCTAACCAGCCTCCACCTCCGTGCCTAAACTCAACAGTCGGCCGAGAACGGAAGTGCGGGCCTGCGATCAGTCGCCAACATCCGTAACCGACCACCCAACCGAAGAAGCCCCGAGCGCAGGACCCGCCCTCTGCGTGGCGTCGGCCGTCCGAAGGCCCCGCCCCGGCCGCCGCTTTCTTGTTTTGGTGCCCCGAGGGGCGGGGCGTGGGAAGAGACACGCCCGGGCTCCGCCTGGAGGCCGGGAAGCCCGGCGTGGCGTCACTTCCGGGCTCCCAGGGCCGCCCAATCAGGAGCGTCCGTGAGGGGCGGGGTCTGGGGGAAAGCTTGAGGCCGAGGTTCCACCGCGGCCTTGACCCGGATTTCTCCGGGTAGCGGCCGCCCACCGATGCGCCCACCCCGGGCGACCTGGACGCTTACCCTGCTGTCTTTTCCGCCCAGTCCTTTTTCTTCCCTTTTAGACGCCTCAGGAGTTTCAGCAGGGGTGTTACGGGTTGCGAAGGAATTGTTTTTCTCTTTCGATTTCCTTTAGAGACCTAAAATATAATATGTAATCAACACGTACTTTGGGGGAAGTATATACTTTGTATCATAGAAAAGGGATACATTAAGTATTGGAAAGAGGAAAAACAGTACAGAATATAACAGTAAAACCCCCTGGGAAGCCTACCCATTTTTTTTTTTCTTTTAACGCTTACTGCTGACTTCGACGATGAGGCGTCACCACTAGCTTATACTCTAATAGAGGAGACAGAAAAACAAATAATTACTAGTTCTGATCAAGGCTCTAAAGGAAAGCAGAGGCTGAGTTAGGCCCGATCCAGACCGGTCAGCCAGCGACGATCTTACTGAGCAGAAAACCCTAACCAAAGAATGAGAAGGGGTGAGCCAGGGAAGAAGTGGGCAGGGTCCTGCTGAAGAACATTCCAGAAAGAGGGCGTGGCTTATCGGAAAGCCCCGATGCCTATTATGGAAATTTAACAATCCCAGCGGGAGGCAAAGACTGTTATTCTCGTTTCTAGATTTTTCTCTGTCAGGCGGACTGTGTTGGCCAAATTCAAATCCAGTGTTTAAATACGAAAGTTACAAAACTGTGCGGAACTATATTGCACTATAACTTGCGTAGGTATCCTTTTTAAAATAATATTAATACTTTTGTAAAATAGGGATCTGGCTGGCTATTAAAAAAAAAAAAAAACTTTTTCTGAAAGAGAAGATGGAAAAAAAATCACCGGAATCTCTATTTCCCTGAGATAACCATTTTAATGTGTATCCTTGAAGAATGTATTACATACGTTTTTATTAAAGTAGCCATGAAAGGATATTTATAAAATGCTAAGCTACTCACCACAGTGTAAGAAACGGAATATTACCGTGAATCCTGAACAGAGGGGCTCCTCCATTTTACAGGGTAGCTTGGGCTAGGGACACACAGAAATGTTTTAACTTCTTATAAAATCAGAAAAACAAGTGGAATATTACGTTGAAGAAAATCTTTTAATATTTACCATTTATTTGTCTTTACACCAATACAGTCATAAAATATAAATTTTGGTATTTTTAAGGAGGAGAGTGCCCCTGAAGGCAAAAAGTGCCTAGGGCCACTGAAGCCATAATTTCATCCTGCTTTGGAGCCCGCTGTGGGTCTTTCCTTATAATATTACCACGTTTGTCTTTAATCTGTAAATATTTGAAGCTTAGCGTGTTTTTGAGCTTTATCAAATTAGACTGAATGCATTTTTCCGTGAATTGCTTTTTATACTCAGAGATTCATTGACCCAAGGTATGCTCAGGAGTTGTAGAGCCCAAAGTTTACACAACTTGAGGGGTGTCTTTAATATTTATTTGAAATGAATAGCAAAAATCACAACTTTTTTAAATGGACAAACCCCACAAATACTAAAAATTCAGAAAAAAAATATTTAAGCTGCAAACACAACTCTATAAAAGTTATATATTTGGGCTTCATACACTTTTATCTCAGCAATGAGGTTGAAGATCATTTTCTATACAAGGAACACAAATGTAATTCAGTCTCTTTTCTAGTAAGATTGATGAAATTTTATTGTGTTTATGAACATTTCAAATTAATACTTCGTTTGATAATATGCACATTTTAGGATTGTCAAGTTTAAAAAATTTGGATCAAGCCTTTTTTCACAGATAAGCTGTAAGAATTCAGAACACATAAAGTTTCTGGTGTAATGATTGAACCTAAGTACTTGGAATTGATAACACATTACTACTAGGTTGTCATAGATTTTCTCATTTTTAGATACAGATTGTGAGTTTTGTTTTTGTTTTTTTTTTTGCGGTACACGGGCCTCTCACTGTTGTGGCCTCTCCCGTTGCGGAGCCTGTGCTCTGGATGCGCAGGCTCAGCGGCCATGGCTCACAGGCCCAGCCGCTCCACGGCATGTGGGATCTTCCTGGACTGGGGCACGAACCCGTGTCCCCTGCATCGGCAGGCGGACTCTCAACCACTGCACCACCAGGGAAGCCCAGATTGTGAGTTTTATATGTCAGTATTTTATGTCAAAATTTCAGTACTTTTTCCAGTTTGATCATTTGACTCATTACTCATCATTATTTGGATCATCAACAATCCAAGAACATGTTACACATTATTTCTATTTGAAATGGATCTGTTCTTAATGAATTACTAAATTATTTGTTATATTATAATTTCTATTGACTTCATCATCATTAACCTTCATTGTAGCCTCTTAGTCCATTATTCTGTCAACTTTATATAATTTATAGACAATTATACACAATAAGTACACATTTTAGGTGTATGGTTGAGAGATTTTAACAACTCCATAATTTCATGTAACCATCTCTAATCATGATATAAAACATTTTCTTCCTGCCAGAAAAGTGCCCTTGGGACACTTGGCAGAAAATCTTCTCCCCATTCACCCAATGGAAACATTGATTTGACTTCTATCAACATATCTATCATCATAGATTAATTTAGACTATTCTAGAACTCTATCAATGGAATTATACACTATGTATTCTTTTGACCATCTGCTTTTGTTCAACAGGAAGTGTATGAAGTCCACAGATGTTACTGTATGTATCAGCAATTCATTTTTATTGCAGAGAAGGGTATCATTCAATGAATACACCACAATTGGGTTTTTTTCTTTTAGTCATCTACTGATGAATATTGGGTGGTTTCAAGTTTTCCACTGTTAATAGATAAAGCTGTTGTGAACACTACTGTACAAGTCTTTTTATGCTCATATGTTTTCATTTAACATGGATAAATATGCAGGAGTGGAATTGCTGGGTTACAGGGTAGGTGTGCCTTTAACATTACAAGAATTTACAAGCCATTTCCAAAGTGATTTTACCATCTTCAATTACCATAAACAAAGTATAAGACTGCCATTTGCTCCACATCCTTGTCAATACTACCCCTATTGTAAGTATTTTAAATTTCAGTCATCCCAATGGGTTAAAATGGTGCCTCATTTGTATTTCCCTAATGAATAATGATGTAGAACATCTTTTCTTTTCTTTTCTTTTGTGGAATGCGGGCCTCTCACTGTTGCGGCCTCTCCTGTTGCGGAGCACAGGCTCAGCGGCCATGGCTCACGGGCCCAGCTGGTCCGCAGCATGTGGGATCTTCCAGGACTGGGGCACGAACCCGTGTCCCCTGAATCGGCAGAAGGACTCTCAACCACTGCGCCACCGGGGAAGCCCTAGAACATCTATTCATGTGCAGATTGAGAATTAGTGTATCTTCTTTGTGAACTGACTGAGCTTTCAGGCAGAGCACAGAGGATTTTTAGGGCAGTGAAAGTACTCTGATATTAAAGGACTGATACAGGTCAGTATACATTTGTCCAAATCCATAGAATGTACATATCAAGAGTGAACCCTAATGAAAACTATGGACTCTGGGTGATAATGACGTGTCACCGCAGGTTCCTCAGTCGTAACAAATGTACTACACTGGTAGGGAATGTTGGTAATGGGGGATACTATGCATATGGTGGGGGGCAGCAGCGGGTATATCAGAAATCTCTGTAGCTTCCTCTGAATTTTGCTGTGAACCTAAAACTGCTCTGAGAAACTAAAGTCCTTTTTAACCTTATGGTCAAACAGCTCAGACGTTTGAATGGAAATGGCAGGTAGGTAGATTAATATTTTAGCCTGGAGTTTGGGGGAGAATCTGACCTATAACTACACATTTGGGAGCCATCAGCACATAGATGTTATTTCGAGGCACCGGGAGAATGTGAAGAGTCCAAAAAGTCTCGAGGAACATGAGCATTTAGAAGTTGGGGGCAGTTGGGGGAGTGTAGCAGAAAGTGGTAATTGATTCTACCTGTATAGAATCAAAGATAGCTAATACTGGGCTTCCCTGGTGGCACAGTGGTTGGGGGTCCGCTTGCCAGTGCAGGGGGTGTGGGTCTGTGCCCCCGTCCGGGAGGATCCCGCATGCCGCGGAGCACCTGGGCCCGTGGGCCATGGCCGCTGGGCCTGCGCGTCCGCAGCCTGTGCTCTGCGGTGGGAGGGTCCGCAGCGTTGAGGGGCCCACGTACCGCAAAAAAAATAAAATAAAAATAAAAAAGATAGCTAACACCATGGCTTGTTTGTATGGTGATAACAATGCAGAATAGAGATGACAATTGGGAACAATTGTCCACAGGGGTATTTACCCTTTCAGCCATTTAAGGCAGGTTGAGCTAAATCCGAGCTCCAGACATGAGCCCAGATGGGTTGAAGACCATCCTATTTTTTGTGGCTACAGTGATGGCTCAGAGTTGGGCACAAGCTCTAATTTGGGCACTGGGAACGAAACCCAGGATTTAAGCAAGAGCTATTGTTCTCTTCTCTGAATGGCATCCTCTATTTAAGTAATAATAAGGATGCGATAACATGGGGCTCTATGAAGGCACCCCTCAGGACCAAGGGGCCCCTTGTGTGGATTGAAGATGAAGTGGACTCTGGAGAAGGGAGAGCTGAGAATCAGCAAGAAAACACATTTTGGGGACTCCGAGTAGCTGGATCCATCCTCTCCCTCTGGATTTTCAGTCTGAGAGTCCCCGGATTCCTTTGAGCTATCTGAGTCTCATTTTCTGGCACTTGCAAGTCAAGACTTCTAACCTATAAACTCACAATCCCACTCCCCGGAGAGAACCACTGTCAACACTTTGGGTTTAATTCCTCCGTTACTCTGTAATGCAACTCTATTTACACATTTTTTTTTTCTTTTTTGGCTGCACCACGCGGCATGTGGGATATTAGTTCCCCCAACAGGGATCGAACCTGTGCCCCCTGAATTGGAAGCAAGGTGTCTTAACCACTGGACCACCAGGAAGTCCCTATTTTTTTTTACTGTTACAAAATTAAGAAGATAATATGTACACTTCTGAATGAAAAACAGTATATATTTTAGTTGATGATACTGTTTACCTTGTATGTTAAACAAATCTATCACTATCATTATTTTTTTTAATTTATCTATTTATTCATGTCTGTGTTGGGTCTTTGTTGTCATGCGTGGGCTTTCTCTAGCTGCTGCGAGCAGAGGCTGCTCTTTGTTGTGGTGCGTGGGCTTCTCATTGCAGTGGCTTCTCTTGTTGTGGAGCACGGGCTCTAGGAGCGTGGGCTTCGGTAGTTGTGACACACAGGCTCAGTAGTTGTGGCCTGCGGGCTCTAGAGCGCAGGCTCAGTAGTTGTGGTGCATGGGCTTAGTTGCTCTGTGGCATGTGGGATCTTCCCAGACCGGGGATTGAACCCATGTCCCCTGCATTGGCAGGCAGATTCTTAACCACTGCATCACCCGGGAAGTCCCTCATTATCATTCTTTAATTACTGCCTAATATTCCATTCTAGGAATACACCATCATATATAGTAAATTTCCTATGAAAGAACATTCATTTTTCTAGTTTCCATATTATAAATGTGCCATTCTTTTACACTAGTTCTATTATTTCTTTAGGTCCTAGAAGTGAAATTGCTGGACCTCAGAATATGTACATTCTTAAGGCTTTGATGTATTCTACCGGATTGTCCTCCAAAAGGAACATGTAATTTATATTCCCATCAGCCTGAAGATTGGTATGTTTGACAGATAGAAGGAGGTGACTAAAGGCAAGATGCTTATTAAAAAGAAAATATTCATTTGTTCTGGGACTTCCCTGGTGGCGCAGTGGTTAAGAGTCCGCCTGCCAATGCAGGGGACATGGGTTCACCTCCTGGTCCAGGAAGATCCCACATGCTGAGGAGCAGCTAAGCCTGTGCACCACAACTAATGAGCCCATGGGCCACAACTACTGAAGCCCACATACCTATAGCCCGTGCTCCACAACAAGAGAAGCAACCAGAGTGAGAAGCCCGTGCACTGCAATGAAAAGTAGCCCCTGCTCTCCGCAACCAGAGAAAGCCTCTGCAGCAACGGAGACCCAACACAGCCAAAAATAAAGTAATTAATTAACTTTTAAAAAGAAAATACTCATTTGTGCCCTGAATATTTATCGAGTGTCTATTATTTGCACAACACCATGATAGGTGCTGTGGATATACTGGTGAATGAGGACTCCTAAACTTGTTTCTCTCTATTCTTCCTTCTCTGATGACGGCAAGCTTGGAAACATGTCTAGCTTTGTGGATGAATTAACCAACATCACACAGCATGATGCTACACTCAGGAGACAAGGGTGCTGCACCTTGGCCCAGAGGGTGGCCTCACTGTATGGGATATTGCTCACCCACACCTTCCTTTCTATGTTCTCCCCTGTACAGATGAGGCTAGAAGCCTGGGCACTTTATTCCCCTTGCCAGCAAGGGAAGTCTAACAGAGGCAGTTTTTCCAGAAGCAATGGAAGAGACTGCTGGATTCTTTGTTTTTTCCAGTTAAACACCAGAAGAATTCTGTGACTGGCTTTGAGAGGGCATCTTGTATGAAAAATACTTATCTTTAAACACTAGAATCACACTCGGGAAGATGAGATACGCACACCATGACAGGCACATGGGAACCGAAACCAGCTTCCAGGAACACAAACGTCCCTGTACCACTTACCTAATACGCACACACACTAAAATATACATCTAAACAACTGAAACACAGAAAAAAATGGCATGCATTATTAAAATTGTTAACATTCTCTGTTTTGCTGAATGCACGTATAGTTGAATCCACACCATGAAAATGTTCATTGGGGAATTCCCTGGCGGTCCAGGGGTTAGGACTCTGCGTTTTCACTGCCGAGGGCCTGGGTTCAATCCCCGGTGGGGAACTAAGATCCCATAAGCTATGTGGCACAGCCATAAAAAAAAAAAAAAAAAAAAAAAGAAAATGTTCCTTGGACATGACTACCCTCTGCTGCCATTAGAGGGACTTGGGATCCTGTTGTTGTATGAAAACCATTAGTTGTAAGTATTTTCAATATGATAATTTTCAATATAATAGCACAGAAAATATTAAATCAACTCATGTACTCGCCTTTCTTTTCACATTCAGACAAACTTGAATATGAAATGTGAATCAATTTTTAATGTTCCACGGTATGTTATTATTTTCATACCCTTCCTTTGGCTGTTGCACCTTCTTCAGTAAAATCAATAGTGGAAATAGCATTATTGACACGTACATAAACACAACCAGACCTAGAAAAATGGACAAGAGAGTATCAGCCGCTTAACATTGTTCATCTCCGTCTTCTCCCTCACTGTCATCGTCACAACAACAGATGTCTCGAAACAGGAAGACTGGCTTGGGGGTTGCCAGAGTCTGGATCTCAGTCCCGTTTTTCTCCATCTTCTTCTCTAATTTTTCTTTAAGCAACGGTAGACTAGTCTCATGAAGGTAGTCTATAATCTCTAAAGAAAAGAAACTGAATCTTGAGATGATCTGACAAAGCCTCTTCCCAAGGTCAAAGGACGGACGGCACAGATGATGACAATGCATTGTTACTGGCACTACTGTGTGCAAGACCTGGCTCTAACTGCTTTATTCATAGTCACTCATTCAATCCTCTCAAAAATGCTGTGAGGTAGGCACTATTGTTCACCCGTGTTTCAAATGAGGCATAAAGACATGAAGCTCATCCAAAGTCATAGAGTCAGGAGGGCGAAGCCAGGATTCAAACCCAGGAAGTGCTGTCCGCTGAAAGCAAGGAGCATTTTGTCACACACTGCAGGGTGCAGTGTTACCCGAACCAGTGGTTCCCAAACAATGATGCTGGGCAGGCCACTGGCGACTCATCTGTGAGCTTGTTAGAGAAAAATCTAGCCTCTGGACCCAGACTAGAGACTAGGATCGACTGGGTCTGGGATGAGACCCAGGTATGTATCTTTTTTCCCAAGTTCCCCACCTGACTCCGATAGTCCAGGTTTGGGAATTACATATGTAAAC
Organism: Mesoplodon bidens; assembly: GCF_964165515.1. NCBI lineage: Eukaryota > Metazoa > Chordata > Mammalia > Artiodactyla > Ziphiidae > Mesoplodon > Mesoplodon bidens. The sequence continues at coordinate 42,683,676 of NC_138180.1, read as the reverse complement.
CACCTACAAATGGCTGCAGAGAAGAAACTGTACCTCCAGTTTTTTGTGCATCAGTGTGTGTGCAGGCATGTGGTGTGAGCATGTGTGCTGTGCAATCCAGAAGCACTCGCAGCTCCTCACCCAGTGCTTGCTAAACGCCCGGCGGCCTGGTGACCACACTTCTCAAGCTCATTATCTCATTTAGTACTTTTGAAAGTCCTGTCAGGTAGGGGTTATAATTTGCCAATTTTTACCATTTTCCATTTGAAGAATCTGAGGTTCCCAAAAGTCACTACCCAAGGTCACACTACCAGCGTGTGTCCCCATATGCTGCGTTTTTAACTATTCAGATATCGAAAATACTGACCTGGAAAAGTCTTCTTCTGCCAAAACGGAACACAGGAAGCTTTCAGCTTATAAAATTTACTTTGGACATAAGATGGAGGAACACCCCTTTAGAAAGGAAAAGGTGTCAAAAAGTTAGTGGCAGTTTAAAAATTAATCATTTCAGTCCTGTGTACAAAGTGCATTGATTGAGGGGTGGTCTACAGACCTAAGCAGCTTTCTTAATCCTCATGTCTACACATGTGAGAAAAATAAGACACGTATGAAAAGCTATTGTTCATCTGGTTAAACACACACACACAAAAGGAAGAAAAACAGAAGTACAACAACACGGATTCTGTCTAAACTACCAGTTGAGAAGACAAGGTGTAACACTAGCTCACAGGGGCTGATGCTAACATTGTCTTCAGCCCCACCCTGAGGGCTCTCCGCAGAGCAACAAATAACCCTCACGACCACTCTGTGTGGGGCCTCCTATGCTTATCCCTCGTTTTGGAGATGGGGAACCCAAGAGAAGATGCCCAAGATCTTACAGTGAATAGGGGGGAAGGGCTGGGACTTCAATTGGGTCCACTCCAAATTCTACTTTTTTCTTTCTTTTTTTTTGATATCAGTGTTTTTTAATGGAAGTATAGTTAATTTATAATGTGTTAGTTTCAAGGGTACAGCAGAAAGATTCAGTTGTACATATATATATATATATATAAAATATTTTCAGATTTTTTTCCATTATAGATTATTACAAGATATTGAGTATAGTTCCCTGTGCTATACAGTAGGTCCTTATTGTTTATGTATTTTACATACTGTAGTGTGTAGATGTTAATCCAAGCCTCCTAAGTTATCCCCCTACCTCCCGCCCGCTAACCCTTTGGTAACCAAAAGTCTGTTCTCTATGTCTGTGAGTCTATTTGTGTTTTGTAAGTAAGTTCATTTGTATCAGTTTTTTAAAGATTCCACATATAATTGATATCCTATGCTATTTGTCTTTCTCTGTGTGGCTTATTTCACTTAGTATGATCATCTCTAGGTCCATCCATGTTGCTGCCAATGGCAACATTTCACAAATCCTACACTCTTAACCACTACCTTCAGGCTAACTATATATTTGTCGCAATGCAAAAGCAGGGGTCGGGATTTTTTACTTTACAAAGCTAAATAAAGTGGATGCTTACGATATTCTGGTGAGTCAAATCCACTTTTCATTTACAATAAGTAGGACAGAAACAACCACATCTTAAATATTTTTTTAAAGTGAAAATCACTAACTTCACTTCCTGGGCACTCATTTCCTAAGCCACAAAAGCGTGGCATATTTGTTTCAGTAATTAATTAATCTAGTTGTTATATGATTAGTGGGAATAACTGGATCTGCTAGGTATGTGGAAGTACAAGATGGCTGGGCTCTCTCTGCCTCTTCATGGCAGCAGCTGCCCGCCGCGTGTGCATGGCATGACACGCACTGTCTCCTTGCTGTCGTCCTCATCACGGTGCTGTTACAACGCTGCGCAGATGAGGAAACCGTGACGCAGAGGCAAGTGAGGGAATGACCTGCCCAAGGCTGGCTAAATTATGAGCAGAGTCCCAGGACTTGATGCCCGGTCCACCTGACTGCAAAGCCCAAGATCTAGGGCATCTATGCCTTCCCTCTTCCCACAGCACCCCACACACAGGTTGTTCTGCAGATCAAAGCTCAGGCTTCAAGAAGTAACAATAACTGACCTGGACATTTTCAAACGAAGTAGGTGTTACATCTCATTAGGTGGAGATGCTTTCTTTAAAATCCTGCCTAAACAATTCACAAGGGAGGCTTAACGAACCTGAAGAGATCGAACTTCTAATTTAATTATTTTCACTGTTTTAATTTGTTATTAAAACTTTGAGGATGTACTATTTCCAATGGTATTTGACTGGATGCCATGATGTCTGTTTTACAGCTTTGAGATTTCTAAACCTTAACCAGAACAATCAATATTTAAGTATATAATTCTACTTAAAATCATTAAAAACCCATTTTAATTTAAGAAATGTGATCTGAGGCAATGTCACAAGATACACAAACATTTATTGGAAAAGTCAGATTTTTCAAAAGGGGTTTGATATTACAAAGGGAGGGACCTGTCGACATGAATACTTCTTAGGATGGGAGTTGGTGGGGTACACAGCAGGACAGCCTTCCTTCAAAGCCCCTAACACCCTCCCCTCTCAGGGACCCACACCCAAGAGCTGGTGCCCCACCCCTGAGACGAGCTAGAAGAGGAAAGGGTTTGGAACCATGGGCATGTGTCTGTGACTCCCAACAGGGCCTGCCACGAAAAGATTCCAATTCTCCAAGTTAAAAAAAAAGGACTGATTGTTCTTTGTCCATAATCCCAAGGTGTAAATAACTAACCAGCAAAACCAGTTTACACCCTTCCTAATGGATCAGTGACAACCTCACGCCAGCAGCCACGTTTCTGAAAGGCAGCCAGGTTGTGGCAGCCCTGTTCCCCTCAGCACCCTTCCCGAACTAAAGGCCAGACAGTCCCTCAACATCCCCACCTCCCAAAGCCCACCAACCCCTGAGCCCTGTGATGCTCAACAGTTTGCATTGCTTAGAGGGACTGTGCTTTGCCAGCCAGCTCTCTGTTGCTTGGCCAGCAGTGAACTCAGGTCTTCAGAGTGATGGCCTCTCCTCCAGTGGCAGGAACTGATTGAAAATGCAAGGACCATAGCAATGAAGACAGACAGTGACAACCGATGAAATCTCACTCCTCAGAGGAGAAATGCAAAGGAACAGCACACCGAAACCACTGAGGCAAATCCGAAGAGGAACAGGAGCTTGATGTGGTCTCAAAATATCTCCCCGTGGCCGTTTCTTTTCACCAAGAGAAAAACTTACTTTTCTACAGTGGGGCAGTGTGGCAGAGGCCGCCAGAGCCAGGGGATCAAAATCAGAACCACATGCCTCATGATGGGATGTGACCTGGTGACACAAACACAGCCTCCCCCGTGACTGATTCCCGTGTAAAATACAAAACCCGAATCTAACAGTGAAGAAGCGTCTGACAAACTCCCCAGCTGAGGCAAGTTCTCCACAATGACTAGCCTGTATTTTCCCACAATTTCAACATCGTAGAAGACAAAGGCATTAACAGATACACACTACTGTATATAGAATAGATAAACAACAAGGACCTAGTGTATAGCACAGGGGACTATATTCAATATCTTGTAATAACCTATAACGGAGGGACTTCCCTGGTGGTGCAGTGGCTAAGAATCTGCCTGCCACTGCAGGGGACATGGGTTCGAGCCCTGGTCCAGGAAGATCCCACATGCCGCAGAGCAACTAAGCCTGTGCACCACAACTACTGAGCCTGTGCTCTAGAGCCCACGAGCCACAACTACTGAGCCCACGCGCCTAGAACCCGTGCTCCTCAACAAGAGAAGCCACCGTAATGAAAAGCCCACGAGCCGCAATGAAGAGTAGCCCCTGCTCGCCCCAACTAGAGAAAGCCCACGCGCAGCAATGAAGACCCATCACAGCCAAAATTAAATAAATAAGATAATAAATATATTTTTAAAAATCTATAACAGAAATCATTTTGCTGTACACCTGAAACATTGTAAATCAACTATACTCCAATAATTAAAAAAAAGAAAAGAAAAGGCAGAACAACTCTGCTGTTTAGAAGACTCTAAGGAGACAGATCCTGGACTGGATCTTAAATCAGGGGGAAAGTGTTATAAAGGACAGGACTGGGACGCTGGGTGAAATTTGCATGGGGGCTGTGTTTTAGACAATAGTAGTGCATCAGTGTCAGGTGCCCTCAGTACGATCACTGTGCTGATGCAGAATAACAGCCTTGCTGAGGACATGGCGTCCACCACTAACACTGAAACGGTTAAGGGAAAGAATTCTATTCCCTTGTAGAAGGGAGCGGGAAAGGGAGGGATGATAAAGTCAATGTGGCAAATGGTAAAAGGCTAATTATGGGCAAAGGGACCATGGGTTCTTCATCCCAGTCATAGCTGGTGTGCTCCATGAAGCTTTTAAGAGACTCTGCACACATTTCATTCACTCTTCTCAGGTGTCTTGGGGTGGAGGTGGTGGTTGGAGCGGAGGGAGGACTGGTCTGATTTACCTGGTCTGGTACGTAGACAGGGTGTTCCCAATACATATATACACAAATACAATTTATAGATGAGTTCCATAAGCAGCAGGAATTTCAGTCCTGTTCTTCAAATCTGAGAGGCATTTATTAGAACTCCTCTCTGATTTTTTCATTAGATTAATATTAAACAAATGGCCTTACACTATGGTGCTAGCAAGATCTTCCCAGTCTATTTCATTAACATCTTCCACATTTATTTCATTCAACCTATGAGCAAAAATAAAAATTAAGTTTTCAAGCCAAAAATCAACAGGATCCACATCTTCATGGGCTCACAGAATATTAAGAGCTGGAAGGCCTCAGCGTGTTCACCCCTGCTCCAGCTCCCCTGTTACACAGGCCCAGTGTCACTGGCATGCTAACCCAAGGTCAGCCCAAGGTCTTGGGGTGAGCTACAGACCAAAAAATCACCCTTCCTCCTCCTGAGCCCTTTGCATCTCCCACCAAGCCTAGTAAAAAACACAACTTCACAAGGAACTATATTAAATATGCTGTGATAAACCATAATAGAAAAGAATGAAATATGAAAAAGAATATATATATGTATAACTGAGTCACTTTGCTGTATAGCAAAGGTTAAACACAACATTGTAAATCAACTATACTTCAATTAAAAAAAAAAAAAACACAGGGACTTCCCTGGTGGCACAGTGGTTAAGACTCCACACTCCCAATGCAGGGCGCACGGGTTCGATCCCTGGTCAGGGAACTAGATCCCACATGTATGCCACAACTAAGAGTCTGCATGCCACAACTAATGAACCTGCCTGCTGCAACTAAGACACGGCACAACCAAATAAATAAATACAATATTAAAAACCAACCAAACAAACAAACCAAAACACAATTTCACCATTCAATGTAGACACACAAGAGTAGTATACATGTGTACTCAGCACTTACTAAGTGACAAACACTGGGTTAAGACCTTGATACCCACTAGTCCATTTACCCTCAACACCACCTGATGAAGCTAGGGGATTATGTCCTTTCCACAGGCCAGGAATCAGGGTTGAGAGCTCGGGTCATTGGCTCAAGGTTTCATGACTCATAGGTGGTACCCACATTGGAACCCAGGCCTGCCTGACGTGAGATGCCCTCCTTGGCTCTGCTAGTCTCTGCTGTCTCTGGTAGAGGAAAAAAACCCCAGCCACGCCAGCGTGGAGAACGAGGAAGCCCACCAATGAAGGAGAAGCAGGCTTCCTGACAGAGCGCAAGAATAATGAAGCTGGACAGGGCGGCCAGAATCCAAAGGTTTCTTCTGCTCTTTGCTGTTCCTCATTGGACATGAGGCCAGGTCCACTAGACTCGCAGTCTTTGTAAAACAGTTCTGTGTCTCCCTGTCAATCAGGGGAGGGAGGACTCTGCACGGACCAGGAACTCAAAGACAAAACTAAAGACCAAGCAGCAGTGACGCCAACTAATGCATGCTAGAGAGCAGTAGGGCTCGGCCTGAAGTATTTACCTCCATTTTCCAATGGACAGAAGTAAGCAATGTCTATGTGAAAGCCTTAAAGACTCAAAGAGCTATGTTTATTGAGTGCATGCTACGTTTTGCATGCATTATTTCATTTCTTCGGCCAATAACACTAAGAGGCAGGTACTGTTATTATCATCCTCATTTAACATGAACAAACCAAGAACTAGAAAGGCAGGAAACACATCCAAGGTCATGCACGTAGAAAGTGCTGGAACAGGAATATGAATCGTGGTAATCTTACTGCAGATTCTGCTGTTTAACAATTACTCTTTGGCTAGAGAGGAAAACGGGTAAAATATCGTCACTTTCTATTTATGTACCTTTCAATGAGGTTGATCTTGGCCTGTAGGGCATTAAGTCCCCGGTATACGTCCCGACCATTTGTCCTCTTCTTGGTTAGAATTTCCGTCCTACATTGAAAGAAAGAAAAACAGTTTATTTTCGGGGTAAAGTTTCCATTAAAATGTCCTTTGTTTTCCTCATCTAAATTGTCCTTATTCAGAACCACTTTATAACTTTTGCAACTCATCACAGCTAAGATTTACCACCATCAAGAATATACCTTTTTAAAAGTTTTTTAAAGTGGGAGAGGGTAAATAAAGAGATAGAAAGTTGATGGTTATTGAAAATGAGTGATGGATACAAGGAGTTCTAAGTTGGTGTGTGTTACACAATTTCCATAATAAACAGTATAATAAAAGGGAGGAAAAAAAAAGAATAAGCCTGCTTGCAGGTGCTAAAGGATGCTGTGTAGACTCAATTTATTTTTGCTTGTTTATCAAACAGAGAGATATTGCTCTTATTACCATTATAGCTGCTGAAACACCAAACTACACAGATTTACTAAAGTGATCAATGACTCCATGATTCCTCTAAGGCCCCAAGTTCAAGGCTGAGGGAAAGGGTTCCCTGAAGTTCCTAATGAGAGAAGCAGCCCAATTAAAAATATTTAAAAAGTGCTTCTCTTGAAGAGTGAAATCTGTCACAATCTGATGGACAGATCATGAGCTGTGACATTTACTTTCTTGAGCAGGGAGGTACATGAGGCACACACAGAGAAACTGAGAGTTTTTACTAATAGCCGCCCATGTTCACTGGTTTGAAATGTACCCGCTGATGCCATTTCAATGTTTCATGAAGTAAACCTATGCTCAGCATTCAAGTTTCCTACTTTTTTCTTCAAATTAAAAAAGAACCCTTGCATGTTATTTAATTATGCTGATTCTGAAGCACGGCTCCCCTTCATCATTTCCTTTTTAAGACACTGACATATCATCTTCCAACCGAGGCTTTATAACCCACTCCTTTTTTAAAAGTAATTAATTAATTAATTAATTATTTTTGGCTGTGTTGGGTCTTCATTGCTGAACGTGGGCTTTCTTTAGTTGTGGCGAGCAGGGGCTACTCTTCATTGCGGTGCATGGGCTTCTCATTGCAGTGGCCTCTCTTGTCGCAGAGCACGGGCTCTAGGCAGGTGGGCTTCAGTAGTTGTGGCACACAGGCTCAGTAGTTATGGCTCACAGGCTCTAGAGTGCAGGCTCAGTAGTTGTGGCACACGGGCTTAGTTGCTCCACGGCATGTGGGATCTTACCAGGCCAGGGATCGAACCCGTGTCCCCTCCATTGGCAGGCGGATTCTTAACCACTGCACCACCAGGGAAGCCCCCACTCCTTTTTTTTTTTTTTTTTTTTTCGGTACGCAGGCCTCTCACTGTTGTGGCCTCTCCCGTTGCAGAGCACAGGTTCTGGATGCACAGGCTCAGCAGCCATGGCTCACAGGCCTAGCCGCTCCGCGGCATGTGGGATCTTCCTGGACCAGGGCACGAACCCATGTCCCCTGCATCGGCAGGCAAACTCTCAACCACTGCACCACCAGAGAAGTCCCCACTCCTTTTTTTAAGCCTAAGATATAGGGGTAGAAAGGGCTCTGGTTCCTCCATACTACACACTTCCCCCCCAAAACATTATCTGTCCTTATTTCCTGAGGGTAGTCTTCTAGTAAGATAAATATTCTACAGCAGAACTGTAAGGTATATAAACAATACTCAGTATAATCTAGCAGTTTGCTTTTAACGTACAACATGCCCACTCTGGATTTCATTCTTCTTTAATGGTCAAGATGACGGAGCCCCCTTTATGCAGGATGATGGAGCCCCGTTTATACAGGAGACCTGGGTCGTGGGCTGTAGAACCACTGCTTCAAGCTGTCATGTTGCAGCTGAAAGTTAGCTCGGAATCCCTCCAGGGCTGGGAAAAGCTACGTTGGGCAAAGAACATGCAGCAACATCTGGACCGAAACTACTTCTTCATGATGGATGTACCTAAAGATGTTCTAGGATGAAAGAGTATGACTGCCCTGCTTTGGATGAAGACAGAGGAACTGCTGAATTAGAAAGCACAAGTAAAAAGGTGGAGGTATTACTGATCACTACACTTGTGATTTCCCTCCTAAATATCCAGACGTTAATTTTGTATTTCTTTCATGCTATAAATAGGTAACAATCTTGTTTTATGAAGAAAGGGACAGAGTGAAGAAATCAGAAGTCAATATTCAATATTAAAAAGATTCAAGTTCTGTTTACAAAACAGAAACAGACTCACAGATACAGAAAACAAACTTATGGTTACCAAAGGGGAAAGGGGGCAGGAATAAATTTGAAATTGCAGATTAGCAGATACAAACTACTATATATAAAATAGATAAACAACAAGGTCCTACTGTACAGCACAGGAAACTGTATTCACTATCTTGTAATAAGTTACATTGGAAAAGAATCAAAAAAAATAATATATATGCACAACTGAATCACTTAGTACACCAGAAACTAACACAACATTGTAAATCAACTCTACTTCAATTAAATAAATAAATAAATAGAATAAAAAGGTCCAAGTTCTTTATGAAGAAGCCACACAATGAATCAGGGGTGGTTAAATGCTAACTTAAATCAGCTTTCGATATTGAAGTGGTTGGAGCAGCGGATTAGAGAGGATCATTCTTGACCTACTGTAAGGCTTTCCACGTGGTCGTTACAGATATTCTTAGTAACCTCAGCAGTCCACCCCTCTCCGGAAGTTGCTGAGAGAGGGGCAGGGAATGCTTCTTGTTGAAATTTATGTAAGAAGCCTCAAACTTACCACTTACTTTGACACTGCATCCAATTCCTGGTTTCCACTTTTGCCTCCACTTCTACCCAGGATATGCCTTTGTACAGTTTTTCCCAAACAACTGACAGGCGACCTTCAGGATTCTCTTGGAGTTTAGAATCCATCTCGTTTAGCTTCTGGGGAGACATTTCCTTTAGAATCACTTCTTCAACAGCCTTGATTAGTTTCTGGGTGTCCGTCTTGCTCCAAGCACCATGAGTTCTTTCTGTTGACATAGAAGGATGGTCTTGAAGTTGCTCATCTATTTGCTTTCAAACACAATATTAACAACAAAATGATGATGAGGGGTATCTGTCATTTGACATCTCTCCAAACCCACAGAAGCTACAACACCAAGAGTGAACCCTAATGTGGACTGTGGACTCTGGGGGGTTAAGATGTGTCAAGGTAGCTTCACGGATTGTAACAAATGGACCACTCTGCTGGGGGGTGTTGAGAATGGGGGTGTGCCGTGCATGTGTAGGGCAGGAGATAAGTAGGAAGTCTTTGTACCTTCCTCTCACTTTACCTGTGAACCCAAAACTGCTCTAGAAAAATAGTCTTTTTTTCCCTTAATTTATTTATTTTCTTTATTTTTTTGGCTGTGTTGGGTCTTAGTTGCAGCACATGAGATCTTCGTTGAAGCACGTGGGATCTTTTGTTGCAGCGCAGGCTCTTTGTTATGGTGCACGGACTTCTCTCTAGTTGTGGCGTGTGAATTTTCTCCCTCTAGTTGTGGTGCATGGCCCCTGTAGTTTGTGGCATATGGGCTACAGGGTGCGTGAGCTCAGCAGCTGTGGAACACGGGCTTAGCTGCCCCGCGGTATGTGGGATCTTAGTTCCCCGACCAGCGTCCCCTGCATCTGAAGGAGGATTCTTTACCACTGGACCACCAGGGAAGTCCCAAAATAAAGCCTTTATAAACAAAAAGGTAAATCAGACACTTTTCAGAAGACAATGGGCAACATCTCAATTACACAAACATAAAACTATCAGTTATGCACTTCCCTGGTGGTGCAGTGGTTAAGAATCCGCCTGCCAGTTCAGGGGACACAGGTTCGAGCCCTGGTCCAGGAGGTTCCCACATGCCGGGGAGCAACTAAGCCCACGCGCCGCAACTATTAAGTCTGTGCTCTAGAGTCCGCGTGTCAGAACTACTGAGCCCTTATGCCACAACTACTGAAGCCTGCGCACCTAGAGCCCGTGCTCTGCAACAAGAGAAGCCACGGCAATGAGAAGTCCGTACGCCACAACAAAGAGTAACTCCCGCTCGCCACAACTAGAACAAGCTCGCGCGCAGCAATGAAGCCCCAACGCAGCCAAACAAAACAAAACAAAACCAAAAAAACTATCAGTTACATGCAAATCAAAATGAAACTACGAAAGTGGCCATAGTTTCCTTTTAAGGACCAATCACACTCACACACACATACACACACACACACACACATACACAACCAACTGCAAAGAAAAAAAATCCTTTCTTAATGCAATCTTTTTTTTATCTTCGAGAAAGCTGTTCTTCCTGTTTCTAAGAGTAATACCTACTGCAAGAAATTGTGAGGTTCCCAAACATTTAGTGGAAAGAGAATAACCAAACGACTTTCATGTTATATAAATAACTCTCCCCAAGAGTTTCTGGAGTGAAATTAACAGCTACAATGGCGTCACCACAGTACTTGATGAAGGCACCTGTGAATTTCTTTTTTTCTTTCTTTTTTTTACATATTGCACTCATTAAGCTATTTTTTTTAATTAAAAAAAATTATTTGGCTGTGTTCGGCCTTAGCTGCAGCACGTAGGACCTTCGTTGTGGCACACAGGTTTCTCTCTAGATGCAGAGTGTGGGCTTAGTTGCTCTGCAGCATGTGGGATCCTAGTTCCCTGACCAGGGATCAAACTCATGCCCTCTGAAGTGGAAAAGTGGATTCTTAACCACTGCACCACCAGGGAAGTCCCAGCACCTGTAAATTCCTAAAGCCAGTCCTTGGTGCAGGGCATCAAAAGCTTCTATGATTCGCTCTTCTTGTCTACATGCTCACAGTCATGCTAAGGAAGAGGCCACAAGCTGGAAGGCTACAGATATCTTCGATCTGGCCTACAGAATGTTATTGTTACTATTTCCCCAATAACAATTTGGATGAATATTTAAAAATCAAGAGAATCCCAAGAGGGTTTTCCCTGGTAGGGCAGTGGTTAAGAATCCGCCTGCCAACGCAGGGGACACGGGCCCAATCCTTGGTCTGGGAAGATCCCACATGCCATGGAGCAACTAAGCCCATGCACCACAACTACTGAGCCTGCGCTCTAGAGCCCACGAGCCACAACTACTGAGCCCATGTGCCACATCTACTGAGCTTGCGCTCTAGAGTCTGTGCGCCACAACTACTGAAGCCAGCGCGCCTAGAGCCCATGCTCCACAGCAAGAGAAGCCACCACACTGAGAAGCCCGCACACTGCAACAAAGAGTAGCCCCTGCTCACCGCAACTAGAGAAAGCCCGCTCACAGCAACGAAGACCCAACACAGCCATAAATAAATAAATAAATAAATAAATAAATAAATAAATAAATAAATTTATTTTAAAAAAGAGAGTCCCAAGAAAAAAAAGATCTTGATTTCACACACACGTGCAAATCCAGATGTTTGCTTTACTTCTTGGAAACTGGCAGAATTGGCTGTGCTGAGTCTTCGCGTGGCACCGGTGGCCAGAGTTGGTGGCACAAAAGGCGTGGTCTCCACCACCTCAGAGTTTACCACGTGCGGACATGCAGACGCCTTGCTGGGACCCGCTGCACGGCTCTGCCTGCAGGGCCGGAGCATGTGAGCCTCTGGGCTGAAGCTAACACCCACTAAGGACTCTCTTCTGAAAGCAACTGGGGACTTTTTAAGGTGAAGAATATAACCAAGGAAGCTTTTTATGAAAGAAGAGAACAGACAAGAGACGACTGACACTGGCTTTGGGAAACGTCCCTGACTAACAGGCCCTCCCTTTGATGGTTTCCCTGGTCACCTGGGGGAAAGGACCTTGGTGGCCCAGGTTCTCCTGCCCACCGGCTGAGTGGGTTTCAGTTTACCTGGCAGTTGGAGTCACACTGAAAGCTACTGACATAACGTGTGGCAGAAATCAGTCTGGTGAATAAAGGCTGCATCAATATGCATGAAGAAATAAATGAATCAGTAAGAGAATGGCTGAAAGAGTGATGACTCTTTCAGAAGACAGGCCTGCAGTGATGCCTGGGCCCTGGGCCACTGTGGGCTGATTTGTTCACCAAAGTGGGCTCTAGAGACCACGACTTACAACTGCTGATCTGGGAGAACTTTAGGGCCACAGAGAGGCTACTTCCAGATATCATCTCGCCAATCTTTCTCCAGTCGTTTCCATGGAGGGACTGGTATATCTTTAGCTTCTCGGTATCTCCTTTGCTATACCTTAGAGGAAGGGAAAACAGATCACAGCTAAGCGTTAACCACAAGCTTAAAACCACTATTCTCACTGCAGCACGCTGAGACGCTGGGAGAAGCCGTATAGGGCGGGCTGTCAGGAAACCTGCTCAGCGCAGTCCTACCAAGGTCCTGAGCCCAGATACTTCCTGTCTCGGCATCGCAACCATGAGCACCCTGTAAGTCAATCACCGCAGTCCCTGGCTCACTTACACAGAGGCCAGGGCAAATAATCTGATCATGCTATTCCCCAGCCAAATCCATAAAGGCTTCACACAATAAAACCCAAACTTCTGACTGTGCCTGCAAAGCTCGGTGCTCCCTAAGTTCAACCCTATTGGCCTTATCGGCCTTTCTCACCTCGAAGCCTCTGGACCTGTGTTGGGAATGGCCTCCCTCCACCGCTGGAAAGCTCCTGCAAGCTCTTCAGAAGCAGCTTAAATGGTGCATCTTCAGAGAGGGCTTCCCTGACCACCTGGTTGGAGGTGTCCTGCTGTCCTCTCCCACAGGACACTCTGCTGCTCTCTCACTGCCCCCGTCACCACTGGCAACTGTACGCTCGTGGCTTCCCCGGTTTATCTGACCCTTCGTCTAGGCCACCACTGGCCAATGGAAATATGAGCCACAGATGTCATTTAGAATTTTCTAGTGGTCAGGTGAAAATTAATTTTATTAATTTTTTTAAAGATAATTTATTGGCTCAGGCAATTGAAAAGTCCAGATACAAGTGGGCCCTAGGGTGAGCTTAATCCAGGAGCTCAGTCAAATCACCAAGGACCACTTTCCACCATTCCACTCTGCCTTCCATGTGTTTGGGGGTTTTATTTAGCGGCAGCATGCGGCATGTGGGATCTTAGTTCCCCAACCAAGGATCAAACCCACACCCCCTGCAGTGGAAGCACGGAGTCTTAACCACTGGACAACCAAGGAAGTCCCTAATTTTATTTAGTTTTAATGAATTAATAACATATCTTATTTAACTCAATATACTAAAAATGCAGCCATTTCAACATGTAATCAGAACCTAAAAGTATGAATGAGATACTTTACACTCTCTTCTCCACACCAAGCCTTCTAAGTCCATTGTATACTTCACTCTTCAGCGCATCTCAGCTTGGACTAACCACAGTTCAAGTGCTCCATGGCCACATGAGGCTGGTGGTCACATGGATGGACAGCACAGCTCTGGAGGGGAAGTCCTCGGAGGGTGGGGACCCTGTCAGTTTTCTACACTTTGGAACCCGGTAATGCTTGACAGACAACAGGTGCTCAATAAAGATGAGACAGGGACTTCCCTGGTGGCGCGGTGGTTAAGAACCTGCCTGCAAATGCAGGGGACATGGGTTCGATCCCTGGTCTGGGAAAATCCCACATGCTGTGGAGCAACTAAGCCTGTGCGCCACAACTACTGAGCCTGAGAGCCACAACTACTGAAGCCCGTGCGCCTAGAGCCCATGCTCCACAACAAGAGAAGCCACCGCCATGACAAGCCCACAAACTGCAATGAAGAGTAGGCCCTGCTCGCCACCACCAGAAAAAGCCCGTGCGCAACAACAAAGACCGAACACAGACAAAAATAAAAGATGTGACAGATGCCTTAGCACAAATCGGTCACAGTTTAAGGAAGTTAAGAGGCAGCAATCCCACATAAAAGCAAATATATTAAAAGAAAAGAACTAAAGTGCACTATAATATATGCAGATTTTGAGATTAAACATCTTAAATGTTTAAGGGGAAAAAAGCCATCATTATGACATTTTATAATTCCTTTTTGGTGGGAAGGAAGAGGGGTCAGAAGTGGTAGTTTATGTTATTACTAATGCAACACAAAAGCAGCCCTAATAAAATACTAACCATTTCTATTGAGGATGATCCACAACTACCGGGGGACAGTAAGATCCTAGCATTCTCAGAAATGGATCTAAAATGCAGAGCATGGTGAACAGAGATGCGAAATCCTTCACCATTAAGAATCAAGCTTTTTAGCAGTTTCCTTTATAAGGCAAGCAGGGTCTTCCTGAGATTTAAAACAAGACTTAAAAGTACCCTTGAAGCAACAAAAAAGAGGACATGAGAGAAAAACAGAGTGTACGAAAATGAGGAAACAGGTGTACTGACCTCCATGGCCCCTTGGAGCCTTACAATTCTTTGATTTTTGACTTTCTATGGCTTTTTCACTTAAGAGTTCCTTAAGTTGGAAACATACTTTAAGGGTAAATGGTCAGCACAACACAAGTAATATGGTACCAGTGAATGAACTTTATTATCAGAATGACAGACCTTCATTATTTGAAAAATGCCATTTCCCACAGTGATGTAACAGGTAGAAAAACAGGTTACCTCATTCATTTACCAAAAGCATCATTTTGGTCCCACTTAAAATGTCACCCTTAGTGAATTTCCTTAAAGTACATGGCGGGGGCTTGGGAAAAAGAGAGGGCAGGTTTCAGTCTGTGTGGAGGCGCCTTTCTTCTACTTCCGGTTTATTTCTTTTGGTAAAATTTTTAAAAAGAAGCCGAGGTCATATCAATGTTACGTTCTGATAGTACCTATGTCCTGATTCAAGATCACGGCGCTCAGTAGGACCCAACTGGCCGTGACAGATTCACTCCATCTGCCTCCTGGAAGTGAGATCAGTAGTTGAGCCCTAGGTGGCTGTCTGGGCCCTCAAGGGTAGGAGCTGATGCTTTCTCCCTCATCCCTTTGTCCTTAAGCAGAGTGCTTACCCACCACTGACGCTCAGTCTACATTTGATTTATTTGGAATGTTGGAAACAGAACATAATTGGGTATTTTATTTAGGAAAAAAGGGAGGACAGAAGGGCTACCGCCACATGAAGCTCTGCATTGATGTTACCGAATCACACTTAAATGACCTCACACAAATGCTCACCCCCACCTTCAAATATTTACTGAAAACCCAAAGCACTGGGCTCAGTGCTGAAGGGCACACATCACACTGAGAAGGAACGTCTGGGTTCGCAAGGAGCTTACAACTTAGGAGACTGCCGAGAAAACTGCACAGGTGACGCTAAGAGGCAGCGCGTGGAGAATGCTACAATTGACAGCATAAAGTAAAAGCCAGGGATTTAGAAAGGGGAAGATGACAGAAGATTTATTCAAGAGGTGGAAACTGAAAGGGACTTTGGAGACATACACCTGACGGCACATCTGGTTTCACACACGAAACTCTTCAAGATTTTGTTGTGTACGTTTTGATTTACAGTATCAGCAAAGACTAGAGAAATGCTCTGCTCAAGTTTTTTCTTACCTGCCTTTGTAATTGTTGACATCAAACATCTTCTTTGCTCGACAGTATATGAGTTTCCAGGGCCAGGCAATGCCCTTACCTAAAGTCGGAAGAGAGGTGGTCAGAGGGACAACCGGAGCGTGGCATGAAACACAGTCGCAATTATAAAAGAAACCCAGAAGGGCCCCTTTTTACAGCACACGCTATCCTAGACCCCAGGTGGAGGGTGCGGTTTCCTATGTCCTGCAGAAAGCCGTCTTGGGGAGCAGATATACAAAATCCCCAGTTTCCGTGGCCATCTCTGGAAACTAGATGCTTAGTATGTAGGGGCTCTAGCTTCTGTTCTGCTAAATTCACGGAAAAGACCCTTATTAGGCAAAGAGCTTTTACCGTAATCTGGAGGTGGAGGACACACTCCAGCAGCTCCCCATAAGATAAACAAAAAAACTTTGCAATTGAATAAGCTTCTTCCTGCTTTGCCACTCTAAAGATGAAAGGATCCCCCAGCAGGGGCTCACTGTTCTGTTTTCCTTTGTGCATTTCACCTAAGAAATTATTCTCTTTAAATTCAAGAGAGATTTTTTTTTTCCAGTCCAAACCTACATTGCTTCGTGACCTTCTAACTTCCCCAGGATACCTCCAAGAGGAGGGTTCCAGCTCAAAGTGCAAAAATGGCTCTACTTAAAAAAACGTCTGAGACTCTGGTGTATACCACAGTACTTTGTGCAGTGTATGCAAAAAATACACAATAGAGGTCAAGAAGAGAAACCAAAACCGTAATTGTTACCAAGTAGGAAAGCTGGAAGCTGATCATCTAATTTGTTAGAAAATCTGTAAAAGCACTATCCTTGGGAGACGTGAACACATTCCAAATCCCTGAACGTATAGGCTGGCAATAAAAATACTATTAACGTAGCAGCGGCTAACATGCACTGCATGTACTGGACGGGCCAGGCATTGTGTTCAATACTCACCATGGTTATCTGTGCAAGGCTGGAAGGCTGCAGATGGTCAAAGAGGCCACAGTTCTAAACTTTCCAACGTGCAATCTAAACGAGTACTTTCTTTTTAAGTCGGTGATTAGAGATTTCTCCTCTGGGTATCTGTCTGTGTACAGCAGCTTGTCTGCATTCTCGATTCCTGTCAGAGACAGAAATTCTCGCACATTTTTCTCTAACTGCTTATTTTCCTTCACGGAAATCTTGCCAAATTTAATAGCGACACCTAGGATTTGGGGAAGGAGAAAAAGGTACACAACTGTCAACAATGAATGAAAGCGAACCACCGTTTTGTCTTTAGCAATCACAACAGCACCCGTCAGCTCCTCCCCACCTATCGGGGAGCAGCCCCTACTTGTGCCCTTGACATTGGCTCTCCTGCAGAGTTCGGCCAAAGCCACACTGTCCTCCCAAAGTCTTCCCTGGCCATCCTACTCCAATGTGACCTTTCTTGTGTCATCAATTCCTTTTTACACAGTTATTTAAGAAATAAATTAACAGTAATAGATATTCATTAAAAATTCAAACAGTGTTGAAATAAAAGTTTAAAAGAAGCGCCCCCCCCCACTTCACTATCCTCTGCCCCTCCTCCCCCCAAGGCAGTGCTGGGAACTGGGTGGCACAAACATGAACATGTATATTCTCTACGAATATATGTTGGGGGGAGGTGGGGACAATGTCACTGCAATTTACGTTCTATTCCTCGTCATAACTCAAAGCACTCAAGTCTCATTATTATTGACTGCATTACACAGTACATTTTCCTAATCTTAAACTTATTTTAAAAATCTTTTATCACTTGCAGTATACAACCTTACATTTGTAGTTCATTCTGAAACCCAATAAGCTTTCTGGGAGGTTCTTGTAACACAGTGAAATCAAGAAGGAGACCAAGCTGGGTGTTGCCTGAAGCCATGCCCACTACAACCAGCTCACCCTCAAATTAATATCCTTGAAATTACACCTCATCAAAGCTGATGATGTTGATATGCGTGTTTTAATTTGATTTCACTTGTGCCCCCGTCCCAGTGTCTCAACCACTTAACCTCCTCCCCCTCTTCTTCCGGGCTTGATCTTCTAGTCTGTGGATCACCTGGATCCATTAGTCCCGTTTTTCCTCGCCTCCCCTACCAGAAGTTGGGCACAGAGGAGGAAAACTAGTGCACTTCAGTTTGGTAATTTTACAGTGCAGATAATGATTCTGGAAGGAGATAAAGCTGAAAGTAGCTAAGGGATGCTCTTTGTGAATCTATAAATATGAACCACTCACAAAAGAAAGTCAGGGCTAGATACGCATATAGAAAAGTTCAACAAATATTCAAGTCCCACAAGCTTACCCTGGGCTTTAAATTCTTTAAAGCGTCCCAAGTCATCCCGATATATTCACTTAATTGTAGTGGCAGCCCTCTCCTTGATATCAGGGAGGAACTCCTGGAGCTGCCTCACAGTGGAATCCAAATCCACGTCTGAATTATCTGAATCTCTCGAATCTTCAGATAAATATTTCGTTTCAGGATCTTTAGCCGACTCCAAATTGCTTTCTTCTTCATTTGTGGGTTCTAATCTAAGGAGAAAAACTGGATTGATTAACACTGACAGGTCACGTGCCCTAATGGCTTTCAGATTCTTTCCTTACAGTGACTCTCCCTTTGACTACGACAGCATTAAAGCTGGAAGGGATCTTGGAGTTGATTCCGTCTGTGATGTCTGAACTCTTTAATGTAGCTTTACTAACTTGGATACACCTCAGAGGCTGCCTGGAAGGTAAACATGTCGCCTTAAGCCCTATTTCCACCAGGCATTGCTTATGTTACTATTTCTCAACTGTATTGTTTCAGATATTGACTTCCTCATAAGCTCAGCCCTCTTCTACACCCATGGATACTCAAGACACCTCCCCCCGACCAATGAGTTGTTTTATAATAATGGTTACTAATTAGTTAAGTCAATATTCAGGGTTTACATCGTTACAATTGCTTCCTTGCAGTTAACAATGGCCACATATTTTCCCCTTGGCAGTATAAAGAAAACATAGTCTTCTATGTATCTATCACTAATTCATTCCCACAGACTTTCTGCCAGATGTGCAAAGGTGTTCTTAGCCAAGGGCATCAGCTAACCACCCAGACAGGAAACTGAAACAAAACAAAAACAAAAACAAAACTGTACGTATTTGTCTGAGCAAAGGGTCAACAGCTTTCACAGGTCCACAGCCCCATACAAGTTAAGAACCAAAGGCCGAGAACATTCCTGCATCATTATCAGTGATCTAAAAATGTCCCCAAAGAGAGGGCACAGAGGATGATGTGAGTTGGGCCCTCTGCCATTTAACTTCTATGTGAAACTATTTTAAGCCAGGACAATCTAGCAAATGTAAGAACGTCACAGAGTAGAAAAGGGGAGAAAACCTGTCCCAACTCCCAGGAACTGAAATAAAGTGCTTCAAAAAAATTCCTGCATCTACTCATCGGCCAGGATACTTAAATGATAATTATATAAAGAACGATATCTAAGTTTCTTTTATTAGGGAGAACCCTAAGTCAAGTTTTTTTCCTGTTCTGTAGCATTCTAAGTTCTCTGATCCTTTCTCCTCTCTCTGTACATATAGACAAGGTAATTGTGGGGTCTTAAAATTCTTTTTAAACTTATACATAGAATTTCAGGGCTGGAATAATTCTTAGTGAAAACAGACTGTAACTGCCTTATTTTGTACATGAAGAACGCAAAGTACCTGCCAAGTTACTCAGTTAAATGTGCACGACATCCTATACATTCGATGGTCTATCTCTTTATGATTTCTGCCCCTTCCTATGGCCGTGCTGAACAAAGAGGTAACGGGCAGACTTCACACCCAAGACGCACACCATCAGAAGGCTCTACACCCACACATTACCTCTGCACCTCTTCCGAACAGGCCTGGGGTTTCTCCTCTTGTGGCCTGGGTTTCACACTTTCTTCAATCAAGGTACCAGTACCTTCCACTGAATCAAAGCGCGTGTCCTCAGAGCTCGTCCTGAGCACTGAAAACTCACCAGCAGGTGCCACGGCAGTATCAACAGAAGATCTTCTCTTCCTTTTCTTAGACTTTTTCTTAAGGCCACTGGACTCCTGATTGCCCCCTGCAGTCCCGACCGCACCAATCACTTGAGATCCCTCTGAGTATATGTTCTCAGCGCTCTCAGGCGCAGGCAAGGCCTCGAATTCCTGGTCACTTGGACGCTTCCTCTTTCTTGTCTTAGACTTGCTTTGATCTGCAGACACTGGTAGTTGTGCGATTTCACCTTCTTGGCCCATGGGAGGCTGGGGTTCCTGCTCTTGGGATTCTGATCTGGGCAGGGTGATGCTTGCACCCAGACTCTCCTGGACAGCATCACAGGACCTGACTTTCCTCCGATGTTTTTTTATGCTTTTTCCCCCGAACTTTATCATGCAGTTCTGACTCATTTTCACGTGACTTAGTAACTAAATGTGCTTCAGGCCCTTTTGTTGACTTTTGCCGCTTGCTTACATCAATGTAAATGACATCGACATGCTTTCTAAAATTCTTGGGTGTGTTCACAATGTTTTCTTTTTTTTTTTTAATTCTGTCTCAATTATCCTTTATTTGTAGTTTACCTTGAATTACTCTGGTAACCTATTGAAGTTTTTTTTTTTTTCTCCAATTCGTGCTGTCTCGGCGCACGTACGTGTCACCAGCTCTTTTTTTTTTTTTTTTTTTAATTTATGGCTGTGTTGGGTTGGGTCTTCGTTTCTGTGAGAGGGCTTTCTCCAGTTGTGGCAAGTGGGGGCCACTCCTCATCGCGGTGCGCGGGCCTCTCACTATCGCGGCCTCTCCCGTTGTGGAGCACAGGCTCCAGACGCGCAGGCTCAGCAATTGCGGCTCACGGGGCCAGCCGCTCCGCGGCATGTGGGATCCTCCCAGACCAGGGCTCGAACCCATGTGTCCGGCATTGGCAGGCGGACGCTCAACCACTGCGCCACCAGGGAAGCCCCCACAATGTTCTCTTTATCCACCAGGATGTACACAATACCTGTTTCCTTATAGACTCCCAAAGCACCTTTTCTTCTCTTTTTATTCTTTTTCGGTATAGAAGTGGTCTTTTCAGGATCATCACACATTTCTGATTGCTTCAAAGCAGAAGAAACAAGATGCTGGGCATCCTTTCTCTTTTTTTTTTACCCTTAGTTATGTCAGCCGGTTTCTTTGCCAGGGAGGAGTCTCTGAATCTTTCATGGGGATGCCTCCCATGTCTCTCCTTATGTACAGAATGCTTGATCTTTTTCTAGACGAAAACTGGAGTGTGGGTTTCCAATCTGCTTGATCCTCCTTCCATTTTACTCCTATAGGGAAACAGAACCACATGGTTTCTTTTTGCAGAGCATTTTAAACATTAGCCTCAGGAGGAAAAAAAAAATCACACAAAAACGAAACTGCAGGACAAATGGCAAGCCTGGAGTCATGATTATAAGTTTTCCATTATTCTAAATGTGTAGCAAGCTCACTGTAATTCACTTGTCTGGTTCCATTGCCTTTATGATATGGAAAAAATATAGTTAATTGAGAACAGTGCTCTGCCATGATCGGGCCCTTGTTCCCCCACGGCCTCATCTTCTACCTCTCCTCTCAAACTCTGTTGCTCCAGCTACACGGGACTATTTTTTTTTTTTCGGTTCCCCAAACATGCTCCAATCCTTTCCCTGGCTTGAGGTCTTATAAATCACGATTCCCTCACTCTGGGCCGCTCTCCGCTGTCTCCTACCCCTCCCTGCCTCCTTTCATCCTTCAGAGCTTGGCTTGAGCATCGCTTCTTCCAGAAAGCTTTAAAAGAATATAAACATTATGATACCATGCATCCTGAGTTAAGACAATATAAATGTTATGATGACGTGTATATTGAGTTAAGAGAATACATACATTATGATGCCATGTATGTTACATTCAAAACACAAAATCGTTTCATGTATCTTTTCTGAATGGATACATATGTAGTAAAACTATGAATAGAGCATGGGGAATATAACTGGTAAATTCAGGGATTAGGGACAAGTAGAGAGCCAGTTACTCTTATATCTTCAATCTTTTATTTCTTAACTGGAGTAACGAGTACAGGGGTATTTGTTATATTTTTGTCTACTCTTATTTGTCTACTCTTTTAAAGTGAACTGAAATAGTTCACTTTCTAAAAAGCAAGGGGCAGAACAAGAATACAGACTCCTTTCACTGAAAAAATAAGCATTAAGGACTTCCCTGGTGGCGCAGTGGTTAAGAATCCACCTGCCAGTGCAGGGGACACGGTTTCGAGCCCTAGTCCAGGAAGATGCCACATGCCACAGAGCAACTAAGCCCTTGCACTACAACTACTGAGCCTCTGCTTTAGAGCCCATGCTCCACAACAAAGAGTAACCCCCCGCTCGCTGCAACTAGAGAAAGCCTGCGGGCAGCAACGTAGACCCCACACAGCCATAAATGGATCAATAAATTTATTTTAAAAAAATACAAGCGTAAAAACAAGCAACTGAAGGATGTAAACATACTGTTTCAAGTATTTACCAAAAAGAGAGAGAGAGAGAGAAAAGAAAGAAACCTTTCCTGACCCTTTGAGCTTGGTCCATTCCCCAAATGCTATACTTTCATAGCAAACTATTTTTCTTTTGTAGCATTTAGCCCAGCTGTGGTTCAGAGCGGGAACATCAAGTATCCACTGACCTCAAACTAGTAGATCGCATCTTTGAGAAAGAGGCTGAATGGGCCTTGTTAGTGTCCAACAAAATGTCCAAGTTCTGCAATAAGTTGGAATGAAGTTTAATAAGGCTCCAATGTCAATTCTTATACAGAGCACGTGCATCCTGGAGTTTAAGTACAGGAATAGAAATGTACTTCACAAAAGACATGGTTAAAAATATAATTTTACAAACACATCTTACAACTCTCCTTGCTCCGTATTGCTTCTGGGTTTCAATTTTTAAGATTTTATTTCTCTGCGACTAAAAGTAATACTAAAGGTAATACGTTTACATGGTTCAAACATCAAAATAATCTGTCCTTATTTTCCCTCCTTTCTCACAGAGAAGGCAGCATCTGTATATTCTGATCTGCATTTTGCTATTTTCACTTAACAACAGATCCTGGAGACCTCTCTGTGTCAGTGGTCTTTCAAGTCTGAATGCTTAAGCACCTTTTCTACCAGAAGGTACCTACTTTCTCCTCGGTAGTCAAGAAGCTATAAGAATTGTCTAGCTGGAAGGATGGGGAATAACAAACATATGGACTGATACCTATAAGCCAAAACTACCAGCCTCAGGATCTCACCTCCAACGGAGGCAACAGGAGCTTTGGTTAAGGCCTTCCTCCCTGGTGTCACCCAGAGATGCACAGAAACCCCTTCTTAACCCACTTCTTTGCAGCTTCCATCTCCAAGACACGCCCCCTGAGACTGCTCCAGTTAGAGTGCCTATGACCTTAGAGCCACTAAATTCAAGAGATACTTTCCTGGCCCATCTTTCAGGATCTCTCTCTCTCTCTCTCTCTCTCTCTCTCTCTCTCTCTTTGGCTGCACCACGTGGCTTGGTGGAATCTTAGTTCCCTGACCAGGGATCGAACCCGTGCCCCCTGCAGTGGAAGCACAGAGTCCTAACCAATGGACCACCAGGGAATTCCCTCAGGATCTCTCAATAACAATGAACAGAGCAGATAATTCCTTTTAGTATTTTTACCTTCCATTAGTTTCTTTCTTTCTTTTTGTAAATACCTTCTATGCTTCTCCTTCTGGTCTCTTGAACTCAGCACCACGTTTTAAATATATAGTCACGTCCCACTAAAACCTTCTTATGGCTTCTCCATTATTCTTTGTAAGTTTATTTATTTTATTTTATTTATTTTTGGCTGTGCTGGGGCTTCGTTGCTGTGTGTGGGCTTTCTCTAGTTGCCGCGAGCGGGGGCTACTCTTCATTGTGGTGTGCAGGCTTCTCATTGCCATGGCTTCTCCTGTTGCAGAGCACGGGCTCTAGGAGCGCAGGCTTCAGTAGTTGTGGCGCACAGGCGTAGCTGTTCTGAGGCATGTGGGATCTTCCTGGGCCAGGGCTCGGACCCGTGTCCCCTACACCGGCAGGTGGATTCTTAACCATTGCACCACCAGGGAAGTCCCTCCATTATTCTTAAAATAAAGTTCCAAATCCTTACAGACCTACCATGCCCTTCATGAGCTAGTCTAGTCCATGCCTACCCCTCCACCGCTCATTTCTCCCTGGGTTTCAGACATCCTGTCTTCTTTCCGTTCCCAGAATACACCGTGATCCTTCTCGTTATCAGGGACTTTACAAAAGCATCTCATTTCCCCAGGAATGCCTTTCCTCCGTTACCTTTCTGCGCTATAGCTGGTGTAAGTTTGAAACTCACTTTCTCTCATCACTTCTGGGTCCCGCCTTCTCGTTACAATGTTTCTCAACAATCCAGCTGCTTGCCTACTGCACTTCGCTCCGTTGGGACAGAACCGGCCTCCTAAGGGCTGGGATCTTCTCGTCCGTCTGGCTCCCAAATGATTCCCCGGCATTCGATATGTATGGATATACATTTACTCACACTTATTCGGAACATACCACTTCCCGCCTTTCAGGGACGTGCCCAAGCCTGGTCCCGATCCCCTCCCCACTTTGGGGTGCCCTGGAGACCCTGCTCTGCCCCGAGGTGGGCGTTCCGGGGCTGAGAGGGAGGAACGAACGAGAGGTTCCCGAGTGGAGGGGCCTGGAGCGGCTGCGGAGAAAACAGGCGCCACCCTCATCCCTGGGGACCTGGGCCAAAGGCGGGCCTCCGGGGAGGTGAAGACAGCAGCCACACACCTCTCGGCCCAGACACGCCAACTGGGAAAAAAGCCGGAGCAACTATAAGGCGCTTTCACTTACCTTCCGAACGCGTGGCCACCTGCCTTCCAATCCGGAAGTGCTGGTGTGGCGAAAGAGGAAGTGGGTGTGTCACTTCCGGCCCGCCCCCTTCGGCATCGCCCTGCCGTAGCAGCTCGCTGGCTGTGGGGCTGTGACTCGCGTCGTTTTCTGCCCAATTTGCTCCCGGGCTTGTGGCGAGTGGGGTGGGACAGGGTAGAGCGGGATCCTAAAACTAAGAAAGTGGGACAGAGCCCTTCCGCCGACTTGCTTTTTCGTGCATGCATGCCATTTATTCAACAGTTTTTTTTGCTGAGGTCCCTCTGCAGTCTAGGAGTGAACAAGATGCTGAGGGCTAACCTGAGGAAGACAGAAAACAAACTAATCAACCAAGATAATTTCAGATTATCCTCTAAGGAAAATAGATCAGAGTAATGTGATAGGGAGCGACTAGGGACAGTGAGAGCTAGGTTAGATAGTAAGGAAGGCCCTTGGACGAGTGACAGTTGAGTTCTAAATGAAAAGGGTGAACAAAAATCGATGGAAGAGTGTTCCAGGCTGGGAGCAAATCCAGGGGCCCTGAACTTGGTTGCTGCAGGAACTGAAAGAAGGCCAGGGTAGCGGGAGCACCGTGAGTGACGGGGACAGAGGTAAGGGGTGAAGTCAGGGGATGGCAGGGGGTCAGCGGTGTGGAGTCTAATGCATATTGAACTTAGGTGGAGGTTAGAGGTAGAAGAAACCTTGAAGATCTATTCCGATTCTCCCATTTCCACTGAGTCCTGAAGAAACTTAGCTTATGATTAAAAGTAAAGCTTTAAGCAGGCCATCAAGTCGAGGCCAGTATACATGCCACCCAAACTTTTAGTCTTACTGCATAGTGAAGACAATCACACCAGCAAAGAGATTTCTCATGGAATCCTATAACAACCCCCTGTTTTAGGAAATCTTTATTAGGTAATATCAGCCTTACTTTGTGGATGAGAAAACTAGGGCTTCATGTAACTTGTCACAGGGGAACTTATGTGGCCCCAGCTAGGATTCAAACCTGTGATCTTCCTACTACTGCAGTATCCTGCGCCTTGCTGCACCACCTGACTTCCTCTGTGTGAGCTGCCAAGCAGCTTTGATTAAAAAGTGCACAACACGCACTTATGTGAAAGTCTGAAAGTGAAGCAGACTAGAGAAACCATAAAGCGTACATCATACACCTGTCACCACCCAAGGGCCTCTTCAGGCCTTGGATGGACAGTCAGAAGTCTGTCTGATTTGCTCTGGAAAGGCAGTGCTGGTGTTGTCCACTGTTGCTGTGCAAGGCCGTGCAGTGAAGGTTTGTTGTCTGTGCAACTTCTCTGTGGTGAACCCTTTACCCAGAGCCTTGTGGATATTTGCACATTTAATGAAGATGATAATGATGGGTGAATGACGGCACTAAAGGCTGGAACTAGAAGGCAGACTAGGGATCATCCAGGCTAGTGGTTCCCAAAACACTGCACCAATCACTCGGGAAGCTCTTAAAAAGTGCAGATTTCCCACTTTGCATACAGACTGCATACCAGGCACCATTATTGTGACATTGAAATCCATAGACATAATAGCATTGTAGTTCTGTGTGAGACTGTCCTTGTTCTTGGCAGGTACATGTATTTAGGGTCAGATATGATGCTGTCTGCAGATCTTTTCAAAATGGTTTAGCAGTGTGTGTGTGTGCATGTTCACACACACACACAGAAAGTAAACGTGGCAAATACTAAGGACCAGTCAATCTAGGTGAAGTCTATATGGGTTTTCCTTGTACTCTTCTTTCAAAGTTTCCATAGCTTTGAACTTAAAAAAAAAAAAAATCAAAAAGGGGAAGAAGGATTAAAATACAGATTCTCAGATCCCATTTCCAGATATTCTGATTCAGTGAATCTGTATTTTTCAACTTCCCTTTTTTCTGTTGCACAAAGTTGGGTACCATTGATTTCATTCAACTCTAGACTTTCCCCCCCTACACATTTCACAGAAGAAAATACCGAGGACCCAAAAGGTGACTAATTTGAGATCACACAGTGGTTTAGCAGTAACATCAGGCTTGGCATGCGGATTTCTATTTCATTCTGAAACACGTAACGCTCTGCCCCGGTGTGTGTGTGTGTGTGTGTGTGTGTGTGTGTGTGTGTGTGTGTGTGTGTGTGTGTGTGTGTGTGTGTGTGTGTGTGTGTGTGTGTGTGTGTCGCTGGGAGAAGTGGGAAGGGGCGGCGAGAGGGGTCGTGGTGAGTGGGGGGGTGTATGTGTCTTTGACTTGGAAGTCAAGTGTAGCTGGCCTTCTAGAACTCCGTCGCTTTTAACACAGCCCAGTGGTGATTCTTGGGTTTTTCTCAGGTCTACTTAAGAAAACTCAAAACACGTCCACTTAGGTGGCCGCCAAAAAGTTTCCTGAAAGTAAATCGACCAGCCCTGTTCCAGTGCCATTGGTCCCCTGTCACCATGGAAACGGACGGTTCCATTCTTCCTCAAGGGGTGGTCGTGATTTTCTCTCCTTTTCGAATCCACAGCGCAGAGCCCAGAAGGCGCTCTCAGGAGCCAGAGGGGCTTTTGTAGGTCTTAGTGCTCCTTGCAACGAGGGGGCGGCGCGAGGTGGGCGTGCCTCGCTCCGGAGGGAGCCCGGCGTCTGGTGTCCACCCCGGCGTCCGGGTGGTATGTCCCGGGACTGGCGGAGGGCCCCTCCGAGTTCCGCACCAGCCCCCCACCTGGGAAGGCCGCTCGATCCAGCCGGCTGGTCGACTCGCCACGATCCCCAGGATGCCAGAGGCCAGGACCTCCTGCCACGACCTCACGCGACGGAAGAAGAAGCAGCCGGTGCGCCACACCTTCAGCCAGATCTGCCTGCCCCCGCGGCGGCCCCTGACCGTGGCCGACATCCAACCGGCCATGGAGAATGAGAGGCTGGGGGTCGTGCGGGATTCCATGTTTCAGAACCCGCTCGCTCATCGTCAAGGTGAGCCGCCCCCACGCCCTTCACCCTCTTGCACTCGTCCCCTCACTGGGCACCCACGCGGCCGGGGGTTTCCACCCATCCTGCCCCAGCCCCACCGCCCCGCTCCAAGCCTGGCACTGGGAGCTCCAGCTGTGGTCCAGACAGACCTGGACCCCCAGGCGGTCATGGGCAGGCCGCATCACCTCGCTGAGCCTCAGTTTCCTCATCCTCAAAGTGGGAGGATAATGGCACTCATTAAAGGGAGTGACTGGGAAGATTGTATAAGGTAATCCCTGTGAGATCCCTGACACGTGGTAAGTGCTCCACGTTGGCGGCTATTTGCATATGTATTCACGCAGGGTGAACCCCCAGGGTGACAGACAGGTAGCAGCACCCTTACCACCAGCTTCCTTACCACCAGCCAGCCCTCGCAGGGTGCAGGCCGCCTGTCCCGATTCCCCTGCATGCCTGGGCTGCTGTTATGTAGCCAGTGTTCTGTACGTCCCTTGGAAGCATCACATCACACGTTAATTTCCACCCAATCATACTCTTAACCAGAATTACGACCCTAAGAGACAAAAAGCGCGAATCTCTGCCCCAGGGGTCCCACAGACACAAACGAGCGAGGGAGCCGCCGTTTCCAACTAGGTCGCCGCCTCTTTGATCGCACGCTCCCTTACATTAGTCACGTTTCGGGAATGGTGATCACCCAACGCTGGCGTGGCATCAACGCCCCTTTCCGGGGCCTCAGGGAAGGTCAAGTTGAAGTTTGGCGCTTGGGAAGCTGGTCATGGAGCAATTTTACCTTGCGCCACTGGAGGGCAGTGTGCCTTTAAAAATGTGCGCAGTTCCCCAGATTCCGGGGGTGGACGGCGCAGGTGATAACCGTGGATTCAGTAACAATTATTTATCTGAACGCCAGGAGCTGTTTAGAGCCCAGAGGTTGTGGTTGTTGTTAGTTTTTTGTTTGTTTCGTACAGGGAACCTGGGCTTTCTTAACATCGTGGTAGAATTAGCTGAGTTAACTGGCTCCTGTGAAAACATGGATTCTCTGCTCTTGCCCTACCCAAACTGTTTCCTGGACCAGCAGCTGGGAGAAGCTGGCTTATCACACTAGGCACCCTTCCATCTAACACCTCCCCTTCCTAGGCCTCCCAAAGTGGAGCAAAATCCTTCACTTATTTATAGGTGAGAAGAGCCACTCTCAGAGGACAGATGGCACAGACAGATGGGGTTCACCACTCTGGGATTAAGGGGAGAATCAATTTCCTCACCTCTGATCATTGCTTTTACTCAAGCAGTTACTGGGGGACCAACGCCTTCCTAGTTAAATACAAAATGGACAGTGTAATGGAGTTATTCTCCATGGTGAATTAAGTGTGATGCACACCCCAAGCTATAACATAGCCATAGAGACACATACATACATATAGGTATATGCATAGATATATACACCTTGTATATACACATATGTATGCACACATACACACATGTGTATGTACAATATACATGTGTTTAACATGTATAACATACATCTCTAAGTAAACATTTCCCCTCCCATTTTTCCTTTTGCTCGTGCTGCATATCAAGAAAGACAGTATTTGGCCTCTGGATGGCACTAGCTGAACAGCTTCCAGATGAATTCAGTCCTAATTCCTGAACTTGAACTTTGGGTTGGAAAACGTGCGGGAGACACTGACCCACCACCGAGGGTTCTGTCTTCAGAGCATGTGACACAGAGCAGGGCTGCCCCGTCAGCGGTGACTCGGCTCAAGCAGCAGGGGGCGCCCTGGTGATCGTGCCCAGCTTGTCTCCTGTCAGGAAAGCAGGTGTTTCCTTCTTACTTTTCTCCCTCCAGTTCTTGATGGGCCGTAAGGTAGTTTCAGTAGCAGTGAAGATTATGTCCACATTTCAATACTGACCACCACCACCAGATTTTTCTACTAAAATCTGGCCTAAGTAAAAGCTGCAGAAACATTGAGAGCAAGGAGTAACCTTGATTATTACCTTCTTCAGACCCCTCCTTACACTGGCGACGCTGAGGAGGTCTGTGGTGGGTTCTTTGTGCCAGGTTCTGGCAGAGCCAGGGGTATAAGCTTCGTTCACTGGCTCCCAGCCCAGCTTTACTTTTACCACTCCAAAAAGCTTCCTCTATTTTAAAGGAAATTTAAATTATGAAAAAAAAAAAAACTTTGAGGTTTTCAGCTCTCAAGAAAAGAAGATTGAAAGTATCCAAGATGGTGGAGCCTTTAAAAAAATCTTTTAAAACAATAATGTATTGCTGAAATTTCTGTTGAGGCATGGCTTGTGGATTTCTTGACTGTGGCATGTCAGTTTCACAATCCCAGATTTTCAAACCCTTGTTTCTGTGCGAGTTCTCATTGTGTGCAGCAGAGGTGGGAGTGCGCTCTGCCTGGGGTGTCTGCAGGAGAATGATTGGAACTGAAGTATATTTTGGTTTTGTCTCCGTCTGAATCTGAACGTTGCATCTGTATTGGGGGAACATAGCACCTGAGAAAGAGTCATTGACTCCCCCATGTTGGGAGGTTGGTGCTCAGATTGTTTTCTCCAGTGAATAGGATTGCAATTTTCTTTTTCATTTAAAATGCAGACACACTGCCTGAACGAACACAACACTGCTGTTTCACACCCATGGAATTTACCGGGACGTACACACATCAGTTATTCAAGAACATGTCTGCCAGATGTCACCGTAACCAAGTGAAAAGTGAAAACCTCAGACATCCAAGCAGATATTTTATCAGCAAGAGCTCAACAACTCTTTGCCTCATTTAAAACCAAGCCAGCTGGCTATTGAGTGGGGCTGATTGAAACAACTGCATGTTTTAATGTGGCCACAAGAAGATGCAGGTGTTTTCCATTAGAAAGGGCATCTATTCTATTGTATAAAGTGACGTGTGGTTAGCCAGTTTTCCTTCAAATGTGACTCTCTGGGAAGAATAAAATTAAATAGAGAAAGAGCCAGGCTTCTCCCTGCTTGATTCTCATTTCCCCAGAACTCTGTGACTCAACAGAGGATCCTGCGACAATAGCCTTCAAGGCTCCTTTACAGAACCTGTCAGGGTGCACCCTTCCTGCCATCAGAACTCGACTGATATCCTGTCAATACAATTATGGGGAGAGACTGTTTGGTTTGCTCCACTGACAGCCTTGAATCTTCTGTTGCCCTGGAGAGGCAGGCTAGGTACAGGGGTGGAATTTATTGAATTGAGCATCCTTAGAGTGTGCAAATGATCACGGCACCCGATGTTTTTCATAATTTCTCACCAACTCTGTTTTTCGGTGGGGCTTTGTGTCACAAACAAGAAGCGTGTACATTTGTAGATAGAGCTATAGAATCACGTCATTCTGGGGTTGGAAGGAAGCTTACAGCCATCTAGTCCAATTCCTTTTTTGAGGCTATTAAGACCCAGAGAGGGGAAGAGACTCACCCAAGGCACTACCCTGACCTGGTCACAGAAGTGGGGTGAGATTTATGTCACCTGACTTCCAGACCCATGCTCTTTGGCCGCGATACACAATTAGTTAATGAATGACAAGCCAGATTGGTTATATCTCTACATCAGGCAGTCAAAAAAATGTTCATTGCTGAGTCCGGTTCCATTATTGTTTCACTCAACATTCCTTCCAGAGTGAACTCTGCTAATTTCTTGGGATTGGTTGACAGCCAAGAAATATTTATTGAATGTTTACTGAGTACTCTGCACCAACCTAAGCTCTCTTGGGGGCATAGAACCAAGTTCAGAACTTAGCTCTTTCCCATAAAGAATTAATTATCTAGCTGGGGAGACAGAATATCTATCTATATCATTATATATATGTATTTCATATGTATGACATATATATTGCTTTGCATAGCCCCTGCATCAAAGAAAGCTCTCAGGAAACATTAGCTCTTACTCTTGTGCATGCGCGTGCACACACACACACACACACACACACACAGATAAGACAAACAATGTCATGGGTCACCCCCCTGTAAGTTTCAAGTTTCTGCACTACCCAGAAAGGTTCAGATTTGTGGGGAGGAAACCCTGAGCACGACTCAGGAGGCTTTATAAAGGAACAGTCCTGAAACTGGACCTTGAAGGGTGAAAATGTAGACTCTGATCAGGAATGGAGATTGGGAGAAACTCAGCCCTCTGGGGCCAGATGACTCACCCCTCCTTAGATCCTAAGGTTTCATAGACTTTCACCCCAACCCGAGTTCTATTTCCTAAGACTCAGCACCGCTGCTGGGATTCTTATCATCGTCTTCACGGGGAAGAATTTATTTAGAGCCAGTGTGTCCAAATTGGATGCTCTACAAAATTAGGCAACCACACTCAACCACACTAAGAGCCTAACATCTCTAATAAATATTGAGGCTGGTGAACATTGGCACATAGGTAGAGACAAATGCAAAAAGGTGGGCAGACAAACACACAGTCGGGCAAACAATCCATCGTAGGTCAGTAGTTATTATTTTTTTTTTTTTTTGGCTGTACGTGGGCCTCTCACCGTTGTGGCCTCTCCCGTTGCGGAGCACAGGCTCCGGACACGCAGGCTCAGTGGCCATGGCTCACGGGCCTAGCTGCTCTGTGGCACGTGGGATCTTCCCAGACCGGGGCATGAACCCGCGTCACCTCCATCGGTAGGCAGGCGGACACTCAACCACTGCACCACCAGGGAAGCCTCCGTTGGTCAGTATTTTTATCATGTTTGAATGAAATGGGAAAACGTTATATTCCGCTATGTATTGCAGAGAATATGCCTTTGATTGCTCAGATCCTTTTATGTTCAATTTACAATGTAACTGGAGAAGGTAAAACACAAGAAAGGGGGGCTGAAACTGAGCTACCCACCTTAACGACCCAGTCTTGGCAGGCTGGTGGGCAGTTTTCATTTTTCTAGGGAAAGCTATGTGGTTGTCGAGCCCTGCAACTCTTTCTCTCTCGGTCCATTTTTTTTTTTCTTTTTTCTTCTTTTTAAATGAAAGCTTCCAGCTTCCTGGCGCCTTGGCACATCCTTCGGTGAGCAAGGGTGAGCAAGCAGGGGCTGCAGCAGTGCCCAGCCCTGTGGTCGGTTCAGAAAGGAGACCTGCTCCCTCCCATGCTTTTTACCACTGGCCCGGGTGGGGGGGTGGGAAAGATCTGCTGGAGGAGGGGCCCACCTTCCTCTTTGTTTCCCTGAAAAAGGGGGGCTTTGGCTTTGCAACGTTAATGAAGACCACAGAATGTGGGTTCCTGGGGGATGAGCTCAGCCCCCTTTTGAACACTCCTCACAGATCAGTGGTGGGAAGGCCGTTCCTCCAGGAAGAATTCTGAGTCCTGGATGAACAAGTCGGCAGTGGCTTCCAGACCTTCCAGAATCTTCCAGGCTCAAGTGCTGCTCATAGTAGAATTTAGGCCCCTTTTCCTGTATTTGAAAGACAAAGTTTTCTTGCTTTATGACTGGGCCTGCGGACAAAATTTCAACCCCCTAGTTCTTTCTCTTTTAAAAGAAAGTATTTATTTATTTATTTTTGGCTGCATTGGGTCTGTGTTGCCGCGTGCGGGCTTTCTCTAGTTGTGGCGAGCCAGGGCTACTCTTTGTTGCTGCGCACGCGCTTCTCATTGTGGTGGCTTCTCTTGTTGCAGAACACGGGCATGCCGTGTTATAGGCATGCTGGCTTCCACAGTTGTGGCACACGGGCTCTAGAATGCAGGCTCAGTAGTTGTGGCATGTGGGCTCAGTAGTTGTGGCTCACAGGCTCTAGAGCACAGCCTCAGTAGTTGTGGAGCACAGGCTTAGTTGCTCCACGGCATGTGGGGTTTCCCTGGAGCAGGGCTCAAACCCGTGTGTCCCCTGCATTGGCAGGTGGACTGCTAACCACTGCACCATCAGGGAAGTCCTTGATATTATCTTTAAAGCGATGAGGAGTTTCATGGAAGGGGTGTCATGACAGAATTTGTGTTTACAAGACACTCTGGCCACAGTGTGGAAGACAGAGTCAAGGGGACTGGAGTAGAGAGGAGGAGCCATTTGGGAGGCAGTTGGAGTAGTGCAGGTGGGAGGTGATGGCTATTTGGAGTACGGTGTGTTGGTGGAGAGAGGGGGCAGTGAAAGGATTTGAGAGCCACGGGGATGGGTTGACAAGGAAGAGAGGACGAGGGGTCAAGGATAAGCTTTGGTTTCTAATTATGCAGCTGGATGCATAATGGCCCATTTACGAGTCAGGGAACAAAGAACCAACAAGAAAATCATGGCTTTAATTTTGGACTTACTGACTTTGACATATTATTGACAAACAGGCAAGGAGAGAAGTGGCTTGAGATACACATTCCTGTGTCACCTGCATTGAGGTGGTAATGACGGTGCTGAGGGAGAAAGCGGAGGGTGGCAAGAGGAGAGGGGCTAGCCTTGAGCTTAGTGATTCTCGAAAGCTTAAAGGCCTTGTAGAGGAGGGTGAACCTGCAAAGGAGGCGGAGGGGCAGGAGGAAAACCAGGACGACGCTGTATATCACGAAAGGGAAGAGAGCGCTTTCAGATGAAGGGACTGTTCAAGAGCATCAGATGCCGTTGAGCGGCCAAGCGAGGCGTGACTGAAAACTGCTCATTGTGTTGAGCAGCGTGAAGGTCATTGGTAATGTGAGAGAGCTGCTTTGTGGAGTGGAGGGATTGGAAGGCAGATGGTGGAGGAGGGTAAGAATAAGTGGGCAGTGGGGATTCCCTTCTGGCACAGTGGTTAAGAATCCGCCTGCCAATGCAGGGCACACGGGTTCGAGCCCTGGTCCGGGAAGATCCCACATGCCGCGGAGCAATTAAGCCCGTGTGCCACAACTACTGAGCCTGCGCTCTAGAGCCCACGAGCCACCACTACTGAAGCCCATGTGCCACAACTACTGAGCCCACGTGCCTAGAACCCGTGCTCCACAAGAAGAGCCCGTGCTCTGCAATGAGAGGCCCACTCACCACAATGAAGTGTAGTCCCTGCTCGCCACAACTAGAGAAAGCCCACGCACAATAACAAAGACCCAACACATCCAAAAATAAATAAAATAAATGAATTTATATAAAAAAAGAGTAAGTGGGCAGTGACCATGTAAAGACAGAAGGATGGATAACTCCTTTGGGAATTTTGGCTGTGAAGGGCAGGGGAGAGACAGCAATGGGTAGAAGAAGGAGGACTGAATAAAGTGATTTAGTTTTGCTGTTGTTTTAATGGGAAAGACTTGAGCATGGTTCAGAGTCAATGGAGAGCCTCCAGTCAGCACTGAATGCACAGAAGAGAGGACGAAACTGTATTGTTTAGATCCCGGGAAGGGCCGAATGGAAGTGTTCCTAATAGAGGTGGACAGAACAGCCTTTGACAGGAGGAGAAACACCACATCTGGCCCTTCGGGGGAGGGCGTGGATAAGACATGTGCCTATGGAGGAAGTTTTGTACTTGGTGTCAGGAGGGCGGGGGAGTGTAAGTGGATGACTTGAGATGTTATCAGTAACTTATAAAACAAGAGTGCCTAGTGAGAGTGAGGTTTGAGGGCAGCACTGAGATTTGGAGAGGCCTGAAGGAGCTTTGAAATAGTCATTGTGAATCATGAGAGCGAGAAAACTGTTGGAGACTACTAAGGGGATCCCAGGCAATTTGGGAGTAGGTCATCATGAGTTTAGAGTTAAGCCACAAAAGCTGTTTTGTGATTTTCTCCAGTTACACTTGATTACCACCTAAAATATGGGGTCAGCCACTTCAGTTTGCTAGGGCTGCTGTAACACAGTACCACAGATTGAGTGGCTTAAACAACAGAAATTTGTTTTCTCTCATTCTGGAGGCTGGAAGTCCAAGATCAAGGTGTCAGCGGGGTCGGTTCCTTCTGAGTTCTGTGAGGGAGGGAGGTGTTCCAGGCCTCTCCCCTTGGCTTCTAGATGGCTGACTTCTCCCTGTGTCTACACGTCTTCCCTCTGTATGTGTCTGTGACAAATTTCCTGTTCTTACAAGGACACCCGTCATATTGGATTAGGGCCCACCCTAGTCATCTAATTCTAACCTAATCACCTCTGTAAAGACACTATCTCCATATATGGTTCCATTCTGTGGTACTGGGGGTGTAGGATTTAGCATATGAATTTCTCTGCAGGGGGGGTTCAATTCAGCCCATAATATACACACGTACACTCAAGTTTTCAGCTAAGAATATAAAAAGTAAAATTGTACCGGTGTTAATAAAGGGAAGGAAGCTGAGAAAGGGAGTCAGTTTATGAGGGAAAGGTGAAAGGAAAGAAGGGAATCAACTGTTTATGTCCAGGATGAGATGTCCAAATGACCTATTTGTTGACTGGCTACTAATACTGCAGGTTTGGAAGAAGATAATGCCATGGGAAACACACCACACTTACAATGATAGAATAGCCAGGAAACTCTATCCTGAACTTTATGGTGACATGATTTATCATGGTCTCCAGTCTTTATTGTATGAGGAAGATCAGAGAGAGACGCAGACAGAGACAGACTGACACACACCAACAGCAGTGTGGCCACACTTAGAACCCAATGGGCCAATTTTTACCCCATGCCGCTTCACTTTACCTTCGGTTTTACTTCTCTTTCAGTAGGCCTGGGATACAAATGAAGAATATCTCTTCAAAGTGATGGTGTCTTTCTCCATGAGAAGAGTTCCCAACAGAGAAGCAACTGAGTAAGTAAGCAATGAAAAGTCTAAATTGACTGTTTGCAGCATTATTTGAGACAGGACGTTCATTGAAAACTCAATCTTGAAAATAATGTATACCTCAAATTTTTAGGGACACACTTTTTAATTTAACATTAAAAAGAACCTTTATAATCTAGCTCAGCTTATAGTTTATATCATGTTCAAACAATGCTCTTCATTCAATAGGCACTATGAAGATAAATACAAAAATTTGTAGTTACATGTCATAAGCTCTCTACATTTATATATATGTGTGTGTGTGTGTGTGTGTGTGTGTGTATTATATATATATATATGTATTATATATATATATATATATATATATATATATATATATATATATATATATATATTTTTTTCTTGCAGATAGATAGATAGATAGATAGATAAAGATAGAAAGAAAAGAGTTTGCTTCTCATTGTATTGGTCTGCTCTGGCTGCCATAACCAAATACCACAGACTGGGAGGCTTACACAACAGAAATTTATCACAACAGAAATTTATTTCTCACAGTTCTGGAGGCTGGGAACTTGAAGATTAAGATGCTGACAAGGTAGGTTTCATTCTGGGGCCTCTTCTTTCAGCTTGTAGGCAACACCAAATCTTTGTATGCTCACATGATCTCTCCTTTGTTGAGGGGGAAGTGACAGGGGAGAGAGTGAGCATTCTGGTGCCTTTCTGGATGAGGGTGCTAATCCTCTCTATCATGGCTCCACCATTATGACCTCATTTAACTGTAATTATCTCCTTATAGGCCCTATCTCTAAATATTAATACATTCACATTTGGGGTTAAGACTTCAACATGTGAACTTGGGGGCAAGGGGATAAGTGCACAGCACTCCTTTTGAAAATAACTTACATATGTATTGGTTCATCGCACTGTTGGTATCTGTCACGGCACCTTGTTTATTTTCTTCAGAGCCTTAGTCCAACTTTTAATAGTTTTACATTTGAATCTGTTCTTCCGAAGGAATCTTCCCTATTTGTGATGTTTCCGTCCATCTCCATTTGTGATTAGGGTAACACTCCTGGTTTCTCTCTACTCCCTTACTTCACTCTTCCCTTGAGAGGTGAAATGACTGATTTGATTGGTGGGCTGGAAGGATAAACGGGGCATGGGTTCCCTTCTCTTGAGGAGCCGGCCTGCCCTCTGCACACATTTTTCTGTGCTGCTCCCCACACTAAGTACAGAATCAAGCCCTGCCTGGGCAAGCTCACACACCCACATGGTTGTCCGTGCTGTCTGTAGCTGTAGACTGTTTAGATTGGTAGGGGCCAGATCCTAAGGTGTTAAATATCTTGCATATTACACCAGAATATCGTGATACCTGCCTCGGATCAGCTCTGCCTGGGTCAGTGTAGATGAATTTATCTCATCACAGGATATTTTTAAAATTAAGAAGGAAACTTGCCCCCTGATAAAAGTCATATCCTCCCACGCAGCCTTTTATTGTGGTCTCCTGTCTGCTTCATTCTTTCGTCTTAATTTTATTGAGAACTTGACAAAGAGGGTTTCTATTTATTGTCTTCCTCAGACTCAAAATGTATCATGCATGGACTGTGAATATAAGGGATAAAAGAGAAGAGGAACATTTGGGGGAGCAATATAAACATATGATATGTGGATTTGTGTGTACACAAACACACACATATATACACAGCACATGTATGTATTTTAAGATACGTAACATGCTCACATGATTCAAAAAATTAAAAGAAGGAGGTGTAAGGTAAAAAAACAAATGATGCCCTACGTGAACTTTACTCCTGTTTTATAGATTTTTAGAAAAGATATATTTGCCTTTATCTTATGCTTTAAACAGAAGCATTCTTTCCAAAACAATTTATAATAACCTTTTAAAAATAAAAAATGAGAAGGTTGCCTTCCAAGAAATGAAAAAGGGAAAATATAAGGAGAAGAGGGAACCCATGTACACCATTGGTGGGGACGTAAATTGTACAGCCTGTGTGGAAAACAGTATGGAGGTTTCTCAGAAAACTAAACATAGAACTACCACATGACCCCGCAATTCCATTCCTGGGTATATATCAGAAAAAAAGAAAATCCCTCACTCAAAAAGATACATGCACCCCAATGTACACAGCGGTGTTATTTACAATAGCCAAGACACGGAAGCCACCTTAGTGTCTATCAACAGAAGGATGGATAAAGATTATGTGGTGTACACACACACACACACACACACACACACACAGAGAGAGACACACATACACATACAAATACAATGGAATACTACTCAACCGAAAAAAAAAGAATGAAAACTTGCCATTTGCAATAACGTGGATGGACTTGGGAGGCTATTACGCTTAGTGAAATAATAAGACAAGTACTGTATGTTATCACTTATATGTGGAATCTAAAAAGTAAAGTAGTGAGTATAAGAAAAAGAAACACACTCAGATATAGAGAACAACCCAGTGGTTCCCACTGGGGAGAGGGAAGGGGGAGGGGCAAGATAGGGTTAGGGGGTTAAGAGGTACAAGCTACTATATATAAAATAAGTAAGCTACAAGGATATATCATACAGCAGAGAGAATAGAGCCAGTATTTTATAATAGCTATAAATGGAGTTATAGCCTTTAAAACTGTAAATCACTGTGTTGTACACCTGCAACTTATATAGTATTGTACATAAACCTATACCTCAATTTTAAAAGATGCAAAAAAAAGAGAAGAATATAAGGAAAAAAGCCTCTGGTCATCTCACAATGCTAGCCCCTCAGCTAGTCTCTTTTTATCTTATTGTCATGTTTGATCAACAGATTTTATACATTGCTGTGTTCATTGTATTTTACTTCCTCTTAGTACCTAAATTACACCTTGTAACTGACTGTGTTATATCACATTTCCATCCTTAGTAAAAGTTAATTTAAATATGTAACATTTCAGATTAGTTTTGAGGAATTGACTTTGGGAATTTTATTTTTCGGAACCCAGACATTGTAGGAGTCTGTGCATATGTAATCTGGTTTATTTGCAAAGGTGTTTTAATTGGAACTGGGTGCATAGGCTATATAGAGGCTTTTGTTGCCAGTGTCAGTTGAAAAATTGAAAAGTGCAAACCTAGATTGGGGTCAACAAATTGTTTTCCTGCGAACGCTCAGGCAGCTGGAGTCCCAGCAGCACTGCGCTCAGGGGGCTGGGGGCTGAGGGCTGAGGGCTGCCTCATGAATCAGGATGTGTTTAAGATGCAGTACACGTGCTGCCCCCCAATAGTGGCTGCTTCTTTACATGAGCAGGTTTCCTCTATGGGAAAGGGCACCACAGGATGCAAGATGAATTGGAAACAGCTTCCCAGACAGGCTGGCTCTCCCGAGTGTGGTGGGTAATAGAAAGACACCACTAGCTTGGCAAATGGATCAGATTTTAAACGTGCTTTTCAGAGGTCTTTTGGTGCCAGTGTGAGGCAGAGTGGATTCTACAGGGTGGGAAGAATGCCTGTTAGGATGGCTTTAGACATTCAAATCTTGAACATTGGCCGTTTTTTTACATCTATTTTTTCCTATCCTGTCACTGCTTATTCTATGGATACTGCAGAAAACTCAGACCTACTGAGATGCGCTGGGTGGAAGATGTAAAGAGTAACTCACCAAAGATAGTCAAATAATGAACAGAGTAATGAAGACTCTCCGTCCCACCTTTCACCCAGTCCTAACTATGGTATCTCCTATCGAGCGTGATGACGTCCAGTGACACAGGGCTCAGTGTCTCCTCTGCATATTTGGGAACCTACCGCCAGCCTACCCTTGACCCAATATAAGCTGGATTGACTCTGCAAGAGGGTGTTGTTTCTAAAGCGAGGTCCTGGCCACATCCATGAAGGACTTGCAGGAGAGCTGAACGGGTGCAGTCACCATGACCCCAAGCGGGTAGTGGAAGAGAATGTCGATGGTCCGAGAAGCAGAGGGCGAGGCCCTGCAGAGAGGGTGTGGTGTGTCCACGGCCTTCCCCACAGGACAGGGGCGGGGATGGGCCCCAGTGTGGGTGCACCACGCAGCCGGCTGGGAGCTGACAGCTGGGTCCATATGATGAGTTAGCACCCAGGCCACACTAGTGGACCCCTTGCGTGTTCTCCTGCCCACCTCAGGTCAGGCAGCGCTGCTAGTAGAGAGAGGAGCCGTCTGTGAGAGGAGAGAGGGGCACATCACTCCCCAGCTTGCAGACGTTCCCAGGGCCACTTCCAGCTGATGCCACCAGAGTAGCAGCACCTGGAGCGCGAGCCACCGTGATGGTGTCCCCAGCCACTGAGACTATCCCGTGGGTGGAACAGAAACTGGCGCCTAGCTCTTAGCTGGAGAGGTCTGAGGGCAAAGGCTGGCTTGAGGCTCCGTGGCTGGGTGAGAGAGGGCGGCTTTTCCAACAGCCTGCACTCGGATGGCTGCCCGGGGACAAGCAGAGGCCTCCGGAGGGAGCTGCACGAGTCGCTGCCTGTGGGGCCCGAGAGCCAAGTGAAGGGCCGAAGGAAGGCGGCAGAGCGGGCAGGGAGGGGCGAGATGGAAGCCTTCGGCCAGACTGTGTCGTCCTTTTCAGGGGCAGGGGCAGTGCGCAGGCCCCCAGACCTGTCTCCTGAGGCCCCCCGGGTGCACTCTGGGTGGAGAACGCGAGGACCCGCCCCGACAGGAGCCACCAGCGGCCAGCGGGCAGCACAAGGAGCCTGGCTTGGGAAAATGAAGCTTGCCTTTTTCTCTCCTGTCGGATCCCCGCCCTCTCCCACCTCCCTTTTCCATCCCCCAGTGAGCAGGACTGCGGGGAGGTAAGGGGCGAAGCGCAGGAGGGGTGGA
The DNA here is from genome assembly GCF_964165515.1 of Mesoplodon bidens. Lineage (NCBI taxonomy): Eukaryota > Metazoa > Chordata > Mammalia > Artiodactyla > Ziphiidae > Mesoplodon > Mesoplodon bidens. Next base: position 42,642,550 of record NC_138180.1, on the reverse strand, counting down.
GCCAGGAGAGTCAAGGAACAGAGCACGCCGCTGAGGCCAGCACGGCCGGGGGAGGGAAGCTGTGTGTTAAGGGCGGGAAGACAGTGCGTCTAGGTTTCGATCAGACTGGCCCGAGCTCTTTAAGGGCCAGAAATGACAGGCAAGCTCCGTCGCGCCTCCTCGCGGTGCTGTCAGGGAGTGAGGGAGAGAAAGAGCTGACAGAGCGCCCAAGGCAGTGGTGTGAGAAGCAGAAGCCTCTTCCTCATGGCGCTCTCCTGAGGCCGCCTGTGGGCTGCACTGCTGGATGGGGGCCAGAGAATTAAGTAACCTGTGTTGGAAGCCTGCTGTGTAGGCTGCTAGGTAGGCCCTGAGATTTAAATGATGGGTAAATCCAGGTCCCACACAGCACGGGCCCACACGCAAGAAGCCGGCCCTGGGGGTCATGGAAGACGGACGAAATGTGACAGAAACAAGACAGTTCCTTTGAAAGCATTACTTACAAATCTTGATATCAAGTGGTTTTCTTGCTCTTCCCTGGATTTTCGTCAAAGTACAATGGAAGAGGGAAGGACAAGTTTAAGTGGTAGAAAGTTCTGGTTTCATTAGATCAGATTACTCGAAGGTTTCTTGGGACTTTGACTGAAGATGGTAAACAGGTGTTTTCAAGTTTTTACAAGAAGGTTTAGGCCAGATTTTCTAAAATCCTTTCATAGGAATTTTTAAATGTTGGAAGTAGTATTATCTCAGGAAAATATGATTAAGTTTAAACTTCAGTCTATTTTCCAGGTGAACTGAGAAATCGAATTGCCTAGTTTACTCCAATATTGGTTTTGTAGAATAATTTTAGCAGGAGAGGCAGAAGAGTAACTCAGGCATAGTGTTCTCTTTCTGAGTAAAATGATGTAGGGCACGGAGTGGATGTCTTCCTCTGCCTAATTAGTCAGGGATAAGCCTTGTGATCTAAGAACGAACAACATGCTCTTGTATCCACCGTAAGGGGATGAACGGTCTCGTGCCTGTTAAACAGCAGCACAGCTCCTATTTAGTCCTTTGATTTCCAGAAACAAGAGCCCGATTCTTCCCACCCTAGTTGGCCCTGTCTGGCGCCACTGATGAGAAGTGGCAGTGGAGCCAGTTCTTAGACAGTTACCTTCAGACCAGGGCTTCCCACCCTCAAGGAATGGGAGGGGACATTTCTACCCTTTTAGTTTTTGCTGACAGGAGTAATTGTATATGTATAAATATTACAGCTTTGTGAAACAGTTGGACAAAATTGTTATTCCAGTGAATACAAAGGATCCCATCAGACCCATCTATATTTACAAATCTTGAAAGTGTAGGTTTGCTGTTTAGCTGTGCTAATGCCATTTCAGGCATTTATTTATTTATCTATCTATCTATCTATTTATTTATTTATTTTTATTGAGGTATGATTGACAGACCACATTATATTAGTTGCGGGTATACGACATAATGATTTGATATTTGTGCGAATTGTGAAATGATCACCTCAGTAAATCTAGTTAACATCTGTCACCGTGCATTGTATTATATATTTTTTTTTATTGTGATGAGAAGTTTGTAAGATGTAGGCACTTCAGTTTATTTATTACATCAAAACATACTTTAAAAGACATGTTTAGTTCAGTCAGTGCTGTTGGCTGATTAATATTTCATTTTGTGCAAATCTTAGAGGACATTCTGTGATGACAAGTATTAAGGATCATTGTGATCACACGTGTTTGGAGCATTGTGATGACAGAGATCATGGATCATTTTGAGTTCAAGGAGCATGAGCATTGTGATGACAAGAGCAGGAAGAAATGTGATCCCAAGGTTCATGGAGGACTGTGATAACAAGCGCATGGAGCATTGTGATGACAAGGTCATGTAGTATTTTGCTGACACAGGCATGGAGCATTGTGATGACAAGGGTCATGGATCACTGTGATAACATGCATCAAGGATCATTGTGCTTACAGGGTTCATGGAACTTTGGGATGACCAGGTCATGGATCATTGTGATGACAAGGTCATGGAGAATTTTGATGCCAAGATTCCCAGACCATTGTGTTGTCAGGGGTCATGGAGCATTGTGATGACAGTGGTCATGGAGCATTGTGATGACAGGGGTCATTGAGCATGATGAAGAGAAAGTCATGGATCATTGGGCTGAAACTGTTCCTGGAGTATTGTGATGACAGTGGTCATGGTGCATTGTGATGGCAAGGGAATGGAGCATTGTGCAGACAAGTTCCTGAAGCATTGTGATGAGAAGACCATGGAGCCTTGTGATGAAAAGTCTCATGGAACATTCTTATGAAAAGGGGCATGGAGAATATTGATTACAGGGGTCTGGGAGCACTCTGATGACAAGCGTATGGAGCATTGTGATGAGAAGGCCATGGAGCTTTCTGATGACATGTATCATGGAGCTTTGTGATGACAAGGACATGGAGCATTGTGATTACAGGGTTCCTGGAGCATTGTGATGAAAAGGGCATGGAGGCTTGTCATGACAGTGTTCAAGGAGCATACTGACGACAAGTGTCAGGGATCATTGTGATGACAAGTGTATTGAGCATTGTGATGACAAAGATCATGGAGCATAGTGATGAGAAGACAATGAATAATTGTGATGATGAGCGTCATGGGGCATTGTCATGACAAGTGTTATGGAACATTGAGATCACAAACGTTTGGAACATTCTGATGAGAGAGGTCATGGAGCATTTTGATGAAAATAGCCTGAAGCATTAAGATGATGGGCATGGTGCATCATGATGACAGTTTTCGTGGAGCATTGAGATGAAAAGGAGCATGTAGCATTGTGATAACAGGGATTTTGGAGAATGTTGATGACAAGAACATGTAGCATTGTGATGAGAAGGCCATGGAGCATTCTGGTGACATGCGTCATGGAGCGTTGTGACAACCAGGGAATGGAGCATTGTGATGGCAAGACCGTGGAGCATTTTGATGAGAAGACCATGGATAATTTTGATGACGAGTGTCTTGGAGTACTGTAATGACAAGGGACAGCATTGTGAGAAAATGTGTCATGGAGCTTTGTGATGACAAGTTTCATGGAGCATTGTGATGAAAAAGGTCATGGAACTTTCTGCTGACAAGCCTTTGGAGTATTGTGATGACAATGGCATGGAGCATTGTGATGAAAAGGGCATGGATCATTGTGATGAAAAAGGCATGGATACTTTTCATGACAGGGCTCAAGGAGCATTCTCAAGACAAGTGTCAGGGTGCATTGTGATGACAAGTGTATTCAGCATTGTGATGAAAAAGGTCATGCAGCATTGTGATGACAAGGGCATGGAGTATTGTGATGACAGGCATCATGGAGGATTGTGATGACAAGTGTTATGGAACATTGTGATCACAAGGGATTGGAGCATTGTGATGACAGAGGTCATGGATCATTTTGATTTCAAGAGAAATGGAGCATTGTGATGACAAAGGTATGAGGCAATAGGATCCCAAGGTTCATGGAGGATTGTGATGACAAGCGCATGTAGCATTGTGATGACAAGGTCATGTAGCATTTTGCTGACAAAGTCATCGAACATTGTGATGACAAGGGTCATGGAGCATTGTAATGACATGCGTCAAGGAGCATTTTGATTACAATGTTCATGGAGCATTGTGATGACAAGGGCATGGATCATTGGGATGACAAGTTACGTGGAGCCTTTTGATGACAAGAGTCCCGGATCATTGTGTTGTCAGGGGTCATGGAGCGTTGTGATGACAGTGCTCATGGAGCATTGTGATGGGAAGGTCATGGAGCATTGGGCTGAAAATATTCATGGAGTATTGTGATGACAGGGGTCATGGAGCATTGTGATGGCAAGGAAATGGAGCATTGTTATTAGAAAGGAATGGAGCATTGTGATGAGAAGTCCATGGAGCTTTGTGTAGACAAGTGTCATGGAATATTCTGATGAAAAGGGGCATGGAGCATTGTGATTACAGGGGTCTTGGAGCATTGTGATGACAAGGGGATGGAGTGTTGTGATGAGAAAGCCATGGAACATTCTGATCACATGCGTCATGGAGATTTGTGAATGACAAGGGCATGAAGAATTGTTATTACAGGGGTCTTGGAACATTGTGATAACAATGGTCATGGAGCCTTCTGATGACAAGGCCGGGGAACATTGTGATGACTGGGGTCATGGAGCATTGTTATGACAGTGATAAAGGAGCATTGTGATGAAAAGGGCATGGAGCATTGGTGTGAAATATTTCATGGATTATTGTGATGAGTGGGCATGGAGCATTGTGAAGACATGGGCACGGAACACTGTGATACATGGGTCATGGAGGATTGTAATGACAAGGGCATGGAGCATTGTGATGAGAAGGGCATCGAGCATTTTGATGAAAAGTGTCATGCAACTTTGTGATGACAAGGACATCGAGCAATGTGATGAGCGGGTTCATGGAGCATTGTGATGACAATGGCATGGAGCATTGTGATTACAAGTTTCATGGAGCATTGGGATGACAAGGGAATGGATCATGGGGATGACATGTGTCATGGAGAATTTTGATGACAAGAGTCCCGGATCATTGTGTTTTCAGGGGGCATGGAGCGTTGTGATGTCAGTGCTCATGGAGCATTGTGATGAGAGGGGTCGTGGAGCATTGTGATGAGAAGGTCATGGAGCATTGGACTGAAAATGTTCATGGAGTATTGTGATGACAGGTGTCATGGAGCACTGTGATGGCAAGGGAATGGAACATTCTAATGAAAAGAGGCATGGAGCATTGGGATTACAGGGGTCTTGGAGCTTTGTGACGACAATTGCATGGAGCATTGTGATTACAAGGTTCTTGGAGACTTGTGATGAAAAGGGCATGGACCATTGTGATGAAAAATGCATGGGGCCTTGTCATGACAATGTTCAAGGAGCATACTGACGACAAGTGTCAGGGAGCATTGTGATGACAAGTGTATTGAGCATTGTGATGACGAAGGTCATGGAGCATTGTGATGAGAAGACCATGTATAATTGTGATGACGAGCATCACGGGGCGTTGTGATAACAAGTGATATGGATCATTGTGATCACAAGTGTTTGGAGCATTGTGATGACAGAGGTCATGGAGCAGTTTGATTTCATTGTGATGACAATAGCATGAAGCATTATGATGATGGGCAAGGTGCATTGTGACGACAGGGTTCATGGAGCATTGAGAGGAAAAGGGGCACGGACCATTGTAATTACAGGGGTCTTGGAGCATTGTGATGACAAGGGGATGGAGCATTGTGATGAGAAGGCTATGGAGCATTCTGATGACATGCGTCTTTGAGATTTGTGAATGACAAGGGCATGAAGCATTGTGATTACAGGGGTCTTGGAGCATTTTGATGAAAAGGGCATGGATCATTGTGATAACAAAGGCATGGAGCCTTGTCATGACAGGGTTCAAGGGGCATACTGATGACAAATGTCAGGGAGCATTGTGATGAAAAGTGTATTGAGCTTTGTGATGACAAAGGTCATGGAGCATTGTGATGAGAAGACCATGGATAATTGTGATGACGAGCGTCATGGGGCTTTGTGATGACAAGTATATGGAAGATTGTGATCACAAGGGTTTGGAGCATTGTGATGACAGAGGTCATGGAGCATTTTGATTTCATTGTGATGACAATAGCATGAAGCATTATGATGAAGGGCATGGTGCATTGTCATGACAGGGTTCATGGGGCATTGAGATTAAATGGGGCATGGAGCATTGTGATTACATGGGTATTGGAGCATTGTGATGACAAGGGAATGAAGCATTGTGATGAGAAGGCCATGGACAATTCTGATGACATGCGTCATGCAGCTTTGTGATGACAAGGGCATGGAACATTGTGATGAGAAGTCAATGGAGCATTCTGATGACATATATCATGGAGCTTTGTGATGACAAGGGCATGGAGCATTGTGATTACAGGGTTCTTGGAGCATTGTGATGAAATGGACATTGATCATTGTGATGAAAAAGGCATGGAGCCTTGTCATGACAGGGTTCAAGGAGCATACTCATGAGAAGTGTCAGGGAGCATTGAGATGACAAAGTTAATGGAGCATTGTAATGAGAAGTCCATGGAAAATTGTGATGACGAGGGCCATTGGGCGTTGTGATGACAAGTGTTATGGAACATTGTGATCACAAGGGTATGGATCATTGTGATGACAGAGGTCATGGAGCATTTTGATTTCATTGTGATGACAATAGCATGAAGCATTATGATGATGGGTGGGCATGGTGCATTGTGATGACAGGGTTGATGGAGCATTGAGATGAAAAGGGGCATGGAACATTTTGACTACAGGAGACTAGGAGCATTGTAATGACAAGGGCATGGAGCATTGTGATGAGAAGGCCATGGAGCATTCTGATGACATGCGTTATGGAGCTTCGAGATGACAAAGGCATGGACCATTGTGATTACAGTGGTCGTGGAACATTGTGATTGCAAGGGTCATGGAGCCTTGTGATGACAAGGCCGTGGAATATAGTGATGGCTGGTGTCATGGAGCATTTTATGACAAGGGTCTTGGAGCATTGTGATGACAAGGTCACGGAACACTGTGATACATGGGTCATGGAGAATTCTAATGACGAGAGCATGGAGCATTGTGATGAGAATGGCATGAAGCAATGTGATGAGAGGTTTCACGGAGCAATTTGATAACAATGGCATGGAGCATTGTGATCCAAAGGGACATGGAGCATTGTGATGACAAAAGTCATGGAGCACTTTCATGAGAAGTGTGTAGTGCATTTTGATGAGAAAGGCTGGGTGCATTGTGATGACAGGCTCATGGAGCAATTTGATGACAAGGGTCATGGATCATTTTGATGACAGGGGTTATGGAACATTGTGATGTCAGGGTTCATGGAGCATTGTGATGATAAGTGCGTGTAGCAATGTGATGATAGGTGTCATGGAACATTGTGATGATAAGGGTGAGGGAGTATTGTGATGACTAGTGATGGAACATTGTGATATCAGTGGTGAGAGAGCATTTTGATGAGAAGTGCATGGAGCATTGTGATGACAAGTTTTAAGGAGCATTGTGATGACAAGGCTTATGGAGCATTGTGATGACAAGGTTGTGCAGCATGATGATGACAAGCGCATGGCACATTTTGATGACATGTGTCAAGGAGCATTGTGGTTACACAATGATCCGGGACTCTTGTCATAAAAATATTCCATGACACTTGTCATCACAATGATCCATGCACTTGTCATCCCTATGCTCCATGACCATTGTAATCACAATGCTCCATGACACTTTTCATCACAGTGCTCCATGACCCTTGTCATCACACTGCTCCTAGCCTTTTTCAGAAAATGCTACATGACCATGTCATCACAATGCTCCATGCGCTTTTCATCACAATCCTAAATTACCATTGTCATCACAAAACTCTATGACCCTTGTCATCACAATGCTCCATAGCCCCGTCATCACAATACTCCATGATAATTGTCCTCACAATGCTCCATGCCCTTTGTCATTACAGTGCTCCATGACACTCGTCATCACAATTATCCATGGTCTTCTCATCACAATGCTCCACGGTCTTGCCATCACAATGCTCCATGCCCTGCTCATCACAATGCTCCATGTCCCTTGTCATCACAATTCTGCACGTCCTTGTCATCACAATGCTCCTTGACACATCTCATCACAATGCTATATGTTCTTGTCATCACAATTCTCCATGCACTTGTCATTGCAATCCTCCATGACCCCTGTCATGGCAAGCTCCATGCGCTTCTCATCACAATGCTTCACGATCTTGTCATCAAAATTTTCAATGACCCTTGTCATCAAAATGCCCCAAGCCCTTGTCATAACAATGATCCATTACCTTTTTTTTTTTTCCTGTGGTACACAGGCCTCTCACTGTTGTGGCCTCTCCCATTGCAGAGCACAGGCTTCGGACGCTCAGGCTCAGCGGCCATGGCTCACGGGAACAGCCGCTCCGTGGCATGTGGGATCTTTCCACATTGGGGCCTGAACCCGTGTCCCCTGAATCGGCAGGCGGACTCTCAACCACTGCACCACTAGGGAAGCCCAATGCTCCATTACCTTTGTCATCACAATCCTCCATGACACTTGGCATCACAATGCTCCATGCAATTGTCATCACAATGAACAATGACATATGTCATCACAATGTTCCCTGACAACTGTCTTCACAATACTCCATAACCTTGTCATCACAATGCTCCATGCCCTTGTCATCACAATGAGCCATGCCCACTGTCATCACAATAATCCATGAACATTGTCAGACCAATGCTCCATGCCCCTGTCATCACAATGCTCCATGACCCCCGTCATCACATTGTTCCGTGACTCCAGTCATCAAAATGTTTCATGACCTTTGTCATCACACCTCACAATGGTCCATGCCCTCGTCATCACAAGGCTCTGTGACATTTGTCACCACAATGCTCCATAAACTTTTCATCACAATGCTCTGTGACCCTTGTCATCACAATGCTACATGCCTTTGTCAGCACAATGTTCCATGACCCTTGCCATCACAATGCTCCATGACACTTCTCATCACAATGTTACATGCTCTTGTAATCAGAATTCTCCATGCACTTGTCAACGCAATGCTCCATGACCCGTGTCATAGCAAGTTCCATGCACTTGTCATCACAACGCTTCATGAATTTGTCATCAAAATTCTCAATGGCCCATATCATCACCATTCTCCATGCACTTGACATCACAATGCTCCATGACACTTGTCATCACAATGCTCCATTACACTTGTCATCACAATCCACCATGACACTTGGCATCACAATGCTCCATTTCATTGTCATCACAATGGACCATGACAATTGTCATCACAATGCTCCGTGACATCTGTCTTCACAATACCCCATGGCCTTGTCTTCACAATGCTCCATGCCCTTGTCATCACAATTCACCATACCCACTGTCATCACAATAATCCATGAAACATGTCAGACCAATTCTTCATGTCTCTGTCATCACAATGCTCCATGCCCTTATCATCACAAGGCTCCATGACCCCTGTCATCACAATGCTCTGTGACACCTGTCATCAAAATGTTTCGTGACCTTTCTCATCACAATGGTCCATGCCCTCGTCATCACAAGGCTCTGTGACCTTTGTCACCACAATGATCCATGAAATTTTCATCACAATACTCTGTGACAAATGTCATCACAATACCCCATGCCTTTGTCAGCACAATGCTCCATGACCCTTGTCAGCACAATGCTCCATGTGCTTGTCAGCACAATGCTGAATGACACATGTCATCACAATATGCCATGCGCTTCTCATCACAATGCTCAACAAACTTGTCATCACAATGCTCCATAAACATTGTAATCACAATTCTCCAAGCACTTCTCATCAAAATGCTCTCTCACTTCTGATATCACAATGTTCCATCACTAGTCATCACAATACTACCTCACCCATGTCATCACAATTTCCCATGGCCCCTGTCATCACAATGCTACATGTCTTGATCATCACAATGCTCCATGATGCCTGACATCAAAATGATCCATAAACCCTGTCATCAAAATGCTCCATGACCCTTTTCATCACAATGCTCCATGACCCTTGACATCACAATATTCCATAACCCCTGTCATCAAAATGTTCCATGACCCTTTTCATCAAATTGCTCCATGACCCTTTCATCACAATGCTCTCTGCCCTTCTCATCACATTGCACCACGCCCTTGTCATCAAAATGTTCCATGACCTTTGTCATCACAAAACTCCATGACCTTTGGCATCACAATGCTCCACGCCATTGTCATCACAATGCTCCATGAACACTCTCATCACATTGCTCCATGAACGTGTCATCTCAAAGCGCCATGACGCTTGTCATCACAATGCTTGATGCCCTTCTCATCAATATGCTCCATGCCATTGTCACTAAAATCCAACATGACCCATGTATCACAGTGTTCCGAGCCCTTGTCATCACATTGCTCCATACCCACTCTCATCACAGTAATACATGAAACATTATAGACAATGCTCCATGCCCTTGTCATCACAATGGTCCATTACCACTGTCATAACAATGGTCCATGACCCCTGCCATCAAAATATTCCACCACCTTGTCATCACAATGCTCCATGCCCTTGTCATCACAATGCTCCAAGACCCCTGTAATCACAATGCTCCATGCCCCTTTTCATCAGAATGCTCCATGAAAATTGTCATCTGAAGGCTCCATGGACTTCTCATCACAATGCTCCAGGGTCTTGTCATCTCAATGCTCTATTCCCTTGTCATCACAATACTCCCTGACCCCTGTCATCACAAGACTCCATGAACATTTTCAGCCCAATGCTCCATGACCTTCTCATTACAATGCTCCATGACCCCTGTCATCACAGTGCTCCATGACTTTTGTCATCACAATGTTCAATACAGTTGTCATCATAATGCTCCCTGACACTTGTCATCAGAATGCTCCTTGAAAACTGTCATGAAAAGGCTCCATGCCTATTTCATCACAATGCTCCATTCCCTTGTAATCACAATGCTCCATTACCCCAGTAATCACAATGCTTCATACCGCTTTTCATCTCAATGCTCCAAATCCCCAGTCATCACAATGCTCCATGCTCTTGTCATCACAAATCTCCAGGACACATGTCCTCAGAATGCTATTTGGCCTTCTCATCACAATGCTCCATGCCCTTGTCATCACAATGCTCCAAGACCGCTGTCATAACAATGCTCCATGACACTTTTCATCTCAGTGCTCCATGAACCCTATCATCACAATGCACCATGCCCTTCTTCATAATGCTTCATGCTATTGTCATCACAATGAAATCAAAATGCTCCATGACCTCTGTCATCACAATGCTCCAAACCCTTGTGATCACAATCTTCCATATACTTGTCATCACAAAGCCCCATGACGCTCGTCATCACAATTATCCATGGTCTTCTCATCACAATGCTCCATGACCTTTGTCATCACAAAGCTCAATACACTTTTCATCACAATGCTCCCTGACATTTGTCATCAGTATGCCCCTTGAACCCTGTCATGACAAGGCTCCATGCCTTTGTTATCACAATGATCCATGCCCTTTTCATCAAAATGCTCCAAGACCCCTGTAATCACAATGCTTCATGCCCTTGTCATTCACAAATCTCAAAGACGCATGTCATCAGAATGCTCCATAGCCTTCTCATCACAATGCTCCATCCCCTTGTCATCACAATGCTCCAAGACCCCTGTAATTACAATGGTCCGTGCCCCTTTTCCTCTCAATGCTCCATGAACCCTGTCGTCACAATGCACCTTGCCCATCATCATAATGCTTCATGCTATTGTCATCACAATGAAATCAAACTGCTCCATGACCTCTGTCATCACAATGCTCCAAACACTTGTGATCACAATGATCCATATCACTTGTTATCACAACGCCCCGTGATGCTCGTCATCACAATTATACATGGTCTTCTCATCACAATGCTCCATGACCTTCGTCATCACAATGCTCAATACACTTGTCATCACAATGCTCCCTGACACTTGTCGTCAGTATGCTCCTTGAACATTGTCATGACAAGGCCCCATGCATTTTTCATCACAATGGTCCATGCCCTTTTCATCACAAGTCTCCAAGAACCTTGTAATCACAATGCTCCATGCAATTGTCGTCACAAAGCTCCAAGACCCCTGTAATCCCAATGCTCCATGCCTCTTTTCATTAGAATGTTCCATTCCCTTGCCATCACAGTGCTCCATGACACCTGTCATCACAATACTCCATGAACATTTTCAGTCCAATGCTCCATGACCTTCTCATCACAATGCTCCACGACCCCTCTCATCACAATGCTCCATGAGCACTGACATCACAACGCTCCATGCCCCCTGAAAACACAATGATCCGGGACTCTTGTCATCAAAATTCTCCATGACACATGTCATCCCCATGATCCATTCCCTTGTCATCCCAATGCTCCATGAAACTTGTAATCACAATGCTCCATGCCATTGTCATCACAATGCTCCATGAACCCGCTCATCACATTGCTCGATGTCCTTGTCATCACAAAGTTGCATGACACTTTTCATCAAAATGCTCGATGCCCTTCTCATCACAATGCTCCATGCCCTTGTCATTACAATCCTCCATGACCCATGTATCACAGTGTTCCGTGCCCATGTCTTCACAATGCTCCATGCCCACTCATCACAATAATCCATGAAATATTTCACACCAATGCTCCATGCCCTTTTCATCACAATGCTCCTTTATCACTGTCATAACAATGCTCCATGACCCCAGTCATCACAATGTTCCCCGGCCTTGTCATCAGAAGGCTCCATGACCATTGTTATCACAATGTTCCAAGACCCCTGTAATAACAATTCTTCATGCCCTTGTCATTCACAAATCTCCATGACGCATGTGATCAGAATGTTCCATGGCTTTCTCATCACAACACTCCATCCCCTTGTCATCACAATGCTCCAAGACCCCTGTAATCACAATGCTCCATGCCCCTTTTCATCAGAATATTCCATGACACTTGTCTACACAAAGCTCCATGGACTTCTCATCACAATGCTCCATTCCTTTCTAATAACAATGCTCCATTTCCTTGCCATCACAATGCTCCATGACCCCTGTCATCACAATACTCCATGAATATTTTCAGCCCAATGCTCCATGACCTTCCCATCACAATGCTCCATGAGCACTGTCATCACAACGCTCCATGACCCCTGACAACACAATGATCCGGGACTCTTGTCATCAAAAGGCTCCACGTAACTTGTCATCCCAATGATCCATGCCCTTGTCATCACAATGCTCCATGAACATTGTAATCAAAATGCTCCTTGACGCATGTCATTACAATGCTCCATGACCCTTGTCATCACAATGTTCGATGACTTTGTCAGCAAAATGCTACATGACCTTGTCATCACAATGCTACATGCGCTTGTCATCACAATCCTCCATGAACCTTGGGATCCTATTGCCTCATACCTTTGTCATCACAATGCTCCATTTCTCTTGAAATCAAAATGATCCATGACCTCTGTCATCACAATGCTCCAATCCCTTGTGATCACAATGTTCCATAACACTTGTCATCACAATCCTCCATGATGCCTGTCATCACAATACTCCATGCCCTTGTCATCACAATGCTGCATGACATTTTTCATCACAATGCTGAATACACTTGTCATCACAATGCACCCTGACACTTGTCTTGAGAATGCTCCTTGAGCCCTGTCATGAAAAGTATCCATGCCTTTTTCATCACAATGATCCATGCCCTTTTCATCACAATGCTCCATGCCATTGTCATCACAATACTCCAAAGGCTTGTCAGCAGAAAGTTCCATGACCTTTTTCATCACAATGCTCCATGAAACTTGTCATCACAAAGCTCCATGACACATTTTCTCACAATGCTGTCCCTTGTCATTACAGTACTCCAAGACACTCGTCATCAAAATTATCCATGGTCTTCTCATCAAAATGCTCCACGGTCTTGCCATCACAATGCTCCATTCCCTGGTTGTCACAACGCTCCATGACGCATGTCACCAGAATGCTCCATGGCCTTCTCATCACAATGCTACATGTTCTTGTCATCAACATTCTCCAAAATCCCTGTTATCACAATGCTACATGCTCCTTTTCATCTCAATGCTCCACGAAAACTGTCATCATGATGCACCATGCCCATCATCTTAATGCTTCAGGCTATTTTCATCAAAATGCTCCATGACCTCTCTCATCAGAATGTTCCAAACGTTTGTGATCTCAATGTTCCATAACACTTGTCATGACAATGCCCCATGACGCTCATCATCACAATTATTCATTGTCTTCTCATCACTATGCTCCATGATCTTTGTCATCACAATGCTCAATACACTTGTCATCACAATGATCCCTGACACTTGTCGTCAGTATGCTCCTTGAACACTGTCATGACAAGCCTCCATGCCCTTTTCATCACAATGCTCCAGGAACCCTGTAATCACAATGCTCCATGTCCTTGTCATCACAAAGCTCCATGATACATGTCATCAGAAAGCTCCATGGCCTTCTCATCACAATGCTCCATACGCTTGTCATCAGAGTGCTCCCAGACCCCTGTAATCAATATTCTCCATGCCCCTTTTCATAAGAATGTTCCATGAGACTTTTCATCACAAGGCTCCATGGTCTTCTCATCACAATGCTTCAGGAACTTGTCTGCACAATGCTCCATTCCCTTGCCATCACAATGCACCATGACCACTGTCATCACAATACTCCAGGAACAGTTTCAGCCCAATGATCCATGACTTTCTCTTCATCATGCTCAATGACCCCTGTCATCACAATGCTCCATGACCACTGTCATCACAATGCTCCATGACCCCTGACAACACAATGGTCTGGGAATCTTGGCATCAAAATTCTCCATGACCTTGTCATCACAATGATCCATGACCTGGTCATCCCAAAGTTCCATGAACCCTGTAAGCACAATGATCCTTGATGCATGTTATCACAGTGATCCATGACCCTTGTCATCACAATGCTCCATGCCTGTGTCAGCAAAATACTACATGACCTTGTCATCACAATGCTCCATGCGCTTGTTATCACAGTCCTCCATGAACCTTGGGATCACATTTCTTCCTGCTCTTGTCATCACAATGCTCATGCTCCTTGAACTCAAAATGATCCATGATCTCTGTCATCACAATGCTCCAAACACGTGTGATCACAATGATCCTTAATACTTGTCATCACAGAATGTCCTCTAAGATTTGCACAAAATGAAATATTAATCAGCCAACAGCACTGACTGAACTAAACATGTCTTTTAAAGTATGTTTTGATGTAATAAATAAACTGAAGTGCCTACATCTTACAAACTTCTCATCACAATAAAAAAAAATATATAATACAATGCACGGTGACAGATGTTAACTAGATTTACTGAGGTGATCATTTCACAATTCGCACAAATATCAAATCATTATGTCGTATACCCGCAACTAATATAATGTGGTCTGTCAATCATACCTCAATAAAAATAAATAAATAAATAGATAGATAGATAGATAAATAAATAAATGCCTGAAATGGCATTAGCACAGCTAAACAGCAAACCTACACTTTCAAGATTTGTAAATATAGATGGGTCTGATGGGATCCTTTGTATTCACTGGAATAACAATTTTGTCCAACTGTTTCACAAAGCTGTAATATTTATACATATACAATTACTCCTGTCAGCAAAAACTAAAAGGGTAGAAATGTCCCCTCCCATTCCTTGAGGGTGGGAAGCCCTGGTCTGAAGGTAACTGTCTAAGAACTGGCTCCACTGCCACTTCTCATCAGTGGCGCCAGACAGGGCCAACTAGGGTGGGAAGAATCGGGCTCTTGTTTCTGGAAATCAAAGGACTAAATAGGAGCTGTGCTGCTGTTTAACAGGCACGAGACCGTTCATCCCCTTACGGTGGATACAAGAGCATGTTGTTCGTTCTTAGATCACAAGGCTTATCCCTGACTAATTAGGCAGAGGAAGACATCCACTCCGTGCCCTACATCATTTTACTCAGAAAGAGAACACTATGCCTGAGTTACTCTTCTGCCTCTCCTGCTAAAATTATTCTACAAAACCAATATTGGAGTAAACTAGGCAATTCGATTTCTCAGTTCACCTGGAAAATAGACTGAAGTTTAAACTTAATCATATTTTCCTGAGATAATACTACTTCCAACATTTAAAAATTCCTATGAAAGGATTTTAGAAAATCTGGCCTAAACCTTCTTGTAAAAACTTGAAAACACCTGTTTACCATCTTCAGTCAAAGTCCCAAGAAACCTTCGAGTAATCTGATCTAATGAAACCAGAACTTTCTACCACTTAAACTTGTCCTTCCCTCTTCCATTGTACTTTGACGAAAATCCAGGGAAGAGCAAGAAAACCACTTGATATCAAGATTTGTAAGTAATGCTTTCAAAGGAACTGTCTTGTTTCTGTCACATTTCGTCCGTCTTCCATGACCCCCAGGGCCGGCTTCTTGCGTGTG
Source organism: Mesoplodon bidens (assembly GCF_964165515.1). NCBI lineage: Eukaryota > Metazoa > Chordata > Mammalia > Artiodactyla > Ziphiidae > Mesoplodon > Mesoplodon bidens. The sequence goes on along the minus strand of NC_138180.1, from coordinate 42,626,426 downwards.
GGCCCGTGCTGTGTGGGACCTGGATTTACCCATCATTTAAATCTCAGGGCCTACCTAGCAGCCTACACAGCAGGCTTCCAACACAGGTTACTTAATTCTCTGGCCCCCATCCAGCAGTGCAGCCCACAGGCGGCCTCAGGAGAGCGCCATGAGGAAGAGGCTTCTGCTTCTCACACCACTGCCTTGGGCGCTCTGTCAGCTCTTTCTCTCCCTCACTCCCTGACAGCACCGCGAGGAGGCGCGACGGAGCTTGCCTGTCATTTCTGGCCCTTAAAGAGCTCGGGCCAGTCTGATCGAAACCTAGACGCACTGTCTTCCCGCCCTTAACACACAGCTTCCCTCCCCCGGCCGTGCTGGCCTCAGCGGCGTGCTCTGTTCCTTGACTCTCCTGGCTCCACCCCTCCTGCGCTTCGCCCCTTACCTCCCCGCAGTCCTGCTCACTGGGGGATGGAAAAGGGAGGTGGGAGAGGGCGGGGATCCGACAGGAGAGAAAAAGGCAAGCTTCATTTTCCCAAGCCAGGCTCCTTGTGCTGCCCGCTGGCCGCTGGTGGCTCCTGTCGGGGCGGGTCCTCGCGTTCTCCACCCAGAGTGCACCCGGGGGGCCTCAGGAGACAGGTCTGGGGGCCTGCGCACTGCCCCTGCCCCTGAAAAGGACGACACAGTCTGGCCGAAGGCTTCCATCTCGCCCCTCCCTGCCCGCTCTGCCGCCTTCCTTCGGCCCTTCACTTGGCTCTCGGGCCCCACAGGCAGCGACTCGTGCAGCTCCCTCCGGAGGCCTCTGCTTGTCCCCGGGCAGCCATCCGAGTGCAGGCTGTTGGAAAAGCCGCCCTCTCTCACCCAGCCACGGAGCCTCAAGCCAGCCTTTGCCCTCAGACCTCTCCAGCTAAGAGCTAGGCGCCAGTTTCTGTTCCACCCACGGGATAGTCTCAGTGGCTGGGGACACCATCACGGTGGCTCGCGCTCCAGGTGCTGCTACTCTGGTGGCATCAGCTGGAAGTGGCCCTGGGAACGTCTGCAAGCTGGGGAGTGATGTGCCCCTCTCTCCTCTCACAGACGGCTCCTCTCTCTACTAGCAGCGCTGCCTGACCTGAGGTGGGCAGGAGAACACGCAAGGGGTCCACTAGTGTGGCCTGGGTGCTAACTCATCATATGGACCCAGCTGTCAGCTCCCAGCCGGCTGCGTGGTGCACCCACACTGGGGCCCATCCCCGCCCCTGTCCTGTGGGGAAGGCCGTGGACACACCACACCCTCTCTGCAGGGCCTCGCCCTCTGCTTCTCGGACCATCGACATTCTCTTCCACTACCCGCTTGGGGTCATGGTGACTGCACCCGTTCAGCTCTCCTGCAAGTCCTTCATGGATGTGGCCAGGACCTCGCTTTAGAAACAACACCCTCTTGCAGAGTCAATCCAGCTTATATTGGGTCAAGGGTAGGCTGGCGGTAGGTTCCCAAATATGCAGAGGAGACACTGAGCCCTGTGTCACTGGACGTCATCACGCTCGATAGGAGATACCATAGTTAGGACTGGGTGAAAGGTGGGACGGAGAGTCTTCATTACTCTGTTCATTATTTGACTATCTTTGGTGAGTTACTCTTTACATCTTCCACCCAGCGCATCTCAGTAGGTCTGAGTTTTCTGCAGTATCCATAGAATAAGCAGTGACAGGATAGGAAAAAATAGATGTAAAAAAACGGCCAATGTTCAAGATTTGAATGTCTAAAGCCATCCTAACAGGCATTCTTCCCACCCTGTAGAATCCACTCTGCCTCACACTGGCACCAAAAGACCTCTGAAAAGCACGTTTAAAATCTGATCCATTTGCCAAGCTAGTGGTGTCTTTCTATTACCCACCACACTCGGGAGAGCCAGCCTGTCTGGGAAGCTGTTTCCAATTCATCTTGCATCCTGTGGTGCCCTTTCCCATAGAGGAAACCTGCTCATGTAAAGAAGCAGCCACTATTGGGGGGCAGCACGTGTACTGCATCTTAAACACATCCTGATTCATGAGGCAGCCCTCAGCCCTCAGCCCCCAGCCCCCTGAGCGCAGTGCTGCTGGGACTCCAGCTGCCTGAGCGTTCGCAGGAAAACAATTTGTTGACCCCAATCTAGGTTTGCACTTTTCAATTTTTCAACTGACACTGGCAACAAAAGCCTCTATATAGCCTATGCACCCAGTTCCAATTAAAACACCTTTGCAAATAAACCAGATTACATATGCACAGACTCCTACAATGTCTGGGTTCCGAAAAATAAAATTCCCAAAGTCAATTCCTCAAAACTAATCTGAAATGTTACATATTTAAATTAACTTTTACTAAGGATGGAAATGTGATATAACACAGTCAGTTACAAGGTGTAATTTAGGTACTAAGAGGAAGTAAAATACAATGAACACAGCAATGTATAAAATCTGTTGATCAAACATGACAATAAGATAAAAAGAGACTAGCTGAGGGGCTAGCATTGTGAGATGACCAGAGGCTTTTTTCCTTATATTCTTCTCTTTTTTTTGCATCTTTTAAAATTGAGGTATAGGTTTATGTACAATACTATATAAGTTGCAGGTGTACAACACAGTGATTTACAGTTTTAAAGGCTATAACTCCATTTATAGCTATTATAAAATACTGGCTCTATTCTCTCTGCTGTATGATATATCCTTGTAGCTTACTTATTTTATATATAGTAGCTTGTACCTCTTAACCCCCTAACCCTATCTTGCCCCTCCCCCTTCCCTCTCCCCAGTGGGAACCACTGGGTTGTTCTCTATATCTGAGTGTGTTTCTTTTTCTTATACTCACTACTTTACTTTTTAGATTCCACATATAAGTGATAACATACAGTACTTGTCTTATTATTTCACTAAGCGTAATAGCCTCCCAAGTCCATCCACGTTATTGCAAATGGCAAGTTTTCATTCTTTTTTTTTCGGTTGAGTAGTATTCCATTGTATTTGTATGTGTATGTGTGTCTCTCTCTGTGTGTGTGTGTGTGTGTGTGTGTGTGTGTACACCACATAATCTTTATCCATCCTTCTGTTGATAGACACTAAGGTGGCTTCCGTGTCTTGGCTATTGTAAATAACACCGCTGTGTACATTGGGGTGCATGTATCTTTTTGAGTGAGGGATTTTCTTTTTTTCTGATATATACCCAGGAATGGAATTGCGGGGTCATGTGGTAGTTCTATGTTTAGTTTTCTGAGAAACCTCCATACTGTTTTCCACACAGGCTGTACAATTTACGTCCCCACCAATGGTGTACATGGGTTCCCTCTTCTCCTTATATTTTCCCTTTTTCATTTCTTGGAAGGCAACCTTCTCATTTTTTATTTTTAAAAGGTTATTATAAATTGTTTTGGAAAGAATGCTTCTGTTTAAAGCATAAGATAAAGGCAAATATATCTTTTCTAAAAATCTATAAAACAGGAGTAAAGTTCACGTAGGGCATCATTTGTTTTTTTACCTTACACCTCCTTCTTTTAATTTTTTGAATCATGTGAGCATGTTACGTATCTTAAAATACATACATGTGCTGTGTATATATGTGTGTGTTTGTGTACACACAAATCCACATATCATATGTTTATATTGCTCCCCCAAATGTTCCTCTTCTCTTTTATCCCTTATATTCACAGTCCATGCATGATACATTTTGAGTCTGAGGAAGACAATAAATAGAAACCCTCTTTGTCAAGTTCTCAATAAAATTAAGACGAAAGAATGAAGCAGACAGGAGACCACAATAAAAGGCTGCGTGGGAGGATATGACTTTTATCAGGGGGCAAGTTTCCTTCTTAATTTTAAAAATATCCTGTGATGAGATAAATTCATCTACACTGACCCAGGCAGAGCTGATCCGAGGCAGGTATCACGATATTCTGGTGTAATATGCAAGATATTTAACACCTTAGGATCTGGCCCCTACCAATCTAAACAGTCTACAGCTACAGACAGCACGGACAACCATGTGGGTGTGTGAGCTTGCCCAGGCAGGGCTTGATTCTGTACTTAGTGTGGGGAGCAGCACAGAAAAATGTGTGCAGAGGGCAGGCCGGCTCCTCAAGAGAAGGGAACCCATGCCCCGTTTATCCTTCCAGCCCACCAATCAAATCAGTCATTTCACCTCTCAAGGGAAGAGTGAAGTAAGGGAGTAGAGAGAAACCAGGAGTGTTACCCTAATCACAAATGGAGATGGACGGAAACATCACAAATAGGGAAGATTCCTTCGGAAGAACAGATTCAAATGTAAAACTATTAAAAGTTGGACTAAGGCTCTGAAGAAAATAAACAAGGTGCCGTGACAGATACCAACAGTGCGATGAACCAATACATATGTAAGTTATTTTCAAAAGGAGTGCTGTGCACTTATCCCCTTGCCCCCAAGTTCACATGTTGAAGTCTTAACCCCAAATGTGAATGTATTAATATTTAGAGATAGGGCCTATAAGGAGATAATTACAGTTAAATGAGGTCATAATGGTGGAGCCATGATAGAGAGGATTAGCACCCTCATCCAGAAAGGCACCAGAATGCTCACTCTCTCCCCTGTCACTTCCCCCTCAACAAAGGAGAGATCATGTGAGCATACAAAGATTTGGTGTTGCCTACAAGCTGAAAGAAGAGGCCCCAGAATGAAACCTACCTTGTCAGCATCTTAATCTTCAAGTTCCCAGCCTCCAGAACTGTGAGAAATAAATTTCTGTTGTGATAAATTTCTGTTGTGTAAGCCTCCCAGTCTGTGGTATTTGGTTATGGCAGCCAGAGCAGACCAATACAATGAGAAGCAAACTCTTTTCTTTCTATCTTTATCTATCTATCTATCTATCTATCTGCAAGAAAAAAATATATATATATATATATATATATATATATATATATATATATATATATATATAATACATATATATATATATAATACACACACACACACACACACACACACACATATATATAAATGTAGAGAGCTTATGACATGTAACTACAAATTTTTGTATTTATCTTCATAGTGCCTATTGAATGAAGAGCATTGTTTGAACATGATATAAACTATAAGCTGAGCTAGATTATAAAGGTTCTTTTTAATGTTAAATTAAAAAGTGTGTCCCTAAAAATTTGAGGTATACATTATTTTCAAGATTGAGTTTTCAATGAACGTCCTGTCTCAAATAATGCTGCAAACAGTCAATTTAGACTTTTCATTGCTTACTTACTCAGTTGCTTCTCTGTTGGGAACTCTTCTCATGGAGAAAGACACCATCACTTTGAAGAGATATTCTTCATTTGTATCCCAGGCCTACTGAAAGAGAAGTAAAACCGAAGGTAAAGTGAAGCGGCATGGGGTAAAAATTGGCCCATTGGGTTCTAAGTGTGGCCACACTGCTGTTGGTGTGTGTCAGTCTGTCTCTGTCTGCGTCTCTCTCTGATCTTCCTCATACAATAAAGACTGGAGACCATGATAAATCATGTCACCATAAAGTTCAGGATAGAGTTTCCTGGCTATTCTATCATTGTAAGTGTGGTGTGTTTCCCATGGCATTATCTTCTTCCAAACCTGCAGTATTAGTAGCCAGTCAACAAATAGGTCATTTGGACATCTCATCCTGGACATAAACAGTTGATTCCCTTCTTTCCTTTCACCTTTCCCTCATAAACTGACTCCCTTTCTCAGCTTCCTTCCCTTTATTAACACCGGTACAATTTTACTTTTTATATTCTTAGCTGAAAACTTGAGTGTACGTGTGTATATTATGGGCTGAATTGAACCCCCCCTGCAGAGAAATTCATATGCTAAATCCTACACCCCCAGTACCACAGAATGGAACCATATATGGAGATAGTGTCTTTACAGAGGTGATTAGGTTAGAATTAGATGACTAGGGTGGGCCCTAATCCAATATGACGGGTGTCCTTGTAAGAACAGGAAATTTGTCACAGACACATACAGAGGGAAGACGTGTAGACACAGGGAGAAGTCAGCCATCTAGAAGCCAAGGGGAGAGGCCTGGAACACCTCCCTCCCTCACAGAACTCAGAAGGAACCGACCCCGCTGACACCTTGATCTTGGACTTCCAGCCTCCAGAATGAGAGAAAACAAATTTCTGTTGTTTAAGCCACTCAATCTGTGGTACTGTGTTACAGCAGCCCTAGCAAACTGAAGTGGCTGACCCCATATTTTAGGTGGTAATCAAGTGTAACTGGAGAAAATCACAAAACAGCTTTTGTGGCTTAACTCTAAACTCATGATGACCTACTCCCAAATTGCCTGGGATCCCCTTAGTAGTCTCCAACAGTTTTCTCGCTCTCATGATTCACAATGACTATTTCAAAGCTCCTTCAGGCCTCTCCAAATCTCAGTGCTGCCCTCAAACCTCACTCTCACTAGGCACTCTTGTTTTATAAGTTACTGATAACATCTCAAGTCATCCACTTACACTCCCCCGCCCTCCTGACACCAAGTACAAAACTTCCTCCATAGGCACATGTCTTATCCACGCCCTCCCCCGAAGGGCCAGATGTGGTGTTTCTCCTCCTGTCAAAGGCTGTTCTGTCCACCTCTATTAGGAACACTTCCATTCGGCCCTTCCCGGGATCTAAACAATACAGTTTCGTCCTCTCTTCTGTGCATTCAGTGCTGACTGGAGGCTCTCCATTGACTCTGAACCATGCTCAAGTCTTTCCCATTAAAACAACAGCAAAACTAAATCACTTTATTCAGTCCTCCTTCTTCTACCCATTGCTGTCTCTCCCCTGCCCTTCACAGCCAAAATTCCCAAAGGAGTTATCCATCCTTCTGTCTTTACATGGTCACTGCCCACTTACTCTTTTTTTATATAAATTCATTTATTTTATTTATTTTTGGATGTGTTGGGTCTTTGTTATTGTGCGTGGGCTTTCTCTAGTTGTGGCGAGCAGGGACTACACTTCATTGTGGTGAGTGGGCCTCTCATTGCAGAGCACGGGCTCTTCTTGTGGAGCACGGGTTCTAGGCACGTGGGCTCAGTAGTTGTGGCACATGGGCTTCAGTAGTGGTGGCTCGTGGGCTCTAGAGCGCAGGCTCAGTAGTTGTGGCACACGGGCTTAATTGCTCCGCGGCATGTGGGATCTTCCCGGACCAGGGCTCGAACCCGTGTGCCCTGCATTGGCAGGCGGATTCTTAACCACTGTGCCAGAAGGGAATCCCCACTGCCCACTTATTCTTACCCTCCTCCACCATCTGCCTTCCAATCCCTCCACTCCACAAAGCAGCTCTCTCACATTACCAATGACCTTCACGCTGCTCAACACAATGAGCAGTTTTCAGTCACGCCTCGCTTGGCCGCTCAACGGCATCTGATGCTCTTGAACAGTCCCTTCATCTGAAAGCGCTCTCTTCCCTTTCGTGATATACAGCGTCGTCCTGGTTTTCCTCCTGCCCCTCCGCCTCCTTTGCAGGTTCACCCTCCTCTACAAGGCCTTTAAGCTTTCGAGAATCACTAAGCTCAAGGCTAGCCCCTCTCCTCTTGCCACCCTCCGCTTTCTCCCTCAGCACCGTCATTACCACCTCAATGCAGGTGACACAGGAATGTGTATCTCAAGCCACTTCTCTCCTTGCCTGTTTGTCAATAATATGTCAAAGTCAGTAAGTCCAAAATTAAAGCCATGATTTTCTTGTTGGTTCTTTGTTCCCTGACTCGTAAATGGGCCATTATGCATCCAGCTGCATAATTAGAAACCAAAGCTTATCCTTGACCCCTCGTCCTCTCTTCCTTGTCAACCCATCCCCGTGGCTCTCAAATCCTTTCACTGCCCCCTCTCTCCACCAACACACCGTACTCCAAATAGCCATCACCTCCCACCTGCACTACTCCAACTGCCTCCCAAATGGCTCCTCCTCTCTACTCCAGTCCCCTTGACTCTGTCTTCCACACTGTGGCCAGAGTGTCTTGTAAACACAAATTCTGTCATGACACCCCTTCCATGAAACTCCTCATCGCTTTAAAGATAATATCAAGGACTTCCCTGATGGTGCAGTGGTTAGCAGTCCACCTGCCAATGCAGGGGACACACGGGTTTGAGCCCTGCTCCAGGGAAACCCCACATGCCGTGGAGCAACTAAGCCTGTGCTCCACAACTACTGAGGCTGTGCTCTAGAGCCTGTGAGCCACAACTACTGAGCCCACATGCCACAACTACTGAGCCTGCATTCTAGAGCCCGTGTGCCACAACTGTGGAAGCCAGCATGCCTATAACACGGCATGCCCGTGTTCTGCAACAAGAGAAGCCACCACAATGAGAAGCGCGTGCGCAGCAACAAAGAGTAGCCCTGGCTCGCCACAACTAGAGAAAGCCCGCACGCGGCAACACAGACCCAATGCAGCCAAAAATAAATAAATAAATACTTTCTTTTAAAAGAGAAAGAACTAGGGGGTTGAAATTTTGTCCGCAGGCCCAGTCATAAAGCAAGAAAACTTTGTCTTTCAAATACAGGAAAAGGGGCCTAAATTCTACTATGAGCAGCACTTGAGCCTGGAAGATTCTGGAAGGTCTGGAAGCCACTGCCGACTTGTTCATCCAGGACTCAGAATTCTTCCTGGAGGAACGGCCTTCCCACCACTGATCTGTGAGGAGTGTTCAAAAGGGGGCTGAGCTCATCCCCCAGGAACCCACATTCTGTGGTCTTCATTAACGTTGCAAAGCCAAAGCCCCCCTTTTTCAGGGAAACAAAGAGGAAGGTGGGCCCCTCCTCCAGCAGATCTTTCCCACCCCCCCACCCGGGCCAGTGGTAAAAAGCATGGGAGGGAGCAGGTCTCCTTTCTGAACCGACCACAGGGCTGGGCACTGCTGCAGCCCCTGCTTGCTCACCCTTGCTCACCGAAGGATGTGCCAAGGCGCCAGGAAGCTGGAAGCTTTCATTTAAAAAGAAGAAAAAAGAAAAAAAAAAATGGACCGAGAGAGAAAGAGTTGCAGGGCTCGACAACCACATAGCTTTCCCTAGAAAAATGAAAACTGCCCACCAGCCTGCCAAGACTGGGTCGTTAAGGTGGGTAGCTCAGTTTCAGCCCCCCTTTCTTGTGTTTTACCTTCTCCAGTTACATTGTAAATTGAACATAAAAGGATCTGAGCAATCAAAGGCATATTCTCTGCAATACATAGCGGAATATAACGTTTTCCCATTTCATTCAAACATGATAAAAATACTGACCAACGGAGGCTTCCCTGGTGGTGCAGTGGTTGAGTGTCCGCCTGCCTACCGATGGAGGTGACGCGGGTTCATGCCCCGGTCTGGGAAGATCCCACGTGCCACAGAGCAGCTAGGCCCGTGAGCCATGGCCACTGAGCCTGCGTGTCCGGAGCCTGTGCTCCGCAACGGGAGAGGCCACAACGGTGAGAGGCCCACGTACAGCCAAAAAAAAAAAAAAATAATAACTACTGACCTACGATGGATTGTTTGCCCGACTGTGTGTTTGTCTGCCCACCTTTTTGCATTTGTCTCTACCTATGTGCCAATGTTCACCAGCCTCAATATTTATTAGAGATGTTAGGCTCTTAGTGTGGTTGAGTGTGGTTGCCTAATTTTGTAGAGCATCCAATTTGGACACACTGGCTCTAAATAAATTCTTCCCCGTGAAGACGATGATAAGAATCCCAGCAGCGGTGCTGAGTCTTAGGAAATAGAACTCGGGTTGGGGTGAAAGTCTATGAAACCTTAGGATCTAAGGAGGGGTGAGTCATCTGGCCCCAGAGGGCTGAGTTTCTCCCAATCTCCATTCCTGATCAGAGTCTACATTTTCACCCTTCAAGGTCCAGTTTCAGGACTGTTCCTTTATAAAGCCTCCTGAGTCGTGCTCAGGGTTTCCTCCCCACAAATCTGAACCTTTCTGGGTAGTGCAGAAACTTGAAACTTACAGGGGGGTGACCCATGACATTGTTTGTCTTATCTGTGTGTGTGTGTGTGTGTGTGTGTGTGCACGCGCATGCACAAGAGTAAGAGCTAATGTTTCCTGAGAGCTTTCTTTGATGCAGGGGCTATGCAAAGCAATATATATGTCATACATATGAAATACATATATATAATGATATAGATAGATATTCTGTCTCCCCAGCTAGATAATTAATTCTTTATGGGAAAGAGCTAAGTTCTGAACTTGGTTCTATGCCCCCAAGAGAGCTTAGGTTGGTGCAGAGTACTCAGTAAACATTCAATAAATATTTCTTGGCTGTCAACCAATCCCAAGAAATTAGCAGAGTTCACTCTGGAAGGAATGTTGAGTGAAACAATAATGGAACCGGACTCAGCAATGAACATTTTTTTGACTGCCTGATGTAGAGATATAACCAATCTGGCTTGTCATTCATTAACTAATTGTGTATCGCGGCCAAAGAGCATGGGTCTGGAAGTCAGGTGACATAAATCTCACCCCACTTCTGTGACCAGGTCAGGGTAGTGCCTTGGGTGAGTCTCTTCCCCTCTCTGGGTCTTAATAGCCTCAAAAAAGGAATTGGACTAGATGGCTGTAAGCTTCCTTCCAACCCCAGAATGACGTGATTCTATAGCTCTATCTACAAATGTACACGCTTCTTGTTTGTGACACAAAGCCCCACCGAAAAACAGAGTTGGTGAGAAATTATGAAAAACATCGGGTGCCGTGATCATTTGCACACTCTAAGGATGCTCAATTCAATAAATTCCACCCCTGTACCTAGCCTGCCTCTCCAGGGCAACAGAAGATTCAAGGCTGTCAGTGGAGCAAACCAAACAGTCTCTCCCCATAATTGTATTGACAGGATATCAGTCGAGTTCTGATGGCAGGAAGGGTGCACCCTGACAGGTTCTGTAAAGGAGCCTTGAAGGCTATTGTCGCAGGATCCTCTGTTGAGTCACAGAGTTCTGGGGAAATGAGAATCAAGCAGGGAGAAGCCTGGCTCTTTCTCTATTTAATTTTATTCTTCCCAGAGAGTCACATTTGAAGGAAAACTGGCTAACCACACGTCACTTTATACAATAGAATAGATGCCCTTTCTAATGGAAAACACCTGCATCTTCTTGTGGCCACATTAAAACATGCAGTTGTTTCAATCAGCCCCACTCAATAGCCAGCTGGCTTGGTTTTAAATGAGGCAAAGAGTTGTTGAGCTCTTGCTGATAAAATATCTGCTTGGATGTCTGAGGTTTTCACTTTTCACTTGGTTACGGTGACATCTGGCAGACATGTTCTTGAATAACTGATGTGTGTACGTCCCGGTAAATTCCATGGGTGTGAAACAGCAGTGTTGTGTTCGTTCAGGCAGTGTGTCTGCATTTTAAATGAAAAAGAAAATTGCAATCCTATTCACTGGAGAAAACAATCTGAGCACCAACCTCCCAACATGGGGTAGTCAATGACTCTTTCTCAGGTGCTATGTTCCCCCAATACAGATGCAACGTTCAGATTCAGACGGAGACAAAACCAAAATATACTTCAGTTCCAATCATTCTCCTGCAGACACCCCAGGCAGAGCGCACTCCCACCTCTGCTGCACACAATGAGAACTCGCACAGAAACAAGGGTTTGAAAATCTGGGATTGTGAAACTGACATGCCACAGTCAAGAAATCCACAAGCCATGCCTCAACAGAAATTTCAGCAATACATTATTGTTTTAAAAGATTTTTTTAAAGGCTCCACCATCTTGGATACTTTCAATCTTCTTTTCTTGAGAGCTGAAAACCTCAAAGTTTTTTTTTTTTTCATAATTTAAATTTCCTTTAAAATAGAGGAAGCTTTTTGGAGTGGTAAAAGTAAAGCTGGGCTGGGAGCCAGTGAACGAAGCTTATACCCCTGGCTCTGCCAGAACCTGGCACAAAGAACCCACCACAGACCTCCTCAGCGTCGCCAGTGTAAGGAGGGGTCTGAAGAAGGTAATAATCAAGGTTACTCCTTGCTCTCAATGTTTCTGCAGCTTTTACTTAGGCCAGATTTTAGTAGAAAAATCTGGTGGTGGTGGTCAGTATTGAAATGTGGACATAATCTTCACTGCTACTGAAACTACCTTACGGCCCATCAAGAACTGGAGGGAGAAAAGTAAGAAGGAAACACCTGCTTTCCTGACAGGAGACAAGCTGGGCACGATCACCAGGGCGCCCCCTGCTGCTTGAGCCGAGTCACCGCTGACGGGGCAGCCCTGCTCTGTGTCACATGCTCTGAAGACAGAACCCTCGGTGGTGGGTCAGTGTCTCCCGCACGTTTTCCAACCCAAAGTTCAAGTTCAGGAATTAGGACTGAATTCATCTGGAAGCTGTTCAGCTAGTGCCATCCAGAGGCCAAATACTGTCTTTCTTGATATGCAGCACGAGCAAAAGGAAAAATGGGAGGGGAAATGTTTACTTAGAGATGTATGTTATACATGTTAAACACATGTATATTGTACATACACATGTGTGTATGTGTGCATACATATGTGTATATACAAGGTGTATATATCTATGCATATACCTATATGTATGTATGTGTCTCTATGGCTATGTTATAGCTTGGGGTGTGCATCACACTTAATTCACCATGGAGAATAACTCCATTACACTGTCCATTTTGTATTTAACTAGGAAGGCGTTGGTCCCCCAGTAACTGCTTGAGTAAAAGCAATGATCAGAGGTGAGGAAATTGATTCTCCCCTTAATCCCAGAGTGGTGAACCCCATCTGTCTGTGCCATCTGTCCTCTGAGAGTGGCTCTTCTCACCTATAAATAAGTGAAGGATTTTGCTCCACTTTGGGAGGCCTAGGAAGGGGAGGTGTTAGATGGAAGGGTGCCTAGTGTGATAAGCCAGCTTCTCCCAGCTGCTGGTCCAGGAAACAGTTTGGGTAGGGCAAGAGCAGAGAATCCATGTTTTCACAGGAGCCAGTTAACTCAGCTAATTCTACCACGATGTTAAGAAAGCCCAGGTTCCCTGTACGAAACAAACAAAAAACTAACAACAACCACAACCTCTGGGCTCTAAACAGCTCCTGGCGTTCAGATAAATAATTGTTACTGAATCCACGGTTATCACCTGCGCCGTCCACCCCCGGAATCTGGGGAACTGCGCACATTTTTAAAGGCACACTGCCCTCCAGTGGCGCAAGGTAAAATTGCTCCATGACCAGCTTCCCAAGCGCCAAACTTCAACTTGACCTTCCCTGAGGCCCCGGAAAGGGGCGTTGATGCCACGCCAGCGTTGGGTGATCACCATTCCCGAAACGTGACTAATGTAAGGGAGCGTGCGATCAAAGAGGCGGCGACCTAGTTGGAAACGGCGGCTCCCTCGCTCGTTTGTGTCTGTGGGACCCCTGGGGCAGAGATTCGCGCTTTTTGTCTCTTAGGGTCGTAATTCTGGTTAAGAGTATGATTGGGTGGAAATTAACGTGTGATGTGATGCTTCCAAGGGACGTACAGAACACTGGCTACATAACAGCAGCCCAGGCATGCAGGGGAATCGGGACAGGCGGCCTGCACCCTGCGAGGGCTGGCTGGTGGTAAGGAAGCTGGTGGTAAGGGTGCTGCTACCTGTCTGTCACCCTGGGGGTTCACCCTGCGTGAATACATATGCAAATAGCCGCCAACGTGGAGCACTTACCACGTGTCAGGGATCTCACAGGGATTACCTTATACAATCTTCCCAGTCACTCCCTTTAATGAGTGCCATTATCCTCCCACTTTGAGGATGAGGAAACTGAGGCTCAGCGAGGTGATGCGGCCTGCCCATGACCGCCTGGGGGTCCAGGTCTGTCTGGACCACAGCTGGAGCTCCCAGTGCCAGGCTTGGAGCGGGGCGGTGGGGCTGGGGCAGGATGGGTGGAAACCCCCGGCCGCGTGGGTGCCCAGTGAGGGGACGAGTGCAAGAGGGTGAAGGGCGTGGGGGCGGCTCACCTTGACGATGAGCGAGCGGGTTCTGAAACATGGAATCCCGCACGACCCCCAGCCTCTCATTCTCCATGGCCGGTTGGATGTCGGCCACGGTCAGGGGCCGCCGCGGGGGCAGGCAGATCTGGCTGAAGGTGTGGCGCACCGGCTGCTTCTTCTTCCGTCGCGTGAGGTCGTGGCAGGAGGTCCTGGCCTCTGGCATCCTGGGGATCGTGGCGAGTCGACCAGCCGGCTGGATCGAGCGGCCTTCCCAGGTGGGGGGCTGGTGCGGAACTCGGAGGGGCCCTCCGCCAGTCCCGGGACATACCACCCGGACGCCGGGGTGGACACCAGACGCCGGGCTCCCTCCGGAGCGAGGCACGCCCACCTCGCGCCGCCCCCTCGTTGCAAGGAGCACTAAGACCTACAAAAGCCCCTCTGGCTCCTGAGAGCGCCTTCTGGGCTCTGCGCTGTGGATTCGAAAAGGAGAGAAAATCACGACCACCCCTTGAGGAAGAATGGAACCGTCCGTTTCCATGGTGACAGGGGACCAATGGCACTGGAACAGGGCTGGTCGATTTACTTTCAGGAAACTTTTTGGCGGCCACCTAAGTGGACGTGTTTTGAGTTTTCTTAAGTAGACCTGAGAAAAACCCAAGAATCACCACTGGGCTGTGTTAAAAGCGACGGAGTTCTAGAAGGCCAGCTACACTTGACTTCCAAGTCAAAGACACATACACCCCCCCACTCACCACGACCCCTCTCGCCGCCCCTTCCCACTTCTCCCAGCGACACACACACACACACACACACACACACACACACACACACACACACACACACACACACACACACACACACACACACACACACACACACACACCGGGGCAGAGCGTTACGTGTTTCAGAATGAAATAGAAATCCGCATGCCAAGCCTGATGTTACTGCTAAACCACTGTGTGATCTCAAATTAGTCACCTTTTGGGTCCTCGGTATTTTCTTCTGTGAAATGTGTAGGGGGGGAAAGTCTAGAGTTGAATGAAATCAATGGTACCCAACTTTGTGCAACAGAAAAAAGGGAAGTTGAAAAATACAGATTCACTGAATCAGAATATCTGGAAATGGGATCTGAGAATCTGTATTTTAATCCTTCTTCCCCTTTTTGATTTTTTTTTTTTTTAAGTTCAAAGCTATGGAAACTTTGAAAGAAGAGTACAAGGAAAACCCATATAGACTTCACCTAGATTGACTGGTCCTTAGTATTTGCCACGTTTACTTTCTGTGTGTGTGTGTGAACATGCACACACACACACTGCTAAACCATTTTGAAAAGATCTGCAGACAGCATCATATCTGACCCTAAATACATGTACCTGCCAAGAACAAGGACAGTCTCACACAGAACTACAATGCTATTATGTCTATGGATTTCAATGTCACAATAATGGTGCCTGGTATGCAGTCTGTATGCAAAGTGGGAAATCTGCACTTTTTAAGAGCTTCCCGAGTGATTGGTGCAGTGTTTTGGGAACCACTAGCCTGGATGATCCCTAGTCTGCCTTCTAGTTCCAGCCTTTAGTGCCGTCATTCACCCATCATTATCATCTTCATTAAATGTGCAAATATCCACAAGGCTCTGGGTAAAGGGTTCACCACAGAGAAGTTGCACAGACAACAAACCTTCACTGCACGGCCTTGCACAGCAACAGTGGACAACACCAGCACTGCCTTTCCAGAGCAAATCAGACAGACTTCTGACTGTCCATCCAAGGCCTGAAGAGGCCCTTGGGTGGTGACAGGTGTATGATGTACGCTTTATGGTTTCTCTAGTCTGCTTCACTTTCAGACTTTCACATAAGTGCGTGTTGTGCACTTTTTAATCAAAGCTGCTTGGCAGCTCACACAGAGGAAGTCAGGTGGTGCAGCAAGGCGCAGGATACTGCAGTAGTAGGAAGATCACAGGTTTGAATCCTAGCTGGGGCCACATAAGTTCCCCTGTGACAAGTTACATGAAGCCCTAGTTTTCTCATCCACAAAGTAAGGCTGATATTACCTAATAAAGATTTCCTAAAACAGGGGGTTGTTATAGGATTCCATGAGAAATCTCTTTGCTGGTGTGATTGTCTTCACTATGCAGTAAGACTAAAAGTTTGGGTGGCATGTATACTGGCCTCGACTTGATGGCCTGCTTAAAGCTTTACTTTTAATCATAAGCTAAGTTTCTTCAGGACTCAGTGGAAATGGGAGAATCGGAATAGATCTTCAAGGTTTCTTCTACCTCTAACCTCCACCTAAGTTCAATATGCATTAGACTCCACACCGCTGACCCCCTGCCATCCCCTGACTTCACCCCTTACCTCTGTCCCCGTCACTCACGGTGCTCCCGCTACCCTGGCCTTCTTTCAGTTCCTGCAGCAACCAAGTTCAGGGCCCCTGGATTTGCTCCCAGCCTGGAACACTCTTCCATCGATTTTTGTTCACCCTTTTCATTTAGAACTCAACTGTCACTCGTCCAAGGGCCTTCCTTACTATCTAACCTAGCTCTCACTGTCCCTAGTCGCTCCCTATCACATTACTCTGATCTATTTTCCTTAGAGGATAATCTGAAATTATCTTGGTTGATTAGTTTGTTTTCTGTCTTCCTCAGGTTAGCCCTCAGCATCTTGTTCACTCCTAGACTGCAGAGGGACCTCAGCAAAAAAAACTGTTGAATAAATGGCATGCATGCACGAAAAAGCAAGTCGGCGGAAGGGCTCTGTCCCACTTTCTTAGTTTTAGGATCCCGCTCTACCCTGTCCCACCCCACTCGCCACAAGCCCGGGAGCAAATTGGGCAGAAAACGACGCGAGTCACAGCCCCACAGCCAGCGAGCTGCTACGGCAGGGCGATGCCGAAGGGGGCGGGCCGGAAGTGACACACCCACTTCCTCTTTCGCCACACCAGCACTTCCGGATTGGAAGGCAGGTGGCCACGCGTTCGGAAGGTAAGTGAAAGCGCCTTATAGTTGCTCCGGCTTTTTTCCCAGTTGGCGTGTCTGGGCCGAGAGGTGTGTGGCTGCTGTCTTCACCTCCCCGGAGGCCCGCCTTTGGCCCAGGTCCCCAGGGATGAGGGTGGCGCCTGTTTTCTCCGCAGCCGCTCCAGGCCCCTCCACTCGGGAACCTCTCGTTCGTTCCTCCCTCTCAGCCCCGGAACGCCCACCTCGGGGCAGAGCAGGGTCTCCAGGGCACCCCAAAGTGGGGAGGGGATCGGGACCAGGCTTGGGCACGTCCCTGAAAGGCGGGAAGTGGTATGTTCCGAATAAGTGTGAGTAAATGTATATCCATACATATCGAATGCCGGGGAATCATTTGGGAGCCAGACGGACGAGAAGATCCCAGCCCTTAGGAGGCCGGTTCTGTCCCAACGGAGCGAAGTGCAGTAGGCAAGCAGCTGGATTGTTGAGAAACATTGTAACGAGAAGGCGGGACCCAGAAGTGATGAGAGAAAGTGAGTTTCAAACTTACACCAGCTATAGCGCAGAAAGGTAACGGAGGAAAGGCATTCCTGGGGAAATGAGATGCTTTTGTAAAGTCCCTGATAACGAGAAGGATCACGGTGTATTCTGGGAACGGAAAGAAGACAGGATGTCTGAAACCCAGGGAGAAATGAGCGGTGGAGGGGTAGGCATGGACTAGACTAGCTCATGAAGGGCATGGTAGGTCTGTAAGGATTTGGAACTTTATTTTAAGAATAATGGAGGGACTTCCCTGGTGGTGCAATGGTTAAGAATCCACCTGCCGGTGTAGGGGACACGGGTCCGAGCCCTGGCCCAGGAAGATCCCACATGCCTCAGAACAGCTACGCCTGTGCGCCACAACTACTGAAGCCTGCGCTCCTAGAGCCCGTGCTCTGCAACAGGAGAAGCCATGGCAATGAGAAGCCTGCACACCACAATGAAGAGTAGCCCCCGCTCGCGGCAACTAGAGAAAGCCCACACACAGCAACGAAGCCCCAGCACAGCCAAAAATAAATAAAATAAAATAAATAAACTTACAAAGAATAATGGAGAAGCCATAAGAAGGTTTTAGTGGGACGTGACTATATATTTAAAACGTGGTGCTGAGTTCAAGAGACCAGAAGGAGAAGCATAGAAGGTATTTACAAAAAGAAAGAAAGAAACTAATGGAAGGTAAAAATACTAAAAGGAATTATCTGCTCTGTTCATTGTTATTGAGAGATCCTGAGGGAATTCCCTGGTGGTCCATTGGTTAGGACTCTGTGCTTCCACTGCAGGGGGCACGGGTTCGATCCCTGGTCAGGGAACTAAGATTCCACCAAGCCACGTGGTGCAGCCAAAGAGAGAGAGAGAGAGAGAGAGAGAGAGAGAGAGAGAGATCCTGAAAGATGGGCCAGGAAAGTATCTCTTGAATTTAGTGGCTCTAAGGTCATAGGCACTCTAACTGGAGCAGTCTCAGGGGGCGTGTCTTGGAGATGGAAGCTGCAAAGAAGTGGGTTAAGAAGGGGTTTCTGTGCATCTCTGGGTGACACCAGGGAGGAAGGCCTTAACCAAAGCTCCTGTTGCCTCCGTTGGAGGTGAGATCCTGAGGCTGGTAGTTTTGGCTTATAGGTATCAGTCCATATGTTTGTTATTCCCCATCCTTCCAGCTAGACAATTCTTATAGCTTCTTGACTACCGAGGAGAAAGTAGGTACCTTCTGGTAGAAAAGGTGCTTAAGCATTCAGACTTGAAAGACCACTGACACAGAGAGGTCTCCAGGATCTGTTGTTAAGTGAAAATAGCAAAATGCAGATCAGAATATACAGATGCTGCCTTCTCTGTGAGAAAGGAGGGAAAATAAGGACAGATTATTTTGATGTTTGAACCATGTAAACGTATTACCTTTAGTATTACTTTTAGTCGCAGAGAAATAAAATCTTAAAAATTGAAACCCAGAAGCAATACGGAGCAAGGAGAGTTGTAAGATGTGTTTGTAAAATTATATTTTTAACCATGTCTTTTGTGAAGTACATTTCTATTCCTGTACTTAAACTCCAGGATGCACGTGCTCTGTATAAGAATTGACATTGGAGCCTTATTAAACTTCATTCCAACTTATTGCAGAACTTGGACATTTTGTTGGACACTAACAAGGCCCATTCAGCCTCTTTCTCAAAGATGCGATCTACTAGTTTGAGGTCAGTGGATACTTGATGTTCCCGCTCTGAACCACAGCTGGGCTAAATGCTACAAAAGAAAAATAGTTTGCTATGAAAGTATAGCATTTGGGGAATGGACCAAGCTCAAAGGGTCAGGAAAGGTTTCTTTCTTTTCTCTCTCTCTCTCTCTTTTTGGTAAATACTTGAAACAGTATGTTTACATCCTTCAGTTGCTTGTTTTTACGCTTGTATTTTTTTAAAATAAATTTATTGATCCATTTATGGCTGTGTGGGGTCTACGTTGCTGCCCGCAGGCTTTCTCTAGTTGCAGCGAGCGGGGGGTTACTCTTTGTTGTGGAGCATGGGCTCTAAAGCAGAGGCTCAGTAGTTGTAGTGCAAGGGCTTAGTTGCTCTGTGGCATGTGGCATCTTCCTGGACTAGGGCTCGAAACCGTGTCCCCTGCACTGGCAGGTGGATTCTTAACCACTGCGCCACCAGGGAAGTCCTTAATGCTTATTTTTTCAGTGAAAGGAGTCTGTATTCTTGTTCTGCCCCTTGCTTTTTAGAAAGTGAACTATTTCAGTTCACTTTAAAAGAGTAGACAAATAAGAGTAGACAAAAATATAACAAATACCCCTGTACTCGTTACTCCAGTTAAGAAATAAAAGATTGAAGATATAAGAGTAACTGGCTCTCTACTTGTCCCTAATCCCTGAATTTACCAGTTATATTCCCCATGCTCTATTCATAGTTTTACTACATATGTATCCATTCAGAAAAGATACATGAAACGATTTTGTGTTTTGAATGTAACATACATGGCATCATAATGTATGTATTCTCTTAACTCAATATACACGTCATCATAACATTTATATTGTCTTAACTCAGGATGCATGGTATCATAATGTTTATATTCTTTTAAAGCTTTCTGGAAGAAGCGATGCTCAAGCCAAGCTCTGAAGGATGAAAGGAGGCAGGGAGGGGTAGGAGACAGCGGAGAGCGGCCCAGAGTGAGGGAATCGTGATTTATAAGACCTCAAGCCAGGGAAAGGATTGGAGCATGTTTGGGGAACCGAAAAAAAAAAAATAGTCCCGTGTAGCTGGAGCAACAGAGTTTGAGAGGAGAGGTAGAAGATGAGGCCGTGGGGGAACAAGGGCCCGATCATGGCAGAGCACTGTTCTCAATTAACTATATTTTTTCCATATCATAAAGGCAATGGAACCAGACAAGTGAATTACAGTGAGCTTGCTACACATTTAGAATAATGGAAAACTTATAATCATGACTCCAGGCTTGCCATTTGTCCTGCAGTTTCGTTTTTGTGTGATTTTTTTTTTCCTCCTGAGGCTAATGTTTAAAATGCTCTGCAAAAAGAAACCATGTGGTTCTGTTTCCCTATAGGAGTAAAATGGAAGGAGGATCAAGCAGATTGGAAACCCACACTCCAGTTTTCGTCTAGAAAAAGATCAAGCATTCTGTACATAAGGAGAGACATGGGAGGCATCCCCATGAAAGATTCAGAGACTCCTCCCTGGCAAAGAAACCGGCTGACATAACTAAGGGTAAAAAAAAAAGAGAAAGGATGCCCAGCATCTTGTTTCTTCTGCTTTGAAGCAATCAGAAATGTGTGATGATCCTGAAAAGACCACTTCTATACCGAAAAAGAATAAAAAGAGAAGAAAAGGTGCTTTGGGAGTCTATAAGGAAACAGGTATTGTGTACATCCTGGTGGATAAAGAGAACATTGTGGGGGCTTCCCTGGTGGCGCAGTGGTTGAGCGTCCGCCTGCCAATGCCGGACACATGGGTTCGAGCCCTGGTCTGGGAGGATCCCACATGCCGCGGAGCGGCTGGCCCCGTGAGCCGCAATTGCTGAGCCTGCGCGTCTGGAGCCTGTGCTCCACAACGGGAGAGGCCGCGATAGTGAGAGGCCCGCGCACCGCGATGAGGAGTGGCCCCCACTTGCCACAACTGGAGAAAGCCCTCTCACAGAAACGAAGACCCAACCCAACACAGCCATAAATTAAAAAAAAAAAAAAAAAAAGAGCTGGTGACACGTACGTGCGCCGAGACAGCACGAATTGGAGAAAAAAAAAAAAACTTCAATAGGTTACCAGAGTAATTCAAGGTAAACTACAAATAAAGGATAATTGAGACAGAATTAAAAAAAAAAAAGAAAACATTGTGAACACACCCAAGAATTTTAGAAAGCATGTCGATGTCATTTACATTGATGTAAGCAAGCGGCAAAAGTCAACAAAAGGGCCTGAAGCACATTTAGTTACTAAGTCACGTGAAAATGAGTCAGAACTGCATGATAAAGTTCGGGGGAAAAAGCATAAAAAAACATCGGAGGAAAGTCAGGTCCTGTGATGCTGTCCAGGAGAGTCTGGGTGCAAGCATCACCCTGCCCAGATCAGAATCCCAAGAGCAGGAACCCCAGCCTCCCATGGGCCAAGAAGGTGAAATCGCACAACTACCAGTGTCTGCAGATCAAAGCAAGTCTAAGACAAGAAAGAGGAAGCGTCCAAGTGACCAGGAATTCGAGGCCTTGCCTGCGCCTGAGAGCGCTGAGAACATATACTCAGAGGGATCTCAAGTGATTGGTGCGGTCGGGACTGCAGGGGGCAATCAGGAGTCCAGTGGCCTTAAGAAAAAGTCTAAGAAAAGGAAGAGAAGATCTTCTGTTGATACTGCCGTGGCACCTGCTGGTGAGTTTTCAGTGCTCAGGACGAGCTCTGAGGACACGCGCTTTGATTCAGTGGAAGGTACTGGTACCTTGATTGAAGAAAGTGTGAAACCCAGGCCACAAGAGGAGAAACCCCAGGCCTGTTCGGAAGAGGTGCAGAGGTAATGTGTGGGTGTAGAGCCTTCTGATGGTGTGCGTCTTGGGTGTGAAGTCTGCCCGTTACCTCTTTGTTCAGCACGGCCATAGGAAGGGGCAGAAATCATAAAGAGATAGACCATCGAATGTATAGGATGTCGTGCACATTTAACTGAGTAACTTGGCAGGTACTTTGCGTTCTTCATGTACAAAATAAGGCAGTTACAGTCTGTTTTCACTAAGAATTATTCCAGCCCTGAAATTCTATGTATAAGTTTAAAAAGAATTTTAAGACCCCACAATTACCTTGTCTATATGTACAGAGAGAGGAGAAAGGATCAGAGAACTTAGAATGCTACAGAACAGGAAAAAAACTTGACTTAGGGTTCTCCCTAATAAAAGAAACTTAGATATCGTTCTTTATATAATTATCATTTAAGTATCCTGGCCGATGAGTAGATGCAGGAATTTTTTTGAAGCACTTTATTTCAGTTCCTGGGAGTTGGGACAGGTTTTCTCCCCTTTTCTACTCTGTGACGTTCTTACATTTGCTAGATTGTCCTGGCTTAAAATAGTTTCACATAGAAGTTAAATGGCAGAGGGCCCAACTCACATCATCCTCTGTGCCCTCTCTTTGGGGACATTTTTAGATCACTGATAATGATGCAGGAATGTTCTCGGCCTTTGGTTCTTAACTTGTATGGGGCTGTGGACCTGTGAAAGCTGTTGACCCTTTGCTCAGACAAATACGTACAGTTTTGTTTTTGTTTTTGTTTTGTTTCAGTTTCCTGTCTGGGTGGTTAGCTGATGCCCTTGGCTAAGAACACCTTTGCACATCTGGCAGAAAGTCTGTGGGAATGAATTAGTGATAGATACATAGAAGACTATGTTTTCTTTATACTGCCAAGGGGAAAATATGTGGCCATTGTTAACTGCAAGGAAGCAATTGTAACGATGTAAACCCTGAATATTGACTTAACTAATTAGTAACCATTATTATAAAACAACTCATTGGTCGGGGGGAGGTGTCTTGAGTATCCATGGGTGTAGAAGAGGGCTGAGCTTATGAGGAAGTCAATATCTGAAACAATACAGTTGAGAAATAGTAACATAAGCAATGCCTGGTGGAAATAGGGCTTAAGGCGACATGTTTACCTTCCAGGCAGCCTCTGAGGTGTATCCAAGTTAGTAAAGCTACATTAAAGAGTTCAGACATCACAGACGGAATCAACTCCAAGATCCCTTCCAGCTTTAATGCTGTCGTAGTCAAAGGGAGAGTCACTGTAAGGAAAGAATCTGAAAGCCATTAGGGCACGTGACCTGTCAGTGTTAATCAATCCAGTTTTTCTCCTTAGATTAGAACCCACAAATGAAGAAGAAAGCAATTTGGAGTCGGCTAAAGATCCTGAAACGAAATATTTATCTGAAGATTCGAGAGATTCAGATAATTCAGACGTGGATTTGGATTCCACTGTGAGGCAGCTCCAGGAGTTCCTCCCTGATATCAAGGAGAGGGCTGCCACTACAATTAAGTGAATATATCGGGATGACTTGGGACGCTTTAAAGAATTTAAAGCCCAGGGTAAGCTTGTGGGACTTGAATATTTGTTGAACTTTTCTATATGCGTATCTAGCCCTGACTTTCTTTTGTGAGTGGTTCATATTTATAGATTCACAAAGAGCATCCCTTAGCTACTTTCAGCTTTATCTCCTTCCAGAATCATTATCTGCACTGTAAAATTACCAAACTGAAGTGCACTAGTTTTCCTCCTCTGTGCCCAACTTCTGGTAGGGGAGGCGAGGAAAAACGGGACTAATGGATCCAGGTGATCCACAGACTAGAAGATCAAGCCCGGAAGAAGAGGGGGAGGAGGTTAAGTGGTTGAGACACTGGGACGGGGGCACAAGTGAAATCAAATTAAAACACGCATATCAACATCATCAGCTTTGATGAGGTGTAATTTCAAGGATATTAATTTGAGGGTGAGCTGGTTGTAGTGGGCATGGCTTCAGGCAACACCCAGCTTGGTCTCCTTCTTGATTTCACTGTGTTACAAGAACCTCCCAGAAAGCTTATTGGGTTTCAGAATGAACTACAAATGTAAGGTTGTATACTGCAAGTGATAAAAGATTTTTAAAATAAGTTTAAGATTAGGAAAATGTACTGTGTAATGCAGTCAATAATAATGAGACTTGAGTGCTTTGAGTTATGACGAGGAATAGAACGTAAATTGCAGTGACATTGTCCCCACCTCCCCCCAACATATATTCGTAGAGAATATACATGTTCATGTTTGTGCCACCCAGTTCCCAGCACTGCCTTGGGGGGAGGAGGGGCAGAGGATAGTGAAGTGGGGGGGGGCGCTTCTTTTAAACTTTTATTTCAACACTGTTTGAATTTTTAATGAATATCTATTACTGTTAATTTATTTCTTAAATAACTGTGTAAAAAGGAATTGATGACACAAGAAAGGTCACATTGGAGTAGGATGGCCAGGGAAGACTTTGGGAGGACAGTGTGGCTTTGGCCGAACTCTGCAGGAGAGCCAATGTCAAGGGCACAAGTAGGGGCTGCTCCCCGATAGGTGGGGAGGAGCTGACGGGTGCTGTTGTGATTGCTAAAGACAAAACGGTGGTTCGCTTTCATTCATTGTTGACAGTTGTGTACCTTTTTCTCCTTCCCCAAATCCTAGGTGTCGCTATTAAATTTGGCAAGATTTCCGTGAAGGAAAATAAGCAGTTAGAGAAAAATGTGCGAGAATTTCTGTCTCTGACAGGAATCGAGAATGCAGACAAGCTGCTGTACACAGACAGATACCCAGAGGAGAAATCTCTAATCACCGACTTAAAAAGAAAGTACTCGTTTAGATTGCACGTTGGAAAGTTTAGAACTGTGGCCTCTTTGACCATCTGCAGCCTTCCAGCCTTGCACAGATAACCATGGTGAGTATTGAACACAATGCCTGGCCCGTCCAGTACATGCAGTGCATGTTAGCCGCTGCTACGTTAATAGTATTTTTATTGCCAGCCTATACGTTCAGGGATTTGGAATGTGTTCACGTCTCCCAAGGATAGTGCTTTTACAGATTTTCTAACAAATTAGATGATCAGCTTCCAGCTTTCCTACTTGGTAACAATTACGGTTTTGGTTTCTCTTCTTGACCTCTATTGTGTATTTTTTGCATACACTGCACAAAGTACTGTGGTATACACCAGAGTCTCAGACGTTTTTTTAAGTAGAGCCATTTTTGCACTTTGAGCTGGAACCCTCCTCTTGGAGGTATCCTGGGGAAGTTAGAAGGTCACGAAGCAATGTAGGTTTGGACTGGAAAAAAAAAATCTCTCTTGAATTTAAAGAGAATAATTTCTTAGGTGAAATGCACAAAGGAAAACAGAACAGTGAGCCCCTGCTGGGGGATCCTTTCATCTTTAGAGTGGCAAAGCAGGAAGAAGCTTATTCAATTGCAAAGTTTTTTTGTTTATCTTATGGGGAGCTGCTGGAGTGTGTCCTCCACCTCCAGATTACGGTAAAAGCTCTTTGCCTAATAAGGGTCTTTTCCGTGAATTTAGCAGAACAGAAGCTAGAGCCCCTACATACTAAGCATCTAGTTTCCAGAGATGGCCACGGAAACTGGGGATTTTGTATATCTGCTCCCCAAGACGGCTTTCTGCAGGACATAGGAAACCGCACCCTCCACCTGGGGTCTAGGATAGCGTGTGCTGTAAAAAGGGGCCCTTCTGGGTTTCTTTTATAATTGCGACTGTGTTTCATGCCACGCTCCGGTTGTCCCTCTGACCACCTCTCTTCCGACTTTAGGTAAGGGCATTGCCTGGCCCTGGAAACTCATATACTGTCGAGCAAAGAAGATGTTTGATGTCAACAATTACAAAGGCAGGTAAGAAAAAACTTGAGCAGAGCATTTCTCTAGTCTTTGCTGATACTGTAAATCAAAACGTACACAACAAAATCTTGAAGAGTTTCGTGTGTGAAACCAGATGTGCCGTCAGGTGTATGTCTCCAAAGTCCCTTTCAGTTTCCACCTCTTGAATAAATCTTCTGTCATCTTCCCCTTTCTAAATCCCTGGCTTTTACTTTATGCTGTCAATTGTAGCATTCTCCACGCGCTGCCTCTTAGCGTCACCTGTGCAGTTTTCTCGGCAGTCTCCTAAGTTGTAAGCTCCTTGCGAACCCAGACGTTCCTTCTCAGTGTGATGTGTGCCCTTCAGCACTGAGCCCAGTGCTTTGGGTTTTCAGTAAATATTTGAAGGTGGGGGTGAGCATTTGTGTGAGGTCATTTAAGTGTGATTCGGTAACATCAATGCAGAGCTTCATGTGGCGGTAGCCCTTCTGTCCTCCCTTTTTTCCTAAATAAAATACCCAATTATGTTCTGTTTCCAACATTCCAAATAAATCAAATGTAGACTGAGCGTCAGTGGTGGGTAAGCACTCTGCTTAAGGACAAAGGGATGAGGGAGAAAGCATCAGCTCCTACCCTTGAGGGCCCAGACAGCCACCTAGGGCTCAACTACTGATCTCACTTCCAGGAGGCAGATGGAGTGAATCTGTCACGGCCAGTTGGGTCCTACTGAGCGCCGTGATCTTGAATCAGGACATAGGTACTATCAGAACGTAACATTGATATGACCTCGGCTTCTTTTTAAAAATTTTACCAAAAGAAATAAACCGGAAGTAGAAGAAAGGCGCCTCCACACAGACTGAAACCTGCCCTCTCTTTTTCCCAAGCCCCCGCCATGTACTTTAAGGAAATTCACTAAGGGTGACATTTTAAGTGGGACCAAAATGATGCTTTTGGTAAATGAATGAGGTAACCTGTTTTTCTACCTGTTACATCACTGTGGGAAATGGCATTTTTCAAATAATGAAGGTCTGTCATTCTGATAATAAAGTTCATTCACTGGTACCATATTACTTGTGTTGTGCTGACCATTTACCCTTAAAGTATGTTTCCAACTTAAGGAACTCTTAAGTGAAAAAGCCATAGAAAGTCAAAAATCAAAGAATTGTAAGGCTCCAAGGGGCCATGGAGGTCAGTACACCTGTTTCCTCATTTTCGTACACTCTGTTTTTCTCTCATGTCCTCTTTTTTGTTGCTTCAAGGGTACTTTTAAGTCTTGTTTTAAATCTCAGGAAGACCCTGCTTGCCTTATAAAGGAAACTGCTAAAAAGCTTGATTCTTAATGGTGAAGGATTTCGCATCTCTGTTCACCATGCTCTGCATTTTAGATCCATTTCTGAGAATGCTAGGATCTTACTGTCCCCCGGTAGTTGTGGATCATCCTCAATAGAAATGGTTAGTATTTTATTAGGGCTGCTTTTGTGTTGCATTAGTAATAACATAAACTACCACTTCTGACCCCTCTTCCTTCCCACCAAAAAGGAATTATAAAATGTCATAATGATGGCTTTTTTCCCCTTAAACATTTAAGATGTTTAATCTCAAAATCTGCATATATTATAGTGCACTTTAGTTCTTTTCTTTTAATATATTTGCTTTTATGTGGGATTGCTGCCTCTTAACTTCCTTAAACTGTGACCGATTTGTGCTAAGGCATCTGTCACATCTTTTATTTTTGTCTGTGTTCGGTCTTTGTTGTTGCGCACGGGCTTTTTCTGGTGGTGGCGAGCAGGGCCTACTCTTCATTGCAGTTTGTGGGCTTGTCATGGCGGTGGCTTCTCTTGTTGTGGAGCATGGGCTCTAGGCGCACGGGCTTCAGTAGTTGTGGCTCTCAGGCTCAGTAGTTGTGGCGCACAGGCTTAGTTGCTCCACAGCATGTGGGATTTTCCCAGACCAGGGATCGAACCCATGTCCCCTGCATTTGCAGGCAGGTTCTTAACCACCGCGCCACCAGGGAAGTCCCTGTCTCATCTTTATTGAGCACCTGTTGTCTGTCAAGCATTACCGGGTTCCAAAGTGTAGAAAACTGACAGGGTCCCCACCCTCCGAGGACTTCCCCTCCAGAGCTGTGCTGTCCATCCATGTGACCACCAGCCTCATGTGGCCATGGAGCACTTGAACTGTGGTTAGTCCAAGCTGAGATGCGCTGAAGAGTGAAGTATACAATGGACTTAGAAGGCTTGGTGTGGAGAAGAGAGTGTAAAGTATCTCATTCATACTTTTAGGTTCTGATTACATGTTGAAATGGCTGCATTTTTAGTATATTGAGTTAAATAAGATATGTTATTAATTCATTAAAACTAAATAAAATTAGGGACTTCCTTGGTTGTCCAGTGGTTAAGACTCCGTGCTTCCACTGCAGGGGGTGTGGGTTTGATCCTTGGTTGGGGAACTAAGATCCCACATGCCGCATGCTGCCGCTAAATAAAACCCCCAAACACATGGAAGGCAGAGTGGAATGGTGGAAAGTGGTCCTTGGTGATTTGACTGAGCTCCTGGATTAAGCTCACCCTAGGGCCCACTTGTATCTGGACTTTTCAATTGCCTGAGCCAATAAATTATCTTTAAAAAAATTAATAAAATTAATTTTCACCTGACCACTAGAAAATTCTAAATGACATCTGTGGCTCATATTTCCATTGGCCAGTGGTGGCCTAGACGAAGGGTCAGATAAACCGGGGAAGCCACGAGCGTACAGTTGCCAGTGGTGACGGGGGCAGTGAGAGAGCAGCAGAGTGTCCTGTGGGAGAGGACAGCAGGACACCTCCAACCAGGTGGTCAGGGAAGCCCTCTCTGAAGATGCACCATTTAAGCTGCTTCTGAAGAGCTTGCAGGAGCTTTCCAGCGGTGGAGGGAGGCCATTCCCAACACAGGTCCAGAGGCTTCGAGGTGAGAAAGGCCGATAAGGCCAATAGGGTTGAACTTAGGGAGCACCGAGCTTTGCAGGCACAGTCAGAAGTTTGGGTTTTATTGTGTGAAGCCTTTATGGATTTGGCTGGGGAATAGCATGATCAGATTATTTGCCCTGGCCTCTGTGTAAGTGAGCCAGGGACTGCGGTGATTGACTTACAGGGTGCTCATGGTTGCGATGCCGAGACAGGAAGTATCTGGGCTCAGGACCTTGGTAGGACTGCGCTGAGCAGGTTTCCTGACAGCCCGCCCTATACGGCTTCTCCCAGCGTCTCAGCGTGCTGCAGTGAGAATAGTGGTTTTAAGCTTGTGGTTAACGCTTAGCTGTGATCTGTTTTCCCTTCCTCTAAGGTATAGCAAAGGAGATACCGAGAAGCTAAAGATATACCAGTCCCTCCATGGAAACGACTGGAGAAAGATTGGCGAGATGATGTCTGGAAGTAGCCTCTCTGTGGCCCTAAAGTTCTCCCAGATCAGCAGTTGTAAGTCGTGGTCTCTAGAGCCCACTTTGGTGAACAAATCAGCCCACAGTGGCCCAGGGCCCAGGCATCACTGCAGGCCTGTCTTCTGAAAGAGTCATCACTCTTTCAGCCATTCTCTTACTGATTCATTTATTTCTTCATGCATATTGATGCAGCCTTTATTCACCAGACTGATTTCTGCCACACGTTATGTCAGTAGCTTTCAGTGTGACTCCAACTGCCAGGTAAACTGAAACCCACTCAGCCGGTGGGCAGGAGAACCTGGGCCACCAAGGTCCTTTCCCCCAGGTGACCAGGGAAACCATCAAAGGGAGGGCCTGTTAGTCAGGGACGTTTCCCAAAGCCAGTGTCAGTCGTCTCTTGTCTGTTCTCTTCTTTCATAAAAAGCTTCCTTGGTTATATTCTTCACCTTAAAAAGTCCCCAGTTGCTTTCAGAAGAGAGTCCTTAGTGGGTGTTAGCTTCAGCCCAGAGGCTCACATGCTCCGGCCCTGCAGGCAGAGCCGTGCAGCGGGTCCCAGCAAGGCGTCTGCATGTCCGCACGTGGTAAACTCTGAGGTGGTGGAGACCACGCCTTTTGTGCCACCAACTCTGGCCACCGGTGCCACGCGAAGACTCAGCACAGCCAATTCTGCCAGTTTCCAAGAAGTAAAGCAAACATCTGGATTTGCACGTGTGTGTGAAATCAAGATCTTTTTTTTCTTGGGACTCTCTTTTTTAAAATAAATTTATTTATTTATTTATTTATTTATTTATTTATTTATTTATTTATGGCTGTGTTGGGTCTTCGTTGCTGTGAGCGGGCTTTCTCTAGTTGCGGTGAGCAGGGGCTACTCTTTGTTGCAGTGTGCGGGCTTCTCAGTGTGGTGGCTTCTCTTGCTGTGGAGCATGGGCTCTAGGCGCGCTGGCTTCAGTAGTTGTGGCGCACAGACTCTAGAGCGCAAGCTCAGTAGATGTGGCACATGGGCTCAGTAGTTGTGGCTCGTGGGCTCTAGAGCGCAGGCTCAGTAGTTGTGGTGCATGGGCTTAGTTGCTCCATGGCATGTGGGATCTTCCCAGACCAAGGATTGGGCCCGTGTCCCCTGCGTTGGCAGGCGGATTCTTAACCACTGCCCTACCAGGGAAAACCCTCTTGGGATTCTCTTGATTTTTAAATATTCATCCAAATTGTTATTGGGGAAATAGTAACAATAACATTCTGTAGGCCAGATCGAAGATATCTGTAGCCTTCCAGCTTGTGGCCTCTTCCTTAGCATGACTGTGAGCATGTAGACAAGAAGAGCGAATCATAGAAGCTTTTGATGCCCTGCACCAAGGACTGGCTTTAGGAATTTACAGGTGCTGGGACTTCCCTGGTGGTGCAGTGGTTAAGAATCCACTTTTCCACTTCAGAGGGCATGAGTTTGATCCCTGGTCAGGGAACTAGGATCCCACATGCTGCAGAGCAACTAAGCCCACACTCTGCATCTAGAGAGAAACCTGTGTGCCACAACGAAGGTCCTACGTGCTGCAGCTAAGGCCGAACACAGCCAAATAATTTTTTTTAATTAAAAAAAATAGCTTAATGAGTGCAATATGTAAAAAAAAGAAAGAAAAAAAGAAATTCACAGGTGCCTTCATCAAGTACTGTGGTGACGCCATTGTAGCTGTTAATTTCACTCCAGAAACTCTTGGGGAGAGTTATTTATATAACATGAAAGTCGTTTGGTTATTCTCTTTCCACTAAATGTTTGGGAACCTCACAATTTCTTGCAGTAGGTATTACTCTTAGAAACAGGAAGAACAGCTTTCTCGAAGATAAAAAAAAGATTGCATTAAGAAAGGATTTTTTTTCTTTGCAGTTGGTTGTGTATGTGTGTGTGTGTGTGTGTATGTGTGTGTGAGTGTGATTGGTCCTTAAAAGGAAACTATGGCCACTTTCGTAGTTTCATTTTGATTTGCATGTAACTGATAGTTTTTTTGGTTTTGTTTTGTTTTGTTTGGCTGCGTTGGGGCTTCATTGCTGCGCGCGAGCTTGTTCTAGTTGTGGCGAGCGGGAGTTACTCTTTGTTGTGGCGTACGGACTTCTCATTGCCGTGGCTTCTCTTGTTGCAGAGCACGGGCTCTAGGTGCGCAGGCTTCAGTAGTTGTGGCATAAGGGCTCAGTAGTTCTGACACGCGGACTCTAGAGCACAGACTTAATAGTTGCGGCGCGTGGGCTTAGTTGCTCCCCGGCATGTGGGAACCTCCTGGACCAGGGCTCGAACCTGTGTCCCCTGAACTGGCAGGCGGATTCTTAACCACTGCACCACCAGGGAAGTGCATAACTGATAGTTTTATGTTTGTGTAATTGAGATGTTGCCCATTGTCTTCTGAAAAGTGTCTGATTTACCTTTTTGTTTATAAAGGCTTTATTTTGGGACTTCCCTGGTGGTCCAGTGGTAAAGAATCCTCCTTCAGATGCAGGGGACGCTGGTCGGGGAACTAAGATCCCACATACCGCGGGGCAGCTAAGCCCGTGTTCCACAGCTGCTGAGCTCACGCACCCTGTAGCCCATATGCCACAAACTACAGGGGCCATGCACCACAACTAGAGGGAGAAAATTCACACGCCACAACTAGAGAGAAGTCCGTGCACCATAACAAAGAGCCTGCGCTGCAACAAAAGATCCCACGTGCTTCAACGAAGATCTCATGTGCTGCAACTAAGACCCAACACAGCCAAAAAAATAAAGAAAATAAATAAATTAAGGGAAAAAAAGACTATTTTTCTAGAGCAGTTTTGGGTTCACAGGTAAAGTGAGAGGAAGGTACAAAGACTTCCTACTTATCTCCTGCCCTACACATGCACGGCACACCCCCATTCTCAACACCCCCCAGCAGAGTGGTCCATTTGTTACAATCCGTGAAGCTACCTTGACACATCTTAACCCCCCAGAGTCCACAGTCCACATTAGGGTTCACTCTTGGTGTTGTAGCTTCTGTGGGTTTGGAGAGATGTCAAATGACAGATACCCCTCATCATCATTTTGTTGTTAATATTGTGTTTGAAAGCAAATAGATGAGCAACTTCAAGACCATCCTTTTATGTCAACAGAAAGAACTCATGGTGCTTGGAGCAAGACGGACACCCAGAAACTAATCAAGGCTGTTGAAGAAGTGATTCTAAAGGAAATGTCTCCCCAGGAGCTAAACGAGATGGATTCTAAACTCCAAGAGAATCCTGAAGGTCGCCTGTCAGTTGTTTGGGAAAAACTGTACAAAGGCATATCCTGGGTAGAAGTGGAGGCAAAAGTGGAAACCAGGAATTGGATGCAGTGTCAAAGTAAGTGGTAAGTTTGAGGCTTCTTACATAAATTTCAACAAGAAGCATTCCCTGCCCCTCTCTCAGCAACTTCCGGAGAGGGGTGGACTGCTGAGGTTACTAAGAATATCTGTAACGACCACGTGGAAAGCCTTACAGTAGGTCAAGAATGATCCTCTCTAATCCGCTGCTCCAACCACTTCAATATCGAAAGCTGATTTAAGTTAGCATTTAACCACCCCTGATTCATTGTGTGGCTTCTTCATAAAGAACTTGGACCTTTTTATTCTATTTATTTATTTATTTAATTGAAGTAGAGTTGATTTACAATGTTGTGTTAGTTTCTGGTGTACTAAGTGATTCAGTTGTGCATATATATTATTTTTTTTGATTCTTTTCCAATGTAACT
Source organism: Mesoplodon bidens (assembly GCF_964165515.1). Taxonomy (NCBI): domain Eukaryota; kingdom Metazoa; phylum Chordata; class Mammalia; order Artiodactyla; family Ziphiidae; genus Mesoplodon; species Mesoplodon bidens. The sequence goes on along the minus strand of NC_138180.1, from coordinate 42,593,624 downwards.
TATTACAAGATAGTGAATACAGTTTCCTGTGCTGTACAGTAGGACCTTGTTGTTTATCTATTTTATATATAGTAGTTTGTATCTGCTAATCTGCAATTTCAAATTTATTCCTGCCCCCTTTCCCCTTTGGTAACCATAAGTTTGTTTTCTGTATCTGTGAGTCTGTTTCTGTTTTGTAAACAGAACTTGAATCTTTTTAATATTGAATATTGACTTCTGATTTCTTCACTCTGTCCCTTTCTTCATAAAACAAGATTGTTACCTATTTATAGCATGAAAGAAATACAAAATTAACGTCTGGATATTTAGGAGGGAAATCACAAGTGTAGTGATCAGTAATACCTCCACCTTTTTACTTGTGCTTTCTAATTCAGCAGTTCCTCTGTCTTCATCCAAAGCAGGGCAGTCATACTCTTTCATCCTAGAACATCTTTAGGTACATCCATCATGAAGAAGTAGTTTCGGTCCAGATGTTGCTGCATGTTCTTTGCCCAACGTAGCTTTTCCCAGCCCTGGAGGGATTCCGAGCTAACTTTCAGCTGCAACATGACAGCTTGAAGCAGTGGTTCTACAGCCCACGACCCAGGTCTCCTGTATAAACGGGGCTCCATCATCCTGCATAAAGGGGGCTCCGTCATCTTGACCATTAAAGAAGAATGAAATCCAGAGTGGGCATGTTGTACGTTAAAAGCAAACTGCTAGATTATACTGAGTATTGTTTATATACCTTACAGTTCTGCTGTAGAATATTTATCTTACTAGAAGACTACCCTCAGGAAATAAGGACAGATAATGTTTTGGGGGGGAAGTGTGTAGTATGGAGGAACCAGAGCCCTTTCTACCCCTATATCTTAGGCTTAAAAAAAGGAGTGGGGACTTCTCTGGTGGTGCAGTGGTTGAGAGTTTGCCTGCCGATGCAGGGGACATGGGTTCGTGCCCTGGTCCAGGAAGATCCCACATGCCGCGGAGCGGCTAGGCCTGTGAGCCATGGCTGCTGAGCCTGTGCATCCAGAACCTGTGCTCTGCAACGGGAGAGGCCACAACAGTGAGAGGCCTGCGTACCGAAAAAAAAAAAAAAAAAAAAAGGAGTGGGGGCTTCCCTGGTGGTGCAGTGGTTAAGAATCCGCCTGCCAATGGAGGGGACACGGGTTCGATCCCTGGCCTGGTAAGATCCCACATGCCGTGGAGCAACTAAGCCCGTGTGCCACAACTACTGAGCCTGCACTCTAGAGCCTGTGAGCCATAACTACTGAGCCTGTGTGCCACAACTACTGAAGCCCACCTGCCTAGAGCCCGTGCTCTGCGACAAGAGAGGCCACTGCAATGAGAAGCCCATGCACCGCAATGAAGAGTAGCCCCTGCTCGCCACAACTAAAGAAAGCCCACGTTCAGCAATGAAGACCCAACACAGCCAAAAATAATTAATTAATTAATTAATTACTTTTAAAAAAGGAGTGGGTTATAAAGCCTCGGTTGGAAGATGATATGTCAGTGTCTTAAAAAGGAAATGATGAAGGGGAGCCGTGCTTCAGAATCAGCATAATTAAATAACATGCAAGGGTTCTTTTTTAATTTGAAGAAAAAAGTAGGAAACTTGAATGCTGAGCATAGGTTTACTTCATGAAACATTGAAATGGCATCAGCGGGTACATTTCAAACCAGTGAACATGGGCGGCTATTAGTAAAAACTCTCAGTTTCTCTGTGTGTGCCTCATGTACCTCCCTGCTCAAGAAAGTAAATGTCACAGCTCATGATCTGTCCATCAGATTGTGACAGATTTCACTCTTCAAGAGAAGCACTTTTTAAATATTTTTAATTGGGCTGCTTCTCTCATTAGGAACTTCAGGGAACCCTTTCCCTCAGCCTTGAACTTGGGGCCTTAGAGGAATCATGGAGTCATTGATCACTTTAGTAAATCTGTGTAGTTTGGTGTTTCAGCAGCTATAATGGTAATAAGAGCAATATCTCTCTGTTTGATAAACAAGCAAAAATAAATTGAGTCTACACAGCATCCTTTAGCACCTGCAAGCAGGCTTATTCTTTTTTTTTCCTCCCTTTTATTATACTGTTTATTATGGAAATTGTGTAACACACACCAACTTAGAACTCCTTGTATCCATCACTCATTTTCAATAACCATCAACTTTCTATCTCTTTATTTACCCTCTCCCACTTTAAAAAACTTTTAAAAAGGTATATTCTTGATGGTGGTAAATCTTAGCTGTGATGAGTTGCAAAAGTTATAAAGTGGTTCTGAATAAGGACAATTTAGATGAGGAAAACAAAGGACATTTTAATGGAAACTTTACCCCGAAAATAAACTGTTTTTCTTTCTTTCAATGTAGGACGGAAATTCTAACCAAGAAGAGGACAAATGGTCGGGACGTATACTGGGGACTTAATGCCCTACAGGCCAAGATCAACCTCATTGAAAGGTACATAAATAGAAAGTGACGATATTTTACCCGTTTTCCTCTCTAGCCAAAGAGTAATTGTTAAACAGCAGAATCTGCAGTAAGATTACCACGATTCATATTCCTGTTCCAGCACTTTCTACGTGCATGACCTTGGATGTGTTTCCTGCCTTTCTAGTTCTTGGTTTGTTCATGTTAAATGAGGATGATAATAACAGTACCTGCCTCTTAGTGTTATTGGCCGAAGAAATGAAATAATGCATGCAAAACGTAGCATGCACTCAATAAACATAGCTCTTTGAGTCTTTAAGGCTTTCACATAGACATTGCTTACTTCTGTCCATTGGAAAATGGAGGTAAATACTTCAGGCCGAGCCCTACTGCTCTCTAGCATGCATTAGTTGGCGTCACTGCTGCTTGGTCTTTAGTTTTGTCTTTGAGTTCCTGGTCCGTGCAGAGTCCTCCCTCCCCTGATTGACAGGGAGACACAGAACTGTTTTACAAAGACTGCGAGTCTAGTGGACCTGGCCTCATGTCCAATGAGGAACAGCAAAGAGCAGAAGAAACCTTTGGATTCTGGCCGCCCTGTCCAGCTTCATTATTCTTGCGCTCTGTCAGGAAGCCTGCTTCTCCTTCATTGGTGCGCTTCCTCGTTCTCCACGCTGGCGTGGCTGGGGTTTTTTTCCTCTACCAGAGACAGCAGAGACTAGCAGAGCCAAGGAGGGCATCTCACGTCAGGCAGGCCTGGGTTCCAATGTGGGTACCACCTATGAGTCATGAAACCTTGAGCCAATGACCCGAGCTCTCAACCCTGATTCCTGGCCTGTGGAAAGGACATAATCCCCTAGCTTCATCAGGTGGTGTTGAGGGTAAATGGACTAGTGGGTATCAAGGTCTTAACCCAGTGTTTGTCACTTAGTAAGTGCTGAGTACACATGTATACTACTCTTGTGTGTCTACATTGAATGGTGAAGTTGTGTTTTGGTTTGTTTGTTTGGTTGGTTTTTAATATTGTATTTATTTATTTGGTTGTGCCGTGTCTTAGTTGCAGCAGGCAGGTTCATTAGTTGTGGCATGCAGACTCTTAGTTGTGGCATACATGTGGGATCTAGTTCCCTGACCAGGGATCGAACCCGTGCGCCCTGCATTGGGAGTGTGGAGTCTTAACCACTGTGCCACCAGGGAAGTCCCTGTGTTTTTTTTTTTTTTAATTGAAGTATAGTTGATTTACAATGTTGTGTTTAACCTTTGCTATACAGCAAAGTGACTCAGTTATACATATATATATTCTTTTTCATATTTCATTCTTTTCTATTATGGTTTATCACAGCATATTTAATATAGTTCCTTGTGAAGTTGTGTTTTTTACTAGGCTTGGTGGGAGATGCAAAGGGCTCAGGAGGAGGAAGGGTGATTTTTTGGTCTGTAGCTCACCCCAAGACCTTGGGCTGACCTTGGGTTAGCATGCCAGTGACACTGGGCCTGTGTAACAGGGGAGCTGGAGCAGGGGTGAAGACGCTGAGGCCTTCCAGCTCTTAATATTCTGTGAGCCCATGAAGATGTGGATCCTGTTGATTTTTGGCTTGAAAACTTAATTTTTATTTTTTCTCATAGGTTGAATGAAATAAATGTGGAAGATGTTAATGAAATAGACTGGGAAGATCTTGCTAGCACCATAGGGTAAGGCCATTTGTTTAATATTAATCTAATGAAAAAATCAGAGAGGAGTTCTAATAAATGCCTCTCAGATTTGAAGAACAGGACTGAAATTCCTGCTGCTTATGGAACTCATCTATAAATTGTATTTGTGTATATATGTATTGGGAACACCCTGTCTACGTACCAGACCAGGTAAATCAGACCAGTCCTCCCTCCGCTCCAACCACCACCTCCACCCCAAGACACCTGAGAAGAGTGAATGAAATGTGTGCAGAGTCTCTTAAAAGCTTCATGGAGCACACCAGCTATGACTGGGATGAAGAACCCATGGTCCCTTTGCCCATAATTAGCCTTTTACCATTTGCCACATTGACTTTATCATCCCTCCCTTTCCCGCTCCCTTCTACAAGGGAATAGAATTCTTTCCCTTAACCGTTTCAGTGTTAGTGGTGGACGCCATGTCCTCAGCAAGGCTGTTATTCTGCATCAGCACAGTGATCGTACTGAGGGCACCTGACACTGATGCACTACTATTGTCTAAAACACAGCCCCCATGCAAATTTCACCCAGCGTCCCAGTCCTGTCCTTTATAACACTTTCCCCCTGATTTAAGATCCAGTCCAGGATCTGTCTCCTTAGAGTCTTCTAAACAGCAGAGTTGTTCTGCCTTTTCTTTTCTTTTTTTTAATTATTGGAGTATAGTTGATTTACAATGTTTCAGGTGTACAGCAAAATGATTTCTGTTATAGATTTTTAAAAATATATTTATTATCTTATTTATTTAATTTTGGCTGTGATGGGTCTTCATTGCTGCGCGTGGGCTTTCTCTAGTTGGGGCGAGCAGGGGCTACTCTTCATTGCGGCTCGTGGGCTTTTCATTACGGTGGCTTCTCTTGTTGAGGAGCACGGGTTCTAGGCGCGTGGGCTCAGTAGTTGTGGCTCGTGGGCTCTAGAGCACAGGCTCAGTAGTTGTGGTGCACAGGCTTAGTTGCTCTGCGGCATGTGGGATCTTCCTGGACCAGGGCTCGAACCCATGTCCCCTGCAGTGGCAGGCAGATTCTTAGCCACTGCACCACCAGGGAAGTCCCTCCGTTATAGGTTATTACAAGATATTGAATATAGTCCCCTGTGCTATACACTAGGTCCTTGTTGTTTATCTATTCTATATACAGTAGTGTGTATCTGTTAATGCCTTTGTCTTCTACGATGTTGAAATTGTGGGAAAATACAGGCTAGTTATTGTGGAGAACTTGCCTCAGCTGGGGAGTTTGTCAGACGCTTCTTCACTGTTAGATTCGGGTTTTGTATTTTACACGGGAATCAGTCACGGGGGAGGCTGTGTTTGTATCACCAGGTCACATCCCATCATGAGGCATGTGGTTCTGATTTTGATCCCCTGGCTCTGGCGGCCTCTGCCACACTGCCCCACTGTAGAAAAGTAAGTTTTTCTCTTGGTGAAAAGAAACGGCCACAGGGAGATATTTTGAGACCACATCAAGCTCCTGTTCCTCTTCGGATTTGCCTCAGTGGTTTCGGTGTGCTGTTCCTTTGCATTTCTCCTCTGAGGAGTGAGATTTCATCGGTTGTCACTGTCTGTCTTCATTGCTATGGTCCTTGCATTTTCAATCAGTTCCTGCCACTGGAGGAGAGGCCATCACTCTGAAGACCTGAGTTCACTGCTGGCCAAGCAACAGAGAGCTGGCTGGCAAAGCACAGTCCCTCTAAGCAATGCAAACTGTTGAGCATCACAGGGCTCAGGGGTTGGTGGGCTTTGGGAGGTGGGGATGTTGAGGGACTGTCTGGCCTTTAGTTCGGGAAGGGTGCTGAGGGGAACAGGGCTGCCATAACCTGGCTGCCTTTCAGAAACGTGGCTGCTGGCGTGAGGTTGTCACTGATCCATTAGGAAGGGTGTAAACTGGTTCTGCTGGTTAGTTATTTACACCTTGGGATTATGGACAAAGAACAATCAGTCCTTTTTTTTAACTTGGAGAATTGGAATCTTTTCGTGGCAGGCCCTGTTGGGAGTCACAGACACATGCCCATGGTTCCAAACCCTTTCCTCTTCTAGCTCGTCTCAGGGGTGGGGCACCAGCTCTTGGGTGTGGGTCCCTGAGAGGGGAGGGTGTTAGGGGCTTTGAAGGAAGGCTGTCCTGCTGTGTACCCCACCAACTCCCATCCTAAGAAGTATTCATGTCGACAGGTCCCTCCCTTTGTAATATCAAACCCCTTTTGAAAAATCTGACTTTTCCAATAAATGTTTGTGTATCTTGTGACATTGCCTCAGATCACATTTCTTAAATTAAAATGGGTTTTTAATGATTTTAAGTAGAATTATATACTTAAATATTGATTGTTCTGGTTAAGGTTTAGAAATCTCAAAGCTGTAAAACAGACATCATGGCATCCAGTCAAATACCATTGGAAATAGTACATCCTCAAAGTTTTAATAACAAATTAAAACAGTGAAAATAATTAAATTAGAAGTTCGATCTCTTCAGGTTCGTTAAGCCTCCCTTGTGAATTGTTTAGGCAGGATTTTAAAGAAAGCATCTCCACCTAATGAGATGTAACACCTACTTCGTTTGAAAATGTCCAGGTCAGTTATTGTTACTTCTTGAAGCCTGAGCTTTGATCTGCAGAACAACCTGTGTGTGGGGTGCTGTGGGAAGAGGGAAGGCATAGATGCCCTAGATCTTGGGCTTTGCAGTCAGGTGGACCGGGCATCAAGTCCTGGGACTCTGCTCATAATTTAGCCAGCCTTGGGCAGGTCATTCCCTCACTTGCCTCTGCGTCACGGTTTCCTCATCTGCGCAGCGTTGTAACAGCACCGTGATGAGGACGACAGCAAGGAGACAGTGCGTGTCATGCCATGCACACGCGGCGGGCAGCTGCTGCCATGAAGAGGCAGAGAGAGCCCAGCCATCTTGTACTTCCACATACCTAGCAGATCCAGTTATTCCCACTAATCATATAACAACTAGATTAATTAATTACTGAAACAAATATGCCACGCTTTTGTGGCTTAGGAAATGAGTGCCCAGGAAGTGAAGTTAGTGATTTTCACTTTAAAAAAATATTTAAGATGTGGTTGTTTCTGTCCTACTTATTGTAAATGAAAAGTGGATTTGACTCACCAGAATATCGTAAGCATCCACTTTATTTAGCTTTGTAAAGTAAAAAATCCCGACCCCTGCTTTTGCATTGCGACAAATATATAGTTAGCCTGAAGGTAGTGGTTAAGAGTGTAGGATTTGTGAAATGTTGCCATTGGCAGCAACATGGATGGACCTAGAGATGATCATACTAAGTGAAATAAGCCACACAGAGAAAGACAAATAGCATAGGATATCAATTATATGTGGAATCTTTAAAAAACTGATACAAATGAACTTACTTACAAAACACAAATAGACTCACAGACATAGAGAACAGACTTTTGGTTACCAAAGGGTTAGCGGGCGGGAGGTAGGGGGATAACTTAGGAGGCTTGGATTAACATCTACACACTACAGTATGTAAAATACATAAACAATAAGGACCTACTGTATAGCACAGGGAACTATACTCAATATCTTGTAATAATCTATAATGGAAAAAAATCTGAAAATATTTTATATATATATATATATATATATATATATATATATATATATATATATATATATATATATGTACAACTGAATCTTTCTGCTGTACCCTTGAAACTAACACATTATAAATTATCTATACTTCCATTAAAAAACACTGATATCAAAAAAAAAGAAAGAAAAGTAGAATTTGGAGTGGACCCAATTGAAGTCCCAGCCCTTCCCCCCTATTCACTGTAAGATCTTGGGCATCTTCTCTTGGGTTCCCCATCTCCAAAACGAGGGATAAGCATAGGAGGCCCCACACAGAGTGGTCGTGAGGGTTATTTGTTGCTCTGCGGAGAGCCCTCAGGGTGGGGCTGAAGACAATGTTAGCATCAGCCCCTGTGAGCTAGTGTTACACCTTGTCTTCTCAACTGGTAGTTTAGATTATTCTAGTTTAGACAGAATCCGTGTTGTTGTACTTCTGTTTTTCTTCCTTTTGTGTGTGTGTGTTTAACCAGATGAACAATAGCTTTTCATACGTGTCTTATTTTTCTCACATGTGTAGACATGAGGATTAAGAAAGCTGCTTAGGTCTGTAGACCACCCCTCAATCAATGCACTTAGTACACAGGACTGAAATGATTAATTTTTAAACTGCCACTAACTTTTTGACACCTTTTCCTTTCTAAAGGGGTGTTCCTCCATCTTATGTCCAAAGTAAATTTTATAAGCTGAAAGCTTCCTGTGTTCCGTTTTGGCAGAAGAAGACTTTTCCAGGTCAGTATTTTCGATATCTGAATAGTTAAAAACGCAGCATATGGGGACACACGCTGGTAGTGTGACCTTGGGTAGTGACTTTTGGGAACCTCAGATTCTTCAAATGGAAAATGGTAAAAATTGGCAAATTATAACCCCTACCTGACAGGACTTTCAAAAGTACTAAATGAGATAATGAGCTTGAGAAGTGTGGTCACCAGGCCGCCGGGCGTTTAGCAAGCACTGGGTGAGGAGCTGCGAGTGCTTCTGGATTGCACAGCACACATGCTCACACCACATGCCTGCACACACACTGATGCACAAAAAACTGGAGGTACAGTTTCTTCTCTGCAGCCATTTGTAGGTGGTTTACATATGTAATTCCCAAACCTGGACTATCGGAGTCAGGTGGGGAACTTGGGAAAAAAGATACATACCTGGGTCTCATCCCAGACCCAGTCGATCCTAGTCTCTAGTCTGGGTCCAGAGGCTAGATTTTTCTCTAACAAGCTCACAGATGAGTCGCCAGTGGCCTGCCCAGCATCATTGTTTGGGAACCACTGGTTCGGGTAACACTGCACCCTGCAGTGTGTGACAAAATGCTCCTTGCTTTCAGCGGACAGCACTTCCTGGGTTTGAATCCTGGCTTCGCCCTCCTGACTCTATGACTTTGGATGAGCTTCATGTCTTTATGCCTCATTTGAAACACGGGTGAACAATAGTGCCTACCTCACAGCATTTTTGAGAGGATTGAATGACTATGAATAAAGCAGTTAGAGCCAGGTCTTGCACACAGTAGTGCCAGTAACAATGCATTGTCATCATCTGTGCCGTCCATCCTTTGACCTTGGGAAGAGGCTTTGTCAGATCATCTCAAGATTCAGTTTCTTTTCTTTAGAGATTATAGACTACCTTCATGAGACTAGTCTACCGTTGCTTAAAGAAAAATTAGAGAAGAAGATGGAGAAAAACGGGACTGAGATCCAGACTCTGGCAACCCCCAAGCCAGTCTTCCTGTTTCGAGACATCTTTTGTTGTGACGATGACAGTGAGGGAGAAGACGGAGATGAACAATGTTAAGCGGCTGATACTCTCTTGTCCATTTTTCTAGGTCTGGTTGTGTTTATGTACGTGTCAATAATGCTATTTCCACTATTGATTTTACTGAAGAAGGTGCAACAGCCAAAGGAAGGGTATGAAAATAATAACATACTGTGGAACAGTAAAAATTGATTCACATTTCATATTCAAGTTTGTCTGAATGTGAAAAGAAAGGCGAGTACATGAGTTGATTTAATATTTTCTGTGCTATTATATTGAAAATTATCATATTGAAAATACTTACAACTAATGGTTTTCATACAACAACAGGATCCCAAGTCCCTCTAATGGCAGCAGAGGGTAGTCATGTCCAAGGAACATTTTCTTTTTTTTTTTTTTTTTTTTTTTTATGGCTGTGCCACATAGCTTATGGGATCTTAGTTCCCCACCGGGGATTGAACCCAGGCCCTCGGCAGTGAAAACGCAGAGTCCTAACCCCTGGACCGCCAGGGAATTCCCCAATGAACATTTTCATGGTGTGGATTCAACTATACGTGCATTCAGCAAAACAGAGAATGTTAACAATTTTAATAATGCATGCCATTTTTTTCTGTGTTTCAGTTGTTTAGATGTATATTTTAGTGTGTGTGCGTATTAGGTAAGTGGTACAGGGACGTTTGTGTTCCTGGAAGCTGGTTTCGGTTCCCATGTGCCTGTCATGGTGTGCGTATCTCATCTTCCCGAGTGTGATTCTAGTGTTTAAAGATAAGTATTTTTCATACAAGATGCCCTCTCAAAGCCAGTCACAGAATTCTTCTGGTGTTTAACTGGAAAAAACAAAGAATCCAGCAGTCTCTTCCATTGCTTCTGGAAAAACTGCCTCTGTTAGACTTCCCTTGCTGGCAAGGGGAATAAAGTGCCCAGGCTTCTAGCCTCATCTGTACAGGGGAGAACATAGAAAGGAAGGTGTGGGTGAGCAATATCCCATACAGTGAGGCCACCCTCTGGGCCAAGGTGCAGCACCCTTGTCTCCTGCGTGTAGCATCATGCTGTGTGATGTTGGTTAATTCATCCACAAAGCTAGACATGTTTCCAAGCTTGCCGTCATCAGAGAAGGAAGAATAGAGAGAAACAAGTTTAGGAGTCCTCATTCACCAGTATATCCACAGCACCTATCATGGTGTTGTGCAAATAATAGACACTCAATAAATATTCAGGGCACAAATGAGTATTTTCTTTTTAAAAGTTAATTAATTACTTTATTTTTGGCTGTGTTGGGTCTCCGTTGCTGCAGAGGCTTTCTCTGGTTGCGGAGAGCAGGGGCTACTCTTCATTGCAGTGCACGGGCTTCTCACTCTGGTTGCTTCTCTTGTTGTGGAGCACGGGCTATAGGTATGTGGGCTTCAGTAGTTGTGGCCCATGGGCTCATTAGTTGTGGTGCACAGGCTTAGCTGCTCCGCAGCATGTGGGATCTTCCTGGACCAGGAGGTGAACCCATGTCCCCTGCATTGGCAGGCGGACTCTTAACCACTGCGCCACCAGGGAAGTCCCAGAACAAATGAATATTTTCTTTTTAATAAGCATCTTGCCTTTAGTCACCTCCTTCTATCTGTCAAACATACCAATCTTCAGGCTGATGGGAATATAAATTACATGTTCCTTTTGGAGGACAATCCGGTAGAATACATCAAAGCCTTAAGAATGTACATATTCTGAGGTCCAGCAATTTCACTTCTAGGACCTAAAGAAATAATAGAACTAGTGTAAAAGAATGGCACATTTATAATATGGAAACTAGAAAAATGAATGTTCTTTCATAGGAAATTTACTATATATGATGGTGTATTCCTAGAATGGAATATTAGGCAGTAATTAAAGAATGATAATGAGGGACTTCCCGGGTGATGCAGTGGTTAAGAATCTGCCTGCCAATGCAGGGGACATGGGTTCAATCCCCGGTCTGGGAAGATCCCACATGCCACAGAGCAACTAAGCCCATGCACCACAACTACTGAGCCTGCGCTCTAGAGCCCGCAGGCCACAACTACTGAGCCTGTGTGTCACAACTACCGAAGCCCACGCTCCTAGAGCCCGTGCTCCACAACAAGAGAAGCCACTGCAATGAGAAGCCCACGCACCACAACAAAGAGCAGCCTCTGCTCGCAGCAGCTAGAGAAAGCCCACGCATGACAACAAAGACCCAACACAGACATGAATAAATAGATAAATTAAAAAAAATAATGATAGTGATAGATTTGTTTAACATACAAGGTAAACAGTATCATCAACTAAAATATATACTGTTTTTCATTCAGAAGTGTACATATTATCTTCTTAATTTTGTAACAGTAAAAAAAAATAGGGACTTCCTGGTGGTCCAGTGGTTAAGACACCTTGCTTCCAATTCAGGGGGCACAGGTTCGATCCCTGTTGGGGGAACTAATATCCCACATGCCGCGTGGTGCAGCCAAAAAAGAAAAAAAAAAAATGTGTAAATAGAGTTGCATTACAGAGTAACGGAGGAATTAAACCCAAAGTGTTGACAGTGGTTCTCTCCGGGGAGTGGGATTGTGAGTTTATAGGTTAGAAGTCTTGACTTGCAAGTGCCAGAAAATGAGACTCAGATAGCTCAAAGGAATCCGGGGACTCTCAGACTGAAAATCCAGAGGGAGAGGATGGATCCAGCTACTCGGAGTCCCCAAAATGTGTTTTCTTGCTGATTCTCAGCTCTCCCTTCTCCAGAGTCCACTTCATCTTCAATCCACACAAGGGGCCCCTTGGTCCTGAGGGGTGCCTTCATAGAGCCCCATGTTATCGCATCCTTATTATTACTTAAATAGAGGATGCCATTCAGAGAAGAGAACAATAGCTCTTGCTTAAGTCCTGGGTTTCGTTCCCAGTGCCCAAATTAGAGCTTGTGCCCAACTCTGAGCCATCACTGTAGCCACAAAAAATAGGATGGTCTTCAACCCATCTGGGCTCATGTCTGGAGCTCGGATTTAGCTCAACCTGCCTTAAATGGCTGAAAGGGTAAATACCCCTGTGGACAATTGTTCCCAATTGTCATCTCTATTCTGCATTGTTATCACCATACAAACAAGCCATGGTGTTAGCTATCTTTTTTATTTTTATTTTATTTTTTTTGCGGTACGTGGGCCCCTCAATGCTGCGGACCCTCCCGCCGCAGAGCACAGGCTGCGGACGCGCAGGCCCAGCGGCCATGGCCCACGGGCCCAGGTGCTCCGCGGCATGCGGGATCCTCCCGGACGGGGGCACGGACCCACACCCCCTGCACTGGCAAGCGGACCCCCAACCACTGTGCCACCAGGGAAGCCCAGTATTAGCTATCTTTGATTCTATACAGGTAGAATCAATTACCACTTTCTGCTACACTCCCCCAACTGCCCCCAACTTCTAAATGCTCATGTTCCTCGAGACTTTTTGGACTCTTCACATTCTCCCGGTGCCTCGAAATAACATCTATGTGCTGATGGCTCCCAAATGTGTAGTTATAGGTCAGATTCTCCCCCAATCTCCAGGCTAAAATATTAATCTACCTACCTGCCATTTCCATTCAAACGTCTGAGCTGTTTGACCATAAGGTTAAAAAGGACTTTAGTTTCTCAGAGCAGTTTTAGGTTCACAGCAAAATTCAGAGGAAGCTACAGAGATTTCTGATATACCCGCTGCTGCCCCCCGCCATATGCATAGTATCCCCCATTACCAACATTCCCTACCAGTGTAGTACATTTGTTACGACTGAGGAACCTGCGGTGACACGTCATTATCACCCAGAGTCCATAGTTTTCATTAGGGTTCACTCTTGATATGTACATTCTATGGATTTGGACAAATGTATACTGACCTGTATCAGTCCTTTAATATCAGAGTACTTTCACTGCCCTAAAAATCCTCTGTGCTCTGCCTGAAAGCTCAGTCAGTTCACAAAGAAGATACACTAATTCTCAATCTGCACATGAATAGATGTTCTAGGGCTTCCCCGGTGGCGCAGTGGTTGAGAGTCCTTCTGCTGATTCAGGGGACACGGGTTCGTGCCCCAGTCCTGGAAGATCCCACATGCTGCGGACCAGCTGGGCCCGTGAGCCATGGCCGCTGAGCCTGTGCTCCGCAACAGGAGAGGCCGCAACAGTGAGAGGCCCGCATTCCACAAAAGAAAAGAAAAGAAAAGATGTTCTACATCATTATTCATTAGGGAAATACAAATGAGGCACCATTTTAACCCATTGGGATGACTGAAATTTAAAATACTTACAATAGGGGTAGTATTGACAAGGATGTGGAGCAAATGGCAGTCTTATACTTTGTTTATGGTAATTGAAGATGGTAAAATCACTTTGGAAATGGCTTGTAAATTCTTGTAATGTTAAAGGCACACCTACCCTGTAACCCAGCAATTCCACTCCTGCATATTTATCCATGTTAAATGAAAACATATGAGCATAAAAAGACTTGTACAGTAGTGTTCACAACAGCTTTATCTATTAACAGTGGAAAACTTGAAACCACCCAATATTCATCAGTAGATGACTAAAAGAAAAAAACCCAATTGTGGTGTATTCATTGAATGATACCCTTCTCTGCAATAAAAATGAATTGCTGATACATACAGTAACATCTGTGGACTTCATACACTTCCTGTTGAACAAAAGCAGATGGTCAAAAGAATACATAGTGTATAATTCCATTGATAGAGTTCTAGAATAGTCTAAATTAATCTATGATGATAGATATGTTGATAGAAGTCAAATCAATGTTTCCATTGGGTGAATGGGGAGAAGATTTTCTGCCAAGTGTCCCAAGGGCACTTTTCTGGCAGGAAGAAAATGTTTTATATCATGATTAGAGATGGTTACATGAAATTATGGAGTTGTTAAAATCTCTCAACCATACACCTAAAATGTGTACTTATTGTGTATAATTGTCTATAAATTATATAAAGTTGACAGAATAATGGACTAAGAGGCTACAATGAAGGTTAATGATGATGAAGTCAATAGAAATTATAATATAACAAATAATTTAGTAATTCATTAAGAACAGATCCATTTCAAATAGAAATAATGTGTAACATGTTCTTGGATTGTTGATGATCCAAATAATGATGAGTAATGAGTCAAATGATCAAACTGGAAAAAGTACTGAAATTTTGACATAAAATACTGACATATAAAACTCACAATCTGGGCTTCCCTGGTGGTGCAGTGGTTGAGAGTCCGCCTGCCGATGCAGGGGACACGGGTTCGTGCCCCAGTCCAGGAAGATCCCACATGCCGCGGAGCGGCTGGGCCTGTGAGCCATGGCCGCTGAGCCTGCGCATCCAGAGCACAGGCTCCGCAACGGGAGAGGCCACAACAGTGAGAGGCCCGCGTACCGCAAAAAAAAAAAAAAAAAAAAAAAACTCACAATCTGTATCTAAAAATGAGAAAATCTATGACAACCTAGTAGTAATGTGTTATCAATTCCAAGTACTTAGGTTCAATCATTACACCAGAAACTTTATGTGTTCTGAATTCTTACAGCTTATCTGTGAAAAAAGGCTTGATCCAAATTTTTTAAACTTGACAATCCTAAAATGTGCATATTATCAAACGAAGTATTAATTTGAAATGTTCATAAACACAATAAAATTTCATCAATCTTACTAGAAAAGAGACTGAATTACATTTGTGTTCCTTGTATAGAAAATGATCTTCAACCTCATTGCTGAGATAAAAGTGTATGAAGCCCAAATATATAACTTTTATAGAGTTGTGTTTTCAGCTTAAATATTTTTTTTCTGAATTTTTAGTATTTGTGGGGTTTGTCCATTTAAAAAAGTTGTGATTTTTGCTATTCATTTCAAATAAATATTAAAGACACCCCTCAAGTTGTGTAAACTTTGGGCTCTACAACTCCTGAGCATACCTTGGGTCAATGAATCTCTGAGTATAAAAAGCAATTCACGGAAAAATGCATTCAGTCTAATTTGATAAAGCTCAAAAACACGCTAAGCTTCAAATATTTACAGATTAAAGACAAACGTGGTAATATTATAAGGAAAGACCCACAGCGGGCTCCAAAGCAGGATGAAATTATGGCTTCAGTGGCCCTAGGCACTTTTTGCCTTCAGGGGCACTCTCCTCCTTAAAAATACCAAAATTTATATTTTATGACTGTATTGGTGTAAAGACAAATAAATGGTAAATATTAAAAGATTTTCTTCAACGTAATATTCCACTTGTTTTTCTGATTTTATAAGAAGTTAAAACATTTCTGTGTGTCCCTAGCCCAAGCTACCCTGTAAAATGGAGGAGCCCCTCTGTTCAGGATTCACGGTAATATTCCGTTTCTTACACTGTGGTGAGTAGCTTAGCATTTTATAAATATCCTTTCATGGCTACTTTAATAAAAACGTATGTAATACATTCTTCAAGGATACACATTAAAATGGTTATCTCAGGGAAATAGAGATTCCGGTGATTTTTTTTCCATCTTCTCTTTCAGAAAAAGTTTTTTTTTTTTTTTAATAGCCAGCCAGATCCCTATTTTACAAAAGTATTAATATTATTTTAAAAAGGATACCTACGCAAGTTATAGTGCAATATAGTTCCGCACAGTTTTGTAACTTTCGTATTTAAACACTGGATTTGAATTTGGCCAACACAGTCCGCCTGACAGAGAAAAATCTAGAAACGAGAATAACAGTCTTTGCCTCCCGCTGGGATTGTTAAATTTCCATAATAGGCATCGGGGCTTTCCGATAAGCCACGCCCTCTTTCTGGAATGTTCTTCAGCAGGACCCTGCCCACTTCTTCCCTGGCTCACCCCTTCTCATTCTTTGGTTAGGGTTTTCTGCTCAGTAAGATCGTCGCTGGCTGACCGGTCTGGATCGGGCCTAACTCAGCCTCTGCTTTCCTTTAGAGCCTTGATCAGAACTAGTAATTATTTGTTTTTCTGTCTCCTCTATTAGAGTATAAGCTAGTGGTGACGCCTCATCGTCGAAGTCAGCAGTAAGCGTTAAAAGAAAAAAAAAAATGGGTAGGCTTCCCAGGGGGTTTTACTGTTATATTCTGTACTGTTTTTCCTCTTTCCAATACTTAATGTATCCCTTTTCTATGATACAAAGTATATACTTCCCCCAAAGTACGTGTTGATTACATATTATATTTTAGGTCTCTAAAGGAAATCGAAAGAGAAAAACAATTCCTTCGCAACCCGTAACACCCCTGCTGAAACTCCTGAGGCGTCTAAAAGGGAAGAAAAAGGACTGGGCGGAAAAGACAGCAGGGTAAGCGTCCAGGTCGCCCGGGGTGGGCGCATCGGTGGGCGGCCGCTACCCGGAGAAATCCGGGTCAAGGCCGCGGTGGAACCTCGGCCTCAAGCTTTCCCCCAGACCCCGCCCCTCACGGACGCTCCTGATTGGGCGGCCCTGGGAGCCCGGAAGTGACGCCACGCCGGGCTTCCCGGCCTCCAGGCGGAGCCCGGGCGTGTCTCTTCCCACGCCCCGCCCCTCGGGGCACCAAAACAAGAAAGCGGCGGCCGGGGCGGGGCCTTCGGACGGCCGACGCCACGCAGAGGGCGGGTCCTGCGCTCGGGGCTTCTTCGGTTGGGTGGTCGGTTACGGATGTTGGCGACTGATCGCAGGCCCGCACTTCCGTTCTCGGCCGACTGTTGAGTTGAGGCACGGAGGCGGAGGCTGGTTAGCGGCCGGGGGGAGGCCGAGACGGGTGAGGAGAGCGTTGAACTCACGGCTGCTGGCCCGGTGAGCGTGGGAGTGCGCACGGTGTAACCGTCGCAGCGTGTGAGGCCCGGGCGGGTGGGGTAGGGGCGGCGTGAGCTCGGCCGCGTCCCTCAGGACAGTTGCGGCGCCCATTGGGGCGCCCTCCGGTCCTCTCCCTTCGCGTCGTCTGCAGTGCCGTCCCGTGTGAGCTCTTCTGAGTCTGGGAGCTGCGTAGTTTCTGTGGGAGTGAGTGGGGTGTCTCACTACAGAAAGTCTCTGTCCGCTCGGCGCCCCCTGCTTTCTCCTGCTGGGGTTCGTGCCTTTGGAGAGTGTGCCCCTCCCGAGTGGCCACCTGAGCCCTCCCTGCCCCACCTGAAGGCGATGGAGCGCTGACAGCCAGCCAGAGGGCCCTTTGCCGTCCTCCCCACCTTCCAGGAGCGACGATGTGCCAAGACCTGTGTGGCCCAGAAGGAATCGGGCCCGAGGCTCGAAGGAAGAAGAACCCTTGGCTGGTCAGTCAAAGCGGCAGAGGTGTTAGCTACTGACGATCGTAGGGCTGAACTCACCTGCTAATTGCGGGACTTAATGACAAAGTGCCTCGCTGTCCCCAGCGTGGGGACGAGGTCCCCCGTGGAGCCACTCCCCCTGTGGAGTCAGAATGGCAGTTGCACTGTTTCTTCATTCCTTGTTAGATCCACAGGCATGTTGTCTAACCTCTGGGAGCTTGAGCCCTGTCATCAAATGGTAATATTTGGTGGTTCTTTATAAGGATTGATGTGAAGCCCAGGTGAGAGAGCGAGTCTAAAAACCACTTCCTCAGTTTTGTTTTGTTTTGCTTTTTCAGAAATGTTGGGGCCCAGAGTCTGGTTATATATGAATGCAGATCCTCACCCATTCTCAAATAAACCCAGGAATCTCGACTGAAAGGATGGCTTCGCTGTAGGCCATTACCCCAGGTAATTATTTGGTTTTTTTTAATTTTAAATGTTTACATGTTTTATTATTTATTTGGTTGCATTGGGTCTTAGTTGCAGCAGGCGGGCTCCTTAGTTGTGGCATGCGAACTCTTAGTTGTGGCATGCATGTTGGATCTAGTTCCCAGACCCAGGGATCGAACCTGGGCCCCCTGCATTGGCAGCGCGGAGTCTTAACCAGTGTGCCACCAGGGAAGTGTCGGCAGTTATTTGTTAAATAGACACTTAAGACTTTTTTTTTCAGGCACTTATTATGTGCCAAGCACTGAGGAGTAAGACAAAAGAAAAAAAAAATACAGAACGGATCCTTGCCCCCTAACACACGCAGAATTGCTGAGGATGGAGCTTGTAGGTGGGAGACAGATAAGTAAACAGCTCAGCCTAACATGGTAAATGCAGTGATAGAGACCATGTACAAAGTCCTGAGGGGATAGAGAAAAAAGTCATCAAAGACAGATTGGAAGGGAGGGAATGAGTCAGACAAGCCTCCAGGCATGATGATGCTCAGAGGTAGTTCTCAAATCTGGCTCCTCCCACCCCCGCCCCCGAAATATTTACTTATTTATTTATTTTGGCTGTGCTGGGTCTTAGTTGTGGCTTGCGAACTCTCAGTGGCGGCATGCATGTGGGATCTAGTTCCCAGTCCAGGGCTCGAACCCCGGCCCACTGCATTGGGAGTGCAGAGTCTTACCCCCTGGACCACCAGGGATGTCCCCCAAATCTGGCTTTTTATCAGACGTACTGGTGGAGTCTTTTTTAGAACGCATCTGAATTTTCTCAGTGGTATCTCACCATGTGCCTTTGCTAATTTTTTTTGCCAAGTTCCTTTGGTGAGTCTGAGGCACATCCAGGGTTAAGAAGCAGGCAAAGGTATGAAGAGTAGGTGTCCAAGGCAGATGGAAGAGCTTCCATAAAGGCAGGTAATGCCAAACACCAGGAAGCATTTTAGGAAGTGCAAGTGAGGGGGAATGTCAAGAGATGATGCTGAAGCCAGGTCATGGAGAGCCTTGTGTGGTGAGGTCAGAAATTTTAATTTTATCGGCCAAAGGTAGAGGAGTCATTTGTGCTTTTAGAGTCTGGTTTTGGCTTTGGCCTTTGGCAGCACTTTGGAGGAAGAATTGATGGTGGATCAAACAAGAGGCAGATCATTTAGGTTTCTTCTGTAATCCAGACAAATAATGAAAATGTATTGAACTAAGGAAATGGCAGTCTCACTGAGAGTAAAGTACAGAGGTAATCAAGGTGGTAGACTCTATAGAACTTGTAGAGATGGGGGCTAAGGGAGGATAGCATAGGAGAATTCACAGGTTACTGGTTTGAAAAGTGAAGTCATGGTAATACCGTGGATACAGAGAATACAGGACAGATAACACATTGACGGGAAGGACTTTGTTCTGTTCTGGTCCTGTTTACTTTGAGGCAACTGTCAAGTGAGTATAGATTCACTGTACAGTTGGATATTGAGTACGGTCAGCCTTCCATATCTTTGGGTTTCCCATGTGTGGATATAGAGGGCCAACTGTGTTCCCTGTACTCCACTATTTTATGGAAGGGACTTGAGCATCTGCAGATTTTGGTGTGCATGGGGGGTACTCCTGGAACCAATCCCCTGCAGAAACTGAAGGGCAGCTGTATATCTTTGTGGAATTCTAGGCTAGGCTATCATTTATTGAGTAGCTGAAACACAAACATGGCATTGAGTTTTACCTACGTTCTCAGTCTTTGGGGAAGCTTCATTATAAATAGTAGTTGAAGAAATAGGTTGAATTGTCACCCACAAAGAGGATATTGAATGAAGGGTTCGAGTCCTGAGGACAAACCTTTGGAAATGTTGATATGAAGCAGGGGGAAAAGGAACAGATGATTATGGGGGCTGGGTAGAGGAAGTGAGAGAAGAATGGTGTGTTGTCGTAGCTAAGGAATACATGCTTAGCAGTTTCATATGCTTTAGAGGAGTCCATTAAAGAACCTACTGGATTTGGTATTAAAGAGATTATTAGGGACTTTTGTGAAAACATTCAGTGAAACATAAGGTAGAAGCCAGAGTGCAAAGGAGCTAAAGAAGTGAATCTAAATTATTTTTTCAAGGGGAGTTCCCTGGTGGTCCAGTGGTTAGGACTCGGCGCTTTCACAGCCGTGGCCCGGGTTCAATCCCTTGTCAGGGATCTAAACTAAGATCCCTCGAGCCGCTCAGCGTGGCCGAGGAAAAAAATAAATAAAAGCAATTGTGAAGAAGTTTAAAATAAATAAATTTTCAAAAAGTTTAGCTAGGAAGGATAGAAGAAAGTGATTGTTATTTGAAGTTTCTGGCCAGCTATTATTGATAAATGATATCCCCTGGATAAGTCAATAGAAAATTACAGTTATACCTCTGGTGAAGCATCCTATGTTATTGGCAAAAATACTGTCTCTCTGATGCACAGGAGCCGCTCTTACTTCTGTCATGCAGCTTGAGGATTCCCTGGACTCCCCCATTTGTAGTTCAGTAATGATTCCAAGCAGTAAAAACACTGATGAACTTAACAAAACTGTCCTCCAGAAGAACTGAATTGTACAAAAATTTGCAAGATTCATAGTCATCTACCAGCAGTTTTCCCTTAAAAGAAAAATTTCAGTATACCCTGTTCAGATTTTTTTGGGCTTAGCTATCAGGCCAATGATGATTTTAGTTTTAGGAACATAACCACACCCACTTATGGCCTTTGAGAGGAACTATGGAAACATGTTTCTATTGTTGATTTGCTGTAGCACTGTTCTCTCTGTTTTCTAAATTCCATGGCACTTATCTGTTATATGGCAGTACCTCCTATCTACTTTGAGAACATTTAGTTTGCTTTCTGGAATGTGGAAGTAAGCCAGCTCTCTGAGTGAGTGAAATAAAAAGCAGCCTCCATAATTTTTTTTTTTTACTAGAAAGTTTATTTTGCTAACTAACTTCTCTGTTAATAATTATTTTAAAGTATACAACATTTTGGGCTTCCCCGGAGGCGCAGTGGTTGAGAGTCCACCTGCCGACGCAGGGGACACTGGTTCGTGCCCCAGTCCTGGAAGATCCCACATGCTGCACGGAGCGGCTAGGCCCGTGAGCCATGGCCGCTGAGCCTGCGCGTCCGGAGCCTGTGCTCTGCGACGAGAGAGGCCACAGCAGTGAGAGGCCCGTGTACCGCAAAAAAAAAAAAAAAAAAAAAAATGTATACAACATTTTATTTGTACTTCAGTACCTTGATTTTTTCAAAGTTGCAGTTGACTGCAGTCTTGTTTCCTGCTCAAGTCAAGCTTGAAACAACTGATGTTTGAGAAATCTTCCCTGAGTTTCATTTTCTGTCCTTGCATTGTCTAGAAGGGTGAAACTTGTTGAATTAGATTACATCACTGGAAAAACACAGCTTCTGCAGACTTTTAACTTCCTGGTATTATATTACTGGTTTTTCAAGTATGAGAAGTTCTTTGAGTGAAATTTATATTCTGCAGAAACATAGTGTCTATTCTGTTACTTCATATTCCCTAGTTTGCAGCACCCTTAAAAAATGTAATTGAATTAGAATTAGTGTTAGGAAAGGGCAGGACTCTCCAGCTGAACTAGCATATTACTTTTTTAATTTTTCACACAAGGACTGTGTAACTCATGCTATTTTTCTGCTCTACTTTACAAGAAGCTCCTAAATTAGGCCTTATTGAAATTAAGTTTCTTGTACATAAGTTTTGATTTCTCTCCCTTTCTAAATTGCCTTCTAAAATGTCTTTTTCTTTATACTTTAATGTTGAAAGCTGCCCTGCATTCTTTTCAGAAGCCTGAAGAAAGTATACAGTTAATATTTAATAAATTTTAAAAATCAGTTCACAAGACAAATCCATGTTTTTGATTGTACAGAAACTATAAATACTGTCAAGATGTGATCAGTTTCCCATTAGCAGAGCTTATTATGCACTCTGAATTTTTGGGTGGTAATGCATTCAAAAATGTAACATTGTCAAGTTTCTGTACCCAAGTATTCAATGACTTGGGTCATGTTTCTTAACCTTTTATTGTCCCTTCTCCCTCTCTGAAAGGAAACGTTTAAGACATTTCTTTCCTATGAATTTCCCGTGAATTTTAATCCCACCAATATATATTATATACTTCTTTACGTAATGTCCATATACCTGTGCTTTATATGTATAAAGAGTAGGATGTGTTCCACTAACCAGTTTTCATCTCCTTGAGGATGATGTCACTCCTGATGAGAATGCATGGATTAGGATCATCCAGTTAGGCAATGAACTTCATTGGGTTTACAGTTGGGTTTGTAACTTTTTTCCCATCAGGCTGATATACATTCATTAGATAATGAAGGTCAAGTTTTCAAGACCGGTTTTGTTGGGTAATTTCCTGGCCCAATTCCCAATAAAATGTTTCCATACGATAGAACACTTGGTTTGATTTCCCTTGGGTGTGGTTTTCTCCATTTTTGTCAAAGACTGGCTAATAGCTGTTTGGCTAATACATTGAGTTTGTCTGATGTTTCTCGCATGAATAGACTGGGGTTGTGGGTTTGGGGAAGCATACTGCAGAGTTGAAGTTCCTGCCTCATCACATTGTGTCAGGGGTTACCAACACGACTTAACCACTGGTGATGTTAACCTTGATCACTTGGTTTGAGGTTGTGTTTGCCAGGTGTCTCCACCATAAGTGTGATTTTCACTTTGCATCCTTTCTTATTTGGAAGTGTTTCACCAAGTCCAGCCCTCGCTCAAGATAGGGTGGGATTAAGCTCCACTTCCTGGAATGGGGAGTATCTGTATATATTATTTGCAATTCTTCCATAAGGAAAGTTTGTTCCTTCCCCCACATTTGTTTATTCATTCATTTGTATCAGTATGGATTCATGTATATTTATACTGTGGGTTATAATCCAATATTACATTATTTTGTTACTCAGATTGTTTCAGCTTTGGCCGCTGGGAGCTCTTCAGGTTGGTGTCTATTATGTCCCTTTGACATGCCCCCTTCCTTTTGTGTTTTGTGCACGTTGTTTCTGTTCCGGGCTTCCCTGGTGGCTCAGTGGTTGAGAGTCTGCCTGCCAGTGCAGGGGACACGGGTTCGAGCCCTGGTCCTGGAAGATCCCACATGCTGTGGAGCAACTGGGCCTGTGCGCCACAACTACTGAGCCTGCGCTACAGAGCCTGCAGGCCACAACTACTGAGCCTGTGCTCTAGAGCCTGAGAGCCACAACTACTGAGACCGCATGCCACAACTACTGAGGCCCACGCACCTAGAGCCCGTACTCCACGAGAGAGGCCACCGCAATGAGAAGCCCACACGCCACAACAAAGAGTGGCCTCTGCTTGCTGCAGCTGGAGAAAGCCAGCACGCAACAACGAAGACCCAACACAGCCAAAAATAAATAAATTAACATTAAAAAAAGTCCCCCACTATTATTGTGTTACTGTTGATTTCCGCTTTTATAGCTGTTAGCAGTTGCCTTACATATTGAGGTGCTCCTATTTTGGGTGCATATATATTTATAATTGTTATATCTTCTTCTTGGGTTGATCCCTTGATCATTGTGTAGCATCCTTCCTTGTCTCTTGTAACATTCTTTATTTTAAAGTCTATTTTATCTGATATGAGTATTGGTACTCCAGCTTTCTTTTGATTTCCATTTGTCTGGAATCTCTTTTTCCATCCCCTCACTTTCAGTCTGTAACTGTTCCTAGGTCTGAAGTGGGTCTCTTGTAGGCAGCATATATATGGGTCTTGTTTTTGTATGCATTCAGCGAGCCTGTGTCTTTTGGTTGGAGCATTTAATCCATTCATGTTCAAGGTAATTATTGATATGTATGTTCCTATTACCATTTTCTTAATGGGTATGGGTTTGTTTTTGTAGGTCGTTTTCCTTTGTGTTTCCCACTTAGAGAAGTTTCTTTAGCATTTGTTGTAGAGCTGGTTTGGTGGTGCTGAATTCTCTTTGCTTTTGCTTGTATGTAAAGCTTTTGATTTCTCCGTTGAATGTGAATGAGCTCCTTGCCAGGTAGAGTAATCTTGGTTGTAGGTTCTTCCCTTTCATCACTTTAAATATATCGTGCCACTCCCTTCTGGCTTGTAGAGTTTCTGCTGAGAAATCAGCTGTTAACCTTATGGGACTTCCCTTGTATGTTACGTGTCGTTTTTCCCTTGTTGTTTTCAGTAATGTTTCTTTGTCTTTAATTTTTTGTCAATTTGAGTACTGTGTGTCTTGGCGTGTTTGTCCTTGGGTTTATCCTGCCTGGGATTCTCTGCGCTTCCTGGACTTGGGTGGCTATTTCCTTTCCCATGTTAGGGAAGTTTTCGTCCATCATCTCTTCAAATATTTCCTTGGGTCCTTTCTCTCTCTCTTCTCCTTCTGGGACCCCTATAATGTGAATGGTGTTGCGTTTAATGTTGTCCCAGAGGTCTCTTAGGCTGTCATCATTTCTTTTCATTCTTTTTTTCTTTATTCTGTTCCACAGCAGGTGAATTCTACCGTTCTGTCTTCCAGATCACCTATCCGTTCTTCTGACTCAGTTACTCTGCTGTTGATTCCTTCTAGTGTATTTTTCATTTCAGTTATTGTATTGTTCATCTCTGTTTGTTCTTTAATTCTTCTAGGTGTTTTTTCTTTTAATTCTTGTAGGGCTTTGTTAAACCTTCCTTGCATCTTCTCGATCTTTGCCTCCATTCTTTTTCCAAGGTCCTGGGTCATCTTCACTGTCATTTTCCTGAATTCTTTTTCTGGAAGGTTGCCTATCTGCACTTCATTTAGTTGTTTTTCTGGGGTTTTATTTTGTTCCTTCATCTGGTACAAAGCACTCTCTGCCTTTTCATTTTGTCTGTCTTTCTGTGAATAGGGTTTTCCTTCCCCAGGCTGCAGAATTGTAGTTCTCCTTGCTTCTGCTGTCTGCCCTCTGGTGGCTGAGGCTACCTAAGAGGCTTGTGCAGGCTTCCTCATGGGAGGGACAGGTGGTGGGTAGAGCTGGGTGTTGCTCTGGTGGGCAGAGCTCAGTCAAACTTTAATCTGCTTATCTGCTGATGGGTGGGGTTGCGCTCCCTCCCTGCTGGTTGTTTGGCCTTAGGCGACCTAGCACTGGAGCCTACCTGGCTCTTTGGTGGGGCTAATGGCGGACTCTGGAAGGGCTCCCACCGAGGAGTACTTCCCAGAACTTCTGCCACCAGCGTCCTTGTCCCCACGGTGAGGCACAGCCACCTCCCCTCCTGCCTCTGCAGGAGACGCTCCAACACTAGCAGGCAGGTCTGGTTCAGTCTCCTATGGGGTCACTGCTCCTTCCCCTGGGTCCCAGTGCTCACACTACTTTGTGTGTGCCCTGCAAGAGTGGAGTCTCTGTTTCCCCTAGTCCTGTCAAATTCCTGCAATCAAATCCTGCTAGCCTTCAAAGTCTGATTCTTCAGGAATTCTTCCTCCCGTTGCCGGACCCCCAGGTTGGGAAGCCTGACATTGGGCTCAGAACCTTCACTCTAGTGGGTGGACTTTGTGGTATAAGTGTTCTCCAGTTTGTGAGTCACCAGCCCAGCAATTATGGTATTTGATTTTATTGTGATTGTGCCCCTCGTCATTGCAGCTTCTCCTTTGTCTTTGGATGTGGGGTATCTTTTTTGGTGAGTTCTAGTGTCTTCCGGTTGATGATTGTTCAGCAGTTAGTTGTGGTTCCGGTGCTCTCGCAAGAGGGAGTGAGTGCACATCCTGTACTCCGCCATCTTGAACCAATCTCTGAAATTAATTTCATTTAACCCTTTTTACTTGAGTTTGGATGGTGGAGGCTCTGATGGTAGTATAAAACCCCAAATTGGAGACAGTTGAAAACTGTACGTTTCAAACTTAGTAGGAATAGTTTTGTAGCTATTATATTTGCAGCCATTACAGTTTATACTGCCTTGACGTGCAGTGAGTTATGGGCAGCAGTTCATACACACATGTGCAAAGTCATGTGTATATATACTTCCAAACCAAGAGAAAATTCTTCTCTATATGAGTTTTTGTTATTGGTATGGACTAATATTTGGGGATTTCTAAGGTTTCCAGGGATTTCGGGAGCAGGGCCTCAGGGAATGTGAAAGGTTTCCTGAGCTTCTCACTTGACTCCAGTACATGATTAGAACACTCCAAAATCTGTACTTTGAAAACATTGATAATTCTATGTCTCTGTATATAATTTCCCATCAGTACTGTATAGTTTTGAGCTGGCTTTATAACACAGCTGTATGTTGCCTTATGATGTTTATTACTAACTGCTTTCATTTCATTATTTTTCATGTGTCACAGGTAAAGTTTTTACGAGTAAGCTCAGATTGAGTTTAGCCAGTGATTGATAAGCTGGCCAGCAGAATGTTCTGGATGTGGTCGAGGCACATTGTAAGTTGAAGACATGATCATTTGTAGGAAATGTACCCATTCTCCACCAGAATAGGCCTGAAGTGTTGTGTGTTTTTTTTTTTTTTCTTTAGTCTTTCCATGTCTTCTTTTCTGGATACAGGTACAGAATGAGCACATGTTGTTGGTGTACACCAGGTGGTATTTCCACCATTGACTTCCTGCAACGCTATGCATCCAAGACCCACTCCAGTGAATTTCAAACAGCTGATGAAGACCTCTGCTACTGCTTAGAATGTGTGGCGGAATACCACAAAGCAAGGGATGAATTGCCATTCTTACATAAGGTACTTTACATTAATTGGGCAGTATTTTTCAGAGCTTGATAACTAGGAAGAGAATAAATTTAAACTCTGTTGGAAGCATTCAGGGAACTGAAAACGTGATTTAAACTGTGAATGCTAATATACGTGTAGTATGTAACTCATAGCCTGGTAGATAGTAGGTGCTGAATAAATGCTTATTGATTGATGGAATTGAATTGAAATCTAAAGCAGAATTTTATAATCCTCCACTTTTAGACATTTTGATGTGAAACAGTTTCATGAAATGAAGTGACGTATGGGGTTTTTTTGGGTTCATGTTTTAATGTCGTTGTGTTTGACTTTCTTAACAGCCAGGTATCTGAATGGCTTGGGTTATTCTTTTATTGGCTAATAGTTCTTTTTTTCCCCTCTCTTCATTTTTTAATGTTACGTGCTATAAATCAATAAAGACAAACATTTTTTTTCATTCACAGGAACCAAAGTGAAACATATAATTTTAAATATGTGGCTTTGAATATTGGTTTATTATATTTATCTGGTGAGAAATGGAATACAGACCATAGAGTTACGTATAATAATATAGAAGAGAGGAGGGGATGATAAGTTATGAACATTTTGAGGAAAACTTTATGTTTACAAAGTTGCCTAGCGATGAAGCTAACCAATGCCTTTATGCTAAAGCTGATGTTTCAAGGTAATTACCTATGGCTGGAACATAGGAGGGAAGTCAGAGAAGGCCCAGCTTGTGTAAAGAAGCTCCAACTTCTCATTTCCTTTTCAATAGAGTATAGTTGACAGTGCTGTTGATAACAAAACTCTGCAAGAGCAATGTTGTAAACATCTCATGCTCTATGTACTCATGTTCATGTATCATAAAAGCCACTTTTATGTTCAGTGACTGTTTTCTTTAAATCTAATATAATTTTTTTTTTTTTTTTTTTTTTTTTTTGGTACGCAGGCCTCTCACTGTTGTGGCCTCTCCCGTTGCTGAGCACAGGCTCCGGACGCGCAGGCTCAGCAGACACGGCTCACGGGCCCAGCAGCTTTGCGGCATGTGGCATCTTCCCGGACCGGGGCACGAACCCGTGTCCCCTGCATCGGCAAGCGGACTCTCAACCGCTGTGCCACCAGGGAAGCCCTGGTACTTCTTTAAACTTCTGAATTTTTATGCTTAGGAAAAGGCTTTCTAGAAGGATCGTCACATCCAGTATATTTTGTTGCTAATAAGATATAAAGCACACTGCCCGTTTTTCTTTTCCTGTAGGTTTTATGGGAATTAGAAACCTCACGTCTCATAAATCACTTTGAAAAGGCCATGAAGGGAGAAATTGGAGACGATGACGAGTTATATATAGTAGACAACAATGGAGAGGCACAGCTGTTTGACCTTACTGGCGAAGACTTTAAAAATAAGCTTCGAGGGCTTCCCTGGTGGCGCAGTGGTTGAGAGTCCGCCTGCCGATGCAGGGGACACGGGTTCGTGCCCCTATCCCGGAAGATCCCACATGCCGCGCAGCGGCTGGGCCCGCGAGCCATGGCCGCGGAGCCTGTGTGTCCGGAGCCTGTGCTCCGCAACGGGAGAGGCCACAGCAGTGAGAGGCCCGCGTACAGCAAAAAAAACAAACAAACAAACAAACAAAAAAAAAAAAAAAATAAGCTTCGAGTTGCTCTTCTTGAAATACTGAAATATCCTTATTTGCTTTTACATGAGCATGTTAGTGAGTATCTTGGGTGTTTCACAGTTGTATCATTTTTATATTTTAAGAATTGTAAGAATTTGGGTTTATCTATATTGAAAATCTGTTTCTTAAACATATACTTAGGATACTTTTTTTTCCAAACGTTTTATTTTGAGCATTTCCAAACCTAGAAAAGTGAATTACACAGTGAATACCATATACACACCACATAGATTGTACAGCTGCTGATATCTTGCTGTATTTGCTTTATCACATATTTATTCTTCTATCCATTCAATTAATTTTCATTCTTGGAATTTGTCTGTAGCAGGGTTTTTCATACTTGGCACTGTTGACATTTTGGACTGGATAAATCTTGGTTCCTGAGGGACATGCTGTTTATTGTAGGATGTTTAGCAGCATCCCTGGCCTCTCTCCACTAGATGCTGGTAGTGACTTGCTCTCCCCATTACCCTAGTTGTGACAAGCAAAATTGTCTCCAGATATTGCCAAACGTCCCTTGGGAGTTGGGGGTCAGGGCCAGTGGGGGACAAAATCGCCAGGTTGAGAACCACTGGTCTGTAGTAGTTTTCAGTAATCACAATGGCATAGCATATTATGTCTGCCTAGATTTTGGCCATTTATATTTGCATTTCTTAATATGAATCTCTTGAAGACATTTTCCTGATCTGTCAAATCTAACGAAATAACAGTACCTTTAAGGCACCCACTACTGTATCTAGTCCACATTCAGATTTTCCCAGTAGTTGCAAAATGTGTTTTTTGGATGATTTATTTAAATTAGAGTCCAATCAGGGACTGTGCATTTGGTTCCATTTGGTTCCATATTTCTTACATCTCTTTTAATCCAGAATAGTTTACTTTTACGTATGTGTGCACAGGTATAGATATCGTTAGATAAATAGATAGATGGATAGATAGATAGATAGATTTTTTTGTCATAACTTTGACTTGCTGAGACCAGATGGTTGCCCTAAAGAATAATGTGCTTCCTGGACTTTTCTGATTTCTTCCTTGTCATGTTATTTGACTTGTTTCTCTATCCTCTGTATTTTCAGTAAATTGAAAAGTATATCTAAAGATTTATTAGATAAATCAGTTCTTTCTAAATAAATTCAAAATAACTAGATTTTTAAATTCGAACAAGTCATTTTTCAAACATTTATTAAAGAGTACCATATCCAGAAAACTATATAAGCTTGATTTTTCATAAACTAAGCATACTTGTGTAGCTGGCACCCAGGTCAGAAACAAATCATCATCAACACACCAGAAGCTCTCCTCTTACTTTTCCAGTCATTGTCCCTCCTTCCCAAAGCTAACCACTGTCACTACAATATTCTTTGAAGCTTGACAAAATAAAGTTGATTCATCTGATATGGTAAACGTATGAGTCTATTCAGTATACTTTTGAAAGAGTGATGAAGAAATTTCCATGAAGCAACAGGGATTAAGATAGTGCTGGTACAGATAGACTCATGGAGCAGTGTAGAGACTCCAGAAGTAAACCGAATATATTTGGGGAATTTACTCTTTGCTGATGATAGCATTTCAAACCAGTGGAGAAAATGGATTACTCAGTAACTGAGAGTAGGACAAAATAGCCATTTGTGGGGCAAAGCTGATTTTATCCCTGTGGTACAAGATAAAGTCCTCATGGATCAAAATGTAAAATGCTAATGGAATTGGACCTATAGCCATACTTCTAAGAAGGTGCTCTCTGGAGATAATTATGCCCAGTGTGAAAAAAGATGTTTGTACTAGGAAAGTCAGAGCAATTCATAGGCACACACTATGATCAACCTACCGGTCTTTCAGCAGCTAAATATCATTCCTACATTTACAGCATTTTTATGCCTCAGTTTAAAAAAAAAAGGAGCAACTTTTCATTTACTTACAGAGCAACTGAAGGAGCCAAATTTAGGGAATCTTGATACGTTGATAAGATTTATGTCTTATGTTTACTGCCTTATTTTTTCTATTTAGATGAATTATGCGTTGAAGCACTTTGCCGGATGGAACAAGCTAACTGCTCCTTTCAGGTTTTTGACAAACATCCAGGGATCTATTTGTTTTTGGTCCATCCCAATGAAATGGTGAGTGTGAGTGTTAGGCAGTGGAAGAGGGGATATTTTATTTTTGCACCTATATTACAGATAACTATAATAGAGGTTTTTGATGTGTACTTTGTTTAAAATATTTGCCAAAGTTATTCTCTTGTTGTTGTAGCATTACTGTAGTTCAGGAGGGGGTGCTGGGGGGCTCAAAGAAGAGGGTTAAAAGAGTAGGGAAACAGTTCTGACAGGTGATGCTTCAGTTTAAAAGACAAATGAGGGAATAACCTGAACTTTCAGTGTGTTGACCTGAACTAACGAAGAAGGAGAGTTCTCTCTTGCTTTTCTTGCTTGCCTGCCCCGCTCCAAGCACATGGAAATACCAGTTAAAACACTTGAAATAATTATTTTGCTAATAGATGAGATTTTTAACAGGTGATGGGGTAGAGGGGAGAACAAGGAGATTCAGTTCTTAGGTGCCAAACAGGAAGAGGAGCATGAGAATCAGAACAGTAGGTAGACAGAAGCAGAGAGCAACACCAGAGGCTTGGAACCTGACTTTGAGCTGATTGCTCGAGTTTGAGGACTTAACATCATGTGGCGAGGCAGCGTGTGCAGTAGGACCTGTGCACATTGGCCTCTAGAACTGAGTTACAACGTTAAGACAATAGCCACGAAGGGTTGCTCTGCCAATAGAAGGGTAGTAAAGAGGCTTTTTTTTTAAGTGGCGAAGAAAGAACACGGTAATGGGGTTTCCAGTCAGAATGGTGGTGAATTTCTGTCTCCTTTGTGCCAAACCCAAACAATGATAGAAAAGAATTCAAAAAGTGGAATTCTAAAAGGTATAGTCCCACTTTTTAAAGGGTAAATGTTTCTTTGGACCAGTAATGGAACAGAAATACAAAGTGATACATGGTGGAAACCTGTATGTCGGCCTGGGTGGCTGTAGGTAGCAGGGGACTGAGTTTGTGCATGATAATAAGAATTACAAGTCTACTCCAGGCAAGGGTAGAACCAGAGTCGAGGCCTGTGCTTAAAATAAAGGTGGGGCTTTCCTGCCTGTGAAAGAAGACTGACAGAAAGTACAGCCAGCTGCTCTCCGGGACTGGCTTTCTTAAAGCTGCAAAGCAGTAGAGGAAGCAGGTCCAGCTGAGCAACCAGGACCTGGGCCAAGCACTTGCAGACTGGGTGACTGGGTCTGCAGGGCCAGGAATGACTGTATTCTTCATTATATATGTGTTTTTGTAGGTGAGGAAACTGAGTCAGGAGACTTAACCACAGTTACACAGGCTAGTATGGTGACTGGGATTTGTATATAGGCAGCCTGATCCAGAGCCCTAATGCTTTTTTTAAAGTTTTTATTTGAAAATACTTTAAAATTTTCAGAAAATTCTCAAAAATAAATAAAAGTAGAAAACACCTGTATATTCTTTAGCTGTATTCACCAATTACTAATGTTTCACTCCATTTGTTCTATCATTTGCTTTCAGTTAACTACAAAGCTGTTTGTTTTCTGACCATTTGAGAGTAGGTTGCATGTATCATAGCCTTTTGCCCCTAAATACTTCAGTGTATATTTCCTAAGAATAAGTATATTCTCACAATATTATAAACTTCAGTGACTTTAACATTGACACAGTAAGGTCTGTTTTCCAGTTGTGTCGTGTGATCCAGTGTACTTTGTAGCATTTTCCCCCTGTACTCCAGTATCCAGACCAGGATCAGGATTTACATGTAGTTGTGTTACATTAGTCTCCCTTAATCTGTAACATTTCCGCAGCCTATCTTTGTCTTTTATGACAATTACATTTCTGAAGAATAGTCATTTCTGCCTCCCTCCCATTTACAAAAAATAGAATGCTTTTCATTTTGGGTTTGTCTGATGCTTGCGCATGGTTAGGCTTCGGTTATACGTTCCAACTGGAATACTACATAAGTGAAGGATGCTATGTCCTTCTCAGGCTGTCAGATATACGGCATGCCATATCATCCGGCCTCTCATGGTGATGTTAATTTTGATCATCTAGTTGAGGTGTTGTCCAGTTTCTTCACTGTACAATGTCTATTTCTTAAGTACTCTAAGATCACATAAATACCTTACTCCTCACCAAAATGTTCTCCTAAATTTAGCATTACCTGATGGTTCTTCCCTGAGCCAGTTTTTCTAAGATTGCAAAATAGTTTCAACCCCAGCACTTTACACATTTACCAGTCAGCACTTGACATTGATTATACTATAATCAAGAGCCATTTTCCCTGCTCTTCATTTATTCATCTGTTTATCATAAGTTATAGACTCATTGATTCCTTTGTATTTTTTTTCGATAGCTTAAAATCCATTACTTAATTATGTTGGCATAGAGCCCATTCTTTTGTCCACTAGTTCTATGTTTTGCAAACTTTTCTGCCCATAACCTAAGTAAAAATATTCTTCATCGAGTTCACACACATATAGACATACGTGACCTAAACATTTCACAAAACAGTACTTACTGTTACTATGAAGGACGCCCACTGATTTTTTTTTAAAATTTTATTTAGTTTTTAAGGTTGGTTGTGATCACTAAATTCAGTTTGTAGTGCAGAATAAATTTAAAATCACTTCCCTATGCTATATCGCCATGTAGAGGTGACCTTTGATTTCTTCTGAGGTTTCTCTTTTCATTTTTCCTTTTTTAACTTTCTATTATGGAACATTACAAACATACAAAAATAGATTGGTGTAGTGAACCCCCATATATCCATCACTGTGCTTCATCTGTTATCAATATGTGGTCAGTATTCTACTCCTGTTTAGTTACCGCAAATCTTAGACATCAGAGCATTTCATCCATAAAATACTTTAGTTCGTGTATCAAAAAGGTAAGTGCTCTTTTAAAAGAACAATTACATCGACACACTTATAATAATAATAATAATATATTTCTAGTCAGTATTTGAGTGGAAGTTACTCTCTCAAAAATGCTTTATCAGGGTTAGATCAAATCAGGATCAAGTAAGGTTCACATGTCGCATTCCAGTTGACCCTTGAGCAACAGGGGTTTGAACTGCATGGGTCCTCTTATACACAGATTCTTTTTAATAGCATGTAGTATAGTACTACACAGTTCGAGGTTAGTTGAATCCATGATGCAGAACCAGGATATGGAGGGCTGCCAACTATGTTATATTCGAATTATATTAGTGTATTCAACTACGCAGAGGGTAGGTGCCCCTAACCCTTGTGTGTTGTTCAAAGTTCAATTGTAATTAGTATCTTCCATCTTTTTTTTTTTTCTGTCATCATGGACCTTTTGGTTTATTTCCTTTAAATGTCTGAAAATCATGTATTTTTCCTAAAGTACTTTATTCTATATGATAGTTTTTTTCTTCCAGTTTTATTGAGGTATAATTGACATACAGCACTGTATAAGTTTAAGATATACGGTGCAATGATTTTTTTAAAGTATTTGATGTATCTTGTGTCCTCTGTAATCTGTAGAGAATCTTATTTTAACTGTATTCTTTCTGTAGACAATTGTGTGTTAAATGAAGTAATGAATGTGTTACACTTTTAGGTTTCACGTTGGGCTATCCTGACAGCAAGAAACTTGGGGAAAGTGAACAGAGATGATTATTATGACTTACAGGAGGTTTTGACTTGCCTTTTTAAAGTTATTGAGTTGGGGCTTTTCGAAAGTCCAGACATTGATACTTCTTCTGTCCTTGAGAAGGGTAAACTGATTCTTCTGCCTTCACACATGTATGATACTGCCAACTACAAAAACTATTGGTTAGGTGAGTATTGTTCCTACACACATATAATTAGTATTTTCCAATATTTCTTATGATTATCCTGCAAGGGAAGGGATCTCTTCTGGTAATCTGATCAAAAGTGCTAAATAAAGGATTTCATAGTTCACAATTCTTGTTCTGTCATTAAATTGACTATTACAACATCTTGTCTTTAAACATTTCTTATCCTAGAAATCATCTGTGTAAGAGGTACATTTTCAAGTATGGCAAATAGATCTTTTATTTAAGGCAGTATTAGATGTTACCGTATTAGCACAGCAGCTGAACTTAATAGGGTTTTGATCTCTTGAAACAGAGGTTTAATACCTCTTTTCCCATCTGTAAAATATTTCCTGGGAGAAAGCGATACTAACTTTGGTTTTCATCAAGTTGTATATTGACTTAAAGTAGTTCTGTCCTACTTCATTGATTCAGAGTCTTACAGTCATGTGTATATTTGGCAGTGACTGGTACTTGAAATATAGTGATCTTAAAATTTAAGGGGTCTTTGATATTATGAGATGCAAATTGTGTGGTAGTCATTTTGGAAATGGTTTTCTAACCAGGTTCGTGCCAGTTTCCCTTTTTATTCAGTCTAAAGTTCTGTTCTTAGGAGGAGGAGTTGTATATGAATATCTCAGACTTCAATGTCTGAGGCACTGGATACTGTTTGGTTTCATCTTACTGCCTTGTTATTCTTTTTGCCAACTAAACTGGAGAAGACATTAGAACAGCTTTATTTAATCAATTCAAGAAAACTATACGTGATCTTACAGGTATCTGCATGTTGCTGACCATTCTTGAGGAGCAAACCATGGATTCACTGTTGTTGGGCTCAAACAAACAGAATGATTTTATGCAATCAATACTTCACGCCATGGAGAGGCAATCAGATGGTAATAAACTTTATTTGCTGACTATTGTGATGATGGTGCACTTTGAAAATACTAGTGTCACTGTAAGAACTTGGGTGTATGATGTGGAGGAAAGAAAGAATGACCGTTTTATGGTTTTGGTCACAGAGTCAGAATTTTTAATTGGAAGGGACCTTTAGAGTTTAACTCGGCACATTACTTTCATAAAAGAAGAAACTGAAGCCCAAGGAAGTTAACTTACTTTTGAAAAAAATAATTAATTAATTTTTGGCTGTGTTGTGTCTTTGTTGCTGTGCATGGGCTTTCTCTAGTTGCAGCGAGTGGGGTCTACAGATTCCTTCTTTAACATCTTTATTGGAGTATAATTTCTTTACAATGGTGTGCTAGTTTCTGCTGTATAACAAAGTGAATCAGCTACACATATACATATATCCCCATGTCCCCTCCCTCTTGCGTCTCCCTTCCACACCCCCATCCCACCCATCTAGGTGGTCACAGAGCACCAAGCGGATCTCCCTGTGCTCTGTGGCTTCTTCCCACTAGCTATTTTACATGTGGTAGTCCATGCCACTCTCTCACTTCGTCCCAGCTTACCCTTCCCTCTCCCCGTGTCCTCACGTCCATTCTCTATGTCTGCATCTTTATTCCTGTCCTGCCCCTAGGTTCTTCAGAACCTGTTTTTTTAGATTCCATATGTAAGTGTTAGCGTACAGTATTTGTTTTTCTCTTTCTGACTTACTTCACTCTGTACCACAGACTCTAGGTCCATCTGCCTCACTACAAATAACTCGATTTCGTTTCTTTTTATGGCTGAGTAATATTCCATTGTATGTATAGCCACATCTTTATCTATTCATCTGTCGATGGACACTTGGGTTGCTTCCATGCCCTGGCTCTTGTAAATAAAGCTGCAGTGAACATTGTGGTACATGACTGTTTTTGGATTATGGTTTTCTCAGGGTATATGCCCAGGAGTGGAATTTCTGGGTCGTATGGTAGTTCTATTTTTAGTTTCTTAAGGAACCTCCATACTGCTCTCCATAGTGGCTGTATCAATTTACATTCCTACCAATAGTGCAAGAGGGCTCCCTTTTCTCCACACCGTCGCCAGCATTTGTTGTTTGTAGATTTTTTGATGATGGCCATTCTGACTGGTGTGAGGTGACACCTCATTGTAGTTTTGATTTGCACTGCTCTAATGATTAGTGGTGTTGAGCATCCTTTCATGTGTTTGTTGGCAAACTGTATATCTTCTTTGGAGAAATGTCTGTTTAGGGCTTCTGCCCATTTTTGGATGGGGTTGTTTATTTTTTTGATATTGAGCTGCATGAGCTGCTTGTAAATTTTGGAGATTAATCATTTGTCTGTTGCTTCATTTGCAAATATTTTCTCCCATTCTGAGGGTTGTCTTTTCATCTTGTTTATATTTTCCATTGCTGTGCAAAAGCTTTGAAGTTTCATTAGGTCCCATTTGTTTGTTTTTATTTCCATGTCTCTAGGCGGTGGGTCAAAAAGGGTCTTTTATGTCATAGAGTGTTCTGCCTATGTTGTGGCAGGCGGATTCTTTACCACTTCACCACCAGGGAAGTCCCCTCTTTAAGAAACATTCCATAATTGTCTTCACCTAACTAATGACTTTCTTCCTTATTTGAGAGCTTCCTAGACATAAGACAGCTTCAGTAGAGGATAAAAAAGTATATGAGCAGTTCTACACGAACGACTATGATAAAAAAAAAAGTAGACTCTAAGAGCCCTGAGGGAAATAAAGCAGAAAGTTCTAAGGTTGACAGTAATTGGGTGAGTTAGAGCACTTGCCTCCTAAGAATACTGCGGAAGATGACAGGTGGTGCTAACAGTGAAGCCATTCTGGTTCTCACTTGGAAAAAGCCAGCTATCTGTTTTTTTCTGTAGGTGGTGTATCTTTATGTGAGTGTCAAAAATAAATCTGGAAAGAAAGAGTAGAGTAAGATCTTACAGATGCTTGACTGAGGGCTTCTAATTTCCTTAGAAGACATTAAGGAGCAAGTGAAGGTCTTTGAGCAGGGCAGTGTTTTGCCCCTGCATGTAGAGAAGAGGGGAAGGACCGGGCATAAGAGTGTGTGAGTAATGGGAATTCCTGCCAGTTGGATGGAATGGAGATAACAACAAAGCCATGTTGAGAATGGATGGATAAAGAGTATGTATCTCTGCTTATCCAGTGGATGAGGGGTTCAGTCCTTTATTCCAACCGAATGACACACACAATTCAGGATTTCTCATATCATGGACTTTGTTTAGATCTGAAAATACCAAGTTTTTCTTTCTCTCCCTTTTTTTTTTTCTACTTTACCTCTGTTATTTATTGAAGGATGGGAGTATAAAGGTCTGGAAGAAGCAGAGGAGGAACGATTCTTTCAGGTTGGCAAATAGGGTGAGAAAGTTGAGTTTATCTGGACTATCTCAGTTTGTTCCACACAACAAGATTTCTTAACAGAGGTGTATTGCTTTAAAAAAAAAATGCAGACATTATTTAAAAGTTTGCCAGGTTTCTAAAACCTGTAGTTGACAACACTTTACTTTAAATTACTTCCTGCTTTGCTTTCAGTTTTGTTGCTACCCAGGTAAAGAATGCTTAATTCTCAATATATTTTAGTCCCTTTCTCTAATTGTGTTGTAATTTGGCAAATTACTCCATTGTGTTTCAGATGATAGTGTGGATCCTTTCTGGCCAGCGTTACACTGTTTCATGGTGATTCTGGATCGTCTTGGATCTAAGGTCTGGGGTCAACTGATTGATCCTATTGAGGCATTTCAAACCATTATCAACAATGTGAGCTACAGGAAAGAGATCCAGAACATACGGAACAGCTCTGTGAGGTTCGTTCAGTTCCTGTGTCAGGATTTCCAACAATCTGTATGAGGAAGTCTACTATAATTGACTTTAACAGTAGGATTTTTCTCTTCTTTTTACCCTTCATTTCAGTAATTTCTATTTGTTCTTAATATTTAAGGACCAAGTCAGAACCGGAGTCATATTTAGATGATATGGTGACTTGCAGCCAGATGGTATACAATTATAACCCTGAAAAGACCAAAAAGGTATAAAACATTTTGAGAATTCAGATGATATTGTATTGCCTTTATATTGTATAGTCAGTGTTTTATGTGGTTAGTTGCATTGCTGATTTTATGATATGTAGCTATTCTGAATCAACTGTTGCATAAAACAGTTTCTGATTGAACAGTAGCTCATGAGGAAAAATGGTCTGTAATGAGAGCATGCACAGTTTGGGAGATTAATTTTTAAGTACATTTTGGAAGGGTAGAACATTTATGGCATGAGGGAGATAAATCACATGACTAGAAATCAAAACCAACTGAAGGAAAGAGGTCCAGAGTACATGGAGGTTTTGTAAATTTAACCTTTTCATGAAAGCTTCACCTCAAAATTGGACTGTTTTCAATTTCTTGGGGGTCCATATATGTACATCAACACAGGAAAGTTGAGCAGTGTATTTTCTTGTTGGCAACTTTTGTGTTAAACCTGTCATGAATGGTGCTTGTTTATCTGAATGTCAGTATCTCTTTCATTTTAGGATTCAGGGTGGAGATCAGCCATTTGCCCAGATTATTGTCCTAACATGTATGAAGAAATGGAAACATTAGCTAATGTGCTTCAGTCAGATATCGGTCAAGACATGCGTGTTCATAACAGCACGTTTCTGTGGTTCATCCCCTTTGTGCAGTCCCTCATGGATCTTAAGGATCTGGGTGTGGCTTATATAGTGGAGGTTATTCATCATCTGCATTCTGAAGTCAAAGACGTCCTCAACCAGACGGACGCCGTGTGTGACACAGTCACTGAGTTTTTCCTTCTGATTTTGGTGTCAGTGATTGAACTGCATAGAAATAAAAAGTGTTTGCATTTGCTGTGGGTTAGTTCCCAGCAGTGGGTGGAAGCCATCGTAAAATGTGCCAAGCTTCCCACCACCGCGTTTGCTCGGAGTTCTGAGAAGTCATCTGGAAACTGCTCCAAAGGCACAACAATGATATCTCTGTCACTGCATTCAGTGCCATCTAACTCTGTACAACTTGCTTGTGTGCAGCTGATCAGAAGTCTCCTTAAAGAAGGCTATCAGCTTGGGCAGCAGACTCTTTGTAAGTGATTCTGGGATAAGCTCAACTTATACCTACGAGGAAATATATCTTTAGGTTGGCAGTTGACTAGTCAGGAAACCCATGAGTTACAAACTTGTTTAAAGCAAATTATTAGAAACATAAAATTCAAAGTGCCTCAGTGTAGCACTTCTGTGGATCTGACTCCTCCATGTAAAACACCTCCTGCATCTTACAATAAAGAAGAAAGTGAACAAACAGGGAAGAAGTCTAAAAAACAAAGGCACTGTCTGGAAAACTCCAGCCCAACATTCTCTAAAGAACCGATGAAAGCTGATGCATGTCAAGTGAAAGAGAGTATTTTCAGCAAGGCACATAATGCCATAGAAGAGGATAATGAGCAAACTTATCTAAAAGATTTGAAACTCAAAGACCATCTCTCAGCTGAGTTGTGCTTGAAGCCGAGTAGTAAAAGGCTTGTGAATGAAAGAGCTCGAGGCCAAGTTAAAGTAAGTACAGGGAAGCATAAGTCTGTAAAAGAGAATTCCTCATATACCCCACAGAATTGTACTTCAAGAAATGGTCCAGAAAAGGTATTTGACAGAGGAATAATCACATCAACAGGTTTGTTGACTGATTCTAGCAATGACTCTCTGGAAAAAGTGTCCACATCAGATGAGGATTTCTCTTTAAAGGATGATGCTCTTGGCAAAACCTCAAAAGCAAACACTAAGGCACATAAAGATGAAATCTGTGCTAAGTTATTGCATGTAATGAAAATGCAAGACAGGAAAAGTACCACTTTAGAGGAAAACCTGACTGTATCTAGCATTGAAAGTTTCTGTTCAAAGAAAGATACAGGAGCTCAGAAAGGAGATGGCTTCATACACAATCTCTCTTTAGGCCCTAGTGGTGTTCTGGATGATAAAAATGGACAACAAAAACCTGAAAACAGTTTACTGCTGAAAAAGAAACAAGTACAGGAAGAAGAGTTGGGCATTTTCTCCACCCCTGATATCAGTTGTCAAATACTAGAATGTCATGTTGGTAATAAAGATTTGGTCTCATTCACAGAAATGACCAATATTTTTGTGGAGAAAACACCTCCCTTTAAAGATCCTGTGACTGGACTTGAATCAAGAGATATGGGAATTAGCAAGAGTACTGTTGAGTTTTCTTCTGATTTAAGAGAACAGGTCCTTAGCATCAGTCCTAAGTCTGACCCTTTAACAGATTCTCAGATAGACAGCGACCTCCACATACTATCTTTAATAGCTCAAGCCAGTGTTACTAAGTTCCCATCAGGTTCAACCCAAAGAAGTTTATCCCAGCTACAAAGAAAAGTTAAAGATGATAGAAGATGTTTGACAGCCAACCAAAATAGTGTCAGGGAAACCTGCTCTGGACACGTCATTATTATTTCAGAATCTGATGAAGATGATGATGATGATGAAAGAATTGTGGGTTTTAAGAAACACATTAAACAGGGTAAGACGTGCATTGAGAAAGGATGTCCAGAGCATCATACTTCAATAGCTAACACAAATGTGGAACAGAATGTAATAAAGGAAGAAAATACAAGGTCCCTTTTGCGGTTTGAGGAATCGGATTCTCATTTTTTTGAGTTTGAAAGTCCATGTGAAGTGTTTTCAGTTCGGCAAGATCAGAGACCAGACAACAAGAATTCAGTTCAAGAGAATGAAGAGAATTCGTGCTTGACTCATGTAGGGGATATCACAGATGATTGGGGTTATGGTCCAGCTTATGTACCTGAAGAGGTCATTAAAAAAGCAGCAGAGGCAGCTTTGAAGGAGGGAGAACCTGAATGCAACAGTGACATAGAGGAGGATAATATATTTTTAACACAATGTGATCCAGAAGATATGGATTTATGTTCACAAATGGAGAAAGAGAATGATGAACTCATTGAAGTAGTTCATGGAAAAGATAGAGTCCAGGTAGAAGAAGATTCTGTGAGTCGGCCTCAGTTGGAATCTTGGAGTAGCACAAAATGTAAATACAAAGATTGTGTGGAAACACTGGAAAACCAGGGTGAATACTGTTCCAAACACTCTGAAGCTAAAGCAGCAGATGAAGATACATTTCGTAGACCTGGCTTGCCTCTCTCTTCATCTAAACCTTCGAGACCTCCCACTGCTAAGATATTTACCTCCAGTAGTACTTCACGAATTGCTGGTCTTTACAAGTCTTTGGTAAATACGTCAGCACTCTTACCAACTCTGCAAAATAAGTCAAGTGGGGTACAATCTGCTTTGAAAGTACCACAGCCAGTCTCTGTGGTGTCTCAGAAGCCAGTGGCTGAAATGAAGGGTTTGTGCAACGTTCTCCAGTGTCATACTCCAAATAATTCCAACAGGCAAGGCTACAAAGTTCCATTTTGTGAAAACGGATCTTTTTCACCTTCCTCTCCGGTAAACGTTTTCTTGTCAGCACAGTCCATCTCTGACACCTTCGTTAAAGAGGTCTTAAAATGGAAATACGCAATGTTTGTGGACTTTGATCAGTGCGGACCCCCTTCAACTCTTTGTCAGTCCATCACAAGACCTGTGCCTGTGAGATTTCAAGATGGTAGAGATTATTTTAATGTGTTTTTCCCTTTGATGATCCTGAATACTTTTGAAACTGTAAGTATATGTTCTAATCGTATACCTTCAGACTTTGAAATTACATTTCTTTACCATGCTGAGTACGGCTAAAATAACTGATCGCATTTTGATTTAGATGTAGCTTGTAGATTTCATGTTGAACAGACATTGTGCCCCACACTGTTCTAGATGCCGGTGATACAGAGGAAACCCTTAAACTCTGCCCTTCTGGAGCTTACAGACACAATTCAGAGTGCTAGTTTACCAAGTCCAGAGGTGGCACAGGAGGAGGAAACGTTTTTCGGTGTAAAATAAGGGAAGACTTCTCAGAGGACATAGTCTCTCATCTGCGTTTATTTTTTTGAAAAGTAGTGTAAACCTTTACTGAAGTTTTCTTGAGGAGGTAGCAAAGGGCAAGTTACACTGGTCAGCACAAAGCAGTAAATCCCAAATTTCTCATCTGTCTTCCCAACTTCTTAGGCGTCATAGCAGCCTTTAGCTGCCCCCCTACCCCAACACATCCCATTCTGGTTCTTCTCTCTTTCTTACTGCCTGACTGGGATTGCCAAGAAAAATATAGGATTCCCAGTTAAATTTGAACCTCAGAAAAACAGTAATTCTTTAGTGTAAACATCCACCTGCACTTTGAAGGATGTTTTTGGTGTTCTCACAGCAGGTCGATTTTTCCTTTCTTTCAAATTGGTTAAAAAACAAAAACCCAAAAGGTGAGTGTGCAACAAGACTCTTCAAAACCAAGAGCACTGAGGTAAATACCCACGTATTCAGTCAGCAGATCCTCGGGTGCCTGATACTTGCCCAGTACTATCACAGACCTGGCGGGGGTAAAGTGGTGAACACGACAGACAAGGCCTCTGCCTTCTGGGAATGATCATTTCAGATCGGGACAAAAGGCTCTAGAGTGCTCTAGAATGATCTAGAACAAAAGGGAGCAGGCACTTGAGACTGAAAGGTGAGACGGCCTCTGTGAGCGATGGTATTCACACCGAGACCAGAGTGAGCAGAAGGAGTTGGCCATAGGAAGTATATCGCAGGCAGAGAGACTGCAAAGATCCAGCTTAGAATTGTTAAAGGCAAAGGAGATATACTGCACAAAGAGGCAAGTTGGTGTCAATTTATGCCCTAAATTTCAGCCATTGTCGTAAGAATTATTTTACTAGTGTTTCAGAACCATTAGAAACAACTAACTGATAAAGGCTCTTCAGTCTCTCTCCTTAAGAACAATGTGAAATAGTATTACAAGAATGATTTTCTTACCTTACAAAATCGTTAGTTCAGTGAACAGTGTATACAGTTAAATAAGCTGGGGAATATACAGAGATTTTCTTCATCTTGGAGCTTATTTTTTTTCTTGAACGTTTATCCTTTCCAGAAAACACTAAATTGC
The DNA here is from genome assembly GCF_964165515.1 of Mesoplodon bidens. Lineage (NCBI taxonomy): Eukaryota > Metazoa > Chordata > Mammalia > Artiodactyla > Ziphiidae > Mesoplodon > Mesoplodon bidens. The sequence continues at coordinate 42,550,328 of NC_138180.1, read as the reverse complement.
TTAGAGGCCATTCATAGCCCTTAAATTTAGGACACATTTGTGATTTTATTTTTCCCTTAGTTCAGAAGTATTTATATGTTTATCTTTAAGATTTCTTCCTTCAGGACATTTCTGTAGCCAGAACCTTTTCAAAACAGAATGAGCACAAGTTCCGTTTGTATATACACAAAGTTTAAGATAGTCAAATACTTGTGGAAGGCCCATTATTAAAAAAAAAAAAAAATCAGCCACTCTCACCTCCCCAAGTAATTATTTTTGATCCTTGAGGGATCCTTTTGTTATTTACTTCCATATTTCTAAATAACATGCCACTATTTTGACTTGTTAAGTTTTCAGTACTAGACATTTTCTGTAATTACCCACTACAGGAAGTACCCTCTCTTCCCAGCCCTGTGTTCACACACACCTCTCCTGTTTTCCCATCCTCACTATGGAGTAGTCTTGTAATTTTTAGGTCAGTATTTGTTATTATTTTGACGATATAAAAGGTGTCCACTGGGCTTCCCTGGTGGCGCAGTGGTTGAGAATCTGCCTGCTAATGCAGGGGTCACAGGTTCGAGCCCTGGTCTTGGAGGATCCCACGTGCCGTGGAGCAGCTATGCCCGTGAGCCACAAGTACTGAGCCCGCGTGTCTGGAGCCTGTGCTCCCCAGCTAGAGAGGCTGCGATAGTGAGAGGCCCACGCACTGCGATGAAAGAGTAGCCCCCGCTTGCCGCAACTAGAGAAAGCCCTCGCACAGAAACGAAGACCCAACACAGCAAAAATAAATTAATTTAAACAAAAGAGAATAAGGTCATTGAATTAAAAACAAAAGTGTCCGCGACTAAGTCATGTGGTAGTTGTAACTACTTTTCGTTTCCGACTCTTTGCTTTCTCTGGATTTATTGTTTACTTAATTTTCTATGTACTTATTACTAATTTAGCTTCAGGCTGTCTCCTGGATGTTTAGGTCTCTCAGTATGATCAGGCACATCAGATAGTTGATAAATTTCATCTTCTTGGTTTAGGATGGTTAACCTGAAATGCTCACCATCCTCATCCTAGGGCTTGCATTTCCTTCTTTCCTGTGTTGGATCTTTTGTCTCCTGTACCCAGGGTTGTCTGTTTTTGTCACCCTCTCATTTTAGTAAGGCACATCCTTCAAGCTTCCTGAGAAAAGAATGCGTAGGAGATAAATTTTGAAACTTTGCATGTCTTAAAATTTCTTTCTATTTTGCCATCTCTGTCTTTGTTGTTGTCATCGTCATTCTCCTTCCTTGGAGACTTTCTCAGCGTCCAAGTCTATTGAAACAATTTTTGAGCATATTTTTAGTTTCACAGTACTCTTGTCCTCTCATTATTCCTTTTTATAGGATTGTGTGCTTTCTTCATGTGCACAGTATTTTTTACTACCTGAAGTTAATTAATGATAAGTTTAAAGTTAGTTGAAAGTTTTCTTCTCTTTTCATTGTCCCTGTTTTCCCAGTTGCTTTTTTCCTATTCATTTTAGTGTCTACAGACCTTTCATGTTAACTCCTTTCTTCACATGTCTAATGATTTTTGTTGGTTTACTCACATTTAAGAACAGGATACTAACAAGCAGATTGGAGCATTGTTCATAATAGCCAAAAGTTGTAAACAGCCGAGATGTCCATCAGGAGATGAATGGGTAAACAAAACATGGTATATGCCTACAATGGAATATTAGTCTACTATTAAAAGGAATGACCCGTTCTATGTACTTTTACCTGTTCTTTGATGAGCCTGGAAAATATTATGCTAAGTGAAAGAAGCCAGGTACAGAAGGCCACACATTGTGTAATTCCATTTATATGAATTTTCCAGAATAGGCACATCCGTAGAGACAGAAAGTGGATTAGTAGTCGCCAGGGGATGGGTGAGGGAGGGGTGTGGGAATTAGGACTGACTGCTAATAGGTATAAGGCTTGTTTTGGGATGGTGGGAATGTTCTGGAATTAGATAATGGTGATGGTTACACAAAATAGTGAATGTACTAAAAACACACTGTAGTGTGCACACTTTAAAGTGGTGAATTTTATATTGTGAACTATATCTCAACTTATTAATGCTATAAGAAAAGAGGATACATTTAAATAATGACAGGTCAAAAGAGATGCTTAGGAAAAGAGATACTTTTACTAAAATGGTCCTTTATTATTTGCACTGTGGAAGTCAAATGTGATCTGAAGGACACCATCACATGGTGAAATCCAAATTAGTTTCATTCTTTATATTAAGATTACATGCTTAGGTATAGTTATAATCTATATTTTGTTACATGTAAGATTTTAAAACAGATTAGAAGCTCTGAGTGAAAGGGATAGGCTTGTTGACCATTTGGCATTTTATTGGGAAGCCTCATCCCCACCCTCATGTCACTGTTTTTAGTCTTTTCTTTTCCCCTCTTAGTGAGGTCAGATTTCCCCAAGAAGAATCTTCAGATCGATTGCCTGGAAAGCATAGGCTTGATGGGGAGCTGACTGTGGGGTGAGGGTGGGGGCAGAGGGAAAGGTCCAGGCATTCAGTATCTAAATATTTGCTTAATTCCCTGTTTAAAAATTATTTTATTTTTAAAATTATTTTATTTATTTTTGGCTGTGTTGGGTCTTCGTTGCTGCACGTGGGCTTTTCCCTAGTTGTGGCGAGGGCTTCAGTAGTTGTGGCTCAAAGACTCCAGAGCGCAGGCTCAGTAGTTGTAGTGCATGGGCTTAGTTGCTCCACGGCACGTGGGATCTTCCCAGACCAGGGATAGAACCCGTGGCCCCTGCATTGGCAGGCAGATGCCTAACCACTGTACCACCAGGGACGCCCCCCTCACCTTTTTTTTTTTTTTTAAGTACAGTATCCCCTCTCTATCTGCTGCCCCACAGGCAGAGACGGTCACACTTTATAGAAGTGAAACCACTCTAGCTTTTTGCTAGGAACAGGGATGGGCAGTCTCCCTTCAGCCCTCCTCCTCCTAGAGGTGTATGTCAGACACTTCCTTCTTAGAGTTCAGCTTCTTGGACTTGCTGAGTTAGTTAACCATTCATCCATCTGCTTACCAGCTTCCCAGATTTTGATACTCTTGCCTCGTCTTCTGTTCTCTTCATCCTAATGAATTAATCCTGTTGTGAAAAATCCCTTGGGTGTTTTAGTGGGGTTTCAGGGGAATGAAAGGAAATGCCTGTGTTCAATCTGTCATCTTTACCATGAAGTTTTATCTTGTTATTTTTTTCTTATTTTTGCAATCTTGTTCTTTTTCTTTAACCATGTAGTGAAACAGCATTGTTTTAGCATTTCTAGTTTATATAGGCCAACATTTATTAATGGTATTATTAATATACCTTGATTCCTTTTTTTTTTTTTTTCCCACTGTAACGTGTGGCTTGTGGGATCTTAGTTGCCTGACCAGGGATTGAACCTGGGCCCTCAGCAGTGAAAGCACTAACAACTGAACTGCCAGAGAATTCTCAGATACCTTGATTACTTTTAATGTTTATTCTTTCTTATAAGCCAGAGACTGTGGCATCAACCACAGTCTTGGGCCAAGGCTTCTTATCCTCATTTGGATGTAATTTGACTTCATAATATTGTTTGTTAATGGAATGCTGAAGTGTGTTTAGAGTCCTTTGACAGAAATGTGGTTGGTATCCTATTTAGGACATGAAACGCAGTGTTTGGTTATCCAGTTCTTATGTCTTATTGCAGGTGGAATGCAATGACATTGCGTAGAATTATCCCTTGCCCCAAAGGGCAAACGAGCAAATTCAACTTTTAGAAATATGAGTCTCTTGAATAAAAAAAAAAATCCCACAGGACTCAGAGGCAAAAAGTATACAAGTCAATTTTCACAGCAAAGTAAAGGAGCTGTTACAGTGGAGGATTCCTGTACTGAATGTCAATATTATGACATAGTGTGAGTCTGTTTCGTGTTTGGTAATTGCAATCATTGTTGCTTTTGTTGTGGTCATCCATTTGCAATGCTTGGTGTCAGTTTATTTATCTCTTGTAAAAATAAAATACAGTGTGTGGGGGGAAAAAAAGAAATATGAGTCTTTTGTGTACTGATGTGACTGATAGAAGATATATTAGTTTTTAATCCTTAGGTTTAACACACAAAAATATTAGATAAATGTGCACTATTTTGACAGGGACCAATTTTTTTGGTCAGTTTTGGCAAATACTCTATTTTCTTAAAGTTTTGGTTTGCTGGCTCTGTCTGCAGTCCCCTTCGGTTACCTGTGTGTGCATGCACGTGTATGCAGAGTGTAATTGGCAGCTGCTTTTTAGGTTGTGTAGACAAGGAGCAGGCAGAAAGGGGGCCCTTCTGGAGTACCAGCTGTGATTCTTAGTGCCCACACCCCTTATAGGGAGAGTGCACCATTTTTAGCTAATTTCCTGTTATAATTTGTTCTGTGAAGGAAACAAAACAGGTTGATATGATGAGCGACATTGGGAGGCTGCTTTTGAGATCGGGCTGAGAGCCAGGAGAGGAGGGTTTTGTGCAGAGGAGGGGGGAGGGTCAAGACTATAATGCTTTGAAGTAGGCCTAACTGAGCATATGTGAGCAAAGAGATTAGGCTGATGTGACTGGAGTGAGGTAACTTAGAGGTAAAGGGAAATGAAGTAAGATTGCAGAAATCAGTCAAGAGCTGGATGGTATACAACCCTGTAAGTGCAGGTTGGGGTTTCATTCTCAGTACAGTGAGAAGATGTTGGAGGATTTTTAGTTGGTTGGTGTTTAGGCTGGGGGAGTAGCAATATGTAATAGTTTACTTTTTTGTTTTAAAGAAAACATTCTTAGTTGCTCATTAGAGAATAACTGTAGAAAGGTAAGCATAGATGCAGTAGACCTGTCGGGGGCTATTATAATAGCCCAGGAGAAAGATGATGGTAGCTTGATCTAGGTGGTAGCTATGGAAATAAAGAGAAGTGAATTCATTGGGCGTAAATTTTGGAGATAGTACTCAGTACTTATCTTTTTTAAATATATATAGAAATTTATGTGATTCATTTTTGGCTGGGTTGGGTCTTGGTTGATGCACACAGGCTTTCTCTAGTTGCAGCGAGCTAGAGAAACTCTGCATAGCATCCCCCATTATCAACATCCCCTACCAATGTAGTACATTTGTACAACTGATGAACCTACATTGACACGTCATTACCACCCAGAGTCCATAGTTTTCATTAGGGTTCACTCTTGATTTGTATATTCTAAGGGTTTGGACAAACGTATAATGACATGTAGCAGTCCTCTAATATCAGCGTACTTTCACTGCCCTAAAAATCCTCTCTGCTCTGCCTGTTCACCCCTCCACAGTCTCAACCCTGGCAATCACTCATCCTTTTACTGTCTCCATAGTTTGCTTTCTCCAGCATGTCAAATAGTTGGAATCACACAGTATGTAGCCTTTCCAGATTGGCTTCTTTCACTTAGTAATGTGCATTTCAGGTCCTTCTGTGTCTTTTCATGGCTTCATAGCTCATTTCTTTTTAGCACTAAATAATATTCCATTGTCTGGTTGTACCATAGTTGGTTTATCCGTTCACCCACTGAAGGGCATCTTGGTTGCTTCCAAGTTTAGGCAGTTATGAATAAAGCTGCTATAAATATCCATGTGCAGGTTTTTAACGTAAATATAAGTTTTCAGTTCATTTGGATCAATAGTGAGGGCACTATTGCTGGATCCTACAGTAAGAATATGTTTAGTTTCATAGGAAACCACCGAACAGTCTTCCAAAGTGGTGGTACCATCTTGGGAATTTCCTGGTGGTCCAGTGGTTAGGACTCTGCACTTCCACTTGCAGGGGGCACAGGTTCGATCCCCGGTCAGGGAACTAAATCCCACAAGCCACGTGGCTCAGCAAAAAAAAAGAAAAAAAAAAAAAAGGTAATGGTGCTATTTTACATTCCCACGAGCAATAAATGAGAGTTCCTACTGTTCCACATCCCCGTCAGCATTTGGTCCTGTCAGTGCTCCAGATTTTGGCCATTCTAATACGTGTGTAATAGTATCTTGTTGTTTTAATTTGCATTCCTTTGATGACATAAGATATGGAGCATTTTTTCATATACTAATTTACGGTCTGTATATCTACTTTGGTGAGGTGTCTGTCCAGGCCTTTTGCACATCTTTTTCATCAGGTTGTCTGTTTTCTTACTGTTGAGTTATTTTTTTCTTTTTTAAATAAATTTAGTTTATTTATTTTTGGCTGCATTGGGTCTTCATTGCTGTGCACAGGCTTCCTCTAGTTGCAGCGAGCAGGGGCTACTCTTTGCGGTGTGCGGGCTTCTCATTGCAGTGGCTTCTCTTGTTATGGAGCACGGGCTCTAGGCATGTGGGCTTCAGTGGTTGTGGCATGCGGGCTCAGTAGTTGTGGCTCACGGGCTTAGTTGCTCTGTGGCATGTGAGATCTTCCTGGACCAGGGATCGAACCTGTGTCCCCTGTGTTGGCAGGCAGATTCTTAACCACTGTGCCACCAGAGAAGCCCTTCTCCTTCACTTTTAAAGGATAATTTTTCAGGATTCCGAATTCTAGATTGGTAGGATTTTTTCTTTCAACAGTCTAAATATTTCACTACTCTCTCCTTGCTCGCATGGTTTCTGAGGAGAAGTTAGATGTAATTCTTATCCTTCCTCCTCTATAAATAAGGTGTTTATACCCACAGGCTTCTTTCATGATTTTTTTTCCCTTTATCTTTGATATTTCATATTCCTGAAGGTTGAATATGATATGCCTAGGTGTAGTTTCTGGCATTTATTCTGCTTGATCTTGGAGCTTCCTGGATCTGTGGCTTGGTGTCTGATGTTAATTTTGGAAAACTCTGAGTCATTATACCTCAAATACTGCTTCTTTTTCGCTCTCTCTTCTTCTCGTATCTCCATTATGTGTATGCTGCATCTTTTGTCATTATCTCACAGTCTTGGATATTCTGGGGTGTGTTTTTTTTTTACCCATTTTTTTCTCCTTGCTTTTCAGCTTTGGTAGCTTCTATTGCTGTAGCCTCAAGCTCAGAGATTGTTTCCTCAGCAATGTCCAGTGTAGTAATGAGGCCATCAGAGGCAACCTTCATTTCTGTTACAGTGTTTTTGATCTCTGGCATTACCTTTTGATTCTTTCTACTTTACATCTCATTCATTACATTACCCATCTATTATTTCATGGCCTCCTTTTTTCATTAAACTCTTAGTATATTAACTATAGTTTAAAAAAAAATATCCTGGTCTGATAATTCCAGTATTCCTGCCATATCTGACAGGTTTTAGTGCTTCTTTATTCTGTGCAAACTGTGTTTTTTGCCTTTGAGTATGCCTTGTAATTTTTTGTTGCAAGGCAGACGTAATCTACTAAATAAAAGGAACGGCAGTAAATAGGCCTTTAGTGATATAGAAATGAGGTATGGGGGAAGGAAGACCATTCCATAGTCCTATGATAAGGTGTCACTCTTTTAGTGAGCCTTTGCCTCTGGACTAAGAACTTTACACCACATGCTTCTTAGTTTCCCCCCACCTCCTTGGGTGAGACAGGATGGTTAGAATGGGCTGGAGCTGGTTTTCTTCCCTCAAGTAGTTTAAGCTCTGATAAAATCCCAGCAACTTTGACTCCGGTAAAATAGCATCTCATAGATCAGGCCTTGTTAAGAAGGTCAAGAATGCTCTGGTGTATTACACAATGGTTCCTTTACCCCAGTCCCCACCAACCCCCCACCCCCGCTGGAAGCACACAGGGAATTTTCTCCAGTGTTCACTGTGAGGGCCTGTTCGAGCTCCTAGAGGTAAGACTCACCAAAGTGTGGAGTCCCTTTTATGACTGGGTCCCCCTAGAGTTTTTAAGAGAGGTCATGCTGAGCCTCCAACAGTTTGTCGCATCCAGTTCAGGATTTCCTCCTGGCATGGAGGTTTCTACTTAAGAGTTTTCTGCGCTGGCAAGTTGTGATTGTCTGTATCCACCTTTTTGTCTCTTTTTACTTGTTAGGATGGAGTGGCGACTTCTAAGTTCCTTACATGCCAAGCTGGAAACCAGAAGTCCCAAATTAATTTTTAATGTTTGTGTCACACAGGAGTTCTAGGTTCTGGATTTTATGGTTGCTTACTTTGGAAAATTTTGCCGTTTAACATTGGCTTTTCAGATGTTTTTGCTTTCTTAAGTTGCTTTTTTTGCTTTGCGTAGGTGGCACAGGAATGGAACAGCTCTCCAAACAAAGAGAAATTCCATCAGTTGCATTTACGAAAATTTCCTGCTGATTATAAAAAATACTGGGAGTTTGTGGGTAAGTTCTTTCTTATGTAACTTGGGCTCTATCATATAATAATTGGAGATTGCTATTTGAGGGAACATAATAATTGCTTGAATTTTCTGGGATATAGGTTTCCTGAGGTGAATTTGTAAGCTCTTACAAAGAGTATGTTTAAAGTCTTTACTTAATGAGGATAATTACTGGGACAGTTATAAAATTCATGGTTTTAACCATTGTGCTAGCAGAATACCACAGGCCAAAGTGTCCCTAGATGCTGGGCAAGGGAGAGAGAAGGTGAGCGAGGGAGTTTGATTGGCGGGGGCGGAGGGGGTGTTGACATGATCGTGCGTACAGATTCTGAGTAAATCTCTCTGCCGTCTCTGCTCTCACTTCATGAGTTGTCTGGAGCAGGTGTCACAGTTATGTCTTAGTTATAAATAAACCAAGCATTTAGAACCCTTTAAAATAAAAAGTATAAATTCTCCGTCTGTCTCCTTCCCCCTTGCAGTCCATCCCACTCCATAGATTCACTTAAGAAAAAAAGCATGTACGTATATTTGGGGGGGAAGGTATTATATGTTCACTGTAGATTATTCAGATAATATTAGCCAATAGTAAAATAAACATCACTCACAGTTCCCATCATTCAGAGATCATCTTATGAACATAGTAGTGTATATCTTACTGCTAGACTTCCTATTCATCTGAGTGAAGGGTGGGTGGGTAGGGTTATTTTACCTAAGTGACTTTTTTCATGTATTTATTCAGCAAATATTTACTGACTTTATACTACCTGATAGTGTATGATTCTAGATGCTAGGTATGTAGCTGTGATGAAAACATAAAATTCCACCTTCGTGAAGCTTACATTTGACTTATTTTCATTTAGTCTATTATAAATGTCTTTTCAGAGATAAATAATAATAGCATGTTCAGTGTTTGTAGTTATTCCATTGTAAGTGTATTCCATAGTTCTCTTTAACCAGTAATTTCTAGTTAGACATGTACATTACTTATGATTTTTTACTGTTACACTGAATAAATCCCTTTGCTAGATCAAACAGTGTGTGCATTTTAAGACTTTCGGTTCATATTGCCTCTGTCTACCAAAAAGAATACCATTTTCACTTCTGACATAAGAATGTAAGAATGTATCTCTTCTCATTTGCTAGTTTAAACTTATCCCCCAGTTTTATATGGAACATGTATCTCATTTGAAGTTGTAGTTTTTGTCCTCAAATCTTTATTGGTCTTTTATATTCTTGGGGGGGGGCGGATAATTGCCTGTTCATGCCTTTTGTCCTTTTTTTTTCTCTTAGGGAGGTTATTTTCTTACTTGTATGCATTGTTAATTTTTTTCAATTTCATTATTTGCTGTTCAGTTTCACATGCAGTTTTTGAGGCAGACAATTTTTATCTTCACATGTTCAAAAATACCGTATTTATTTCTTTACTGTTCAGTTGGTTTTAGAAATCAGATAAATACTTCCATATTTTCTTGTAGTAGTTTTATATTTCTTTCTAATATTTAAATCACTGATTTATCATCCATTTATCTTGATGGTATGATAGAATCACATAGCATTTACTCTTGTGTCTGACTTCTTTCACGTAACATGTCTTCGTAATTCATCAAATTTGTGTGCATCTTTGGTATTTTTTTCATTGCTGTGGTGGTATTTCAATATGTGACTGTGTCACAATTTTACTGTTGATGGACATTTTTGTTATTATTATTTTAAAGAAGTTTTTTTTGTCAGTGCCATGCAGCTTGTGGGATCTTAGTTCCCCGACCAGGGATTGAACCCGGGCCACAGCAGTGAAAGCGCCGAGTCCTAACCACTGGATCGCCAGAGAACTCCCGTTAATGGACATTTTTTCAGCAGTTTAGGCCTGTGTGTCAGGGCTCTCCAAGTCCATGCCCAAGTTCAGTGATTCGCTAGGAAGACTCACAGGAATTATATTCATGCTCATGGCTGTGACTTACTATGGCAAAAGGATACAAAGCAAAATCAGCAAAGGGAAAAAGGAAACCAGGAGCAAGTTTCCAAGAGTCATTTCCCAGCGAAGTCACACAGGACACACTTAATTTTCCCAGTAGTGGGCTGCGACAACCCATGTGACACATTATCTACCAGGGAAGCTTAGAGACCCAGTGCCTAAAACACCCTCTGCCTAGCCCACATTCATGACTTTCACAAGTAAAGTGGGTGTTTGACATAAGCTGTAGAGAAAAAATTTGGCAAACAGGTAAGGTACAGTGAGCCATTGTCATCAGCAAATGATGAGAGCTGTCTGGAAAACCAAGTTCCCAGATTCCAAGGGGGCCAACCTTGTAAGCAGGCCTTTCTAATGATAGCAGCCTCAGGCCTTCTTCTACACACAGCATTTTATGAATAATGCTATTATGGTCATTCATGTGTCTCTTCGTGTTATGCGAGGGCATTTTTGTGGAGTCTGTCTCCTGAAGTGGGTCTCAGAGTCTCAGGGTATTATGCATGAGCTTAACATGAGTAGATAATGCAAGCTAGTCGTGCAGAATGACACACCCCACCAGCGTATGGAAGTCACGTTGCTCCATGTCTCTGCCAGCACATTTGTGTTGATTGTGCTGTTCATTTTAGCCATTGTAGTGTGTGTGTATTGATGGCCATTTGTGGTTTTATTTTGTAATATCCTGGCTATCAGTGAGATTGAGCACCTTCTCATATATTTAGTAGATGCTCAAGTAACCTCTCTAGGGAAGCACCTATTAAAGACTCTTGTTCATTTTCTGTTAGTTGTCTTTTCCTTACTGATTTGTAGCAAGTTCTTTATGCAATCTGGATATAAACCATCCTCCCACTTTGGCTTGCATTATGTCTCTCTTAGTGATGTCTTTAAAATTCTTATTTTATTCTTGTTTAGACTTTATTTTTTAACATAACAAATGCATCTGTGTATTTTTTATGGTTAATGGTCTGTGCCAAAGGTTTAAGAAACCTTTCCCTGCTGCAGGTCATAAATATATTATCTTAACATCTAGAACAGGTGTCAGCAAACCACAGCTTGCAGATCTACCCTGTATCCTGTTTTTATACTGCCCAAGAGTAAGGTTCTTACATTTTTTTAAGCTTTTGAAGAAAAGATGATGATGAATATGCAACAGACACCATGTGTAGCCTGCAAAGAAAAATCTGGCTCTTTACAGAAAGTTTGCCAATCCCTTTTCTAGAGGCTTCGCTGTTTTGCCGACCTGGAATGGATTTTGTACACGAGTAAGATGTAGGGGCCATGTTTCATTTTTTTTTCCCTAATGGAGATGTAATTACCCCAGTAGTGTTTATTGAAAAGATTATCCTTTCTCCATGGTCTGCAGTGTCATATTTGTTACAAATCTAATGTCCATTTAATGCACTCGCCTTTTTCTGGACTCCTTTCTTCTTTGTTGGATCATTTGCCTACCTTTCTGCCCATATCACATTGCTTAATTTTACTTAATTAAGCTTTATTATAAACATTAATGAGCAAGTCTGCTTACCTTGTTTGGCCTTAAGAGTACGTTGGCTATTCTTGTCCCTTTGCGTTACCATGTAAGTTTTAGAGAAAAAAAAGATGTGGACATTTGTTAAGAATTGACATCTTTCTAATACTGATTTGAAAACGATACATACTGTCAGTTATTTAGGTTTACTTTCAGTAATGTTTTACAGTTTTCTAGGGAGAGGTTTTGCAGATCATCATTGGTTAGATTTTTTTTCTTTTGGTGTCATAATTATTTAAGTGACTATCTCTAATAGAGATGGACCTAAAAATTCATAGTATTTTTGCTGATAATTCATTATTTTGTTGCTAAAGTATGAACCATGATTTCTTAATATTAGATAGCTAGACAGTGTTCAAGTTTTCCGTTTCCTCATAAAGAACAATTTATTTCAGCCTGCTTGAATTAAGATCCAAGTTAGGTCCACTCACTGACATTGTTAATATGTCTTCTTCAATTACAATGGTCTCCTTCATGGATCCCTCCCGCTTTGTAATTTATTTTTTGAAGAAATTGTGTTGTTGACCCTGTAGAATTACAGGGTCTGTGTCTGTGTCTTGCTGATAGCATCCCCCTGGTGGTGTTTAGTATGTTTTTCAGTCCTTTGTACTTTTTGTAAATTGATAGTTGGATCTAGAGGCTTGATCAGTTTCATTTGACCTAATATTTTTGGCAAAACTAGTTCATAGCTGAGGTTGGTGTGTTCCTTTATCAGGAGGTGCTTGATCTCTAATTTCTCTTTTTGTAATACTTATAACCGTTGATCCTTAATGCCTAGATTAATTATTTTACTAAAGGATACAAAATGGTGATATTTTTATTTGATCATTTCTTCATTTATTTGCTATTGTAGTTCTGTAAAGAAAAAGTGCTCTATTTTATTTGATTACTCAGTAGTATACTTTATAAAGAAGGGTAGAATAAGTATTGATACTTGACTCCTGACCAGTTTTCAAAATAATGACTTAATTCTCTGCAAGTGCTGGGTTGACCAGTGAACTTTAAAAAAATGTTTTTTCGTTATGAACACATGGACTTAAATACACTTGTTTCAAGTCTTTGTAATTGGTTTCTTCAAGTTGGCTCCTGAGCCCTTTAGACAGGCTAGTCTTTGAGAGCTTTCTTGCTACCTGATGTAACCGATACCATCTATATGTTTTATCCTGTATGTGAGCTTTCAATTTTCTAAGTAGCCGTAGTATCTTTGGGTAGAAAAAGTTATTTCAAGATCAGTATTGGCATGTTATATGCTGTTTACAAGTAATACATGTAAACATAAGGATACAGAAAGGTTAGAAGAGGAAGATTGGAGAAAGCTACTCATGCAAACCCAACTAAAAGAAACTTGTTTTGCTCTGTTAATACCAGACTAAATAGACTTTACGGCAGAAGAGCATTATTTGAGATTAAAAGCGAGTATTTCACAATGATAGCAAGTTCAGTGAACAGAAGATAGGACCATTTTGAATACCTAATAAAATATATAAAGAAAAAACTGATAGAACTAGAGTGTACTCTTTACATATATGTGAGACCTTTGAACCATTCATTTTTTCTTTTCTTTTAGTTTGGAAATTATACGTCAACTTGTACCTCTTCTGCCATTTAGTAGTTTAGGTGAAAACTTAGAGCGTACATGATTCAAAGTTTACAGATTTCATCGATACTTTAAGTGTCTCCATAGATAAGGCAAAATCTTAAAAAACTTTAACCCTGTTTATCTGTTCCACTTTGTATATTATTATTGTTACGTATTTTAACTCTATATTTTAAACTGTGTTATACATACAGTTGGTCCTCTGTATTTGCGGGATTTGCGTCATCGGATTCAAGCGTGGATTGAAAATATTCAGGGAAAAAAAATTCCAGAAAAACATGTTTGCTATGCACCAGCACCTATTTACATACCACTTATGTTGGATTTACAACTATGTCCATAGCGTTTGCATTGGATTAGGTATTATAAGTAATCTAGAGATGATTTAATGTGTACTGGAGGATGTGCGTGGGTTATATGCAAATACTATGCCATTTTACATAAGGGACATGAGCATCTGAGGATTTTGGTGCCTGCGGGAGTCCTAGAACCAATTCAAGGACTGTACTCTGTGTAGTGCCTTGTGCAGCCCTTTTTTGTTTGTTTGTTGATTCTAGTAGTTCATGTATTCTCTCCTGGTGCTTTGCTTATTTCTAATATGTTGGTCATTGTCTTTGGAAAGCTATTTAAAAAATAATCAGGGGCCCAGGATGATAGGATGTCCTCTTCCAGAGAGGATTTTTCTTTGCTTCTGCCAGGATTCTGGGAGTACTAGCAATGTGGGATCATCTTAATCCGGCTTAAAGGATTGAGCTTTCCTGAAGTACTCGGGTGAATTGAAGCTGCCTTCATTGTTGAATGTAGTCCTTCATGGTCCCTACCTGAAGCTTGAGGGCTACCAGGATGCCTACTTTATCTATGCAGGCCCTGGACTCCAGTTTTTGTCTCTTTTTTTTGTACAAGGCTATCCCAGGTACTGCTCAAATTCCTGGCTGCCACTCCCTGAAGAGTTCAGATGTTTCTAGGGAAAATACTGGGCTGACCCTTACGGATCTCCACCTTGTTCTGGATCTCAACAGAGTGATTCTTCATTGTTGTATTTGCTCTCTGATGCCTTCAAATAGACATTTCTTACATGATGCATTTTTAAAATTCTTTTTTGACTTAGTAGTTCAGTCTACTTAATCCTAGTACTTCGTGCTTTGGTTCAGTATGTTGCTGCTGGATTTGGCAGTTGGTACTGAACTTTTTTTAATTTTAGAGCTTGCTCTGTTTTCCCAGCCCCATTTATTTTACTACTGTCCTTTCCCCCTTGTTTGAAATGCCACTAGTAGGCTCAAAATTCTTACGTGTACATGGATCTGTTTCCAGATTTTCTCTCGGGATTTTGAAAGCAGGGCACAAAAGTGAAAATTCCTTGATTAAAAACTAAGGTAAACTTCAAGGAAAAGAAATGTATTAGCTACTTTTGAATATTATGACTTCATCTATTTTGGCTTTGTAGCAGGTTTTAAGAAGACTTTTATAATGCTGTGTGATCAATATTTGTCAATGCTGACTAGCTTAGACTATCATTTTGAAGTATGTACAAAGTCCGCTAGTGCTGTATACTTGCTTGAACTTAGTACAAGCGTTTAATATCCTTTAATCTCATGTAAACTAATTCTGTTAGAATAAATGCTGGCTTCTTCTTGTGTTATAGTTTATCTTGAGGAATGTGAACTAGCTAAACAGCTTCATCCAAAGGAAAATGATTTGGTGTTTTTGGTTCCTGAAAGACTAAATGGAGAGAAGAAGGATATAGAGAGACATCGCCTGCAAGTTCCCCGTGAACATTACTGTGGCTATGTTCATACGTTCCGCCGCACTTCAGTCAGTAAGTACCTAATGAGACATGGAAGAGAAATCTGTTAGCAGCTCATCTTTTCATCTCCCTCTAAATTAGGCTTTACTAGCCATGTATTTGCTATACATTTACCAGCCCTCTATTTGCTGTCCATTTACCAGATGTATGTTTGCTCTATGTTTACCAGACTGTATTTGCTAGGGTGATTACTTACCATTCAGAGTCCTCTTTTAGTTTTTCTAGACTCAGCTGGAAAAGGCCCAGCACGTACTGCTTTAGACTTAGGATTTTAAAGCTTTCTTTTGTAATGTCTTCTCCTTCTAGTAAATTCCTTCATCTGTCAGTGTGTTTGTTATAAAACAGACAGTTTGCAAACCATCTGTTTGTTAAATCACATTCCAGCCTTGGTTTGGGGGCTAATTATTGATGAGCAGACCAAACACAGAACTAATTGTAAGGCAACTGGAGGGGTTTACTGTTTCATCACTCCCATCCACTGTGGTGTAGGGACTTCTCTCCCTAAGGTAGCATAACAAAAATTATGTTAGCTTGAATTTAAGGACTACTGACTGTGTGCCAGCCAGTGTGCCCTGTCCTTCCTGTACACATTTATCATCTTTTCCCAGAGCCCTGCAAAGCAGAATGGTTTGTTCCCTGCTCATTGGGAAATCAGAGTTCAGGGATGTTAAGTAACATATCCAAAGGCATCCTTACTATTAAACACTCGGTCCAGAATTGAAACCTAATTTTGTTTGACTACGAAGTCCACATGCTTGATATATGCCAAGCTGCCTTTTTGACATTGCTGCTCTCTTAGTCTCTGTTACGGGAAGCGAATATGTGATCATTATTCCTTCCCCTTTTTGTATCATATCTTAAAAATAGCAACAAAGCTCTTAGAGTTTAACATCGTGCCGCATCATAACTGGTGTGCCATGTCCACTATTGTGTGGTCAGAGCTCAGTTCTTTGTGCAAGATGCATTGAGCACCAGGGATATCTAGCTTCATCTGTGCTTTCAACTCTTACAAGTGGTTACATTTGCCAAAGTTCTGTTTCTAAGATTTAGCAATGGTTTCTGTCTCCTTCCCGGAACTCCTCATGCATCCAACTACCTGACGTCTCCATTTGGAGATTATTAGACATTTCAAACCTACTCCAAAAGGAAGCACTTGATTTACTGCCTGACATCTGCTGTTGCTCCGTTTTTTCCCAACTCAGCATGTGGGACCTCCATCCCATTCTTCCAGTTGCTCAGCCCAAAACCTCAGAGTCATCCTCGAGTCCTGCTTTCCCTCGCACGCTCCATCTAATGCATCAGGAAGTCCTGTCGGATCTTCCTTGGCCATATATCCTACATCCAAGTGCCACCTCTCCTGCTGCCTCCTGGCCCACGTGACCATTCACTTTTACCTAGATTTTAGCCTCTTAAGTTGTCTTCTTGTGCTTTTTCCATTGCAGTTTATTCTTCATTCGCGATAAGTGATTCTTTTACTGTGTGACTTAGCGTGTGTCACTTACCTGCGCGGAGCTGTCCTGTGCTCTTGACCTGACTCAGAGTCATGTTCAGAGTGGTTAACTGCAGAGCCCTCTGAAGTGTAGCTGCATTTACCGTCTTGGTCTTCTAGCTCGCTTCTCCCTGCTTTTCCTTCTAGCCATTCTGGCCTTCTCCCTGTTGTGAAAATAATCCAGGCACCTCGCTGCCCCATTGTCTTTGCAGTTGCTGATTCTCTGCCTGTAACCCACTTTCCCCGGTTACGGGCATGGCTCACTCACTTAATGCCATGGCTCTGCTCAAATATCATATCAGGAAAACCTCCCCTGACTCTCCTGTCTACAACAACACTCCCTCACAACCCTCATCACTTCCTCATCCCCCTTCTCGGCTTTCTTCCTAGCACTTACCATCACCTGACATGTTTATTTGCTTATCTGCCCCCTTCTTCTAAAAAATAAGCCTCCAGAGGACAGGAATGTTGCCTGGTTCTTAGGAGGCAGTCAGTAGATACTTACTGAGAAAATTATTTAAATGATGTATAAAAAACATGTTACAGGGCTTCCCTGGTGGCGCAGCGGTTGAGAGTCCGCCTGCCGATGCAGGGGACATGGGTTCGTGCCCCGGTCTGAGAAGACCCCACGTGCCACAGAGCGGCTAGGCCCGTGAGCCATGGCCGCTGAGCCTGCGTGTCCGGAGCCTGTGCTCTGCAACGGGAGAGGCCACAACATTGAGAGAGGGCTGCATACCACAAAAAAAAAAGTTACAAAACACCTTGTTCTGAATAACCTTTTTAACTGGACACTGTTACTCACTGGTAACTGAAATTGCTTTTTCTCCTTCTTGATAATAGTGCGTAATGGGAAATCTGAGTGTTCCCTTTCCATCCAGACTCAACATAATTTACCAGTCAATTTAAATGAATTCGTGAAATGTCTTGTAATCAGCTCTCTGGTGACTACACAGAGGAAGTTGAAAGCCATGTCTTTGCTGAGTGGTCGGAACCAACTGGCCAGAGCCGTTCTGAATCCAAACCCCATGGACTTCTGTACAAAAGATTTACTAACTACAGCATCTGAGAGAATTGTGAGTGACAGTCATTTGATAACAGGGAAAGTCAGAACATTTCATGTCAAGATGTTAAAGCATGTTATTTTTATCTGTCACACATTCCCTTTTGTCTACAACAAAGACATAGTCACCATGTGTGCCCAGTGACGTTTTTAGTGCTTAGTTTTCTTTAATATTGCAAAGTAGTTCTTTGTGTTAAGTTAGTCAGCTTACCTCAGGAAAAAAGGTAGAGTCCAAAAAGGAATTGAAAACATGCTTGCAGAGCAGCATTAAAATGTGAGGTGAACATCCTACTTAAGTGTTTGTTAGGTAATTAAATACAGGAGTAAGAGGAGGTTTAATGGAATGACTTTTGCATTTGAATGATCAGTGGAGCATTGACTGGTACTGTTGTCAGTGTGACGACGAAGTTGTGATTTTTGTGTGAACACATATTTCTCATTGTTGTAAGAGTTGGGTGTAAGTTCCAGGAAATTAACACAGAGACAGGCGGAAGGAAAGGAATGTTATTTGAACCCCTGTCTTGTGTTAGGACTTTCATATGCATTTTCTCAGTCAGTTCCCACCCTCTAAGGAATCCCAGATTTAATGATTGTCAAAGCCTGAAGCCCAGAGAAGTTAGTTTAGAGACCTAGCTTTTGAGTGAAACTGAGGTGTAGACTCAGATCTGACCCCAAATCCCTGTTGTTTTGACTGTATCACTTGTGTTAGGAAAGGAAGTCTTGGAATGTTTTTACTGTCTAAAGAGAGGATTGACTAAAATGGGAAGAACCACGGAATAAAAAGAAGAAAAGTACAAAACAGTTTATTGTGATCATCTTTATAAGAATCACAAATAAAAATATAGTTGTTGTGGTTGTAGGTGGACTGAGGCCTGTAGACTCATCAGTAGCTCTTTCCAGTAGTGAAAATGGTTCTTAGATTAAGGGTCATTTTGGGGTTTTGCCTGATCATCACCAAAGCTTCTGTCTGACAAAGGTCAGCAGCAGTTCAAACAGATGTCTTCCACTCTCTCGCTCTCCTGTGCCATCCCAGGAAGAACCGCTCGTTCTCACTAGTGTCTTTTGTATAGATCGCCTACCTAAAAGATTTCAATGAAGACCAAAAGAAAGCGATAGAAACTGCATATGCCATGGTGAAACACTCCCCAGCAGTTGCCAAGATCTGTCTGATTCATGGACCACCCGGGACAGGAAAATCAAAAACCATTGTAGGCCTCCTGTACCGCCTACTGACAGAGGTAGTGTGTGCACGAGGGCATCTGTGCCCTTAATTGAGTATGTTGTTTTACTTTAACGTGTAAATAAGTACTAAAGTGTGTTTTTCCCTTCACTTCTGTGTATCTTTTTGATACTGTGTGGAACTATATCAGATAAAGCGGTAGCAGAGGTAGAGAAGGTTATAAGAACTAAAAGGAACAGAAAATGTTACCTTGTGTGAAACTAATTCTATGGGCTAGAATAGTGGTCTTCGGGCTTTATTATAGGTCACGGCTAATCCCAGGAGACAATCTTGAATGTATTCCTGGGTTACATTTTGGATTGAACATTGAATAAAATAAGTGGATAGTAAGGTAAGGCTCAGAGAAGTTAGATTTTATGCCAGAGTAATTTTTTTTTTTTCGGGCACACCATGCGGCATGTGGGATCTTAGTTCCCCGACCAGGGATCAAACCTGGGCCCTTGGCAGTAAGAGCACTGCGTCCTAACCACTCGTTGGCCAGGGAATTCCCGGCCAGAGTAATTTTTTAACATCAGTGTAAGATGTAGGTGCTTTTATTTACTTTTAACTATTTATTAGGGGAACTTTCAAATATATGTGACAGTAGAGAAGAACTATAACACTGCACAATAGAGCTTATCAGTATTGTTTGTTTTTTTTGTTTGTTTGTTTATTTGTTGCAAATTGTCGAACCAGAGGAGGGGGCATTCAGATGAGAACTCCAATGCCAAAATCAAACAAAACCGTGTCCTTGTGTGTGCACCTTCCAATACAGCTGTTGATGAACTTACGAAAAAAATTATGCTTGAATTCAACGAGAAGTGTAAAGACAAGAAGAATCCTTTAGGTATGATACTTATGTGGGCTTTTCATTTGTTTTTGTTTTCAGTGTTTAGTGTGGTAACTTTGAATGACAAAGAGCAAGCCAGTTCTGGTCATTTTTTCTACTTGAGGCTGTGGCCCATGTGTACTTACTGCTTTGTTTACTGAATATTTTGGAGCATTTATTCTGTGCCAGGCCCTGTGCCGTTTGAAACACCTTAGAGCAGCCCTTGATTCAGTTGTGTAGGGGTTAGGGAAGACTTTTAGAGGAAATGATATCTAAGATGAAACTTGGAAGAGCAATGAGGAAGTGAAGTGGGGAGAGGACTCTGGTGGAACTTACTGTACATAAAAAGGACCAGAAGCCAGAGAACCGTGGATGGTTCAGTCTAGCTAGAATATAACGAGGTCCACCAAGGCAAGGGCTTTTAAAAATGTGTTCATTGTAGTAACCCCCGTGCCTGGAACAGTGCCTGGCACTCAGTTGGGACTTAGTAGATGTTTAGTGACACAAAAGCTAGAGCAGTCATCACTTATGGTTACCGAGTGCTCACTATGTGTCAGTACTCAGAGTAATCCTCTGAGCCATGCAATAAATAACCTATCTACATTTTATAGGCGGAGAAGCTGAGGAGTTGAGATGTAAAGTATACCACAGGGACAAGTCTTTTCAGTACAGTTGACAGATTGAAGAGCATTGCCACCGAGGATTCGGAATGCTTGAGCGAATGTGTAAAGTCATTTCTGTGCACTTAACCTTAACACCTCCTCTCACACCAGCCATCCTGAGTGGCGTGGTTATGGCTCTGGGTCGGGCTGCTCTTCTAAGCACATGTATCTCGTCTTCCCTAAGCAAATTTTATTTTCCTTGATGTTACCTGGCAGTGACCTAAATCAGTTAAGATTCAATTAGGCTTCAAATAATAGACACTCCAACTACAGTGGCTTAACTATGATAGAAGTTTATTTCCTTCTTACTCAGAAGCCCAGAGATGGGCAGCTGAGGGATGATACTGGCGTGATGACTCTACTTCCGAGTCTTCAGAGACCTAGGGTCTTTCTACCTTGTTGCTGCACTACGTGGGACCCCCCCACTCCTTAGTGCACCTCATGGTCAGAAACAGCTGCTCCAGCACCAGTAGTCCCATCTAGCAAGTGCAAGGAAAAAGGGACAGATATACTAGCTGTGCTTTAAGGAAAGTTCTGAGACGCTGCCAGTAGCACCTCTGCTTATTTCCTTTTGGCCAGAACTTAGTCCCGTGGCCACACCAGCTGCAGGAGCAGCCAGGATGTGTCGTCTGTCTTCGCAGGGATCACACATATTTCCCCTTTTATTGCACATGTATTAGCTACATCTAGAGGTCATTTGCTTTTAAAACTGAAAATGCATTGTGAACGGCAACTTTTCTACTCACCATTATGTTTGTGAGAACTATGACTTTATGTATCGCTGTATATGGATACGGTCATTCATGTTAACTGCTATAGGGTGTCTCATCTATGAGTGCACAGTTCATTCGTTATCCATTGATAGAAATGTAAGTTCTTTCCCTTTTTTTTTTTTTTGTTATTTCAAACTTAATTCCTGTACTTGTGCCTGTTTCTCCAGTGCAGGATGAAAACGTTTACTGCAGTGACTGAGTTGTATTGTGTTGTACTGTACAGCAGCTGAAGGGAGTACACTGGAGTACTGTGTTCTTACTCACGTCTCCTGAGTATTCATACAGGCTGCTAGGGCAGTGCTTTCACACTGTGGCTTGTGACCAGTTAGTGGATTGTGAAATCAGTTTAGGGAGATCAGAACCAGCATACTTACACAAGATAAGATAGAACAGAAGAGAACAGAAAAGATTAGAGTGTAGGTAGTGAGGGGTAAAGTATTGTATTGTGAAACCTGTTTTATTGGTGAGGTATGAGTGTGCTGGCTTTCAATGTGAAGTGTACCTCATACTATAGATCACGGTCAAAAGAGTTTATAAAAACACTGGTCTAGTGTATATATACCTAGAAATGAGAATGCTGGGTTGAAGGATTTGTGCTGATTCTAGATAGTGCCCGGTTCTGCTCCAAAGTAGTTGTATCAAATTATACAACCGAGAACAGTTCCCGCGTGGTTTTCACTTTCCTTTCCCTGAGGGAGGGTAATAAGCCCTTTTTCAGGTGTGGGCTGACAACACGAGAAGGCTGGGACGAAGGTGGCACAAGTGTAGTGTCTAGGTTGGATTTTTAATATTTTTGTTAGAGAGAAAATGACATCTCTTGTCAGTAAAGACAGCTTTTTTCTTCTTATTCAGTACTTTCATTTTTGCTTCTTTTCACTATGTCCAGTGGTCCTGGGTGTCCTTTACAGAAATACCTTGGACATCTCACCATTAAGTGTGATGTTTGTTCCTGGGGTTTGGTATATACGCTTTTATCAGGTTAAAAAAGTCTCCACCTAATTAGAGTTTTTTAATGAATGGGTGTTGAATTTTACTGCATGCAGTATTTTTTCATTCATATATCCCTCCCCCTCACCATATGGCAGTGCAAGCACAGAGTCCTAACCAGGGAATTCTTCTTTTCTTTTCTTTCTTTCTTTCATTCTTTCTTTTCTTTCTTTTCCTTTCCTTTTTTTTTTTTTTTTTGTGTGTGGTACGCTGGCCTCTCACTGTTGTGGCCTCTCCCGTTGCGGAGCACAGGGTCTGGACGCGCAGGCTCAGTGGCCATGGCTCCCGGGCCTAGCCGTTCCACGGCATATGGGATCTTCCCGGACTGGGGCACAAACCTCTGTCCCCTGCATCGGCAGGCAGACTCTCAACCACTGCGCAGCCAGGGAAGCCCCTTTTCTTTTCTTTCTTTTCTTCTTTCTTTCCATACCCCGAGGCTTAAGGGATCTGAGTTCCCCGACCAGGGTTTGAAACCAGGCCCATGGCAGTGAAAGTGCCGAGTCCTAACCACTGGACTGCCAGGGAATTCCCTACAATGCTTTACTAATTTGAAAATATCTTTGATTCCTAGAATAAGGTCTGCTTGGTTGTGTACTATGATTTTTTTACCACATTGCTGGATTGCTATTGATTTTTTTAACTGACGGCAGCCTATAATTTTTCTTTGTCATATCTTTGGTTTTAGTATTGAAGTTATACAGACTTTAAAAATGAAGTTATACAGGGCTTCCCTGGTGCCGTAGTGGTTGAGAGTCTGCCTGCCGATGCAGAGGACATGTGTTCGTGCCCTGGTCCGGGAGGATCCCACGTGCCACAGAGAGGCTGGGCCCATAAGCCATGGCGGCTGAGCCTGTGCGTCTGGAGCCTGTGCTCCACAATGGGAGAGGCCAGAGCAGTAAGAGGCCCGTGAACCACAAAAAAAAAAAAAAAAAAAAAAAAAAAAAAGAATTTATACAGACATTTATTTGGGATGTTTCATATATGACAGGGAATTACCTGTTACTTGAAGGTTAATTTGTTTTTAGTGTTGTTTTTTGGGGGGCTTCTTGTTTGTTTGTTTTTTGTCTGTTTTTTGACAGATGGGTAAGTTTCTGTGTGCTGAATGTCTTTAATTGTTGGTTTATTCAAGTTTTCTACATTTGAGTGAGTTTTGCTAATTCATATTATTCAAGAAAAATCTCCACTTCACCTTAGGTTTTCAAATATATTGGTATAACATTGTTCACTGTATTCTCATTTTTAAAATCTCAACTGTATTTTGGTTGGGTCACCTTTGTCATTCTCTGTATTATGTGTTTAGGCTCTAAGTCCACATGTGGCATGGGCCTATAGTTGGAAAGTCCTAGAAGAGAGTTTTTTTTCCCAGCTAAGCCCAGGCCAAGATAGATTCATGTCGTTTTCATCCCTCCACCTCTTCCATGCCCTCTTGCTTTCTAGTGGACGTTAAAATCCAAGCCCCCATTATACAATTTCTATATGTTGATTGGAATGGTAGTTTTGCTGATGTAGATATTTGTCAAACTCTGTAGAACTAAGGATTTTTAAATCTCTGCATTTGATTGTATATAAATGAAAAAACAAACACCTAAGCATCTAGAGAGTGACCAGCCCTCACCCTGTTCCCTCCAGGGAAGCCACAGCAGCTCAGGGGCTTTCACCTCTGTTTTTCACCTTTCTCTTTGTTTTTGGCCCCTAGGAATTTCTCTTACATCCTTCTGAGCTCACCCTGCAATTTAAAGGATGTCTGTTTTAATTTCTGGAGCATTTTTAGATGCTTATAGTGGCTATAAATCTCATCCACCTTTCTGGTAGAAACACAAGTTAGCAATTTTGACACCTTCAAGTAAATGTTGGTCAGAGAAGATGGCTTCAAATTTTAGAAGAATGAGCTGAACTAGGAACAAAAATATGTGTGAACAGCTGTATAATGAGTTCATTTATTCATTCAGTGTATGTTTATTGTACTTACGTGCCAGCTGCGCTTCTAGGCTGTGACCAAAACAAAACCTGGTTCTTATGGGACTTGGATTCAGTGGAAGGAGATAGCAAACAAGTATGTGATGTGTCAGATTGGGATAAGTGCTAATAAACGCTGCATGATTGCTATAGTTTAGTAGTTCAGTGAAGCAGTGGGAGACTTTTAGATTAAATAATATCTGAAATGTGCTAACCTAAAATTAAAATGTGGTTAATAAACCAGTTAAATGATGCTGACAGTTTTTGGAATTACCATATTCCAGAATTTCCAGCATCTTGTGTCCCTTAGATCCTGGAGTGGCATTGTGATGTGGAACAGTGTTTCAAAACCGTGGTTCTCAGTATTCTGCAGAAAAGCATTTGATGGTCCTGTAAGATTCTGTTTGGGGAATTCAGACCTGCATTAATAGAGAAAAGTCTTCATCTTCGAAATATCCTATGGTCAAGAAATTTGTTTTATTTTCACTCGCCATTTCCCAAATACATTTTACCATGGAGTGATGTATAGAACATAGTTTGAGAAGCATTAGTGTAATAGAATCTCAACTCTGCAGTGTACTGCTTGTGCAACCTCAGTAGCTTTTATTAGGTGGAAATAAATCCTTGCCTTATAGGATTCTTATGAAGCAAATCTAAAAGAATGTGTGTGGAACCTCTAGCGCAGTTCCAGGTATTTGGTTGATTAATAGTTCATGTTAGCTCCTTTCTCTGATTGTTAATATATTTGCTTAGAAATAATTATTATGTACAGAAATTGACAGCATTCTTATTAACCTCTAAGTGTGACTTCTATCAACAGGAAACTGTGGAGATATAAATTTAGTACGTCTAGGTCCAGAAAAGTGTATTAATACTGAGGTCCTAAAATTCAGTTTGGAGAGCCAAGTTAACCACAGAATGAGTAAGTACTGAATAAAGGTATATATAAATTGATTTCTGTTTCTTTTTGTATGGTAGAAAATGGCATGGGCATTAAAGGTAATTTGGAGACCCTAGAAGTAGTCTAGTTTTGAAAGCTAGTTTTTCTTCTCATTTGTATGCATATGTGTGTATTTGTTAGAATCAACAGCTTTTTATCTTTTTTTTTAAAGAAAAAGACTTACCTTCTCATATTCATGAGATTCACAGAAGAAAGGAATTTCTAGATCATCAACTAGATGAACTTTCTCGCCAGCGTGCTTTATGCCGAGGTGGAAGGGAACTACAGGTATCTAAACATGTCTTGATCAGTGTTTTTTAAAAGCTCATAGATAAACTAGTTGGTGAGTATTTGATGCCATTCTTTCATTGTGGAATAGCATAATTTGTGTACAAAAATGTACACAGAGATGGTATGCCTTACATTCGGGGTTAACCTTTTTTTAAAAGAACAAGATAGTAAGTATTTCAGACTTTGCAGGCCACGTGCAGTCTGTTTTAGCCACTGAACGCCACTGTTAATAGCATGAAGGCAGAGTAGATAACACGTAAGTGATGCCCCAAGGGTTGGCCTGCTTAAGCAGAAAGCGTACCTGCAGTACTCTGAACAGAACTGAATCATACACACTATTAAGAATTTATTGGACTTCCCTGGTGGTCCAGTGGTTAAGAATCTGCACTTACACTGAAGGGAGCTCAGGTTCGATCCCTGCTCAGGGAACCCTAGTTCCTCATGAGCATCCCTCATGCTGCACAGGGTGGCCACAAAAAATAAAAGAATTTATCAAATTAGCACCTACTGATTGAAGCATGGGGTGCTGGTTGTCGGGTTGCTGGACAATGAGCTGATGTTTAAAAACAGACCACAAGAGAAAGCGAAATAGAGAAGTTTATTTTCACAGGTCTTGAGGAAGGTATAAGGCATGTCTCGTGGGGCATGACAGGCAGGTCAAGGGAGAGTGCAGACAGAGAGAGGCAGGCCCTGGCGCACATGTCATTATCAGAGTCCATGCGTGGAGTACTTTGGGGTTCCCAGGCTAGGGCTGGATTGGCCAATTTTAACTGAAAGAGCAGGGTTTTGGTAAGTAGCTTAGAGGGTCTCTTATCTAAAGGGCATATAAGGGGAAGGCACTGGATGGCAGAGGAGACTGTTGATCACAAGAGCTTATGTTGGCTGGTGGGCCGGTGACTCCACGGGCTGCCATCTAGGGCGTGCATGTGTGTGAAGGGGCCTAGTGTTAGTTTGGGGTCTCTGCAGGCTGCTTGGCCAAACAAAATGGATGCCAGGGCATCAGTACCATGGAGTAGCTTAGCTAAACTCTGACACACAGCAATACAGAAAGACTGGTATAGAGAAAACACACTGGGTGAATCAGTTTTTCATTGGTAAAGTACTGGCTCACCCTTTTGAAATGTGAGGCAGTCCATTGGAAAGCATTTTAAAATGCTTAATTTAATTTTAATGATGGCATTCTGATTTTTTCCAGAGGCAAGAATTAGATGAAAAAATGGCCAAAGTTTCACAAGAAAGGCAGGAGCTTTCTTCTAAAATTAAAGAGGTAAGTAGTTCACCTGTAGCACTTTACTGGTATTACTTTTTCTTTTTTAAAATTATGAAATAGTTCAGACAACCTGTGGTCTTTTCTCAATTACATTTAAAAATTTGGGGGAATTCCCTGGCTGTCCAGTGGTTAGGACTCTGCTTCCATTGCAGGGGGTGTGGGTGTGATTCCTGGTCAGGGAACTAGATCCCATGTGCTGCAACTAAGAGCCCGCATGCTACAACTAAAAGATCCCTCATGCTGCAACTAAAAGATCCCACACGCTGCCGGGAAGATCCCACATGCCACAACTAAGACCCAGCGTAGCCAAATAAATAAATAAATAAGTAACTATTTGAAGATACAGGAAAAAAAAAATACACATCTGAATTCAGGTAGAGTGACAGTGGCTGGGATGTGGCCCAAGAAATATAAGCACCTTTTTTCTCAGTTTTTGGCTGAAAGCATACACTCCTTTTACTTGTTTCTGATCACAAAAAATCCTTCTATAACATGTATAACTTTTCCCAGTTTTCTTTGGATATAAAAATATCAACTAACATTTATATTGGTCAAAGCTAGAATGAGCCAGGTGTGTACCCCATCACCAGCATGCAGCCCTTAATGAAATGAATTGGCGGTCAGGGAAAGAGAGGGTAATACTCAACCGGTAATGGTATTTGTATTTTTGAGCTGAAGTTTTCCTCTTGAATGTATTATTGACCTTCTCTGTGTGGCTAAATAAATATAATTGAACTTAATGTGTATTTCCACTAGCAGTTTGTTTATTTAAATCAAAAGTTATGTGGAAAGCTTTTTATTAAAACTTTAAGCTGAGCCCAAAATTAATCTTCCCACATTTAAGGATGAAGTCCATGTTTACCAGTATTATGGTTTTTGCCGCTGATCACATTGTTCTGTGGGCCATTAAATTAATTGTCCTTGGCAGTTTTACTCATTAGATAGCTGAGAGGAGAGGTATGTGACAGTTAACATGTGAGCACCAGAAGGCCACAGTTGCCACCCTCTCTTCACATACATGCCTTGGCCTCCATGGTTGAATCTATCACATGTTCAGGGATGATTCACGACAGCTTTTTCAGGAGGGGAGATAGGCTACCTGAATCTATGATGAGAGTACTAGTTTATTAATTTGAACACTGAATGATATGCATTGTGAGGTGTCATTCATACTGTTAGTCTCCATCACAGTTTATTCCATTATAGTCTGGACCAAGGTTGTTGGATTCCACTGTGGAACTAGAATGCTTGTCAGTTTCACAGGCGTTTTTGTTGGTACTATCCCTTATAAAAGAACAATATTACATACTTAAAAACTAACAGCAAAGTGTATGTTCAGGCTTAGTTCTGATCCTGGTTTTACTCAGATAATTGCTTCACAACTCAGTAGAATTACTTAATCTTTGCTTATTCTGATACCTTCCCTCATACGTCAGGCTGTAAGAATTGTAATCCACTTCGACCAAATTAAACCTGAATAAATTTTTCTTAATGTGCTTATTATTAACTCATGTTCTGAGATTAGACTCCACTGCAAAGTGTTCTTTCTGGTGGCTTCTGATTATCTTGAATGTTTCTTCTCTTTTCTAGGCTTGAGGTTCCTACCTAACATTTACTAGACATTATTCTGCCACATAATAAGTGTAGTTAAGAATTTATATACAACTGAATGTTGATGAACTTTTATTCTCTTAGGTTCAAGGATGCCCACAAAAGACACAGAACATCATCATCTTAGAGTCCCACATCATCTGCTGCACACTGAGCACGAGTGGTGGTTTGCTGCTCGAGGCTGCTTTCCGTGGGCAAGGGGGTGTCCCCTTTAGTTGTGTCATTGTTGATGAGGTCAGTAAGCAGTCGGCCATACAGCTTTGCTAGGAGTAAGGAGTAAGTCTTAGATGAAGAGTGGCTGCCGAGATGTTGACAAAGTGGTCTTTGCATCTGATTTTGACCTGCCATTACATATGTGTTCTCTTATGTTGAAATACGCTGCTAATGACCCACCACGATGAAAATTTCTTTTTCAGTATCGGGACTGCAGTCTTAGAGATTCCTGATTGTTCTTCATAAAATCCCTCCCAAGGATTATTCTAGCTCCTGCTTGGGATATCTCTGGTTACCTTTTTTTTTTTTTTTTTTGCGGTACGTGGCCCTCTCACTGTTGTGTCCTCTCCCGTTGTGGTGCACAGTCTCTGGACGCACAGGCTCAGCGGCCATGGCTCATGGGCCCAGCTGCTCCGCGGCATGTGGGATCTTCCCGGACCGGGGCACGAGCCCGTGTCCCCTGCATCGGCAGGCGGACTCTCAACCACTGTGCCACCAGGGAAGCCCTCTGGTGACCTTTTGAAGCATTTTTAATATAACTCTGGACAGCTCTGAGCCACCGTATTTTCAGCTAACATCTTTATTTCTACTTCATTCATTGAGCAAACATTTATTGGGTACCTACTGTTTGCCAGAATGTAGAGCCAGAAGACAAAAGAGATGGAAAATGAGGTACAGAGAACCCATCCAGGAGATCCAAGATCCAGTATTCACCAAAACGAAGGAATAGAAAAGATGGAAGTGATGAAATAATTGAAGGAAATGTCATTGAATTGAAAAGAAGCTTGAGTCTTGCAACTGAAGCGGCCTACTGAGGAGCAAGGAAGAGAGAGGGGGTGGGGCACACAGACACACAGTCCCCCCAGGCATGTGCCCAGCAGGGACAAAGAAGACAAACTGGGGACATGACATGGCCCTTCTTGCTTATGGGCTGCTTCCCAGGTGGTAGTGGCACCTGAGTGGTGGCTGACTTCAAAACGTGTGTGGGTTTTTTTCCCCCGCTTCGGCGTTTAGAATGTTTTTGTTGTTTTGTTTTCTAACCAAAGGAAGTTCTTATTTTTGATCTTTGGTGCAGAAGGAGAAAGTGTATGTTTCTGAATGGTTAGGACACTTGTGAATTGGATAGACTGTATATGGATAAATAAATAATAGAGATAATTCTGATTATGTCTCCATTCTGTACTCTCTTACCAAGGCCGGACAGTCTTGTGAAGTTGAAACTCTTACTCCACTCATACATCGTTGCAACAAGCTCATCCTTGTAGGAGATCCTAAGCAGCTCCCTCCCACAGTCATTTCTATGGTATGTTTGTTCACATTCGTGTTGCTTTAAAGTGGAAGGGGCTTGTTTGGGTTTTTTTTTTTGTTTTGGGCGGCAGGGCGGTCTTTCTTGGATCATCATCTCTTATTTGCAAGGATAAATAGGGAATGGCTGAGAAAAGAGAACCACTGTTGAGAGCCTTCATAGTGAAAGTCTCCGGAAATGTTCCTTTGTTCATAATGTGCTTATGTGTGTGTGACAGGAGCAGTGTGAGTGTCACAGACCAGAAGTTTAGGAGGAGGATGTCCCATGTGCAGTGGGCTGTTCCTTTGGGAAAGGCAGTGTGCAGCTGTTCTAAGGGCTGTATCTGATTTATTTTAGTAACATAAACACCAAAACAATAATAAATGAAAAACTTTAAAAGCAGGGAATAGAATCCAACCTCCTGATTTATCTTTCAATATGTGCAAATTTGAGGAAAACAGTATAAAGAGAAATTATTCTTACAGTAACGTTTTCAATTTTAGGATTCTGTATCCTATAGCACAGGAAAATGCCGGTGTCCCTCACATCCTCTGAAAGGGAAGGTGGTGAAAGGAAAGAGGTTGTGGGCTGTGCTTGTGGGAAGATGAGCACCAAAGTTGTGGTTCCCTTCACTTCGTTTCTTAAATCTCACTAAAGATGGCTCCTAGAAATGCACAGCAGAATCAGGATTCAGATGTTTTGGGTAATCTTCATAGGTCTAGATGACGGTTTTGAAGTTTAATGAAATTTGAGCATTTTACTGATACATAGATTATTTGTACAAATATAGAGTAGTGGCTGCATAAACTGTCCCAGAGAACAGACCATTTTCACAGCATTTCTGTTACGTTATGGAAAGAAAGCAGGTTTTTTTGGTTAGTATTGTTTTTGACTTTGGAATCATCAAAATGATAGTGCAGTTCTTTGACGTCTGGACACTCGTGCGTGACTGTTCAAGGGAGTAGCCTAGGAGCGCCCATGTCCCTGAGTGAAAAGCTTGTCCATAGGACAGAGCTGCTGTGGGGGGTTCTGCTTGTGGAGACCTAGGAGGAGCCAGCTCTGCCCTGCATTCTTTGAATAGTTGCAGTATTTCAGAAACCTACTGATTTAACTTCCTGAAGGGCCTTAGCACGTGGTTAGTGAAAAGGGTTGTCGATAGGCCTCAACTTCACTGTCTCCTTTGGTGATTGATTAAAAACAGCAGAAATGAGAAAAATCCATTCGGGCTTTTCTTACTGTTGCAAAAATAATAGAGGCTTATTGAGAAGATTCAGAAAATAATTACAAAGTTAATTTTCTCAGCATGCCTTTCTAACCCTAGGGATAAGTACTATGAACAGTTTAGTGAGTATTTGAACAGTTTGTGGGCATGTGTGTTGACTTTTTTTCAGTCTGTGTTCATTGAGTGCCAGGCTAATTCAAGCACTGTTTTTAAGTTCTGGCGTCATGACAGTGACGAAAATTGACAAAAATCCCTGGCCTCTGGCTTCCCTGGTGGCACAGTGGTTGAGAGTCCGCCTGCCGATGCAGGGGACACGGGTTCGTGTCCCAGTCCGGGAAGATCCCACAAGCCACGGAGCGGCTGAGCCGTGACTGCTGAGGCTGCGTGTCTGGAGCCTGTGCTCTGCAGCGGGAGAGGCCACAACAGTGAGAGGCCCGCATACCACAAAGAAAAAAAAAAATCCTTGCCCTCATGAAGCTGACATTCTAGTGGGTAACAGACAGTAAATAAGTTACTAGATTCAGAATGTCAGATGGCTATAGGGAATGTATAAATTTGTGTATATGTATGTAGTTTCTTTTTTTTTAATTTATGGCTGTGTTGGATCTTCGTTTCTGTGTGAGGGCTTTCTCTAGTTGTGGCAAGTGTGGGCCACTCCACATCACGGTGCGTGGGCCTTTCACTATCGCGGCCTCTCTTGTTGCGGAGCACAGGCTCCAGACGCGCAGGCTCAGTAATTGTGGCTCATGGGGCCAGCTGCTCCGTGGCATGTGGGATCTTCCCACACCAGGGCTCGAACCCTTGGGTCCTGCATCGGCAGGCAGACTCTCAACCACTGTGCCACCAGGGAAGCCCTGTATGTAGGTTTTGACCTTGTTTAAAGGTGGAAGAATCAGTCTGTACCAAATTACCTTTTTTTCCAGTCAGTAAATAGATCAGGGATATATGTTCATGTCAAAACATAAAAATCTCCATCATTTTGTAGGATGGACTCAGGTTTTTTTTTCTGGAAGTAGATGTGTTACCTCATATAAACCTCTTTCTTTTTTCACAGAGTGAAATAAATGCGTTTTTTTAGCTAACTTGAATAGATAAACTTTGGGGGGTATAGATGAAATTGCCAAATGTCTACTAAAATATTCTCTTTAATTATACAAACCTATTTAATATCACATATGTAAATAATCACATATATAACTAATATAAATAAGAAGTAACGCCTGTTTTCTCCACTCTGATAGTTTGTGAAACAGGTTTATTAAAACTTTGCACATACATCTTCAACGCTCATATTGTCAACGTCACTCATAAAGATTGCATCATCCTAGTGGGTTTTCCAGAGCACATTTTTTGCTTCTAGATTATTTAAGACGTAATACTTTTTGAATCTTGATATGATGCTACCATTGAAAAGTATATCCCAAGGCACGACCGTGATAACATTAAGACAGTTTTCTTCGTTTGTCAATTAAGTCACTGTGTTTCAGATCACAGGTTTGTAACCCTTTCTTGGATTTATGAAATCAACTTAGTTGCCTGTGTCCTCCACTAGAATTTAAGCTCTGTGACATTTGATCTTCACTGTAGACTGTCAGCACCCCAAATTTTAGCTGCTTGGTATATGATGGATGGATGAAGAAAGTGGTCTTTCAGAGGCTTATTTACAATGGCATTCATTATTTCTAGTTGTGATAGCATAGCCCAGAAATAATTGTTAAAATCTGTGTTACAGTTCTTTGCTGCTTTTATCATTGATTCTTTCAGGTGACCCCTGTTAGCACCAAAATAGCGACAGTTGTGGTCATTCACAAGATCACATCTCGTTCATAAGCAGTATGTGGGTTTTCTAAATAAGGGGAAAATACCTTAACTTTTGTAGTCAAGCTACATGGCTTTTCTAGGGCTGGAGTCGGAAATATCTTCTCTCTCTGAATCTTTGGTTGTTGGTAATACCTTGTACATTTGAGAGGTCAGTGATTTTTTTTTTTTAATAGTGGGAAAAGTACACATGAATTCTTGCAGATTATTGTTTTGTTTTCCTCCTTTCAGAAGGCCCAGGAGTATGGCTATGACCAGTCAATGATGGCCCGCTTCTACAACCTTCTGGAAGAGAACGTGGAGCACAACGTGATTGGCAGGCTGCCTGTCTTACAGCTCACCATTCAGTACAGGATGCACCCAGACATATGTCTCTTCCCTTCTAATTACATTTATAACAGGAACTTGAAAACAAATAGGTGAGCTCTGTTCATTGCATGTTCACCTGTTTTATTTGTAGGTTTGGCTGCTTAGGAAGAATAGCTCTTTTGTTGTGCTTTTAGGTCTTGTTATTAAAAACACAAAGGTTTAATAATTTTAATTACAAAAGTCCTATTGATTGTAGCAAATGCAGATAAATGAAAAGAAAGGGATAAACCCAACCCCTATTGATACTACCCAGAAGTAATCACTGGTAACATTTTGTTATATCTACTTCCAGTCCTTGTACTATGCACATCTTTTTTTTTTACTTTTTCTCCTTTTTTTGGAGGAAAAAAGCACACCATGCTCTACATAGTATACTGTAGCATGCTTTTTTCACTTACTGTATTATGAGTAACTTTCCAATCATGATTGTTATATTTTAATTTACATGGGTCATTCTCCCTAGTACTAGAATAGAAATGAAATTCACCTGCTACCTCTCACTAAAATATGTTATTTACAAGTATTGAATTTTATTTAAAAAGAAGGTCCTTCTTGTCCTCTTAACTTTCCCTTGCTCTCTTCCACAGAAAGAACAAATAGTAATAATAATTCTAAAACATTTTCTCTTGTAATTTGACTTGCATTCTAAATGGTGGCTGCTCTTTTGTAGAATGACAGAGACCATTCGGTGTTCATCTGACTGGCCATTTCAACCCTACCTCGTGTTTGATGTTGAAGATGGTTCAGAAAAGCGGGATAATGAGTAAGTTCTCCTTTTTCTTCAGTCCCCACTGATGGTCCCAGAATTTTTGTATTGTTTCTGTTCATATTTAAATTCAAAATACTTTCCATATAAATCTCTCTGCCTAGTGCCAGTGCACAATCATTTTCTTTTAGCTGGGTTGATAACTTCACCTTTTCAATCATAAATTACTGATGTCTTTATATATTTCAGTCTTGATTTTTTTTTTCTTAACTGGGTAATGGGGGTTATGTTACCTAAAATGCGGTCAGCACTTCAGTAGATCCATGCTGAGATCCCAGCTGTGAGTAAAACAGACGTGGCCCCAGTGCAAGGCTGCTGTGGTCCAACAGGCGAGACAGACATTAACCAGGCCATCACCGTGGTGATTAATGGTTCCAGTTGGGTTAAGTATTGTGACGGATAAGTACAGATACAGTTGAATCAAGGTGTGAGGCAGAGGGTGGACAATACTTCCAGCATGTTGGATTGTGAATCAGGTGGTTTGTGAATGACAGCACAAAAGGAGCAGTGGTTGCTAATTAGCAAGCACCTCAGAGGAGCCGGGGCTTCTTGTGAGAGAATAAAGGAGGAGGAGCCCGGAGGCTGCATTTGTTAGCACAGATAGAAATGCCACCCCTGCATCATGACGTATGAAGAAATAGAAATTCCACCTCTGTGTCAAGAGAGAGCTGCAAAGCAAGTGGTGTCCTCCATGAGAATAAGATATTAGTTAATAGTGGTGGAAGGAGGGGCCCCTCAGTGAAGAAGTTAGAAATACGGAGCAGTTGGCTGGGGGGTTGCGATTCCAGAGGGACTGTGGAAGTTGTAGTGGGGTCTGTTGGAATGGAGCAGGGGATTGAGAGTTTACCGCATAAGTATTATGGAGATGGATGTTCACGGGAAGAGAGTTGGCCTGAGAGGTGACCAAATAAAGCTTTCAGGTATGGAAAAGAAAGCTAGCTGACTGGCTTGTCCGTATAGTAAGTCTTGAAATTAGAATAGTGAATATTTAAGGCTTTAAAGTGAGACAGATAAGGTAGCCTCGGGAATAAAGTTGCGCGTGCAGGGCATCCCCCAGTGTGCACACATGTTGCATTTGGTATGGTGATGAGGGAACGCATTGTAGTTCAGGAGATGAGTTGGGAGTGCAGGATGAGGCCAGCAAGGACAGAGGACGTGATCTTGCTGTAGGGCCCCGTGTTTGTTCATCTCTGGGAGCCGGGTCACATTTAGTCCGTGTGGCTGCCATCCTCTCGGTCATGTGGTGCATGATCTGCATGACCTGTGGTGGGGAATGCAGGAAGGTAGTACATCTGAAGCACTTTTCTCAGTGTTGGGAAGATAGTCAATCCTTAATGTTAGCTATTCATTAGTCATATCTTCATTATTATTATGAATACTTTCGTTCTCACTGTGGCTATCCCTGTTTTAATAAGTGAAGAAACTGGTGCCTTAACATCACGTAACTCGAACCACTTTTCTCTCCTACAACTTTGTGTTTCACTGGGCAGTTATTTTTATATTTATTCATATGTACAATATTAATGGTCATTATAACAGCCTCTTTGAATCACTGCTGACTGAATAAAGATGAAACCTACCTATGTACCCTTTACTGTAGTGGAAAACCAAGTGGAACTTAACTTAGCAATTGGACTGCTATTAGTTTTGATGTGTTGTATTTTTTTGTTTTCATCTTATTTAGCTCATATGTAAATGTTCAAGAAATAAAACTGGTAATGGAAATAATTAAACTTATGAAAGACAGAAGAAGGGATGTTACTTTCCGAAACATTGGCATAATAACCCATTACAAGGCTCAGAAGACGATGATTCAGAAGGATTTGGACAAAGAGTTTGATAGAAAAGGGTGAGGCATCTCTATTTTTACAGAGATTTTGAGTTTTTCTGTTGAATTAAAAAGAAGAAAGAGGGGATAGAAGGAAAGAAGCAAAGGAAACTTAACTCTAGGGAGTGGTCTTAGACCCTGGTAGTATAGAACAAGGAGACTAGGACCCTGGCTCCATAGACTTGTGCTGGGAGGGAGTGTGGTTACACGTGTAGCCCCTGCAGATGGAGTGCCTCCTGCCAGTTCAAATGTCATCACCGTTACACTTGACAATGGAAGTGACTGAGAAATTCTTCAGGCCTTTACCTTTAGTTGGATGACTTGTTATCTGAATTCTAACTCTACTGAGAATCATGTATTCACATTTTCACTTACAATAAATTATTTAACCCTTTTAGTGCCTTCATGTATAGGGTGAAGATCATGTTTTTGTCTCCTTTATGCCTCAACAGTAAAATAAAAAAATTAAATATTAGAAATCCATTAACTCAAAAGTTTCTGCACCTAGAAACACACAAAGTACCAAAATTGACTCTAGGAAAAGCCAGAAACTTTGGATAGACCTATTAAATGTAAAAAGAGTGAGTTAGTAATCACTTTGCAACAGAGAAAAACAGAGGATCAGGCTTCACAGGTGAATTCTGTCCAACATTAAGAATTAGCACCAGTCCTATGCAAATGCTTCCAAAAAATAGAAGGGAACACTTTCTAACTCATTTTATGGGGCCATTATTACCCTGATACCAAAGCCATGGAGACATCACCAGAAAAGAAAACTATGGACCAATATCCTTTATGAATATGGATGCAGAAGTTCTCAACAAAATAATGGCAGCTGAACTCAACAGCATATTAAAAGGATTATTTACCACAGCCAAGTGGAATTTATCTCAGGAATGCAAGGTTGGTTCAACATATGAAAATCAGTCAGTGTGATATACCGTATTAAAGGGGGAAACCCCACATGATGGTGATCATCTGAATAAATGTGGAAAAGACATGTGACTGAATGCAGTAACCTTTCATGATAAAGATACTCAACAAACTAGGAAGAGAAGGGAACTTCCTCAACCTAATAAAGAGCATCTATGAAAAACCCACAGCTAACACATCATACTTGATGCTAAGATTGAAAGCTTTCCCCCTATGATGAGGAAGGATGCCACTGTCTACTCTCTCTACTTGCACTACTTCTGTGCAGCACTGTATTAGAAGTTCTATGCAGAGCAATTAAGCAAGAAAAGGAAATAAATGGCATCCATATTGGAAAAGAAGAAGTAAAAGTGTCTCTTAACAAATGGCATAATCTGGGACTTGCCTGGTGGTCCAGTGGTTAAGACACCATGCTTCCACCGCAGGGGGCATGGGTTTGATCCCTGGTCAGGGAACTAAGATCCTGCATGCTGTGTGGCCACAAAAAATCCAAAAACAAACAAACAAACAAAAAAAACACACGCAAAAAGCTAACAACAACAACAAAAAAAAAACAAAGAGCATACTCTTACATCTAGAAAAACCTAAAAAAAATCTATGCAAACTACTGGTCCTTATAAACAAGTTCAGCAGAGTTGTAAGGTACAAGATCAGTATACAAAAATCAGTTGTATTTCTTTACACTCTAGAGAAGTCTGAAAAGGAAAATTTCTTAAAATTCCATTTACACTAGCATCATAAAGAACAAAATACTTCGGAGTAAATGTAACCAAAGAAGTGTGAGCTCATACACAGAAGGACAAAACGTTGTTGAAAGAATTTAAAGTACTAGATAAATGTAAAGACATTTCATGTCCATGGATCGGAAGACTTAATATCGTTAAGATGGCACCATTCCCCAGGTTGATCTACAGATTCATTGTTACCTCTGTCAAAATTCCAGCTACCTTCTTTTACAGAAATGGACAAGCTTATTCTAAAATTCACATGGAAGTGCAAGAGACCGTAAATAGCTTGACAGAGAACAGTGTTGGAGGGCTCACACTTCCCTCTTTCAAAATTTACTACAAAGCTATCAACACTGGTACTGTCATAAGGGTAGACATATATAGACCAATAGAATAGAAGTGAGATTCCAGAAATCAGTCCATACATTCATGGCCAGTTGATACTCAACAAGGGTGCCAAGCCTACTCATTGGGGAAATAATAGTTTTTCAACAAATGGTGCTGGAATAACTGGATATCCACCCGCAAAAGAATGAATTTAGACCCCCATCTCACACTGTATAGAGTAATTAACTCAAAATGAATGAGTGCTCTGAGTCTAAGAGACAAAACTATAAAACTTACAAGGAAACAAAGGTAAATTTATATGACCTCAGATTAGGCAACAGATTCTTAGATATGATACCCAGGCACCAGTAACCATAGGAGAAGTAAATTGGCCTTCATAAAAATTAAAAACTTATGTGTTTCAAAGGACACACTATCAAAAGAGTGAAAAGACAACACACAGAGTGGGAGAAAATACTTGCAAAATATTTATCTGACAAGTCATATCCAGCATATATAAAGAACTCATACAACTTAATAAAATGATAATCTAACTTTTTAAGCGGGCAACGGATGTGAAGAGCATTTCTCAAAAGAAGATAAACAGAAATCCAACAGGCACATGAAAAGCTGCTCCACATCATTTGTCATGAGGGAAATGCAGATCAAAACCACAGTGAGGAGATATCATTTCACACCCACCAAGATGACTATCATTACAAAAAAAAAAAAAAAAACAATAACAAGTTTTGGAAGGGATGTGGAGAAATTAGAATACTTACACATTGCTGATGAGAAACTGCAGAAAACAGTTTGGCAGTTCCTCCTAAAGTTGAACATAGAATTACCACGTGACCCAGCAATTCCACTCCTAGGTACATACCTGAAAGAATTGAGAAAGGGTTCACACAAAAGCTTGTACATGAATGTTCGTAGCAGCATTATTCATGATAGTCAAAAAGTGGAAACAACCCAAATGTCCCAAAATGGTACCTAGGTAAGAAGTAAATTGTGTATCTGTACAAGCGAATAGTCAGTCGTGGAAGGAATG
The DNA here is from genome assembly GCF_964165515.1 of Mesoplodon bidens. Classification (NCBI taxonomy): domain Eukaryota; kingdom Metazoa; phylum Chordata; class Mammalia; order Artiodactyla; family Ziphiidae; genus Mesoplodon; species Mesoplodon bidens. The sequence goes on along the minus strand of NC_138180.1, from coordinate 42,511,556 downwards.
AAGTACTGTTACCAGTCTACGACACGGATGAACCTTGAAAACATTATGCTAGGTGAAGGAAGCCCAACACAAAAGGTCCCATATTTTATGATTCCATTTATATGAAATTTCCCATGTAGAAAAGTCCATAGAGACAGACAGTAGATTAGTGGTTGCCAGGGCCTGGGGAGGGGGAGATAGAGACTGATGGCTGATAGGCACAGGGCTTCTCTCCTGGGTGATGGACATGCTATGAAATTAGATAGCGGTGATGACTGCACACTGTAGTGAATGGACTCAACACCACCAAATGGTGTGCTTTAAAATGGTGAATTCTGTGTTATGTGAATTCTACTCCAGTTTTAAAAGATAGCACTACAAAAGTAAGAAATACTACTGTATAAATATGTATATTTAATAATTATCTTTTTTCAGCAAATATGTTTCTCTCTTCGTAAATAGGCCAGCAGAAGTAGATACCGTGGATGCCTTCCAGGGTCGTGAGAAAGACTGTATTATTGTTACATGTGTCAGAGCAAATGCCATGCAAGGCTCAATTGGGTGGGTAACTGTCATCATTGATTCTTTGCTTGTTTATGATCCAGAGTTAGATCTTTTTAATCACTGTTAGAGAATACCATCATTTGCTCTATTTTCTTATATAAAAAATTGAGTAATATCATGAAGGTTTCTTTTTTAAGTTGTGAAGTTGATCCACTGTTAGGTCTGCTTCTCTTGGTACCTTGTGTATTAACCCATGTCACAGTGTGAATCTGTTGTTTCACTTGATAAGAGTGAAACAGATTATTGAATCCAGTATATTTTGCAGGGGCATGCTCCTCTCCATGGTATGTGTCATAATTGATCTACTATCATATTTTTAGGATCTTTGAAGGCTTAAAAATCATACCATTAAAATTTCCAATATCTCATCCAAGTCAAAATAGGAAATCGACAGACAGATGCATCACTTTGAAGGAAAGCACTGGGCCTCTTGTTTGTTTGCTGTCCTTAATGGGAATTGCTTCTGTGTCGGGTCCTGCACCACGAGCTTAAAGCAGGAGCCCAAGAAAAGCTGTCTGAAATGCCTGTGTCTCACCTACACTGACATGCCGAGTCTTTCTGAAGAAAGAAGTAACTCTTTTTTTTTCCTTCTATTGCTTAGGTTTCTGGCAAGTTTGCAGAGATTGAATGTCACCATCACACGAGCCAAGTACAGCCTCTTCATCCTGGGACATTTGAGGACCCTGATGGTAGGTACATTCTAGAGGACCGGGAAACTCCAGAGTTTGCTCATGATGACTGATACCGGGTTGAGGTTTTGTTTTTATTTTTCATCAAAGTGGAAATGATTTTGAGGCTACAAACAATAATGAGCCTCTTCCCACTGGTTGTTTTGTCCTCCAGCAGCTTCTTCCTGGGAGCTTTTATAATGCCTAAACCGCTCACCCTTTCTTAGCCCAAGACCCAGGTATCCGTAGTGTACTCTCAAGATGAGCTTTAAAAAAATTGTATCTACATCGTAGAATTGTTAAGAAGACATGTAAACCCATATATGTAAAGTGCTAGAAGATGGGTTAGCACTTAGTAAACACTCAGTAAATGTGGCTATTAGCCTAGCTTAATGCCAGAGAGAGGGGGAATTTGCAGGAAAGTGCTTGGATCTTCATTTCTGTCTTGGCACTTAGAGCAGCACTGCTTGCTGTTTCCCTTGAGGGGTGAGTGGCATCAGAGCTCATCCATGCGTACAGATACTCCTGTAGAAGGAGGGGCAAGTTTACATGTGTAGTCGACAAATAGTAATAGTACAGCTTAATTTGGTGAACCACAGCTAGATAAAGCATGTATTTGCCTGCCTCATTAGGTGTAATAACTCAGTTTCTCTAATTTCTGTATTTAACAGAGTCATTGTTTTATCTCAGGAGAGGTGCCAACTCAGTAGGATTTTCCCCTGTTTTGGTTAGTTCCACCAGAGGGCGCCCAAATACAGTCTTTCTCATTCAGCTCTTACCTAGATTTGTGGTCTTCAACCTTTGTTGTTTGTGTAGCCCCTTGAAAGAATGTTTAAAAGCTGTGTATCCTCCGCTTTTAAGTTTATATTGAAAATGTTTCATCGTTAAGTGTTGATAAAGATTTTGTTTCTAATGTATTGTAAATATTTGACATTTTAAAAGAAAGCTATTAAAAATAAATCCATTATGCCACTCTTAAATATATCCAGTGGAATAGAGAGCAGTGCTATTCTTTCTGCTCTTTAAAATTGAATTGCCATTTATACTGTTTAGGATAAAATTCAGTGGGGGTAGTTTATATATTTTCATAATTAAAAGGCTTTCTGTTAATATGACTATAAGGCTTTTCTGCCACAAAAACTTTACATGTAAATTTGAAAATTTAAAGAATTGGTTTTCATAACGATTTGGGGAAACTGTGTGAAGGTTGTGTGGAACCTCTGGACTGTTTTGGTAACTTCCTATGAATGTATAGTTACCTCGAAGAGTTTTTTAAAAAAGTATATTTTTCCTGTGACCATAAGGATCTGAGTATTAACAAATGATATCTTGTCAGTTGAGTAACATATTAACAATTACTCTTTTCACACAGTTGAATTTTGATAATGTTCAAACCCGAAAAGTAAAATGTTTATAGAGTTGTGTCTCTTAGATGCCCTGATTGCAGGAGCCTTCATGGGCACCCCTCTGTTTACCACCCCCTCTATTTGACACCCAGGCGTGTTTACCTCCCCTAGCTGTGTGCCCTGTGGTCAGATTTGGGACAGGTGAGACTTGTGGTTGTGAAGGATGGAGTGGAAGGGCAGAAAAGCCCCAGGAGGACATAGGCAACTGGGGTTTGGAAGCTGAGGTTTGGAAATTGATTCCCAGAAAACGTGCTCACATCCCCCCGAGTAAGTCTCTGTGAGCCCCAGAGTCACCGTCACGCAGATTTGAAGACCACTGACGTCTAGCTGCAGTATAGACGTTATTATCTTCACTCTGGGAAGCCAGTGTGACAAAAAGAGACCGACAGAGCAGAGTAGAAAAACTTCCAGTTTATCATTTGGACTTCGCAATCCAACTTGCGTATTTGTCCTTGGGCTTCCCCCTTCCCGAGCCTCTTTTTTTTTTTTTTTTTTTTTGGTTTTTCAGCCCAGTTTCCCTTATGGAGATAGAATCAGTGATTAAGGCACTCGGTTTCCTCTGAGAAATCAAGACTAATAGCCCCTTCTCAGAACTGTTTTTGTGATCTAGGGATTGGATTAAACAGCAAGTTTAGGTGCAGTAGAATTGGCAGAAATAGCAGCAAGGCCATCTGCTTTACATCTGCTTTCCAGCCACAGGGTAGGACTCTCAAGAGCTCTCCTGAGTCAGGAAGATCTGAGCCTGGTACTGCTTACATGCACCTTCCTGATGCATGCGGTCACCGTACCGTGCACTTGATTTACGTGACTTACTTTAAAAGTCCCTGTGAGGTCTGCATTGCCACCATAGTTTATCAAATCCAAGAAGCCAATAGTTATATAATGTGCGTCATTATTTTATGCTCCACTATTGAACTGTGACACTTTATGTTCACTTAGAATTTTTGTCTTATAGTGACTGAAAGAACTCTTTTAGACTTTAGACAGATTTTTTTGGGTTGGCCAGAAGGTTCATTTGTTTTTTTTTCTGTAGCATCTGAATGAACTTTTTGGCCAACCCAGTGTCATACCACTCTTGTTCATACCTAGGAAAAACAGCAAAATAGGTAGACTAAGATACCCCTGAAAGCATCTCACTCTCAGACTAACACTCTGGTCGTCCCCATTCACCATCCCATGTACCCTTGCTGACGCTCGAACCATTCCCTGTGCAGTCAGAGGCGTGTCATGAGAGGGCCCCACTGTGGTCCCGGGGTTTTTTCCAACTTCTGATCTCCATTCTCCAAGTTGTAGTGCTGGTACTTTCTTGTCTTATCAGAGGATGTCTGTGGAAAGATTTTTCAGGCAAGAGCCAGGACTCATTCTTTTTAGAAGTGGTTTGTTGACTAAAAGTCAAGCGGTTGTAGTCGCCCAGCCATGAATTCCTCCAGGATTACATACATGGAAACTGCTGTCTGGCCTAGAGGCACCCTAAAGTCAGAAATGGTAGAATGTGAAAATAAAGTGCATTTTATTTATTTTATTTTATTTCAACGCACATTTTAGAGTCATTTAAATAAAATACTATTCATACCTTACAGTGAGGAAACAGGCTCAGAGAGGTCAAGTGATTTGACCAAGGTCACACAGCAGGTCAGTACTATGTATGCAGCTTCACTGCTATACCCTTACCCACCTTCATGAATAGTGCAGGAGCCCCCATGAGGGGAGCTATCCTTTCCTTCTCTTTCCTTCAGTCTCTGTCTTTTTTTCCTCCCTCATACTCTCTCTTTCTTCTGTCTAAAGAGGCCCAAGTTCTGATGGTTGTAAAGAAGCAATTTATTGCTGAGGAAACTCTAAAAGGAAGAGAGGAGAGATGCGTGAGTTGGGTTTTTGTTTTGTTTTTCCGTTTAGATGTGCTTTTCATAATTTAAGCTCTTCTAGAAAAGAGACACAAGTGAGACAACATCTTTGGAATAGTTATCTCAGCAGATTAAGATGGTTTAGCCCTTGGGAGTTTGGGAAGCCTTTGGGAATTTGATGCAAGCTGTGGTCCTCTTTTTAGAACAGTCAGCATGCACTCAAGAGTTAGAGCTTTCTGAAACCAAGCCTTCCTCTTCCAGAATGTTAGCCTTGGCCGGAGACAGGCAAGACTCTAGGGTCAGCAGTGTCAAAGGGAACTTGGTGGGATGACGGAGCCCTTCTGTGTCTGTGTTGTCCAGGATACTAACCGTAGTCACATGTGTCTGCTGAGCACTTGAAATGTGGCTGGTGCAACTGAGGAAATTAATTTTTAATTTTATTTAATTGAAGATTAAAGAGCTACATGAGGCTACCGGCAGTTGGTACAGATTTGCATGACAGCTAATTCACCACGTGGCCTGAGTATCAGTGGTAAAATGATGGAAGTACTTTCTTAGAGGTGGTTCCCAGTGTTCTGTTCTAGCAGCATGGCTTTATAGTTTTGTATTCGACCTTATTTTTCCTTTCAGCCTTGTCTGAAAAGTAATGGATTCTTGAGAATCTGTTCACGAAAGTATACTTACTATTTGTTCAGAAGTGAAAGCTGGAACCTCTGCTTCCCAAGCATATGAGTGTTTCTTTGGGATGTAATTTTCTTCCTTCTCTTTGTTTCAAGGAAAACCATCATTGGAACCACCTGATTCAGGATGCGCAGAAGCGTGGTGCCATTATTAAGACTTGCAACAAAAACTATAGACACGATGCAATGAAGATTCTGAAACGCAGGCCCGTACTGCAGAGAAGTCTGACTCACCCTCCTGCTATCACCCCAGAGGTGTCCAGACCCCAGGGCAGAGTGCCCAGCAACAAGGTAGACAGTGAATTTGCCAAGATGTCTCTTGCTTCTTCCCTGTACCCCTCACCCTCTGAGTCCAAAGAAGCCACTGTCACTGTTACTGCAAAGGACCCTGAAAGGCCACCCCTTCAGGACTGGCTTCGGGACCCACGACTGCTTAGGAGGATGGGCTTGGGCTGTGAAGCCAAAGGGAAGTGCCTCTGTGAGCTGCAGCCCTTGAGCCCCCGGTATCCTGGAGCAACGCCTCCCTCTGGAGAGCCAGGCTCCCCCGGAAGTCACCAGGATCTGACCAGTATCAGGCAGCAGGCCCCTGCCAAGGGAGCTGCTGTGAACAACCACAGACCTCATATGCAGTGTGATCCTCCAGCTGCTAGTACCAATACTTCCACGAGTGAGAGAAGATGTGCCCAGGAAGGGGAGGCACTCAGCCACAGGAGGGAGACCAGGGCCTTCACCAAGGGGGATCAGGAGAGGTGTGGCTCTCTGAGCCACCACACAAAGAGGAACTCAGGCTGGGACGAGAGGGGACTGGAGGAGGAGGACAGTAGCTTGAAGAAGAGGAAGCTTTTGTAGTGGAGCCAAATGAGACTGTCAGCCACAAGCATTACTGCACATTTCAGATGACCAGCTAGTAGGACTGTCCAGATAAGATTATTTTTTTTTGTCTTAAAGGAGTTTGTGTGCTGTTGGAAAACAGAAAATGTATCCTAACACATGGGCCTCTTGGTCATCTTCAGTACATTTTGTCAGTTGCAAAAGCTTTCAGAAGGCATTTGTGTATCAGTAATAATGTCCTCAAAGTCGAAGACTTAAAATGTTGATCTCTTGTTCTTCTGTAGGAAAGGTCAGACTGGAGGATTTTAAGAGGATGCTGTAAAAGTTGGAATGTATATTTGTATAGCAAATAACAGAATCCTCTTAAAATTTAATCTGGTAGACAGCTTTTCTTTCCCCTGCTTAAAATGTTAATCATTTTCAACGGAACCAACCTTATATTTAAAAAAAAAAAAAAGATGGGAGCAGGGCAGTTCCTTTCAGAGACTGTTGTAGCAAACAGACGTTTTTAACAGCCCAGGTGGCCTGAGAGAAGTGAGTCAATGCGTTGGGTCAGAGTCCTGTTAAACCAACTGGAGTGTCCTGGGCAAGACCCTGGGAAGCAGAGCTCTGTTAGGTGAAGTTCCACTCCTGCACCTTTTTAGACGAGGCACCTTGGCACAGGATGTTACATTTCTGTGATGAGTTTGTCTGCCCATTGTAGTCAGCACGTAGTTCTCTAGCTAAAATTCTCATTCTTCGTGAGATAGAAGAATGTGAAATGAAAGAATAATTCTTGAAATGTCATTCAGATCCCCCCAGCATATTGTGAATTTCCTGCAACTGGTGGGTTACAAATCCAGTGGTTGCCAAGTATTGGAGCAGTGCTGGGGTGGCTTGTGGAAGCCTGGGGATCACCAAGAGAATCCAACTCATGAAAATCTGGATGTTTAACATCTTCCCAAGGGATACTGGTCACCAGGCAGCTTGAGAACCAGTTAGGGCAGACCAGATACAATATTTTAGGCAGGAGAGAAACATCCTCTAAAAAGCGAAGGATGGGAGAGGAGTGCAAATGCTTGGGAGTTGAGAACAGGGAGAGAGTTGACAGATTGCCTGTCATCTTTGGAAACCATCGTAAGTGACGCAAATACACCGCTGTGGTGGAAGATCTGGTTAGAGGGGTTGTGCTTCTGTGAAAGGAGGTGGCCATGGTGGGTGGTGATTTGAGAGACTTGATGGAGGGCAGGGCTGCCTAATGTCAAAGTCCAGTTTTCCAAGCGCACACACACTGATGTTGAGGTATCACAGACTGAGAATCTGTGTTAGTAACAGTTGACCATTGTTTGAACTAGCGGTTTGTAGTGAATGCTTTGCAGCCCTAGTTAATTTGGGGGAGAAAGCATGCATTCCTGAAGACGAATGTGCACCATTTGAAACTTTTTCAGTCATCTGCTTTTTAAGCAAAAAGGGCTTTGTGTTCATCAGGAATTCTACTGAAGCAGGTTATTAAGAGCTTTCAAAAAAAAACATTTGGTTGCCAAAGGTTTAAGCATGCTACTTCTTTGTTACCCTTGTCCCTCCCTCTGGTTTCCAGACCTCTGCTGATGGGATTGAACAGTCCTGTCACTCGGGGAGCACGTGCTCTGTCCCCACAGTTAGCCCCTGCTCCCTGTTGACAGAGGCGGGCTGAGCCCCACTCTGGGTAGGGGCTTCGTAAGCTTCCTGCCTGGCCTTTGGCAAGAAAGCTCATTGTTTCTTTAAGTTTACTTTCCTGCTATCTTGGTAAAATGCTTCATTTAGCAGACACTTGTAGTGACAATGTAGAGAATCTAAAACCTGTAAGCTTAGAGAAGAGGCATGCTGGAAAGAGCTGGGGTCAGGAACTTCTCCCACTCCGCTCACACAACACGTGAAGTAAGTGCTCCCCACCGTACGTACTTTGCTGCCCCACCCAAACGATGTTATTTCCAGTTAAGTTTGGTGCCTGTTCTCACACGTTGTGTTCACTTTTGGTCCACCTTCCACCTGGTCTGGCAACGTGAGAATTAGTGCATCATCTCTGGTAATGAGCAAGCCTGTGTCCTGACAGCCTCTCCCAGCAGGAAACAGTCATACCTGACATTGCATTGGAATCGATTGGTGGTTCCTGTTGATGTATGTATTTGCATGAAGCATTTCATATGTACAGTGTGGCCTTTCCTGATGTGGCTGTCAGTGCAGTGTTGTTGATTGGTGGTTAACCTTACTGCAGGTGAAAAATGCAGCTGTTAGTTTCGTCCTTGCCCTGGCGTTAAAGAAAGTGGCCTTCTTTCAGTCTTAGTTCTTTGAACATGCATATATTGTACTTAAAAATTTGTTTTGCTTCTTTGTATATAATTTGCTTTGGATTTACTATGCATAGTTTATTGAGTTTTTGTTTTCATGTATTATCAGGAGGAAATTTGATAAGTACATGTGATTAACCTCCTGTAAATGAGTTTTACAACAAAATTGTACTAAACTATTTTCTAAAGTTAGTTGTACAGATTGATAATTTTTTTGCTGTAGTTTTGATTTGTTCTATGCTCTGCATTCCTAGCTGGGATTTGGCAAGCAATAGCCCTGTTGTCTTTGTTAAAACCTGAACATTAAGGGAAAATGGCAGAATTAAAAGTGGAAACAAGAAAACTGACGTGGTTTAGGAGTTATGTGTTTTTGAATGAAGGTTCAAAGTACTTCCCAGATACTCCATTTAGTCTGCCATTAGATTTATTTTATGCCACAATTATCTGGTGGGGATTTGTTTTATTCAGGTTTCTCATCCAGTCCACAACCCCAGCTCTCCTTGCTTCTCAGCTGTTCTTGGAATCTTACCCGTAAGGTTGCAGGGTGCACTGTGGCTAGTTGTGGTGTCAGTTACACGTTGACGTTTGGTCCAGAAACGCACGCTCACCTCCAGGCTAAGATTGGGGAGCGGGTGAGAGAGGAGGGATGGATGAACAGTGACCCACGAAAGGAGCTCCCGGGGCGCCAATAGGGGCGCAGGGAATAGATGGCCAAGTTGGGGGTCACCACTGCTGGTTACAAAAGTACAACTCGTGTTATAAAAGCAGTGGCTTCAGGGGGTGCAGTCAGATGTGCTGTGCTCCGCCAGGACATGGGCACCATCAGCTTCGCTGTGCCTCCCACTCATTCCGGATGGAGGCACCAACCACCCACGAGCGTAAAGTGACATACGTGTTCTGGGGCGAGATCAGCTTGCCAAGTGACCTGATGGGAGGTGAGCGCTCTGCGATGGCCATTTTATTTGTGGAATTTGTTACTGCAGCAGCTGGAGCAGTGATTTTTAAAGTCCCTCCTGAGCAACACGCACTGTCACCACCATCTCCTGGGGTTCACCATTTATTTTTTGAGGAATAAATAATTCAGGGAGGAAACTAAAATTTAGCTTCAGCTTAAATAGAATTCCCAATGTTCTGCAGCACCGTGAAGGCTGGTTCTGTACACAGGGGGTCCCTCCATAACTCTGAAAGGACCTGAGTTATCGTCACCCTGTCCTGCTGTACAGAAGGCATTTGCCAAGTCAAATGGCATAAATGGTGTCTGCAGTTGGAAGGTGCTCGGAACCACAGGAGCTGCCTTTGTGCTCTCTTCGTTAGAGCTTGGGCCCAGCCGTGCTGGTGGACACTGTTGCCTTTGGTCTAAGGAGTCTTGCTGCAAATCAAATTGTTAGTAGTTTTCAGCCTGGGAGGTGCACTTTGGAGTCACCTGGGGGAACTTCAGAAAAATTCCCACTCCCGGGCCCTACTGTAGAATTCCTGATTTCATGGGTCTGGGGGCAAGTACTTGTCGCCTTTTCCTTTTTTAAACTTAAGCTTAAACTCACTCTCAGGTGTTTCCGTCGAGTGGCCAGCCTTGCGGCCTGGCTCCTAAGGGTTCAGGAGGGAGGGGGAGCAGCCTTGGGGCCCATCGGGGTCACGTCTGCCTTCCTCAGTAATGGTCCCCCCACGGGCCCTGAGTGGGGCGAGGCCCACCACCAAAAACCATCTGGCCATCTCTGCTTTTGTTCAGAAGGAGATTCCCAAGGGCTGCAGAGTGGGGCTGGGGAAGGAGGTCTGGGAATATATCCAGAGAAAACCATAATTTGAAAAGATACGTGCACCCTGATGTTTATTGCAGCACTATTTACGATAGCCAAGCAACCTAAATGTCCATCCCCAGAGGAATGGATAAAGAAGATGTGGTACATATATACAATGGGATATTACTCGGCCATAAAAAAGAACAAAATAATGCCATTTGCAGCAACATGCGTGGACCTAGAGATGGTCATACTGAGTGAAGTAAGTCAGAGACAAATATCATATGATGTCACTTATATGTGGAATCTAAAAAAATGGTACCAATGAACTTATTTACAAAACAGAAATAGAGTCATAGATGTAGAAAACAAACATGGTTACCGGTGGGAAGGGGAGGGGGAGGGATAAATTGGGAGATTGGGATTGACATGTACACACTACTATGTATAAAATAGGTAACTAGTAAGGACCTACTGTATAGCACAGGGAACGCTTCTTGTTAGTCTGTAACGGCCTCTATGGGAAAAGAATCTAAAAAAGAATGGATAAATGTGGATGTATAACTGATTTGTTTTGCTGTACAGCAAAAACTAACACAACATTTAAAATCAACTATACTCCCATAAAAATTATTTAAAAAAACACAAAACAAAAACCACACTGCCACCATTCAGGTCACAGGGACATCTTATTTGGGTTCCTCTGGTCAGAGGGATGGGTTTTCTGTGAGGATTTTCCCACAGTCCCCGCTCACACGGGCCTCTTTTCCTGGTCCTCCAGAAAACTACAAAACATTGCTGCTGCTTCCTTTACCAAATACCCACCCTGGTCATTGCAAGTATCTGAAATAGTTAATTCTGATCTTTTTTTTATAGTCTACTGCCATAAAAAGGCATAAGGGCATCACTGTTTTTTTAAGTGCATTTATAAATTAAATCTTTTATTTTTTTAAATTAAACTTTTTTAAGAAAAAATTGGAAAATTTTATTTGAGCCGAATTTGAGGATTCTAACCCAGGAAGAGCATCTCAGAAAGCTCTGAGAACTGTTCCCTAATTTTCTTTTTAAGCCCTTTAATTGCCACCTCTTCTAGTATTTAACCTGATCTAGTGAATCTAATAAACTCATAAACACGGTGAATCTCTAGTTCTTTTAAAAATACCATTTACATACGTACACTAATATGTATAAAATGGATAACTAATAAGAACCTGCTGTATAAAAAAGTAAAATAAAATTCACAATATAAAAAAAGAAACCAGAAAACCTGAGGTTTCTTTTCCTCACATCAAAAAATAATAATAATAAAACAAATAAATATCATTTAATACAATGTTCTTAAATTTTCCATTTAATCCTAAACTGAGTTATTTAGTAGGTTTCTAATTGAAATAACAAAACTAATCTGAGATGAATATGCCAAATTCTCTTCAATGTTAAAAACGAGCCATCAAATACACTTTAACACATACAATTTGATCTAAAAACATCACTATCGTTTTAATTTACTACATCATCTCAGATTTAATTTTCAGTCTTTACAAAGTTAGAAAGCAGCCACTAAGGGAAGTTTTTATCTTCCTGCGTGAATTAAGGTTGGCATCCCAAGCAAGTTAAAAAACAAATATGTGACCTGGGAATGGTGTATGTCCACAGTGATTCTCAGACCACTGATTGGCACAGACCTGGCTCTTAAAACTTTTGTGAAATAAATCATACACATCAGAGTGTATATAAGTGATGTAAAAGGAAAGACATAATAAAATAGACACTCGTGTACCCCACACCCCATCATAAGTAACGGCACTGCTGACACCTGGAAAGGTCACTCCATGTTTCTTCCAGACACTCCGCCCCACCACCCCCTTCCACCTAGTTGTAACCCGAATTCTGAATTCTGTAGTTTGTATAAAGTTTCACTGCACACCCCCAAATTATACTTACTTAATTTTGAAGTTTATGTGTTATATACAATGGGTATTCTGGAGCTGACTTTTCTCCCCCTCATCCTTATATTTCTGAGATGACTAGCCGTTATCCACTCTTTTTGGGTGGAGGGTAGTATTCCCTTTTAGGAACACACCCCAGTTAGCCCGTTCTACTCTGATGGACTTTGGGGTTGTTACTGCTTTTCCTGTCACATTCCTCTGGTACCCACGTAGAAGAGTTTTCCCAGGCAGTGCTCAGACCTTTGTCACATACGGACACAGGACAGGAAGGCACTCCAGAGCACCCAGACGTGGATGTTTCTGGGCTTGAGGCTGTGACATCAGAGCTCCAGACAGCAGCACGGTCAGATGCTCCCTTCCCCAGGAAGCAAGCCAGGAGGACTGCATGCCAGATGGGGACTGATTGGAGCCCCGCCCTTTGCATCATAATCCCCTTATCCCACCAGTAAACCCCTTGGTCACAGGAGCCAGACTTTGTGGGTTCCATTCTTAGTAACATAAGTGCCTTGATTGGAGTACTCCTTACCTAGCAATCTAAGGTAGTTAGGGGTCTAGAGACACATCCTGTGGTCCTAGCGATGTTGGAGTTACACCCACCTCTCTGGGGCAGAGTTTCAGCGCCAGATGTAAATAGATCCCGGTAGCTGGGAACTGTCCACAATGTTATGGTTAGGTGGGGGTTATAGTTTTTTTTTTTCTGTATACGTGTATATATGTGTGTGTGTGTGCATATATTTGAACAGAGTAAAGAGGCAATGGAACAGGAAGCATAGGAATTCTATGGAATGGGAGAAAAGATTTGCCAACTACATGACAGCTAAGGGACTAATGTCCAAACATAAAAGGACACAATTAAAACAAAAGCTGAATAATCTAATTAAAAAGTGGGCTGAACACTTTAGCAGATATATTCCTCTCATAGGAGACCTATGAATGACCAACAGACACATGAAAATTTGCTCAAGTTCTGCACTAGTAAGAGAAATGCAACATAAAACCACAAAAAGATATCGACTCACACATTTTATAGTGGTCATTATGAAAAAGACAAGACATAAAAGTGTAGTCAAGCATGTAGAAAAAAAGAGAACACTTACAGACTGTTGGTGGGAATGTAACTTAGTACAACCACTATGGAAAATAATTCGGATGTTCCTCAAAATAGTAAAAACAGTACCACCATATAACCTAGCAATTCCATTTCTGAATATACATATTTGAAGGAAATGAAATTAGTTACTTTACTGAGATATTTGCACTCCCTTGTTCACTGTATTAATATTTACCTAAAATATGCAAGGCATAGTCATTAACTATGTCATTGTTTATCAATGGTTAAATGAATCCTTTTAATGTGCTGTTGCATTCTCTTTGCTAGTATTTGGTGGAGGATTTTTGCATCTATGTTCATCAGTGACATTGGCCTGTAGTTTTCTTTCTTTGTGACATCCTTGTCTGGTTTTGGTATCACGGTGATGTTGGCCTCCTAAAATGTGTTTGGGAGTGTTCCTCCCTCTGCTATATTTTGGAAGACTTTGAAAAGAATAGGTGTTAGCTCTTCACTAGTTGTTTGATAGAGTTCGCCTGTGAAGCCGTCTCGTCTTGGGCTTTGTTTGTTGGAAGATGTTTAATCACAGTTTCGATTTCAGTGCTTGTGACTGGTCTGTTCATATTTTCTATTTCTTCCTGATTCAGTCTTGGCAGGTTGTGCATTTCTAAGAAGTTTTCCATTTCTTCCAGATTGTCCAATTTATTGGCATAGAGTTGCTTGTAGCAATCTCTCATGATCTTTTGTATTTCTGCAGTGTCAGTTGTTACTTCTCCTTTTTCATTTCTAATTCTATTGATTTGAGTCTTCTCCCTTTTTTTCTTGATGAATCTGGCTAATGGTTTATCAATTTTGTTTATCTTCCCAAAGAACCAGCTTTTGGTTTTCTTGATATTTGCTGTTGTTTCCTTCATTTCTTTTTCATTTATTACTCATCTGATGTTTTTGATTTCTTTCCTTCTGCGAACCTTGGGGGTTTTTTGTTCTTCTTTCTCTTATTGCTTTAGGTGCAAGGTTAGGTTGTTTATTTGAGATGTTTCCTGTTCCTTAAGGTAGGATTGTATTGCTATAAACTTCCCTCTTAGAACTGCTTTTGCTACATCCCATAGGTTTTTGGTCGTCATGTCTCCATTGTCATGTGTTGCTAGGTATTTTTTGATTTCCTCTTTGATTTCTTCAGTGATCACTTCGTTATTAAGTAGTGTATTGTTTAGCCTCCATGCGTTTGTATTTTTTTACAGATCTTTTCCTGAAATTGCTATCTAGTCTCATAGCATTGTGGTCGGAAAAGATACTTGATAGAGTTTCAATTTTCTTAAATTTACCAAGGCTTGATTTGTGACCCAAGATATGATCTATCTTGGAGAACGTTCCATGTGCATTTGAGAAAAATGTGTATTCTGTTGTTTTTGGATGGAATGCCCTATAAATATCAATTAGGTCCACCTTTTTTAATGTATCACATAAAGCTTGTGTTTCCTTATTTATTTTCATTTTGGATGATCTGTCCATTGGTGAAAGTGGGGTGTTAAAGTCCCCTACTATGAATATGTTATTGTCGATTTCCCCTTTTATGGCTGTTAGTATTTGTTTTATGTACTGAGGTGCCCCTATGTTGGGTGCATAAATATTTACAATTGTCATATCTTCCTCTTGGATCGATCCCTTGATCATTATGTAGTGTCCTTCTTTGTCTCTTGTAATAGTCTTTATTTTAAATTCTATTTTTTTCTGATATGAGAATTGCTACCCCAGCTTTCTTTTGAATTCCATTTGCATGGAATACCATTTTCCATCCCCTCACTTTCATTCTGTATGTGTCCCTCGGTCTGAATTGGGTCTCTTGTACACAGCATATATATGGGTCTTGGATTTGTATCCATTCAGCTTGTCTGTGTCTTTTGGTCGGAGCATTTAACCCATTTACCTTTAAAGTAATTATCAATATGTATGTTCCCCTTCCCACTTCTTAATTATTTTGTATTTGTTTTTGTAGATCTTTTTCTTCTCTTGTGTTTCTTGCCTAGAAAAGTTCCTTTAGCATTTGCTGTAAAGTTAGTTTGGTGGTGCTGAAGTCTCTCAGCTTTTGCTTGTCGTTAAAGTTTTTAATTTCCCCATCAAATGTGAATGAGATCCTTGTTGGGTAGTGTAATCTGGGTTGTAGATTTTTCTCCTTCATCACTTTAAATATGTCCTGCCACTCCCTTCTGGCTTGCAGGGTTTCTGCTGAAAGATCCACTGTTAACCTTATGGGGAATCTCTTTTGTGTTGTTTGTTTGTTTGTTTGTTTTCCCCTGCTGCTTTTAATATGTTTTCTTTGTATTTAATTTTTGAGAGTTTGATTAATATGTGTCTTGGCGTGTTTCTCCTTGGATTTATCCTGCATGGGACTCTGTGCTTCCTGGATTTGATTAAATTTTTCCTTTCCCATATTACGGATATTTTGAACTATAATCTCTTCAAATATTTTCTCAGTCCCTTTCGTTTTCTCTTCTTCTTCTGGGACACATATGATTCGAATGTGGTGCATTTAATATTGTCCAAGAGGTCTGTGAGACTGTCTGCAGTTCTTTTCATTCTTTTCTCCTTATTCTGCTCTGCAGTTTTATTTCCATTATTTTACTTCCAGGTCACTTATCCATTTTTTCTGCCTCAGTTATTCTGCTACTGATCCATTCTACAGTATTTTTAGTTTCATTTATTGTGCTGTTCATCATTACTTGTTTCTTCTTTACTTGTTCTAGGTCTTGTGAAATGTTTCTTGCATTTTCTCTATTCTATTTCACAGATTTTGGATCATCTTCACTATCATTATTCTGAATTCTTTTTCAGGTAGACTGCCTATTTGCTCTTCATTTATTAGGTCTGGTGGGTTTTTACCTTGCTCCGTCATCTGCTGTGTGTTTTTCTGTCTTCTCATTTTGCTCATCTTTCTGTGTTTGGGGTCTCCTTTTTGCAGGCTGCAGGTCCGTAGTTCCCATTGTTTTTGGTGTCTGTCTCCAGTGGCTAAAGTTCATTCAATGGGTTGTGTAGGCTTCCTGGTGGAGGGGACTCTGGTGCCTGTGTTCTGGTGGATGCAGTTGGATCTTGTCTTTCTGGTGAAAATTTCCAGGTCTAGTGTTGTGTTCTAGGGTGTCTGTGGCCTTATTATGATTTCAGGCAGCCTCTCTGCTAATGGGTGGTGTTGTGTTCCTGTCTTGCTAGTTGTTTGGCATATGGTGTCCAGCACCATAGCTTGTTGGTTGTTGAGTGAAGCTGGGTCTTGACATTGAGACGGAGATCTCTGGGAGATTTTCACCATTTGATATTATGTGCAGCTGGGAGGTCTCTTGTGGGCCAGTGTCCTGAATTTGGCTTCCCCACCTCAGAGGCACAGCACAGACTCCTGGCTGGAGCACCAAGAGCCTTTCATCCACATGGCTCAGAATAAAAGGGAGAAAAAGTAGAAAGAAGGAAAGAAAGAAGGAAGGAAGGAAAGAAAGCAAGAAAAAAGAAAAGATAGATAAAATTTAAAAAGTTATTAAAATAAAAATAAAAAATAATTATTAAGGAAAGAAATATTTTATAAGTAAAAAAAAAAATTGACAGACAGAACCATAGGACAAATTGTGAAAGCAAAGCTATACAAACAAAATCTCACACAGAAGCATACACATACACACTCACAAAAAGAGGAAAAGAGGAATAAATAATATATCTTGCTCACAAAGTCCACCCGTCAATATGGGATGAACCATTGTCTATTCAGGTATTCCACTGATGCAGGGTACATGAAGTTGATTGTGGAGAATTAGTCCGCTGCTCCTGTGGCTGCTGGGAGAGATCTCCCTTTATCTTTTTTTGTTTTTGTTGTCTGTGTTTTGTTGTTTGTTTTTGTTTTTGACCCTGGTGTGAAATATCTTTTAAAAATATATTTTTTTAATTAAGTGTACTTTCATTTATTTATTTATTTTTAACTGTACTGGGTTTTCATTTCTGTGTGAGGGCTTTATCTAGTTTTGGCAAGCAGTGGCCACTCTTCATTACAGTGTGCAGGCCTCTCACTGTCGTGGCCTCTCTTGTTGTGGAGCATAGGCTCCAGACGTGCAGGGTCAGTAGTTGTGGCTCACGGGCCTAGTTGCTCCACGTGGCATGTGTGATCTTCCCAGACCAGGGCTCTAACCCGTGTTACCTGCATTAGCAGGCGGATTCTCAATGATTGTGCCACCAGAGAAGCCCCCCTTTCTCTTCTTTGCTCGCACAGCTCCTGTGTTTCCGCTATGAATTTGGCCCTGCCTCTGCATGTAGCTTGCCTGAGGGTGTCTGTTCTTCGCTCAGACAGGACAGGGTTAAAGGAGCCACTGATTCAGTGGCTCTGCCTCTCTCAGGCCGTGGGGATGGAGGCATATGGATGCAGGTCTGGCCTGTGGTGTCCAAACCTGGCGTGACTTTGCAGCAGCCTGAGGTGCACAATTAATTCTCCTGGGGAAGTTGTCCCTGGATCTCGGGACCCTGACACTGGCGGGCTGCTCTGCTTCCTGTTCACGGAGGCATGAGGAGGGACCTGTGCTTCTACACAGGATTCTAGGTGGTGGCAGCAGCAGCCTTAGCATCTCATGCCCATCTCTGGGGTCACGCTGATAGCCACAACTCGCACCCTTCTCTGGAGCTCCTTTAAGTAGCGCTCTCCTCGCGCACCAGGAATCAAAGAGGGAAGAAAATGTCTCTTGCCTCTCTGGAAGCTCCAGACTTCTTCCCGGACTCCCTCCCGGCTAGCCGTGCTGCACTAACCCATTCAAGCTGTGTTCACACCGCCAACTCCAGTCCTCTCCTTGCGCTCTGACCCAAGCCCGAGTCTCAGCTCCCAGCTCCTGCATGCCCCGGCCATTGAGCAGACCAGCCTCTTGGGCTGGTGAGTGCCAGTCATCACCGATACTCTGTGTGGGAACCTCTCTGCTTTGCCCTCCGCACCCGTTGCTGTGCTCTCCTATGTGGTTGCAAAGCTACACCCCTCAACCACCAGCAGTCTCCGCCCACAAAGGGGCTCCTAGTGTATGGAAGCCTTTCCTCCTTCACAGCTCCCTCCCACTGGTGCAGGTCCCATCCCTATTCTTTTGTCTCTGTTTTTTCTTTTTTTCTTTTGCCCTACACAGGTACTTGGGGAGTTTCTGCCCTTTTGAGAGGCCTGAGGCCTTCTGCCAGCGTTCATTAGGTATTCTGTAGGAGTTGCTCCACGTGTAGATGTATTTCTGATGTATCTGTGGGGAGGAAGGTGATCTCCGTGACTTACTCTTCTGCCATCTTCCTGAACTCCCCCTCTATTTCTTTTTAAACAGAGAGGACAAAGGAAAAAATAGCAAACCAATGGTTTACCAGAACAGGTGGATTTAATCTTTTCTCATAAGCTTGGATGTGAGGCAAATTCCATGCTGGTGGGAGGGGCTGAGCCTTTCATACTATCACCTGAACCTACAGAGCTAAAGAAAGGCTGGTCTTTCCCACAGACAACAGGGTACAGGCCTTTGACAAAAGAATGATATGACACACTTGGATTAATAACTCTTTATTAAGAATTCCAACTCCAAACAGTAGAAAGCAGCAGCAACAACAAAAAGTCCTCAGAAGAACTTAAGGCTCAGCATTTGCGACAACTATAAGAGAAATGGAAATAGATTGATTTGACTGAGAATGAGGTAGATGGGTGTAGAGGGAATAGCGAATGGTGTATCGTACATAGGGGACATCCAAATCATTGCCGCTCTAGTTGCAGCACAGCTCAAGAAACAGTGCTTGAATGTGGTGTCCCAGCTTTTGCTTTGATACTCGTTTCACTATTGCTGACATCCTGGGGTGAGGAGAAAGAGAGTCTGTGAAGTAAACAGAGAGGAAAGACTTACAGAGACAAAGTTAAGAGAACAGTGAAGATGAGTTGCATAGCTAGCTGATGTTTCCCACCCCAGGCAGGACCTGTTTCTGTTTGCACACTGACCCAACTCAAGCCTGAGTTGATCTTTGATCTTACTTGCTGTCTTGATAAAGGAGTAGAACATAGATACACCCTGGAACAGCATGATGATCTCTAACTTGTACTCTGTCTGAAGAGGGTGGAAACAAGGAGGGGCAACAGGGTCACTGGGATGGACAGTACCAGTAACCTGGGCAACCACCACCACAGGTGCAGTGAGTGAAAGGGTCTTACCTTAAAATAGTCAAGGAACTGCTTGAGGGGCATCTCTTCACCATTAGGCTGCAGCCACTGTACCTCAAAGCAATCCCACAGTGACCACTGCTGGTTGTAGTATTATGGGACAAAGCACAGAGTAAAGCACAAAGAGTAAAATGGGAGCAAGCCCTAATCATACGCTCCTCTTCATTTCACAAACATGCCAGTTCCATTCCTACTTTGCACAGGTTCAAACAATGAACAAAGGATACACAAAATTAAAAAAGCCTCTCACCAGGTATGATGAAAACTAGAGCCTGTTCTACCGAAATAAGATACACACAACTTCTATGCATGCACACACACACACATAGCATCAATCACTGATGGGCAACACCAAAGGTTTCTATAAAAGCAAGCCCTTACCTGGTGATGGTGTGGGGCAAGAGGCTCAGAGAAACGGAAAAAAAAGGAAGGGCCAAGTTGATGAAGCTGTTCTTATAGGACTCAAGCTGTTGGTGTCCCTGAACTACCTTGTACAGCTCCAGACCTGCAAGGCCAACTATAGCTGCTATGGCTGGAATGATCTTCCCTGCAATCAGCTTGATCTGTAATACAGAAGGTGATGAGAAGACATAGTTGTTAGAGACGTTCAAGGTCTACAGAAGACTTCAAATGTGGCAGAGTTAAACTTGGAAAAGGATGCAAGGTTAGGTATAGAGTATTGTAATCTTATGCCGGTCAGCAGGGGGAATGTTATAGCTCTCTGCCCGGAGACTCAATACAGCCACAATGAAATGCATATGAAAATTGCTGTCATCATCCTGTTGTGAGTGGGGACAGAGGAAGAACAGGAGAGACAGAGTTAAGGAGAAAACGTTTTCCTGGATACTGGGAACTGAGGTATATTCACCTCAATTACCTGCCAGACCAGCCAAATACTAGCCAAGACCACAAAAGATACTTGGGTCATCCAATGCAGGAGAAACGGGTCCGTGCACCAGTCGGGGAAGATCCCACATGCCAGGGAGCGGCTGGGCACAGGAGCCATGTTTGCTGAGCCTTCCCATCCGGCGCCTGTGCTCAGTAATGGGAGAGCCCACAAGAGAGAGAAAGCCACGTACCGAAAACAACAACAACAACATAATTACAGTCAGGCCTGTAATCCCCAATAAAGCTTAGGGTGGCTCAGCCATTTCTCATACACGGTTGAGGTCCCCATCACAGCACCTTCTGAAAGTTGATGGGGTAGATCTTGAACCCAGGGAGGCTCTCTGGTTGGTCAGCATGGCTTGAGCTCCTGCAGGTGATTATCCACTGCGGAAAGGGAGGAAGTACACGTTAGTCCTTAGATACATGTTAAATCCCTGTTCACGGTCTGAGGTGCCAGCAGGAATCCAGGGTGGGGCAGAGATGTTCAGGCAGATAAAGGATTTGAAAAGGAGAGACATCATGGGAAAGAGAAAAGAAGGGGGAAAGATAGGGCAGAAAACATGTCAGAAAAGAAAAAGGTAGACAGGTGTGTGGGACATGGAGATCTGTAGAGACACTGAGGGCAACAGGTAAAGCCACTAAGAAAGGATATAGACAGCAGCATTAATCATGACAGATAAGAGGTGAAAGCACAGAAGTTGTTCACTGCTGAATGAGTGGACAGAAAAATGTGATCTATCCATCCAATGAAATATTAAGCCTTAAAATCCATTCCATTAAATAGTAAGCCTTCCAAACTGGAAGTCTACTATATTTAAAGATGGTAAATCCTTTGTGTTTCTTACCACAATTAAAAAAAAAAAAAAGGAGTCAATGAGAACATACTTCAAGAGAAAGACATAGAGAGAGATGGGGAGACATGAAGGAAGATACGAGGGAAAACAAGAGACAGAGGGATAAGAGATACAGAAAGGAACATAGGGGGAAAGTGTACAGACAGCAAAGAAGAGAGTAATATGAAATGGGAGAGACGTGAAAAAAATCTGAAGAGGGAGACCAAGGAGGATAAATGTGAAGATTATGAGAACGTTCAGAGAATGGGAAAGTTCAAAACACCTGAAAGGGAGACACGTAGGGAGATAAAGAAAGAAAATATACAAAGAGGAGCATGAGAGAGTAGTTATTTCGGAAGGGAAATGCGGGGGATACATCAGGAGGGGAGAGATATACAGAGGAAGAAATTGAAGGATATATACAAAGAAGATGAAATGTAGAGGAAGACTTACAGAGCATGAGACAGAATACGGTAGAGGGGGGGAAATTTGAGTTGGGGGGTAGTTAGAGATGGAGAGATGAGGAGGGCTATCTAGAGAGGGAGATGAGGAAAGATATATGGAGGTTAAAAATAGGTTAGGCCTTCCCTGGTGGCCCAGTGGTTGAAAATATGCCTGCCAGGGCAGGGGACACGGGTTCGAGCCCTGGTCTGGGAAGATCCCACATGCCACAGAGCAAGTAGGCCCGTGAGCCACAAGAAGAGAAAGCCCTCACACAGAAACGAAGACCCAACACAGCCTAAATAAATAAATAAATCAGTAAATAAATAAATAACAATAGGGTAAACAGGCATACCAAAGAAGGGGGGAGGTGGATGAGGAGATCTATAATGAAATGAATCAAGGAAGAAATCAAGGCAGAGAGCCTACTGGTAAAGATCATATCCATTTGTCCCTGCATATGGACACAAAAAGAAACAGAGAAAGAACAAAACAAAGCAAACATACACACAGAAAAGAGCTGGACAACTGGTGCACCTGAGGGAGAAACAGTGGGAAGAACAAAGTAGTAGGGCATCAGAGAACTTGCCTCAACCAACCAACCTTATTTTAAATTGGAAGAAGCAAGGACCAAAGGACAGTGTGGATTAATCTCAGGCCTGAGATCTCAGAGCAGAGCCAGTGGCAAAACACAAGTACAGGGGAGGCTTGCATAGGTAGGTGATAAGTAGGATGCTAGCTCTAGGCCAACTAGATAAACATCCTCACCAACACACGAAGTGGTCTGCAGCTCCTGGTCAGAAACATGGATCTTGACACCAGACTTCGGGGTGAACTCAAGGACCTGCACAGACTGAATGAGTATGATCACAGAAGCTCGGTCCTGAGAGCCCCTCAGCCCATAGGCCTGGGCAAACAGGTTGGCAGCAGCTATCACCTAGTCCAGATGCAGGGGCTAAGAGAAGGCAAGGTATGGAGGGGTAAGCATATCAGTACTCACCTAAGGAGCTGCAGCCTCCTTCCCATCCACGTACCCACATTTGACCCGACTGTAGGAGACCTGAGGGAGGAGACTTCATTGCTGACATCAAAGATGAGCGGCTGTGCACAGACCAGAAAGGGGCTCCTGAGCTTGTAAGCTAGGAAAACAGAAAGATGTGGGAGAGTGGGACCTGAGAGGAGAGGTCTTTCTCATAATTGTGACTCCTCATTTTCAAGCCCGGAAGTCCCAAATTAGTATATCGCTGGGCACTCCCTTTGTGCCAGACACAGAGCTATTTATGAAACTTTTATGGATTGCCAGTCGTGTAGTAACATATTTAATTTATTAACTTAGTAAATATAAATCAACCCTCATAGAACTCTCATGAAATTAGGTCACCATTATTCCAACTTCCTACATGAGGCTACTAAGGCACAGAGAGAAAATACATGATTAGTCCCAATATCAAATGCAGTAGAGACTTGAAGCCACCTAGGTCCTGTGCTTTTAACACCAAAATTTCTCTTCTACAATCTCTATAGCCCTGACAGGGAATCTGGAATGACTCATGTCATATCTAAGGGAAATAGGTACCAAGTATGTTGCTTGAGAGAACAGGGCTGGGCAGGTAGAGGAGAGAGGTTGGGAGGAACAGGTCTTTGACTTCAAAAATCACTCACTTAATCATTTAATGAGATCTCTGGGACTTGGTGGTCTTGCCACAAATGGATGAACTGCAATGAACCATGTCAAAAGCGTGTAACAAACTGCTTCCAGTAAGCCTATTCTGACAAATGGAGCCCAGAAGAGTGTAATACCTGGTTCGGAGGAAAGCTGTGCAGCAGCTGTCTGATGTTGTTGGAGCACTGGTTGTGCCAGTGCTAGTAAGCCCACGTCACACAGTCAGCCCATGTATGTGGCCGCTGAAGCACCAGGCTGAGCTGCACAGCCTGCAGCACCTCTAGGGTTTGGATGCCTGCCAGGTGCAGTGTTTGCTCCACAAACTTTGAATCCCTATCAAGAATTAGAGAGGACACAAACTCAGAGTTACACAGTGATCCCAGAGGGAGCTTAACAGCATGAAAAGTCAGTGCTGACTCCCAAATGTATAAGGCCCAAGGAATCATTAGATTATTTGAAAAGTAGACCAGGTCCTAAGTGTTACACTGGTTACAGAATGCTTTGACTGACAGGCAGCAGACACGGTGAGCGAGGATTTGGACAGAATTACTCACATTAGGTACTGGTTGACGTTTTCTGCTGGCTGCTTGAAGAGACCTTCAAACTCATCCACGGCAGACAGAGCAAATCAACACTACGTGGGTTACGGGAAACAAATAAGTTTCTGTAGGCCTTAGGACCACCATCAGGAAATACAGCAAATAGGAAGAGCATGGCTGTTATGGCAGAACAGAGGAAGAAAACCCTCCCAATCTGTCTCGTCAAACTTGTCAAGCCCTCACCACTTCAATGTAAAAACCTATGATCTTAATCTGGGAAGAGGTTTACACACAAGTGTACATTCATGCAGAATTTATTAAGATGTACACATTACCCTAGGTATGTCATGCATCAATTCAAGAAAAAGTTCACACCAAGAATAAAACATGAACGATCTCTATGCAGGTTCTGGGGACTGGGAAGAAAGTAAGATAGAGGTTTGACCCCTGTGAATTCGGAGGTCGATAAATAGTCACTGGTGAAGTGATCTGGAGCACCTTGATGCTCGAAATCCAGGTTCAAAGGCCAGCTGTGCCACAGTCTTGTGACAATCAGGCATATCTTTACTTGTGTTTCCTCATTTTAAAGACAAACACTGTAACAGTAAAACTACACCTCATGGAGTTAATAAGAAATAAGCAAACATGTACACATTTAAAGCTTAGTTTGAAAGTCACAAGGGCATATTAAGTATACATGATTTTCTGAATTCCTGTGAGAGTTACTACTGTCATTCCAATTTTACAGATAAGGAATCTGAAGCATGAAGTGGTTAAGTCCAAGGGCACATAGTATATTAGTTTTAAAATCCTTTTTATTGGCCTTTCTGCATACTGGGTAGAGAGAAACACAATAATAGAACCATAACCTAGGAGAGGATTTATATGTATAGAAATGAACACACACACACCCAAACACATCTCTTTCTCCGTCTCTCTGTATCTACACACACACACACACACACACACACACACACACACACCAACATGGGATGCATGGAAAGGGAGAAAGACACATACTGAACTGACTCCACAAGTATAAACTCATCCCTTCTGGAAGGAAAAGTGACAGACTGAACTGTTACTGCTCATTTTCTTCCTGTTCCCATACTTCCTAAACATAGCCTCAAAGACTGGGTTAAGAATCATTTTGATAAAAGGATGGTTATTTGTGGTTTGAAAGGGGACTGTAATTAGGGCCAAGTTCTGAGGACCAGTTAATGGGGTGCTTTTACTTTGTCAATGTACATGAGAGTTATGCTCTTTTGTATGTATGTGTACTATATAAACCCAACTATGCTGACAAACTATTAAACATATTTTGGGAAACAATTAGAAAATTATTCCTAAATATGGACTTAATATTAGAGATATCTAAATAACTAGCAGAGATGATATTAAGTTAATTTTGTTCAACGACAAAATAGTATCCTGTACACAAAGAAACATATCCTCACCGTTTAGATATACACTTCTCACATAAAGTATTTCACATGGTATAAATAATACTTCCCTGTATGCTTGCAAAATAAAAATTTCAAGTTAAAGAAATCATTATGAAAAGCGTTAGGCTCCTAGGTTTAAAGTGAGTGAAGGAGAGTTAAAGAGAGGGCAGATATTACATACACTGAGGCTTCATCATCGGAATAACAAGAGTTTGGCAACTGAGACACTGTCCCAGTACATATCTGTTCCACCTCTTTCTCCCTGCAAGGCTGATCACCTGCAAAGTGTGCTCGATGACATTCGGGAAGTTCTTCAGTGTGCACCTGGGGATGGACTTGTCAGGAGGGTCCTGGCTGGAGCTGTATGACTCTGTCAGGAAGGGGATAAACCCTTACACATTACCCTTGGTACCCAGTGTGCCTGACTCCAGAAGAGGCTTTCGGTACAACACACAGCAGCAGTCCATATACGTGCCTGTGAGAAAGTTGCAGCAGGTGAGGGTGGGGAAAATAACATCAGGATAGGACACGGTGACACACACTCCCTAAAACACACACATTACTCTCGCCTCGTCCTCACCCATCCCCAAAACTCACGGGCATCCACATTGTCCGAGGCATTGTCCACACCATCCAGGTTTTGGAGGAATTTATCAATCATACACATGCTCTGTGTGAGGGCCCACACAGTTCTGATGGCTCATCACACGGATGTGTGCGTTTATCTGGTTCACAGCTGCAGCATCTGTATCAGACTTCAATTTCTGGGTAGTGATGGAGAAACAGAACTGTCATTCACATAATCACCCAACAAAACTTTACAGAGCTGTTCTGAAAACTGATTTAAGTAATGATGCACAAGACCTAGGCTCTGAGGTCAGGAGGCTCTGTGGTCTATGACAAATGCCACACAGCTTGGGCTGGGACAAATGAGGAATGGCGTGAATAAAAAAGGAAAACAGTGATACAATAGGAGACAATGGGTTGAGTATCTGTTCTTTTGTCTACCGAACATCCACTGTTTTTCGTTACTAGCACACCGAGTTGGAGTGCATTCACGCAAAGAAAACCAAGGTCCTCTGAACTTACAAAAACAAAAAGGATCCTCTGAAAGTCCAAGTCAGATCACATTCCTCTCCTCAAAGCCCTCTATTGATTCCCACTTTCACTAAGGGTGAAATGAGCTGGTCCCTATTCCTTTGACAACCTTCTCTCTTACCATGATCTATCTCTGTCTCTACTCCTTAAACATAGCAGCCATATTCCAAACTCAGGGTTTTGCTCACACTGTTAACTTCACCTGGCATACTCTTCCCTGAGATTTCTTCCTGTTCTCGTATACCATCTTTAATTCTCTGCGGTTATACCACCTTTCCAATGTGGATTTCCTTTACCACACTGCAAACCACCCTCTCATGGCACTTCCAGTTCTATATCTTGATTTTCATTCTTGCCCCTACACAGTATGTTTCAACTTGTTATGTTCTAACCACATACAGTGTTATTGTATTTATTATTTGCTCTAGCAGTTGTCCAAAATGAAGTTAAAACAAAGTTTGCGGTTTCTTTTTTATCTGATGCACAGCTATCAGGATTTCCTACATTTGATATTTAATCTGAGAACATTTTAAAATATTATTACTCCATTTAAAATTGGAGGGGCTTCCCTGGTGGCACAGTGGTTTAGAATCTCCCAGCTAATGCAGAGGAAATGTTTTTGAGCTCTGGTCTTGGAAGATCCCACATGCAACGGAGCAACTAGGCCAGAGCCACAACTACTGAGCCTGCACGTCTGGAACCTGTGCTCCACAAAAAGACAGGCTGCACTAGTGAGAGGCCTGCACACTGCGATGAAGCATGGTCCCCGCTTATCACAACTAGAGAAACACCTCACATAGAAAGGAAGCCCCAACACAGCCAAAAATTAATTAATTAATTAATTAATTAATATGGAATAATTCCATTATATACTACAAACACTATGAAAGAAACTCCAATACAAAGCGTTAATGACAGGAGTCAATCTGTATTTACAGTTTTACAAATTTTACTTATATAATGTCTTAGAAGATAACTGAATTTTCGTTATTTACTGACTTTAATGTATTACATGTTTTGCTTGAAAGATGTCAGGGATATCCAGCCTCACAGAAAAAAAATCAATAACATTTTCAGATGACTGTTGATATTTAAAATTATATATATATCAAAACTTGACAAGCGATATTTCTTTAAAGTTTAGTTGAAAGGTAAAATACTGATCCACATCAATACCCACTGTCTTTCTCTGTATTTTGAATGGCTCTTTAGTTAATGCACAGTTCTGTATCATCATGAATTGGTCTGGTCATTTGGAAAATACTGTGTTTTTGGGTTATGGACAGCCTCCTAGAACAGAGTGGAAAATTACCCTTTCACCTGATAAAATGAGGATAAAAAGGACATAATGTCTTAGTATTCTTAAAAGAGTTGTGATCTTTTGGACTTGAGGAAAGAGTGCTGCCAACCTCCACTGCATTAGAGAATCTCTCATTTACTATGTCTTCTCACTAGACAAAAGCAGAAACCTTTCATTTGCTATCTTATATATTCTAACTACTTAAGTAGTACCTAGTATTTGCATGATAAAATGAAAGGAAAGATAAACACTGGGCAGGCAAAATAACACTGAACTTTACAGAGACGCCCCAGATAGATCCCTCTATAATCTAGCTTCCAGAGTTCCACATTAGCTGTAACCAAAAACCAAAGAAAAAAAAAAAAGATGGCTGGGGACAGGTTTAAACACACAAATGAAAGATGTAATAAGTTTTCAATAAATATCTCCTGGAAGAAAGAGTGAGTGGTAGAGAAAAGAAATAAGGTAAGAACTGAAGGAAAGAGACAAACAAAAAAGTCCTAAGGTGGGCTTCCCTGGTGGTGCAGTGGTTGAGAGTCCACCTGCCGTTTCGGGGACATGGGTTCGTGCCCTTGTCCAGGAAGATCCCACATTCCATGGTGCGTCTGTGCCCATGATCCATGGCCGCTGGACCTGAAGGTCCCGAGCCTGCGCTCCACAATGGCAGAGGCCACAACAGTGTGAGGCCCGTGTACCAAAAAAAAAAAAAAAAAAAAAAAAAAAAAAAAAAAAAAGTCCAAAGGCAATAAGACAGATAACCAGAAAAAGACAGGAGAAAAGTGAAAAACAAAGCTGAACCACATACCATATCCATTCCACTCACCTTGATATCACAAGGTCGGAACAGAAACTGTCGATTCAGATTGGATTTTACTATGGTGTCCATGTCTGTAATGGTGATTGCCACACCCTCCCCACAGCCTAGCCCAGTCATGGCAAAGGTCTTGAGTAGCTCACAGCCAACGGCCCCTGCACCCATCTGGGAGGTGGCCAAGAAGAGAGACACAAGATGGTTAGGGTCACTGGGTAACAAAACCACTCCTCAGTCCTCACTACCCCTGCAGATGGCAAGAGAGTGTAAGAGGATCTATGACTGCATATTTAAGTCACAGTGCCATAAATATCCATGGTCCTCTAAGGAAAGAGGCACAAGACCAGGATATAAAGGACCTGGTGTGAAGAAAATGGAAGAGGGATGAGATGAGGGTACAAGCCAACACCATCCCTTGTACACCACGAGGAGACTCCAGAAGAGATGGCCAGAGGCTAGGGGACCTAAAGGTAGCTTTTGACCACAAGGTTCTCTCACCAAGATGTATCTCTGCTTACCCAGCTTCTCTTGCAGGTCAGAGCCAAATACAGCCACCTGCCCATCATAATGGTTCTGGCACTGAGTCATGTGAAGGGAAGAGAGGGTTAGGGAAAAGCCACGTTAAAAAGATCCACAATAATGTCTTCTCCATGGGCCCAAATCACATACTGGAAGGCACGTGTCCTCTGTAAAGGCCTCTTTTTCCACAGGGAGACACTCAATGGCATCAAAGTACAGCTACTGTATAACAGGCATAAACTTTCCAGAGCAGCCCTGAGGAGTCGGTTAGAAAGAGAATGTGATCACTGGTTAATCAGAGCTGGAAAGCAAGCAGCAGGGCAGGAAAGGAACCTGGCCCACGCCCAGCACTGTCCGTCTCCACTCACGCTGACCTTCATATACTCCTGGGCAGCCACGCAACCAGTGAAGGAGTTGATGGGTGCCAGATCCCCAGGGGCCATATAAGCCGGCTTCTGGATGAGGTCTTCATCCAGACTGTTTTGCTACACTGCTGGCAGAGCTTGAGAATTCAAGCCTGTGCTAGGGTCACCAGTTCTGTTGCGTCCTCCTGGAAGGAGTAAAAGAACAATCACACCACTGTGGGGAGAGGGAGAGGGAGAAAAATTAAATAGATGAAAAGGCATAGAGCAGCTTTGGTTCAAGGACCTGGTTGGCTTGCCCACCCATCTACCTCATTGTGTGGCCGAGAGAGCTGGCCATGCTGGGCACGGAACTGGTGCAGGACCTGGAAGCCAATTTGTGGCTGAGGAGGGCCAGAATACTTGACAAAATTTGTTATCACAAAGTCCGGCTCTGCCTGTCAGGTAGGCAAGGTTTTCTGTGAAGAACAAGATATCAGAACCAAAAAAGTAAAAAACGTGGAGATGCCTGGAACCCTACAACACACCCTCCTGCTCATAGTCACAAAGCTTATCCTCTTAGTTACTTTGACTTGACTGACAATGCCTCCACAGATGTAGTCAGAGAAATTGGAGGTATCACAGATACTAAAGGTGTAGGGACCTGGGGGATGAAAAGAATGAAGGGTTATCTGTCAATTCATTCCCTCCCAAGATCAACAGCACTATCAAAACAGGAATATGAAAACCTCCCACCTTCTTCCTCACCTAACACCCTCCCCCATACAGTGGGAGTTTGGAGTTAACAGATATAAGCTATTATATATAGAATGGGTAAACAACAGGGTCCTACTGTAGAGCACACAGAAATCTATTCAGTATCCTGAGATAAACCATCATGGAATAGAATATGAAAAAGAATGTATATATAGATAACTGAGTTACTTTGCTGTAAAGCAAAAAGTAACTAATTTTTAAATCAACTATACTTCAATTAAGAAATAAAAATAATGTATCGTACATCATAAAACAAAATCAAAAACGAAAACACAATGCTGATTTCTTCAGACAACACAGGTATTCTATGCCTAAATGCCACTCTAGAGAAAAAGAAGTAAGGCCTGAAAGGATCAGATGGCAACTACATAATTTCTCTAGAACAGACTCAAAAATATTAAAGGAACACAAAACACAACTCCAAAACGCTAACATTCACAATTACCTTCCTTCCATCAACACTTACCAGAAACTTACCAGCAACATCTGTGGTTTTGGTTTTCATTAAATTTGTAAATTTTTTGTCCATTATTTCTTCAAAAACTCTTTTGGCCCACCCCTTTCTTGGGAATTTCTTTGACATGTGAAATATATTTATAATAGATGTTTTAATGTTCTTAACCTGTGATTTTACATAACAGATGTGATTAACAAATTAACACACAAGAAAAAATTAGGAAGTTTAACAAAGTAGAAGAAACTATGCAAAATACAAAAGGTGTGTGTGTGGGGGGAAAGTCAAAAAGTCAAGTGCCTTAATACTCATGTAATTGGAGTTCTGGAAAGAGATAATGATATGGGAGTGAGCTCCGAAAGTAATAGTTTCAAAAAACATGTGGGCAGAAATTTTCCCAATTTCATAAAACTATAAACCCATATTTAATAAATATTTAATAAACTGCAAAAGAGACATGGAGAAAACTATACAAATGTATATAATGTATTATATATATATATATATATATATATATATATATATATATATATATACATACATACATACATACATACATACATACATACATACATACATATATATATACATATATATATATATATATATATATATATATATATATATATATATATATATATATATATATATATTCCTCTGTGCTCTGTTTTTGCCGAATCCCATGTTTTGGTATGTTGTGTTTACATTTTCATTCACTTCAGAGTATTTTCTAATATCTCTTGGACACTGTTTGACTCTTTTATTACTTAGGAATGCATTGTTTAATTTCCACATATTTACAAGTTTTCACAAGTTACTCCTATTACTGATGCCCATTATTCTTTCCTTTGTGGTCAGAGAACAATTTGGTGTGATTTAAATTATTGACACTTGTTTTATGGCCTAACGTGAAGTCTATCCTGGAGAACATTCCTAGTTCAAGTGAAAGGAAATTGTATTCTTCTGTTCTTGGGAGGAATGTTGTGTACATGTCTGTTAAGTGCACTCGGTTTATATCATAGTTTTGTTTAGGTCTTCTCTTCCCTTGGTGATCATATGTTTTGTCATTCATTTGGATATGCTGTTGAACCTATTTATCTCTCTCTCAAATTTTGTAAGTTTTTGATTCAGGTATCTGGAACTTTTTTGTTAGGTGAGCATTTGTTTATAATTCTTGTGTATTTCAACAGATTTACCCTTTTATCAATAATATATTATTAATCTAATATAATAATACAGTAATATATACTGTCCATTGTCTCATTTTCTTATTTAAAATCTGTTTTGTCTGTTGTTAGTATAGTCACTATAACTCTCTTTCGAGTTTTCTTGGCATGAGACTTATCTTTGCAACATTTTACTTAAAATCTATTTGTTTCACACTAAGATTTGTCTCTTTAACAACATATACGTGGTCATGTTTTTAAAAAATCCATACTGACAATCTGCTTTTTAATTGGACATCTTCTAGTGTACCACTTTTATGGTTATTTGTTATTTCTTTTACTATATACATTTTAGAGCCATTTTATTAGTGGTTGCTCTGGAGTTAGGTTGTTATAAAGTAAACTGACAGTTTCTAACAACCTAGTTCACATTAATACCAACTTAATTTCAAAATAAGAATTTTTTCTTTTATCTAGTTTATCCTTTTTCTTGTGTTGTTCTTATCATAAATTACATCTTTATACACTTTTTACATCAGCACCAATTAATTTTTTTTTTCCTGTGGAGTAATGCTTTAAATCAGGTAAGAGAAAAAAGTAACTGCATTTGTTTACTATTGTTGCTTTAACACATTTTCAGGAATTCAATTGTTTAAAACTTTACAAATTGTTCTCATAAAATACTACATGTTACAAGTCCCAAATCCATTTTACTGGGCTAAAGTCAATATGTTGGCAGGATTGGGTCCATCTGGAGGCTCTGCTGGGAGAATGTATTTCTTGCCCTTTTTTTTTTTTTTTTTGCTTAGTGGTTGCTAGTATTCCTAGTCTAGTAACCCCTTCTACTACCTTCAAATACATCAGTTCATTATCTACTTCTGTCATCACATTAACTTGTCCTCTGTCACCGAAATCTCCTTCATTCCTCTTATAAGAAACATTTTGATTAGATCCACCCAAGGTAACCCAAGAAAATTTCCCATCTGAAGACTCTAATATAATCATATATGCAAAGTTTTCTGCATAAAATAACATACATGTCCTGGGGATTAAAATGTGGGCATATTGGGGGACTATTATTCAGACTACAATCACACACACAAAAAATCGTTTAAATTATCCTCTATATTTACCTATATAATTACTTTTACTGATGTTCTTTCTTTCTCTGGATTTGAGTTATCATCAAAGTGTCTTTCATTTTAGTTTGGACTCTCTCCAAGAATTATCTCATCTTGTAGGGCAGATAGTTAGCAATAAATCTTCTCCGTTTTGTGCTTATCTGGAATTGTCCTAATCCTGTCCTCAGTTTCAAAAGATGGTCTTGCTGCATATAAAAATCTTGGTTGACAGTTTTTGTTTTTTTTTTTCTTTTAGCACTATGAATGTATCGAAGTGTTTTCTGCCCTGCATGTTGTCTGATGAGTAGTCTTGTTTTTTTTTTTTTTTGGCTTAATTGAGAATCTCTTACATGTCATGGGTTGCTACACAGTGCTTTCACAATTCCCTCTTGGTTTTTGGCTTTCAGTAGTTTATGATATGTGTTGCTATGGATCTCTTTGAGTTTAACCTGCTTTGAGTTTGTTTAGCTGGGCGAATCTGTATAATGATGTTTTGCATCAAATTTGGGATCTTTCTTGGCATTAATTCTTAAAACTTTCTTTCTGCCCCCATAATTATTTTGACAACTCCCCAGGTTAAAGTACATTTGCACTGGGTGACCTCCAAATTATGTCAAATATAGACAGTCTTGAAAACGCAGAATTCCAAGGAACATCTCAGTCACATCAGATAATGATATATCTTTGGAGATGAGGTTCTGAAAGAATTCTCACTTTGTTCTTCTCCTTCTGGTGGCTACTCGGATGCAAAAGGAATGCATACTCTTTCAATATGTACTATTATTAAGCTGGAAAAAAGGAGGATGCGATTGTGACCATTTTAAGTCTCTAGAGCTTGCTGATCTTACCAAGATTCAGTCATTTTTAAACACGTAAATACTTCCCTAGTTCCTGTGAAACTTTGTCAATTTCCAGAGTTCTGAAAAAGTTGAGTCTGACAACTTTGTAGGTTTGTAATGTAAAGAATTTTTGGAGGGCCTTACACTATCATCTTCTGACATAACTCATTAGCTGTCCTTTCTGAGGAAGAAACAATGATCCTTTCGTGTTCCAGCCCGCAGTTGGCACAAGAGAAGTGTTGGACCCTTACAGTAATTCTTTCCATGATTATCAGCTGTGTGACCTGAAGACAGGGACCTCACTTCTCTGGGCCATCTATAAAATGAGGATAATGATTGTAACTTTCCCCATTGGTAGAGTTTAAATGACTAAATATGAATAAAGGGCATAAAAAAGAGTGTGACACACAGTACATCCTACCTAATTAACATTAGTAGCTGGAATACTATTAAATTACCTGGTGTATTATGACACCTGATAAAGACATACATTCACCACACTGTAAAGATCATGTAAGTATTTGCTGTTCTTCTTATCATCACCTTCATACCACCAATGGATGCTGAAAAGAAATTGCCTGTGATCACACAGCTGGGAGAGAACAATGCTGGATTTTTCATTTAGAAACTTTGCAGGTAACTGACATACTGGACCAGAAGGCTTTCCCTTCCTCATATACAGAAGTATGTACTTCTTCGCTAGACACAAGGCTCACAACTCTATAACCCGCTAGGGAAAATTATACATAGTTTATGTACATGAATGAGCAAAGGCCATACTCTTCATGATAGATGTACAACTGTCCTAAATAGAGCCTCTCTAAATTGGGACTATACTCTCCCTCATGAATAACCAATGCATGTAATTTTGCATGATAATATCTGTGTCCCAGCAGCACAACTGTTCTTTCTCCATTCCTGACAAGAAGGACACTATATGTTCATGAATGGTAGTAAAACTATAGAAAATGAAGTCCTAATGGTACCCTGTTTCTCTCCAGATCCTAGTTGACTATCTCCAGTATCCTTTCTTAGCCTGATTTGAAGACTATCTTTACGAGAAAAGTGATCTCCGATGAATCGAATCTTATTGACACAGATCTCCAAATGCTTGGAGGACCCTATAATAGAACTTGGGTCACAAAAGTCATTCTGGCAAGATCCCAACACTTGTACTAGGACCCTTACTTAAACAATATTCCTCAAATACTGCCTTGATTAGAAATCTCCAATTTTACCCAAATCCACCTCCCTTTGGAGAACATTGCAAATACCATGTGCTATCGAAACATGGCCACCAATGACCATCTGCCAAATATTCCTAAGCCCTGGCGCAAAATGATATGCCCCCAAAGTGACATCCAAATCCCTCCCCTCAGTCCCTAAACACCACCTCTATAGGTCCCCTCCAGAATAGACATCCCCTAAATGGCACCATGGGCCATAGATGCAAAGACATACCTCAGGGTATACCTGAAGTTTAGATCCTTTCTACAAATGACATGTAGGCTTTTAGACAACTTGAACTCCTCTTGACTCATGAAACACTCTTATTTACCATTGCAACAAAAAGAATAGGAATAAACATACCCGGGGAGAGAAAAGAGTTGTATGCAGAACACTATAAGATGCTGATGAAAGAAATGAAAGGTGATACAGATGGAGAGATATGCCATGTCCTTGGGTTGGAAGAATCAACATTGTAAAAATGACTATATTACCCAAATCAATCTACAGATTCAATGCAATGCCTATCAAACTATCAATCGCATTTTCCAGGGAATCAGAAGAAAATATTGCACAATGTGTATGGAAATAAAAAGACACCGAATAACGAAAACAAACTTGAGAAAGAAAAACGGATCTGGATGAATCAAGCTCCTGCACTTCAGACTATACTACAAAGTTACAGTCCTCAACACAGTATGGTACTGACAGAAAAACAGAAATATACATCAATGTAACAGTATAGAAAGCCCAGAGATAAACCCACTCACATATAGTCATCTTATTTTTGACAAAACAGGCAAGCATATACAATGGAGACAAGACATACTCTTCAACAAGTGGTGCTTGGAAAACTGGACGGATACATGTCCAAGAATGAAATTAAAACACTCACTAACACCATACACAAAAATAAACACAAATGGATTAAAGTCCTAAATGTAAAGTCAGACATGACCAAACAATTAGAGGAAAACTTAGGCAGAACACTCTATGACATAAATCACAGCAAGATTCTTTTTGACCCACCTCCTAGAGAAATGGAAGTAAAAACAAAAATAAACAAATGGGACCTAGTGAAATTTAAAAGCTTCTGCACAGCAAAGGAAACCATAAACAAGAACAAAAGACAACCCTGAGAATAGGAGAACATATTTGCAAATGAAGCAACTGAAAAATGATTAATCTCCAAATTTTACCAACAGGTCATGCAGCTCCAAACCAAAAACACAAACAACAATCCAAAAATGAGCAGAAGATATAACTATACAGTTCTCCAAGGATGATATACAGATTGCCATAAAACACATGAAAGGTTGCCCAATATCATGAATCATTAAAGAAATGTAAATCAAATCTACACTGAGGTATCACCTCACATTAGTCAGAATGACCATCAACAAAAACGGTACAAACAATAAATTCTGTAGAGGGTGTGAAGAAAAGGGAAACTTCTGGCACTGTTGTTTGGAATGTAAATTGTTACAGTCACTACGGAGAAAAGTATGGAGGTCATAAGAAACTACTACGAGAAATAGCATATGACCCAGCAATCCCACTACTGTGCTTATACCCTTAGAAAACCATAATTCAAAAGGAGTCATGGAACACAAAGTTCATTACAGGTCTATTTACAATAGCCAGGACATGGAAGCAACTTAAGTGTCCATGGACAGAAGAATGGATAAAGAATGTGTGGCATATATATATATAAAATGGAATATTACTCAGACATAAATAGAAATGAATTTGAGCTCTTTGTGGTTAGTTGGATGGACTTAGAGTCTGCCATATTTCGTGAAGTAAATCAGAAAGAAAAAAGAAAAAACTGTTTGCTAAGACTTATGTATGAAATCAGAAAATAAAAAGGTTCTGATGAACGTAGGGGCAGGAGAGGAATAAAGATGCAGATGTAGAGAATCGACTTGATAACACTTGCAGGGGCAAGGATAAGCTGGCACGAAGTGAGATAGTCATATAGACGTACGTACACTACCAAATGTAAAATGGATAGCTAGTGGAAAGCAGCTGCATAACACAGGGAGATAAATTCAGTGCTTTGTGACCACCTAGCTGGGTGAGATAGGGATGGTGTGAGGAAAATGCAATAGGGAGTGGATAAGGTAATATATGTATATCTATAGCTGATTCACTTTGATATACAGCAGAACCTAATGCAATATTGTAAAGCAATTATACTCCGATATAGGTGTTAAAAAAAAGGAATATGCTGTCTATAAGAGCCATTTTAACTTTAAGGACACACATAAGCTAAAGGTGTGGGAATACAAACTGATAGTGCAAACACTTTCCAAACAAGAGCAGGACTGGCTCTCCCAATCTCATGTAATACAGACTTTCAGTCACAGTAAATAAGGTCAGTATAAAATAATAATGGATCAATTTATCAAGAGGTTATAATAATTGTAAATATATATGTACTGAATGTTGCATGATTAAACAAATATTTAAATCAACCATTAAGAGATCTGATAGGAGAAAACAACAGTAAAAATAATAATACTAAGGAACTATATTATCCCACTTTCTACCTTAGAAAATTAATAAAGACACAGAAGGTACCTAATAAACTTATAGAGAACTTCCATTCATCAGAACCAGAATCCACATGTTTCCTAAGTGCTGGTGGAACATTCCCCCTGATAGTCACTGCCTTGGTACATAAAGCAAGCCTTAACAAATTTAAGAAGATCAAAACCACATTGAGCATCCTGTTTTATCATAACGTTATGAAGCTAGAAATCAGTAACAAGAGAAAAAGTGAAAAATTCCTAATATGTAAAATTATACAGCACACACTGGAAAAATCTATGGGTCAAGGAAGAAGTCAAAAGGGAAATCTGAAACTATCTTCACATAAACAAAAATGACAACATACCAAAACTTTGGGGATGTATCATAATCAATCTAAGGAGTGAAGTTTTAGCATTCATAACTTCTTTTATTAAGAGAAAAGAATGATCTTAAATAAACGACTTATCCTTATACATGAAGGCCTAGGAAAAAGGAACAAATTAATTTCCAAGAATAAAAGGAAGAAATATGAAATTTTCAAATGGAAATCAATAAAACAATAATCATATAATTATTTAAAAACTGAATCCAAGAGCTGGTATTTGTAAAGCATAATAAAATTGACAAAGCTTTAGCTAGACTAATGAAGAGAAAAAAGAACTTAATAAATAAAACTTTAATTGAAAGAGGAGAAATTGTGACTGACACCATAGCATACCAATCATAATAAAGAAAGCTAAAAAACACGGTCACACAAATGCATAAATCTCCACTAACTCTAATGTACCATGTTGCAAGACCATCATGAAGAAGACAAAAAAAAAAAGTATGTCTTGATCATACAAATGATGAATTAGAAAATTGATTCAGTATTCAACACTCTCCAAACAAAGAGAAGTCGAGGATCAGATCATTTCATGGATGAATTCTACTGAACATTTAATGAAGATTTATTGCCAGGCCTTCCCAACCCTACCAAATAACTAAAAAAGAGGAAACATTTCCAAACTCATTTTATAAAACCAGCATTTATCTGATTAACAAACCAGATAAAGATATAACAAGGGAATCACAAAACAAAACAAACAAAAAACGCAGAACTTACAGGCCATTATACTTGTACATATTGGTCGAAAAATTCTCAAGAAAATTCTAGCAAACCAAATTCAATAGCACACTAAAAGGATCAACATGATTAGGTGGGATAACTCCTAAGGATGTAAGGGTAGTTAACATATTAAAATCAATACTTTTAATTAACCACAGGAACAGCATGCAGAAGAAATGTTTGAAAGTATTTTTTAGACTTTCTTGATTAAAGCTCTCAACTAACTGTGTAGCGAAGAAACATTTTAAATGTAATAAAGGTCATATATTAACAAGCCCACAGCTAACATCATATTCATGGTGAAGAGTTGAAAACTTTTCCTCTCAGACAGGAACAAATAAAAAATGCCCACTATCACCACTCCTATTCAACATAATATTAGAATACCTAGCCAGAAGCATTAGGCAAGAAAAAGAAAAGAAAGGGATCATAAGTGGAAAGGAAGAAGTAAAAATGCCTCTGTTGGAAGATAAAATATGCTGTATGAAGGAAATCCTAAAGTCTCCACCAAAAACCGCATGAAATTGTTAGAACTAATAAACAAATTCAGTAATGTTGTTGGCTGTGAAACAAAAATACCAAATTAGTTGCATGTGTATACACTAACAAGAAAATAGCTGACACAAAAATAAATAAAACACTTCCATTTACGGCAGTACCAAAAACAATAAAATGTTAGGACTACATTTAAGCAAGGAGACAAAAATATCTGTACACCTAAAAATATGACATTTACAAAAACTGAAGAAGACACAAGTGAATAGAAACTTATCCCATGTTTCTGAATTGAAAGAATGAATACTGTACAAATGTTCACGCTACCTAAAGCCATCTATAGTTTCATTTGAAACCCAATAAATTTTCAATGGCAATTTTCCTAGAAATAGAATAAAAATCCTAAAAATTGTACAAAACAACAAAGGAACCTGATAATAGCCAAAACAATTTTCAGCAAGATAAACAAAGCTGGTTGCAACTCACTTTCGGGTTTCAAACTATTATACAAAGTTATGGTAATCAAAATAGTGTGAAATTAGCATAAAAAAGACAATAGAACAATAGAATAGGACTGACAGCCCAGAAATAAACTCAGTCATGTCCAGTCAACTAACATTTGACAAGGACGACAAGAATAAACAATGGAGTAAAAATAGACTTTACACTGAGTGGTGTTGGAAAAACGGGATATCCACACAGAAAAGAATTAAATGGAACACCCATCTTAGACGGTTCAAAAATTAACACAACATGAACAGAAATCAAAACATGCCTAGAATTAAACAGAAAAAAAATCTCCAAGGCATTTGTCTCAGCAATGATTCTTTTGGGTATGATACCAAAAGTAGAAGGAACAAAAGGAAAATTCAACATGTGTGACAACATCAAATTTAAAAGCCTCTGCACAAAAAGAAACTTGAACAGAGTGAAGAGGCATTGAACAGGAGGCATAAGAATTCTCCTATGGAATGGGAGAAAAGATTTGCCAACAACATGCCTGCTACGAGACTAATGTCCAAACATAAAAGAATTCAATTAAAAAAAAAGCTGAATAATCTAATTAAAACGTGGGCTGAACACCTTAGCAGATATACTACCTTCATAGGAGACCTACAAATGACCAAGAGACACATGAACATTTGCTCAACATCTGTAATAGTAAGAGAAATGCAAAATAAAACCACAAAGAGATGTCAACTCACACATTTCCTAGTGGTTATTATGAAAAAGAAAAGACAGAAAAGTGTAGTCAAGCATGTAGAAAACTGGGAAAACTTACAGACTGTTGGCGGGAATATACCTTAGTACAACCACTACATAAAATAATTAGGATGTTCCTCAAAGTACTAAAAATAATACCACCGTATAACCTAGCAATTCCTTTTCTGAATATACATATTTGAAGGAAATGAAATCAGTTACTTTACTGAGATATTTGAACTCCCATGTTCACTGTATTAATATTTACCAAAATATGCAAGGCATAGACACTAACTGTTTATCAATGAATAAACGGATTAAGAACTGTATATATTACCACAATGGATATTATACAGCCATATAAAGAAAATCCTGCAATTTGTGACCACATGAAATCAACTTGTGGGCATTATGCTTAGTGAAACAATCAGAGACATAAAGACAAACTGTGTGGTCCCACTTATTTATTAAATCTAAACAGCAGAGGTCATCAAAACAGAGAGTTGATATGTATTTAATAGGTGTGGGTTTGGGAAAAATAAGGAGATGAGAGTCAAAGAGTACAAATGTCCTGGTATAAAATATGTAGATTCTTGGGATCTAAGTTACAGCATAGTGACTTAGTTACCAACACTTTATTGCATATTTCAAGGTTACAAGGAAAGGAGATCTTAAATGTTCTTACAGCACACACAAAAAAATGGTAACTATGTGAGGTGATAGAAGTATTAACTAACATTATTATCACATTATTTCACAACATAGATGTAAGTCTAATCATCATGCTGTGTACCTTATAATTACCAAGGTTATATGTCAATTATATCTCAATAATGTTGGGGAAAATGTATTAAAGATAGGACCTAAATGTTTCAAAGCCTTTGAGTAAAGATAAGGAACAAACTTCTCAAGATTGGCCTTGGCAATAATTTCTTGACTATGACAGCAGTAGAGAAGGCAACAAAATCAATAGTTAAGTGAAGTGAAATTGACCTGAAACATTCCTACATAATAAAGGAAACAATCAACAGAATTAACAGGCAATCTATAGAATAGTATAAAATATTTACAAACACGTACCTTAGAAGTGGCTAATATCCAACATACATAAGGAAAGTGCAAAACCTCAGTAGTGGGATATCACCTCATATCTGTTAGATTGGCTATTATCAAAAAAGAGAAGACAGCAGGCATGACAAAAGGGAACCACCTTACACTCTTGTTGGGAATGCTGTTTGGTGTAGCCACTCTAGAAAAGAGTTTGGAGGTTCCTCATAAAACCAAAAATTAGAACTACCAAATCATCCAGAAGAAAATCTTTGGTTATTTATAAAATGGAAGGAAAAATGCCGACTCTAAAAAACACCTGAATACCATGTACACTGCACCATCATTCTCAAATGTCATACCAGGATAACTACACACTTAGCCTGAATAGATGGATAAAGGAAATGTGCCCCAGCAAGTTATTTTGTGTGGCAGGAAAAAAAAAGTGGCACAATAAAAATATATTCAGGCATACTAGAAATAAAATGGTGCCTTTTTGTAACAAAATGGGTGCACCTTAATGGCACTATGTTAAGTCAACATCTCTAATAGTAAGAGATGTTGAGAAGAAGTATGATGAAATAAGAAGTAAGAAGTACTTAAGAAGTAAATCAGACAAATAAAAACAAAAATGGTGTAATCTCACTTATAGGAAAAAATAATAATCTTCGTGGAAGGTTTTTCTCCTTCATCACTTTAAATATATCCTGCCAGTCCCTTCTGGCTTGGAGAGTTTAACAACTGTCCTTCACAATCTCTTCCAAAATATAGCAGAG
Source organism: Mesoplodon bidens (assembly GCF_964165515.1). Classification (NCBI taxonomy): domain Eukaryota; kingdom Metazoa; phylum Chordata; class Mammalia; order Artiodactyla; family Ziphiidae; genus Mesoplodon; species Mesoplodon bidens. The sequence goes on along the minus strand of NC_138180.1, from coordinate 42,469,735 downwards.
GGAGGAAGACTCCAAAACTAATTATATGGTGCCACAATCACCCTGATACCAAAACCAGGCAAAGATATAATAAAAAAAAGAAAACTAGAGGCCAATATCACTGATGAATATAGATGCAAAAATCCTCAACAAAATGGTAGCAAACAGAAGCCAACAGCACATTAAAAGGATAATACACCATGATCAATTGGAGTTTATTCCAGGAATACAAGGATTCTTCAATATATGCAAATCAATCAACGTGATACTTCATATTAACTAATTGAAGGAGAAAAACAATATGATCATCTCAATGGATGCAGGGAAACTTTCAAAAAAATTCAAACCCAATATGTGATAAAAACCCTCCACATAGTAAGCATAGAGGGGAGTTTCCTCAACATAATAAAGGCCATATATAACAAACCCACAGCAAACATCATCCTCAATGGTGAAAAACCGAAAGTATTTTCCTTAAGATCAGGAACAAGAGAAGGTTGTCCACCCTCACAGCTCTTTCTCCACATAGATTTGGGAGTTTCAGACACAGCAATCAGAGAAGAAAAGGAAATAAAAGGAATCCAAATCAGAAAAGAAGAAGTAAAGCTGTCACTCTTTGCAGATGACTTGATACTACACATAGAGTATCCTAAGGATGCTACCAGAAGATGAATAGAGCTAACCGATAAATTTGGTAAAGTAGCACAATAAAAAATTAATGCACAGAAATCTCTGGGATTCCAATAGGCTAATGATGGAAAATCTGAAAGAGAAATTAAGGAAACACTCTCATTCACCATTGCAACAAATAGAATAGAAAGAAACATACCGAGGTAGACAAAAGACCTGTATGCAGAAACCTATAAGATGCTGATGAAAGAAATGAAGGAGGATACAAAGAGATGGAGATATATACCATGTTCTTGGGTTTGAAGAATCAACATAGTGAAAATGACTGTATGACATAACGCAATCTACAGAGTCAATGCAATCCCTATCAAAATACCAATGGCATTTTCGAGGGAACTAGAAGAAAAAAATTCACAGTGTGTATGGAAAAAAAAAAAAAAACATGCCGAATAGCCAAAACAATCTTGAGAAATAAAAACAGAGCTGGATGAATCGGGCTCCTGGACTTCAGACTATACTAAAAGCTACAGTAATCAAGACAGTATGGTACTGGCACAAAAACAGAAATATAGATCAATGGAGTACAGTAGAAAGCCCAGGGGTAAACCCACAGATATATGGTCACCTTATTTTTCATAAAGGAGGGAAGAATATACAATGGAGATAAGACATCCTCTTCAACAATTGGTGCTGGGAAAACTGAATGGCTACATGTACAAGAATGAAATTAGAACACTCCCTAACGCCATACACAAAAATAAACACAAATCGATTAACGGACTAAATGTAAGGTGAGACACTATCAAACACTTAGAGGAAAACATAGGCAGAACACTCTATGACATAAATAACAGCAAGATTCTTTTTGACCCACTTCCTAGAAAAATGGAAATAAAAACAAAATTAAAGTAATGGGACATAGTGAAACAAAAATTTTTCACAGGAAAGGAAACTATAAACAACACGAAACGACAACCCTCAGAATGGGAGAAAATATTTGCAAATGAAGCAACTGAAATAGGATTAATCTGCAAAATTTACCAACAGCTCATGCAGCTGTAAACCAAAAAACACAAACCATCCAAAAATGGGCAGAAGACCTAAATAGACATTTCTCCAAAGATGATAGCCAGATTGCAATAAAACACATGAAAGTTGGCTCAACCTTTCATGTTGAGCATGAATCATTATAGAAATATAAATCAAATCTACAATGAGGTATCACCTCACCCTAGTCAGAGGAGCCGTCATCAAAAAATCAATATACTATACATTCTTGAGAGAGTGTAGGGAATAGGAAACCCTCCAGCACTGTTAATGGGAATGTAAATTGTTACAGTCACTATAGAGAACAGTATGGTGGTCATTAAGAAACTAAAACTAGAACTAATATATGACCCCATAATCCCACAACTGTGCATATACCCTAAGAAAACTATAATTCAAAAAGAGTCATGGACCACACAGTTCATTACAGGTGTAATTACAATAGCCAGGACAGGGAAAAAGCTAAGTGTCAATCGACACATGAATGAATAAAGAAGGTGTGGCATATATATACAATGGAATATTACTCAGAGATAAAGAGAAATTAAATTGAGCTATTTGCAGTTAGGTGGATAGACTTAGAGTCTGTCATAATGTGTGAAGTCAGAAAGAGAAAAAGAAAAAACACTTTGCTAACACATATATATGGAATCTAAAAAAAAGTTTCTGATGAAGGTAGGAGCAGCACAGGATAAAAGATGCAGATGTAGAGAATCGACTTGAGAACATGGGGAGTGGAAAGGGTAAGCTGGCACGAAGTGAGAGAGTGGTATGTACATATATACACTACGAAATGTAAAATAGATAGCTAGTGGAAAGCAGCTGCATAGCACAGGGAGATATGTTCAGTGCTTTGTGACCACCTAGCTTGGTGGTATAGGGAGGGTGGGAGGGAGATGCAAGAGGGAGTGGATTTGGAATATATGTATACCTATAGCTGATTCATTTTGTTATACAACAGAAACTAACACAACATTGTAAAACAATTAAATTACCATATAAATGATAAAAAAAAACCCAATATGTTGTCTACAAGAGCAATTTTAACTTTAAGGACACACATAAGCTGAAGATGAGGGAATAGAAACTGATAGTCCAAACAGTTTCCAAACAAGAGCAGGACTGACTCCCCCAATCTCAGGTAATACAGACTTTCAGTCAAAATAGTTCACAATTGATAAAGAAGGTCAGTATACAATGATAATAGATCAATTTATCAAGAGATTATAATAATTGTAAATATATATGTACTGAACGTTGCAGGATTAAACATATATATAAATTACCCATCAACAGATCTGATAGGAGAAATCAACAGTAAAACTAATAATGGTAAGGGACTATATTCTCTCACTTTATACCTTAGGATATTGATAAAGACACTGAATGTACCCAATAAAATTATATAGAAGTTCCATCCAACAGAATCAGATTCCACATTATTCTTAAGTTCAGATAGAGCATTCCCTAGGATAGATGCTGTCGTGGAATATAAAGCAAGCGTTAACAAATTTAAGAAGATCAAAAGCACATTAAGCAACACTTTTGATCATAATGTTATGAAGATAGAAATCAATAACAATAGAAAAAGTGAAAAAAAACTAATATGTAGTATTATACAGCACACACTGGAAAAACCTATGGGTCAGGAAAGAACTCAAAAGGGAAACTTGAAACTACCTTCAGATAAACAAAAATTACAATATACCCAAACTTTGGGAATGTAGAAAAATCAGTCTAAAGAATGAATTATTTTTAGCAATCACAAATTCTTATATTAAGAGAAAGGAATGATTTAAATAAACAACTTAAACTTATGCCTGAAGGATAGGAAAAATGAACAAATTAAGCACGAGGAATAAAAGGAAAAAGTAAGAAAGATTCAAATGGAAATGAATAAAATGAATATCAGATAATTAGGAGAAAATGAATCCAAGTGATGGCATTTGGAAAGGATAATAAAATTGACAAGCTTTAGCTAGACTAACAAAGAGCAAAAAAGAGCTTAATAAATAAAACTTTAACTGAAAGAGGAGAAATTGCAACTGACATCATAGCACACAAATCATTATAAAGGATGATAAAAAACCGGGTCACACAAATGGATAAATCTCCAACAACTCCTATATAAAATGAAGCAAGACAATCATGAAGAAGCAAAAAAAACAAACAAACAAAAAATATCTTGATCATACAAATAATGACTTAGGAAATTGAAGCAGTATTCAAAACTCTCCCAACAAAGAGAAGCACAGGATCAGTTAGTTTCACTGGTGAATTCTACTGAACATTTAATGAAGATTTATTGCCAGTCCTACCCAAACTCTCCCAAATCACTACAAAAGAGGAAACATTTCCAAACTCATTTTATATAACCAACATTTTCCTGAATAACAAAGCCAGATAAGGAAATAACAAGGGAAACACAAAACAAAAGAAAACAAAACAAACATACAAACAAACAAGCAAAAACCACAGAACATACAGGCTAATATCCTTTTATATATAGATGCAAAAATTCTCAACAAAATTCTAGCAAACCTAATTCAATAGCACAATAAAATGTTCAACGTGATAAGGTGGGATAATTCCTGGGGATGCAAGGGCAGTTAATGTTTTAAAATCAATAAATTTAATTTATGACACGAATAGCATGCAGAAGATATGTTTGAAAGAATTTTCTAAATTTTCTTGATTAAAGCTTTCAACTACCTGGGGAGAGAAGAAACATTTTAAATGTAATAAAGGTCATATATTAGCAAGCCCACAGCTAACATCATATTCATGGTGTAAAGCTGAAAACCTTTCCTCTAAGACAGGAACAAATAAAAAATGCCCACTATCACCACCCCTATTCAACATAATACTAGAAACACTAGTCAGAACCTTTAGGCAAGCAAAAGAAATAAAAGGGATCAAAAGTGGAATGGAAGAATTAGAAATGTCTCTGTTTGAAGATGACATATTACGTATGCAGGAAATCCTAAAGACTCCACCAAAAACCCCGTGAAACTGTTAGAACTAATAAATGAATTCAGTAATGTTGTTGGATATGAAATAAAAATACAAAATTAGCTGCATTTCTATACACTAACTAGAAAATAGCTGACAGAAAAATAAAGAAAACACTTCCATTTACAGCAGCACCAAAAACAATAAAATCTTAGGAATACATTTAAGCAAGAAGACAAAAACATGTGTACACCTAAAAATATGATATTCACAAAAACTGAAGAAGAAACAAGTGAATAGAAACTTATCCCATGTTTCTGAATTGAAAGAATGTATACTGTTAAAATGTTCATGCTACCTCAAGCTGTCTATAGTTTCAATGGAATCCCAATCAACTTTTCAATGGCAATTTTCCTAGAATAGAATAACAGTCCTAAAAATTGTACAAAACAAGAAAGGACCCTGAAAATAGACAAAGCAATTTTCAGCAAGATAAACAAAGCTGGATGAAACTCACTTCGTGGTTTCAAACCATAATACAAAGTTACAGAAATCAAAATAGTGTGAGACTAGCATAAAAACAGACAATAGACAAATAGAATAGGACTGAGAGCACAGAAATAAACTCAGCCATGTCCAGTCAACTAACATTTGACAAGGATGACAAGAATAAATAATGGAGTAAAAATAGGCTTTACAGTGAGTGGTGTTGGAAAAACTGGATATCCACATGGAAAACAATAAAATTGAACATGCATCTTAGACAATTCAAGAATTAACACAACATGAGCAGAAATCACAAAATCCCGAGAATTAAAAAAAAAAAAATCTCCAAGACATTTGTCTCAGCAATGATTCTTTTGGATATGATACCAAAAGTAGAAGGAACTAAAAGAAAATTCAACATGTGTGACAACATTAAATTTAAAAGCCTCTGCACTAAAAGAAACTTGAACAGAGTGAAGAGGCACTGAACAGGAGACATAGGAATTGTCCTGTGAAATGGGAGAAAATATTTGCCAACAGCATGCAAGCTACAGGAGAATGTAGAAACATAAACACTCTCAGTTAAAAAAAGCGAAAAATCTAATTAAAACGTGGACTGAAGATGTTAGCAGATATATTCCCCCCACAGGAGACATACAAATGACCAAGCAACACATGAATATTGGCTCAATATCTGTAATAGTAAGAGAAATGCAAAATAAAACCACAATGGGATATCAACTCACACATTTCCTGGTGGTTTTTATGAAAAGGAAAAGAGAGAAAAGTGTAGTCAAACATGTAAAACACAGGGAACACTTACAGACTTTTGGTGGGAATGTAACTTAGTACAACCACTATGGAAAATGATACGGATGTTCCTCAAAATACTAAAAATAAAACCACCATATAACCTAGCAATTCCATTTCTGAATACACATATTTGAAGGAAATGAAATCAGTTAACTTACAGAGATATTTGCACTCCCATGTTCACTGTATAAATATTTATCTAAAATGTGCAAGGCATTGTCACTAACTGTTTATCAATGATAAAAAGGCTTAAGAAATGTATGTTACCACAATGGGTATTATACAGTCATATAAAGAAATTCCCGCAATTTGTGACCACATGAAATCAACTTGCAGGCATTATGCTTAGTGAAACAATCAGACATTAAGACAAACTGTGTGGTCCCACTTATTTATGAAATCTAAATGGTGAGTTCATCACAAAGAGAGTTTATACATATTTAATAGGTGTGAGGTGGGGAGAAACAGGGAGATGATTGTCAAAGAGCACAAATTTCCTGTTATAAAATGTGTAAATTCTTGGGATCCAAATTAAAGGATAGTGACTTAGTTACCAATACTTTATTGCATGTTTAAAAGTTACTGGGAATGTATATCTTCAGTTTTCTTACAGAAGACACACACAATTGGTAACCATGTGAGGTGATAGAAGTATTAACTAACATTATTATCATATTATTTCTCAACATAGATGTAAATCTCATCATCATGCTGTGTACCATAAAACTACCAACGTTATATGTCAATTATATCTCAAAAGTGTTGGGGAAATTGCTTTAAAGATAAGACCAAAAAGTTTCAAATCCATTGAGAAAAGATAAGGAACAAACTTCTCGAGATTGGCCTTGGCAATAATTCCTTGGCTATGACAGCAGTAGAGCAGGCAACAAAACCAAAGTTAAGTGAATTGAAATTGAACTGAAACATTCCTATATAATAAAGGAAACAATCAATAGAATTAAGAGGCAATCTACAGAATAGCATACAATATTAGAAACAAATACCTGATAAGTGGTTAATGACGAACATATATTAGGAAAGTGCTAAACCTCTGTAGTGGATTATCACCTCATATCTATTAGATTGTCTATTATCAAAGAAGAGAAGATAGCAGGCATGACAAAAGGGAACCCTCCTACATTCTTGTTAGGAATGCTGAATGGTATAGCCGCTCTAGAAACCAGTTTGAAGATTCCTCAAAAAGCTAAAAATTAGAACTACTAAATCATCCAGAAAAAAAACTCTTTGGGTATTTTTATAAAGAAAAGAAACACACAAAATCATAAAGACACCTGCATCCCATGTACACTGCACCATCATTCTCAAATGCCATAACAGGAAACAACAAACTTAGGCTAAATAGATGGGTAAAGAAAATGTGGCACAGAAAAGTATTTTGTGTGGCAGGAAAAAAATGTGTCACAATAAAAATATACTCAGGCATAGTAGAAGGAAAATGCTGCCTTTTGTAACAAAATGGCTGCACCTTGAGAGCACTATGTTAAATCAACATCTCTAATAGTAAGAGATTTTGAGAAGAAGTATGACGAAGAAAGAAGCACTTAAGAAGTAAGTCAGACATATAAAAACAAACATAGTGTGATCTCACATATTAAAAAAAAAATATCTTCGTTGCAGGTTTTTCTCCTTCATCACTTAAGATGTCCTGCCAGTCCTTCCTGGCTTGGAGTGTTTAACACCTGTCCTTCTAAAACTCTTCCAAAATGTAGCAGAGGGAGGAAAAATCAAAAACTAATTCTATGGAGACACCATCACTAATACCAAAAGCAGACAAAATATCAAAAAAATAAATGAATAAATAAAACTGCAGGCCAATATTACTGATGAATATAGATACAAAAATTCTCAACAAAATAGTAGCAAACAGAATCCAACAGCACATTAAAAGGAAAATACACCATGATCAAGTGGGATTTATTCCAGGAATACAAGGATTCTCCAATATATGCAAAGCAACCAATGTCATACACCATATTAACAAATTGAAGTAGAAAACACATATGATCATCTCAATAGATGCAGAGAAAGCTTTCGAAAAAAATCAACACCAGTTTATGATAAAAACCCTCCACATAGTAGGCATAGAGGGAAGATTCCTGAACATAATAAAGGACTTATATGACAAACCCACAGCAAACATCGTCCTCAATGGTGAACAACTGAAAGTATTTTCACTAAGATCAGGAACAAGGCAAGTTTGCCCACCCTCTCAACTCTTATTCAACATAGTTTTGGATGTCTCAGCCACAGCAATCCGAGAAGACAAGGAAATAAAAGGAATCCAAATTGGAAAAGAAGAATTAAAGTTGTCACTCTTTTTTTTTTTAATTAACTATACAGCAGCTTTAATAGGGTAACAGTCCAGAGAAAAATGTTACATTAGGCACTTGACATCTCATATAAATTTTTTTCTTAAAACTAAAAGGTTTCATTTTAACAGATAAATTTCAATGTACTTTTTAAAACTGATTGTTAATTAAAGCCTAAGCAATTATAAAGAAAATACACAATGATATTCAACCAGAGGTTAATTTTCTGGTCATACTGACATGTTAAAGTTCTTTTCTTAAAATTTAATTTACCTGAGACTGAGTTCTCAGGTATCTTTTTGGTTAAAAATATTTGATAAGATAGGTGATAATTGGACTATTTTTATATTGACAACTGAAATAAAGCTATAAACTGTCAGTCAGTGTTTAGGGACCCAGAACCAACTTGTCAAAAAAGTACATTTTATACCCATAATATCATCATTTTCACATGATTATCCTTTCAAGTTATCATAATCTGTTACTGGCTTCTTGTCTAAGAATTTACAGGCCTAAGGTGAGGCTGTCAGGTAAATGACTGGCATATACAAATCAAAGACTGTGTTCAGGACAAGAGAGCCACACCCAGTGCCTGATGGACAGGAGTCACCCATTAACACGTCACTTTGGAGTCTGCCTAACAGGAGCAAGCCCTCTGAGTTCTGACAGCCACATACGGACAAGAAAGGCTGCTGAAACTTATTTAATTAGACTTAGAGGTACTACTGCTGTTAGGAGTCTGTTTATAAAGATTTTTAATCATACGTTATAATTTTTTTTCAAGTAAAAAACTTGGTTCCAACTGTTACAGGCATAAAAGTATTTCCCCTGGGATTTCCTCCACATCGAGAAGGTACCCATATATTTTTAAATAGTCTTCCTAACTTTGGGAAAACGTTGCCCTCCCTCCAACACCCCCCCCCCACATGAACATAACCAAATCAGTTGTAATAAAGTACAGCACACAGAAATGACTGTCGGCCTCCTATGAGGACACTGAATGCCATCCATCCCACAGGTTCACTCAACAATCTGCATGTGTTCCTGAGGAGAAATCCATCGAGTCCCTTTGCTGTTGTGACATCTCCAAAGTCAGCTTTTCCCGTATCAATCGTTCTGGACTTCACCCACCATGCTCATCTCATTTGGATTTCAATGCTTCCTCCCATTCAACAGCCGATTCAGAGTTCTTGGGAATTGCTGGAAATATTGATTGCATTTTACTTCGAAAGTCTTTTATACTGTGAACTCCTAAAGCCTTCCAGACTGCGAAGCTGATCACACCAACCCCACACCAGGCGTAAAGTGAGCCCCACCCCAGGGCTCGCAAGGCAAGGGAAGACCCGCTCTCCGGTAAGGCAGCCGTGGCCACAGTTCCCTGCTAATGTTGGAGGGTCTCCTGCAGAGGCGGGGGGCTGTTGTGGCTCACCATAGGGACAAGGACACTGCCAGTAGAAGTTCTGGGAGGTACTCTAAAGTTGTCACTCTTTGCAGATGACCTGATACTACACAGAGAGAATCCTAAAGATGTTACCAGAAAGTGCCTAGCGCTAATCAATGATTTTGGGAAAGTAGCAGGATACAAATTTAATGCACAGAAATCTCTGGGATTCCTATAGGCTAATGATGAAAAATCTGAAAGAGAAATTAAGGAAACACTCTCATTTACCATTGCAACAAATAGAATAGGAACGAATATACCAAGGTAGACAGAAGACCTGTATGCAGAAACCTATAAGACGCTGATGAAAGAAATGAAAGAGGATACAAAGAGATGGAGAGATATATTATGTTCTTGGGTTGTAGGAATCAACATAGTGAAAATGACTATATGACCTAACGCAATCTACAGAGTCAATGCAATCATTATCAAATTACCAATGGCATATTCCAGGGAACTAGGAGAAAAATTACACAGTGTGTATGGAAACAAAAAAAGACACTAAATACCAAAAGAACTCTTGAGAAAGAAAAACGCAGCTGGATGAATCAGGCTCCAGGACTTCAGACTATACTACAAATCTACAATAATCAAGATAGTATGATACTGGCACAAAAACCGAAATATAGATCAACGGAACAGGATAGAAAGCCCAGAGGTAAACCCATGCACATATGGTCACCTACTTTTTGATAAAGCTTGCAAGAATATACAATGGAGATAATACATCCTATTCAACAAGATGTGCTAGGAAAACTGAACAGCTACATGTACAAGAATGAAATCAGAACACTCCCTAACACCATACACAAAAATAAACACAAATGGATTAGAGTCCTAAAAGTAAGTTTCCACACTATCATACACTTAGAGGAACACATAGGCAGAACACTCTATGACATAAATCACGGCAAGATTCTTTTTGACCCACTTCCTAAAGAAATGGAAATAAAAACAAAATTAAACAAATGGGAACTAATGAAACTTAAAACATTTTTCACAACAAAGGGAACCACAAACAAGACCAAATGACAACCCTCAGAATCAGAAAATATTTGCAAATGAAGCAACTGACACACGATTAATCTTCAAAATTTACCAGCAGCTCATGCAGCTCTAAACCAAAAAATACAAACAACAATCCAAAAGTGGGCAGAAGACCTAAATAGACATTTCTCCAAAGATGATACACAGATTGCAATAAAACACATAGAAGGTTGCTCAATATCATGAATCATTAAAGAAATATAAATCAAACTACAATGAGGTGTCACCTCACACTAGTCAGAATAGCCATCAAATTCAAAATTCTACAAACTCTAAATTCTGAAGTGGTGTATGGAAAACAGTACCCTCTTGCACTGTTAGTGGGAATGTAAATTGTTACAGCCACTATGGTGAACAATATGGAGGTCATTAAGAACCTAAAACTTGAACTAATATATGACCCCACAATCCCGCTTCTTTGTATATACCCCGAGAAAAGCATAATTCCAAAAGGGTCATGGACCACAAAGTTCATTACAGGTGTAATTACAATAGCCAGGACAGGTAAACACCTAAGTATCAATTGACAGAAGAATGGATAAAGAAGGTGTGTCATATATATACAATGGAATATCACTGAGCCATAAATAGAAATAAAAATTGAGCTATTTGCAGTTAGGTGGATAGACTTAGAGTCTGTCATACTGTGTGAAATGAGTCAGAAAGAAACAAAAGACAAACTTTTTGCTAATATATATATATATATATGGAATTAAAAAAACATTCTGATGAATGTAGGTGTAGGACAGCAATAAAGATGTTGATATAGAGAATTGATTTGAGAATATAGTGAGTGGAAAGGGTAAGCTGGCATGAAGTTAGAGAGTCGTCTGTACATATATACACTACGAAATGTAAAATAGATAGCTAGTGGAAAGCAGCTGCATAGCACAGGGAGATACGTTCAGTGCTTTGTGACCACCTAGCTTGGTGGGATAGGGAGGGTGGCAGGGAGATGCAAGAGGGAGTGGATATGGAAATATACCTATAGCTGATTCACTTTACTATACAGCAGAAACTAACACAACAGTGTAAAACAATTATATTGCCATATAAATGATACAAAAAACAATATGCTGTTTAAAAGAACCATTTTATCATTAAGGACACACATAAGCTGAAGGTGAGGGAATAGAAATTGATAGTCCAAACAGTTTCCAAACAAGTGCAGGACTTGATCTCCCAATCTCAGGTAATACAGACTTTCAGTCAAAGTAGGTCACAAGTGATAAATAAGGTCAGTATACAATGATAATGGATCAATTTATCTAGAGAAAATAATAATTGTAAATATATATGTACTGAACGTTGCGGGATTAAACATATATTTAAATCAACCATTAAGAGATCTGATAGAGGGCTTCCCTGGTGGCGCAGTGCTTGAGAGTCCACCTGCCGTGCAGGGGGCATGCCTTCATGCCCCGGTCTGGGAAGAACCCACATGCCGTGGAGCGGCTGGGCCCGTGAGACATGGCCGCTGAGCCTGCACGTCCGGAGCCTGTGCTCTGCAGCGGGAGATGCCACAACAGTGAGAGACCCGTATACACCCCACCCCACAAAAAAAAAAAAAAAAAAAAAAAAGATCTCAGAGGATAAATCAACAATAAAACAAATAATAGTAAGTGACTGTATTATCCCACTTTCTACATTAGAAAATTAATAAAGAAACAGAATGTACCTAATAAACTTATAGAAAACTTCCATTCAACAATACCAAAATTCATATTCTGCTTAAGTGCTGAAGGAGCATTTCCCAGAATGGACACTGTCTTGAAACATAAAGCAAGCATTAACAAATTTAAGAAGATCAGAGTCACATTAAGCATCTTTTTTGATCATAATGTTATGAAGCTAGAAATCAATAACAAGAGAAAAAGAAAAATCCCTTATATGTAAACTTATACAACGCACACTGGAAATATATATGGGTCAAGGAAGAAGTCAAAAAGGAAATCTGAAACTACCTTCTGATAAACGAAAATGACAACATACCAAAACGTTTGGAATATAGAAAAATCAGTCAATGGATGAATTAATTTTAGCAATCATAGATTCTTCTAAAAGAGAAAAGAATAATCTAAAATAAACCACTTGTGCATATACATGAAGGACTAGGGAAAATGAACAAATTAAGCACCAGGAATAAAAGGAAAAAAATAAGAAATATTCAAATGGAAATGAATAAAACAAATATCAGATAATTAGGAAAAAATGAATCCAAGTGTTGGAATTTGGAAAGGATCATAAAATTGACAAGATTTAGCAAGACTAACGAAGAGAAAAAAAGAGCTTAATAAATAAAACTTTAACTGAAAGAGGAGAAATTGCAGCTGACACCATAGCATACAAATAGTTATAAAGAATGCTAAAAAACTGGGTTACAAAAATGGATAAATCTCCAAAAACTCCTATATAAAACATAGCAAGACAATCATGAAGAAGCAAAAAACAAGCAAACAAAAAATATCTTGATCATACAAATAATGACTTAGGAAATTGAAGCACTATTCAAAACTCTCCCAACAAAGAGAAGCCCAGGATCAGTTAGTTTCACTGGTGAATTCTACTGGACATTTAATGAAGATTTATTGCCAGTCCTTCCCAAACTCTCCCAAATAACTACAAAAGAGGAAACATTTACAAACTCATTTTATAAAACCAGGATTTTCTTGATTAACAAAGCCACATAAGGAAATAGAAGGGAACACAAAACAAAACAAGACAAAACAAAAAGCACAGAACTTAAAAGCCAATATCCTTGTACATATAGATGCAAAAATTCTCAACAAAATTCTAGCAAACCAAATTCAAAAACACACTAAAATGTTCAACATGCTAAGGTGAAATAATTCCTGGTGATGCAAGGGCAGTTAACATTTTTAAATCAAAAATTTTAATTTACGACACGAATAGCATGCAGAAGAAATGTTTGAAAGAATTTTCTAAATTTTCTTGATTAAAGCTTTCAACTACCTGGGGAGAGAAGAAACATTTTAAATGTAATAAAGATCATATATTATCAAGCCCACAGCTAACATCATATTCATGATGAAAAGCGGAAAACTTTTCCTCTAAGACAGGAACAAATAAAAAATGCTCACTATCACCACTTCTCTTCATCATAATAGTAGAATCCCTAGCCAGAATCATTAGGCACGGAAAAGAAATGAAAGGGATCCAAAGTGGAAAGGAAGAATTTAAAATGTCTCTGTTTGAAGATGACATATTCTGTACGCAGGAAATCCTAAAGACTCCACCAAAACCCCATGAAACTGTTAGAACTAATACATGAAATCAGTAATTTTGTTGGATTTGAAATAAGAATACAAAATTAGTTGCATTTCTATACACTAACAAGAAAATACCTGACAGAAAAATAAAAAAAAAAAAAACACTTCCATTTACCGCAGCACCTAAAACAATAAAATGTTAGGAATACATTTCAGCAAGGAGACAAAATCATCTGTACACCTAAAAATATAACATTTACAAAAACTGAAGAAGATATATGTAAATAGAAAAGTATCCCATATTTCTAAATTGAAAGAATGATTACTGTTAAAATGTTCACGCTACCTCAAGCTATCTATAGTTTCAATGGAATCCCAATCAACATTTCAATGGCAATATTCCCAGAAATAGAATAATAATCCTAAAAATTGTACGAAACAACAAAGGACACTGAAAATAGACAAGACAATTTTCAGCAAGATAATCAAAGCTGGGTGCAACTCACTTCCTGGTTTCAAACTATTATACAAAGTTATGGTAACCAAAATAATGTGAAATTAGAATAAAAACAGACAAAATACCAATAGAATAGGACTGAGAGCCCAGAAATAAACTCAGCCATGTCCAGTCAACTAACACATGACAAAGAAGACAAGAATAAACAATGGAGTAAAAATAGACTTTACACTAAGTAGTGTTGGAAAAGCTGGATATCCACATGGAAAAGAATAAAATTGAACACCCATCTTAGAGGACTCAAAAATTAACACAACGTGAACAGAAATCACAAAATCCTTAGAATTAAACAGAAAAAAATCTCCAAGGCATTTGTGTCAGCAATGATTCCTTTGGATATGATACCAAAAGTAGAAGGAACAAAAAGAAAATTCAACATGTGTGAAAACATCAAATTTAAAAGCCTCTGCACCAAAAGAATCTTGAATAGAGTGAAGAGGCAATGGAACAGGAGGTATAGGAATTCTCCTACGGAATGGGAGAAAATATTTGCCAACAACATGCCAGCTACAGGACTAATGTTGAAACATAAAAAAGACTTAGTTTTTTTTACAAAAGTTGAATAATCTAATTAAAAGGTGGGCTGAAGATCTTAGCAGATATATTCCCCCCATACGACACGTACAAATGAGCAACTGACACATGAACATTTGCTCAACCTCTTTAATAGTAAGAGAAATGCAAAATAAAACCACAATGAGATAGCAACTCACGCATTTCATAGTGGTTATTATGAAAAAGAAAAGACATAAAAGTGTAGTCAAGCATGTAGAAAACAGGGAACACTTACAGACTTTTGGTGGTAATGTAACTTAGTACAACCACTATGGAAAATAATATGGATGTTCCTCAAAATTCTAAAAATAATACCACCATATAACCTAGCAATTCCATTTCTGAATATACATAATTGAAAGAAATGAAATCAGTTAACTTACAGAGATATTTGCACTCCCATGTTCACTGTGTAAATATTTATCTAAAATATGCCAGGCATAGTCACTAACCGTTTATCAATGATTAAATGGATTAAGAAATGTATATATTACGACAGTGGATATTATACAGTCATATAATGAAATTCCTGCAATTTGTGACCACATATAATCAACTTGCAGGCATTATTCTTAGTGAAACAATCAGAGACATAAAGACAAACTGTGTGATCCCACTTATTTATGAAATCTAAATGGCTGAGGTCTTCAAAAAAAAGAGTGTATACGTATTTAATAGGTGTGAGGTTCGGAGAAATAGGGAGATGATAGTCAAAGAGCATAAATTTCATGTTATAAAATGTGTAACTTCTTGGGATCTAAATTACAGGATAGTGAGTTAGTTACCAATACGTTATTGCATGTTTAAAAGTTACTCGGAAAGTAGATCTTAAATGTTCTACAGCACACACACAAATTTGGTTACCATGTGAGTTGATAGAAGTATTAAATAACATTATTATCACATTAATTCACAGCATAGATGTAAATCTAACCATCATGCTGTGTACCTTAAAACTGCCAATGTTATATGTCAATTGTATCTCAGAAATGTTGGGGAAATTGCTTTAAAGATAAGACCAAAATGTTTCAAATCCATTGAGAAAAGATAAGGAACAAATTCTCAAGATTGGCCTTGGCAATAATTCCTTGGCTATGACAGCAGTAGAGCAGGCAACAAAATCAAAAGTTAAGTGAAGTGAAATTGAACTGAAACATTCCTATATAATAAAGGAAAGAATCAACAGAATTAACAGGCAATCTACAGAATTGCAGAAAATATTAGAAACACATATGAGATAAGCAGCTAATAACAAACATACATTAGGAAAGTGCCAAACCTCTGTAGTGGAATATCACCTCATATCTATTAGATTGTCTATTATAAAAAAAAGAGAAGATAGCAGGCATGACAAAAGGGAACCCTCCTACATTCTTGTTGGGAAAGCTGATTGGTGTAGCTGCTCTAGAAAACAGTTTGAAGATTCCTCAAAAAGCTAAAAATGTAGAACTACTAAATCATCCAGAAAAAATCTTTGGATATTTTTATAGAGGAAGAAAAATCACCGAGTCATAAAGATACCTGCATCCCATGTACACTGCACCATCATTCTCAAATGCCATAACAGGAAAACAACACACTTAGGCGGAATAGATGGAAAAAGAAAATGTGGCACAGAAAAGTATTTTGTGTGGCAGGAAAAAAATGTGTCACAATAAAAATATATTCAGGCATAGTAGAAGGAAAATGCTGCCTTTTGTAACAAAATGGGTGCACCTTGAGGGCACTATGTTAAGTCAACATCTCTAATAGTAAGAGATGTTGAGCAGAAGTACGACGAAGTGAGAAGTACTTAAGAAGTAAGTCAGGCATATAAAAACAAACATGGTGTGATCTCACATATTTCAAAAAAAAAATAATCTTAGTTGCAGGTTTTTCTCCTTCATCACTTAAGATGTCCTGCCAGTCCTTTCTGGCTTAAAGAGTTTAACATCTGTCTTTCTCAAACTCTTCCAAAATATGGCAGAGGGAGGAAAAGTCCAAAACTAATTCTATGGAGACACCATCACTGATACCACAACCAGACAAAGATATCACAAAAAAAGAAAACTGCAGGTCAATATCACTGATGAATATAGATGCAAAAATCCTCAACAAAATAGTAGCAAACAGAAGCCAACAGCACATTAAAAGGAAAATACACCATGATCAAGTGGGGTTTATTGCAGGAATAAAAGGATTCTTCAATATATGCAAATCAATCAATGTGATACACAATATTAAAAAATTGAAAGAGAAAACACATGTGATCATCTCAATAGAAGCAGAGAAAGCTTTAGAAAAAATTCAACACCAGGTTATGATAAAAACCCTCCACACAGTAGACATCAAAGGAAGATTCCACAACATAATAAAGGCCATATATTGCCAGAGTCCAGCTCTAGTGAGTCTCGGGATACCCGAGGGATGGATAGCGTCGGCAAAGGAAATAATTCTATTACACTTCTTAAAGTATCAGCATTGCATATTTCTCTTTCTCATGTCTTTATTCTTCATTCTTCCTCTATTGTTTACAATAACAGGTTTATATATCGTAGTTGATTACATTACCAGGTACGTGGCCAAACAATCTTAGCACAATCAAACCTGAAAATATTCTATAAAGATTTTTTAAAACAAACATCCCCTAGTTTCTAGATGTCCTATTAAAATATTTCCCCAAGTTCCCATTAATCACAGGTTGTTTCTTAGTAACCAGGCCAAGCAGTTCTATGATTATTTCAATTGTAAAATTTGGAGCTACTTGTTCCTATTTTTCTTCTTGCATGTGCATCCTTTTACAATGGTTCCAGGAAAATATTTACAATGTACCTGCATGCTCTTTCTCGTTGTTTCCTTCAACTGAGACAGCGTTTTCTCCCTATCCGGGCAACGAATTCTGCTCTAGTCATTTGTTTTTCTATAATTAATTTTCCTTTATAATAGAACCATAAATTTCCTATGTCATCATCAGGAACTCCAGCCCATGGCCGTAACTCCATACTAGAGGGTGTTTTTCACAAAAACATCCCCTTAGCTCCAGGCTCTTAATTCTTTACCATTTACACAGGGCCTTAGTGGGTACTTCCCATCCTATGATAGTTTCAGGAGGGGGAGTCCTAGAGGAATTTTTTTTCACCTGGAGCAACATCCCCCAAAATTGCCCCTGTATGTAAAGTTATTATCATAAAACATAACAACGGAGCTGTAGTCCACCTTACTGACACGGCACTGCCTTGCAGTGCCTTCCGTTGCTCATGACTTTGTCATGGTGCAATGCCTCCAGGATGGCTTCCGACATCTCCCCCTTTTTTATTTTTTAAAAGTGCAGTATGGAGCACCACGGAAAGTTGTTTGATGCTTTTAATAATTATTCTAATGATGACTGGAAGTAAAAATATCAGAATTAGTACAACAACTGCCATGATTCCTCCATTAATGAGCATTGAGAATAAGGTTTTATGTGACACCAATGACTTAATACTTTCAAAAAATTTCTGAGCAGACTGTGCCGGAGATAAACCTAAGTCTGTATTTCCTATGTCATGAATCTCTTGATGTAATTTAGTAGGGTCTAAACTAGCATCTGTTTGGTTCCAAACTCCCATAATATGAGTACGAATTTATTCCCAAAAATATGATTCATTCACTTTTAGAGGAGTAACACAAATCCATCTTTATTTTTTATGACACCTCAAAGCTAATCTTACTTTGAGCGCTGTTAATTCATCCCCTATGTGTAAAATTGCTTCTTCTAAGGCATCCACCTTTGCTTCTAACTTTCTGTCTATAACTTCCTGAGTAGCCAGAGCTAAAGATACATTTTTTGAAAGCTCATTTACATGTTGAGCTGTATGTACATGTTGAGGTAAGGAACTTATTGAAAGAGAAAGTGATGCTATTACATCTATAAATGTAGATATTGCTAGAATTAAAGCTGCAACAAGTCTCTTTGAATGTAATAAAAGTTCAGTTTCATGCAAAACTTGTAAGCCATAATCATCATACGAGGCAGAGGATAATTTTACAGGCAACATAATGTATGGCGGTCGTTTAAGAATCATTAAAACTTGTACATTCATAGAGGGATTTATACAACTTGTCGAAATACAATCAAAGCAATGTGTCCAAAATGTAGAATCAGAAGCATTATAATAAATATTTAGATCCACATATTTTGGGGCTACCAAGAATACATAAGGTGCTGACAAACAAGCCTGCATAGAATAAATGCCCATATTTTTAGGTCTATGAAGAATAACTGGTGGTGGTGCAGCAATAGCTTTCCAAAGCTGGGTCTGTGCATAATACATACTCTCTTGAGCCATAGTTAGTATAGGAGGCACACATCCTCCAGTGTGCCATCTATTAACAAGCATAGAAGCAGGAATGAGTGTATTATTCCAATCATAATGTGCATGATGTTGTAAATAAGATCTATAATCCTTACATGGATCAGGATTACTCCAATCATGCACATTTTTTGTGGTATCCTCTATGGGAATATCAATTCTTGAAGAATATATACAATAATTCCATGTAGGAAATCTGGTATTGGTATCTACAGCGTCCCAGTTACTATCCAATTGGTCTTCCGGAGATTGTAATATAGATGATTGTACTCCTGTATGGATACCATAAGGAGGATTACAAGGAAGAAATTTTAAAGATGAGAGGAAGGTTGATTATAAGTTGGATCTTCTCCAGGTGCTAGGTAAATCAAAGACCAAAGAAGTCTCTTATTAGATTGACTCAAAGGAGAAGCAGTAAGCTGTCCTTTAAGAAAAACCGGTATACATACATCCTTACGAGAGGCTACAGAATTATTAATTGATGGAAATATAAAACATATAGTATGGAACCCTGATTTTCCATGAAATGTAAAATTATTATTTGTTTTAAATTTATTATATGGATAGGAGCTTATGGCTCCTCCCATTAACCTGGGCATAGTAGTAGACACTGGTATACCCTCATTATCCCAGGCTACAGTTTGTAAAATCGGTGGATCAGGGAGATATGTCCAATAAGATTTATCCAAAGCATTTCCCCTAGTTACCTGGCAGGCCAATATAGCAAGCATAGCAACAAAAAGATTTCCAGGTGTTAAGGTAGCTCCCTGGTCTGTTACCACTTTATCGGCGTCATCAGCAAGCGTTTAATCTGACCCCACGTTGGTGGATTCGAAGTTCTTGTAGAGATGGCTTGTGTCTTGCGAGGTCTTGGGTGCGGACGCGGAAGACAAAGAATTGGTCTCTCTCCAATGGTGAGCTTTTGTATCTGCTGCAGCAGCGGTTCTTTAGCTGATGGTGATTCATTAGCTGACGTCTCCGGCTGTGGTGCCTTGTGCCTGACTGGGAAGTGGTAAGGCACGGTCGGAGGGCCCGACATGTCTGATGAAACGGTCAGGCACCCACAACAGCGAGTCAGCGTCCTGTGGAAATACACAAGCATACCCTCAGCCGCTGGTTAGAAAATATCAGGTCCTTTCCATTGACGAGTGAGCAGATCCTTCCATTTCACCCTATGTTTAGGTTTATTAATATCGGGATTCCAATGCCTCATCATGGCAGTATTACCTTGTGAATCAGTATTCAAATTATTTAATACAAATAGTGTGTGTTGAAGATGTGATGTGGAGAAGTGTATTTGAATTCCCCTTGCTGTAAATTTGTAATTTGAACTTTTAAAGTATGTTGGGCTCTTTCCACTATTGCATGACCCTGAGGATTATAGGGGATTCCCATAGAATGGGAAATATTAAATTTTTCACAAAAGTCTTTAAAAGCCTTAGAAATGTAGGCAGGAGCGTTATCAGTTTTTAGAGCTTTTGGAATGCCTAGAAAGGCAAAACAGAAAAATACGTGTTGCATAACATCCTTAAATCTTTCCCGGTTCTTGCTGAGGCAAGAATTACATGAGAATAGGTATCCACAGAACCATGTACATAAGATAGCTTTCCAAAAGTTGGCACATGAGTTACATCCATTTGCCATAACATATTAGGTAATAATCCTCTAGGGTTGACCCCCATGGGCAAACTGGATGAATAAGTTGGACAATGTGGACAATTTTTAATTATAGATCTGGCTGTCTCCCGGGGCAGTTGAAATTGATATCACAGAGCTACGGAATTTTGATGATGCAAATTATGTGAAGCTTGTGCCTCCTCAATACAAGGGAAAGCGACAATTCGTGTCAAAAGGTCAGCTTGGCGATTACCTTCACATATGATTCCAGGCAAGTTAGAATGTGACCTTACATGACCGACATAATAAGGTAAAGAACGTGCCCAAACTTGTTTTTGTAAAGAAGCTCACAGTGATAGTGCCAATGGTGGCGGTGCCCACGGTGACACTGCCCACGGTGACAATGCCCATGATGACAGTGCACATGGAGACAGTGCCCACGGTGCCTTTGCCTATGGTAACAGTGCTCACAGTGACAGTACCCATGGTAACAGTGACCACGGTGAGAGTGCTCATGTTGATAATGTCCATGGTGAGAGGTCTCATTGTGACAGTCCGCATTGTGCCAGTACCCATAGTGACAGTGCTCATGGTGACAGTGCACATGGTGACAGTGACCATGGTGACAGCGCTCGCGGTGGTAGTGCTCACAGTAATAGTGCTCATGGTGAGAGTGCCGATGGTGACAGTGCTCACAGTGACAGTGCCCATGGTGATAGTGCCCATGGTGAGAGTCCGCCCATTGATAGTGCCCATGGTGGCAGTTCCCATTGTGAAAGTGCTCATGATGACATTTCCCATGTTGGTAGTTCCCATGGTGACAGTGCTCATGGTGATAGTGACCATAGTAACAGTGTACATGGTGGCTGTGGCCTTGGTGACAGTGCCCATGATGACAGTACTCATGGTGACAGTTCTCACGGTGATAGTGCCAATGGTGACATTGAACATGGTGGCAGTGAAAAACGGTGACAGTGCCCATGTTGACAGTTCTCATGATAACAGTGCACACTTTGACAACCAAAGCAGACAGTACTCACGCTGACAGTTCTTAGGGTTGCAGTACACATGGTGACAGTGATCATAGTGATAGTGCCCATGGTGGCAGTGCCCACAGTCACAATTCTCATGGTGTAGTGCTCACAGTGACAGTGCCCATGGTGAAAATACCCAGGGTGACAGTACTCATGGTGAGAGTGCTCATGGTGATAGTGCCCATGGTGACAGTGCCCATGTTCACAATTTTCACAGTGATAATGCCTATGCTGAGAGTACCTAGGGTGACAATGCCCATGGTGACAGTGCCCATGGTTTCATGCCCTTGGTGACTGTGCTCATGGTAACAGGGCTCATGTTGGCAGTGCCATAAATAACAGTGTTCATTGTGGCAGTGCTCATGGTGACCAAGCTCATGGTGACAGTGCCCATGTTTACAGTGTTTATGATGATAGATATCACAGTGTCAGTGCCCAAGGGGACACTGTCCAGGATGACAAAGCACATGGTGATACTTCCCATTGTGACTGGCCATGGTGACATGGCCCATGGTGACAGCATCCAGTGTGACAAGGCCCATGGTGACAGTGCTCATGGTGACCATGCCCATGGTGACAGGGCCGATAGTGAGAGAACCAATATTGACAGTGCTCATGGGAAAATTGCCCATGGAGACATTAGCCATGGTGATAGTGCTCATGCTGACAACCCCACGGTGACAGTGCCAATTTTGATGGTCCCCGTGGTGACAGTTCTTATGTTGAATGTGACCTAGGTGACAGTTCTCATGGTGACAGTGCCTATGGTGAAAATTCTCATAGTGACAATGCTCACGGTGAGAGTGCCCATGGTGTTATTACCCATGGTGAGAGTACTCATGGTAAAAGTGCCCATGGTTACACTGCACATGGTGGCAGTGCAAAATGGTGACAGTGCCCATGGTGATATTGCTCATGGTGACACTGCTTATGGTGATAGTTCTTATGGTGATAGTGTGTATGGTGAAACTTGACACAGTGACAGTGCTCATGGTGACAGTGTTCACGGCGATAGTGCCGATGGTGAAAGTGCCCATGCTGACAGTGCCCATAGTCACAATTCTCAAGGTATAGTGCTCATGGTGACAATAGCAGGGTGACAGAGCTCATGGTAAAAGTGCTCATGGTGACAGTGCCCATGGTGACAGTACCTAAGGTGACAATTCCCATAGTGAGAGTGATCATGGTGAGAGTGCTCATGGTGACAATACACAGGGTGTCCTGCCCATGGTGACAGTGATCATGGTGAAACTGCTCATGTGGACAGTGCCATAAATGACAGTTCTCATTGTGGCAGTGCTCATGGTGACTGTGCTCAGAGGGACGGTGCCCATTGTTACAGTGCTTATGGTGATAGATGTCACGGTGGCCGTGCCCACGGTGACAGTGCCCACGCTGACAAAGCCCATGGTGATACCTCCCATTGTGACAGTGCCCACAGTGAAAGAGCCCACGTTGACAGTGCCCAAGATCACAGTGCCCATAGTGAGAATGCTAATGTAGACTGTGCCCTTTGTGACAGTGCCCACTGTGACAATGCCCATTGTGACTCTGCTCACGGTGACCGTACTGATGCTGACAGTGCCGATGGTGATAGTGCCAATAGTGAGAGTGCTCACAGTGAAACTGCCCATGGAGACACTGCCCATGGTGATAGTGCTCATCGTGACATCCCCTCGGAGGCAGTGCCAATGGTGAGAGTCCCCGTGGTGACAGCTCTCATGGTGAAAGTGACCCTATTGACTTTGTTCATGGTGACAATGCTCAAGGTGATAGTCTCCATGATGACAGTGCCCATGGTGACTGTTCACATGGTGACAGTGCCTATGGTGATAATGCAATTAGTGACAGTGCTCATGGTGAGAGTGCCCATGGTGATAGTGCCCATGGTGAGAGTCCTTACGTTGATAATGCCCATGGTGGTAGTTCCCATTGTGAAAGTGCTCACGATGCTGGTGACCATGATAACAGTGCACGTGGTGGCAGTGCCCTTGGTGACAGTGCCCATGATGACAGTACTCATGGTGACAATTCTCACAGTGATAGTGCCCATGGTGACATTGCACATGGTGGCACTGAAAAATGGTGAGAGTGCCCATGTTGACAGTTCTCATGGTGACAGTGCACATGTGACAACCCATTCAGACAGTACTCACGGTGATATTTCTCATGGTTGCAGTACCCATGGTGACAGTGCTCACAGTGATAGTGCACATGGTGGCAGTGCCCATGGTGACACTGCCCATGGTGACACTGCCCACAGCACTATTGTCTATGTTGACAGTGCTCATGGTAACAGTGCCCATGAGACAGTGAGTAAGGTGAGAGTGCTCACAGTGATATTGCCCATGGTGACAGGGCTCATGGTGACAGTCCGAATTGTGTCAGTACCCAGGGCAACAGTGCTCGTGGGGACAGTGACGACAGTGAGAGTGCTCACGGTGATAGTGCTGACGGTAATAGTGCTTATGGTGACAGTGCAAATGGTGACAATACACATGGTGAGAGTACTCATGTTGAAAATACCCATGGTGGCAGTTCTCATAGTGACAGTTCTCATGGTGACAGTGCTCATAATAGCAGTTCCCAAGGTGGCAGTGCTCGTGGTGACAGTGCTACTGGTGACAGTGCACTTGGTGGCAGTTCCCATGGGGACAGTACCGATGGTGACACTGTGCATTGTTACAGTGCCCATGGTAACCGTTCTCACGGTGATAGTGCACATCGTGACAGTGCTCACAGTGACAATGCCCATGGTGCCAGGTCCCATAGAGACATTCCACATGGTCACATTTCTCAGAGTGCATGTGCCTATAATGATATTACCCATCTTGACACTGCACATGGTGGCAGTGCAAAATGGTGACAGTGCCCATGGTGACATTGCTCATGGTGACTTGGCTTACACTGATAATCCTTATGGTCACAGTGTGCATGGTGACACTGCACAGAGTGACAGTGTTCATGGTGACAGTGTTCATGGTGATAGTTCCCATTGTGAGAGTGTCCATGGTGACAGTGACCATAGTCACAAATCTCATGCTGTAGTGCTCACAGTGACAGTGCCCAAAGTGAAAATGCCCAGGGTGACAGTACTCATGGTGAGAGTGCCCATGGTGACAGTGCCCTTGGTGACATTGCCCATGTTCACAATTCTCACAGTGATAATGCCTATGGTGAGAGTACCTAGGGTGACAATGCCCATGGTGACAGTGCCCATGGGGTCATGCCCATGGTAGAGAGCACTCATGGTGACTGTGCCATGTTGGCAGTGCCATAAATAACAGTGCTCATTGTGGCAGTGCTCATGGTAACCGTGCTCATGGTGACATTGCCCTTGTATACAGTGTTTATGGTGATAGATGTCACGGTGTCAGTGTCCACGGGGACAGTGCCCACGCTGACAAAGCCCATGGTGATACTTCCTATTGTGACAGAACCCACCCTAACAGTGCCCATGGTGACAGCGCCCAGTGTGACAAGGCCCATGGTGACAAAGCTAACGGTGACCGTGCCAATGGTGACAGTGCTGATGGTGAGAGTGCCAATAGTGACAGTGCTCATGGTGAAACTGCCCATGGAGACATTGCCCATGGTGATAGTGCTCATTGTGGCAGTGTTCATGGTGACCACGCTTATGGTGACAGTGCCCCTGGTTACAGTGCTTATGGTGATAGATGTCACGGTGGCCATGCCTATGGTGACAGTGCCCATGCTGACAAAGCCCATGGTGATACTTCCCATTCTGACAGTGCCCACTGTGACAGAGCCCATGGTGACAGTGCCCAATATCACAGTGCTCATGGTGAGAGTGCTAATGGTGACTGTGCCCATGATGACAGCGCCCATTGTGACAACACCCATTGTGACAGTGTTCACGGTGACCATGCCGATGATGACAGTGCCGATGGTAATAGTGCCAATACTGAGAGTGCACAGGGTGACACGGCCCATGGAGACCACTGACAATGGTGATAGTGCTCATCGTGACAACCCCTAAGAGGCAGTGCCAATAGTGAGAGTACGCATGGTCACAGTTCTCACGGTGGAAGTGACCCTGTTGAAATTGCTCATGGTGACAGTGCTCAAGGTGATAGTCTCCATGTTGACAGTGCCCATGGTGACTGTTCTCATGGTGACAGTGCCTATGGTGATAATGCTCTTAGTGACAGTGCTCACAGTGACAGTGCCCATGGTGACAGTGACCACGGTGACTGTTCTCACCGTGATAGTGCCCATGGTGACAGTGTTCATGATGACAGCCCGCATTGAGGCTGTGCCCGTGGTGACAGTTCTCAGGGTGATAGTGCTCATGGTGATAGTACTCACGATGACATTGCCCAAGGAGACAATACTCACGGTGTCAGTAATCATGGTGAAAGTGCCCATGGTGGCAGTTCTCATAGGGACAGTTCTTGTGACAGTGCTCATGGTGGCCGTGCTCGTGGTGACAGTGCTCATGGTGGCAGTGCCCATGGTGAGAATACCAATGGTGACACTGCACATGGTGACAGTGCACATAGTCATGGTGCCTCTGGTGGCAGTGCAAAATAGTGACAGTGCCCATGGTGATATTGCTCATGGTGATAGTGCCCATGGTGAGAGTGCCCATGGTTATCATGCTCATTGTGACAGTGTCCATGGTGACAATGCCCCTGGTGACAGTGCACACCGTGAGAATGCCCATGGTGGCCGTGCCCATGGTCAAAGTTCTTATCATGATAGAGCTCACGGTACCAGTGTTCATGATAATAGTGCCCACGGAGGCAGTGCCCACAATGAGAATGCCAAAGATGAGAATACTGACTGTGACAGTTCCGCTGGTGACTTTTCTCTCTGTGATAGTGCCCTTGGGGAGAGTTAGCATGGTGAGATTTCTCACGGTGATAGTGCCCATTGTTTCAGTGCTCATAGTGACAAGACCCATGGCTCCAGTGCCCATCATGGCATTGCTCATGGTGACAGTTCTCACAGTGACAGTGCCCATGGTGATATTACCCATGGTGACAGTACTCAGTGTAAAATGCTCATGGTGAAAGTGCCTAAGGTGATAGTGCACATGGTGGCAGTGCAAATGGTGACAGTGCCCATTGTGACATTGCTTAATGTGATAGTTCTTGTGGGGATAGTGCACATGGTGACACTGCCCACCGTGACAGTGCTCTTGTTGACAGTGCTCACAGTGATAGTGCCAATGGTGGAAGTGCCCATCGTGAAAGTGCCCATGGTGACCTCTCTTATGGTGAGAGTGGTCAGAGTGTCACTGCTCATGGTGAAAGTGCCCATGGTAACAGAGCTCACGGTGACAGTGCCAATAGTTATAGTGTCCATGGTGACAGTACTAACAGTGAAATTGTCCATGGGAACCTTGCCCATGGTGACAGTGTCCATGGTCACAGCCCTCATGGTGAAAGTGCTCACGGTTACAGTTCCCATTTTGACAGTGACGACCGTGACAGTTCTAACAGTGATTGTGCACATGATGACAATGTTCATGGTGAAAGTTCACATTGTGCCAGTGCCCAAGGTGACAGTGCTCATGGTGAGAGTGCCCAAAGTCACAATACACATGGTGACAGTGCTCAGGCTGACAGTTCTCATGGTGATAGTGCCCATGGTGACAGTGCACATGGTGATACTGAGAATGGTGACAGTGTTTGTGGTGACAGTGGTCATGGTGGCAGTACCCATGGTGATAGTGCTGAAACTGACAGTGCCCTTGGTGATAGTGCCCATGGTGAGAGTGCTTACATTAATAGTGCCCATGGTGGCAGTTCCCATTGTGAAAGTGCTCATGATGACAGTGCCCATGTTGGTAGTTCCCATGGTGACAGTGCTCACGTTGATAGTGACGATGGTAACTGTGCACATGGTGGCCGTGACCTTGGTGACAGTGCCCATGATGATAGTACTCATGGTGACAGTGCTCACCGTGATAGTGCCCATGGTGGTAGTGCACACGGTTGCAGTGAATAATGGTGACAGTGCCCATACTGACAGTTCTCATGGTGACAGTGCACATGGTGACAGTGTTCATGATGACAGTGTTCATGGTGGTTGTTCCCATGGTGAGAGTGTCCATGGTGACAGTGCCCATAGTCACAACTCTCATGGTGTAGTGCTCACAGTGACACTGCCCATGGTGAAAATACCCAGGGTGACAGTACTCATGTTGACAGTGCTCAATGTGATAGTGCCCATGGTGACAGTGTCCATGTTCACAATTCTCACGGTGATAATGCCTATGGTGAGAGTACCTAGGGTGACAATGCCCATGGTGACAGTGCTCATGGTGTCATGCCCATGGTGACAGTGCTCATGGTAACAGTGCTCATGTTGGGAGAGCCATAAATAACAGTGCTCATTGTGGCAGTGCTTAAGGTGAGCATGCTCATGGTGACAGTGCCCATGGTGACAGCGCCCAATGTGACAAGGTCCATGGTGACAGTGCTCATGGTGACCGTGCTCATGGTGACAGTGCCCACGTTTAAAGTGCTTATGCTGATAGATGTCACGGTGTCAGTGCCAATGGGGACAGTGCCCACGCTGACAAAGCCCGTGGTGATAATTCCCATTGTGAAAGTGCCCATGGTGACAGTGCCCAGTGTGACAAGGCCCATGGTGACACTGCTCATGGTGACTGTGCCCATGGTGACAGTGCCGATTGTGAGAGTGTCAATAGTGACAGTGCTCATGGGGAAACAGCCCATGGAGATATTCCCCATGTTGATAGTGTTCATGGTGACAAGTCCACAGTGACAGTGCCAATGGTAATAGTCCCCGTGGTGACAGTTCTTACATTGAATGTGACCATAGTGACAGTTCTCACGGTGACAGTGCCTTTGGTGAAAATTCTCATAGTGACAGTGCTTATGGTGAGAGTGTCCATGGTGATATTACCCATGGTGACAGTACTCATGGTAAAAGTGTCCATGCTGACACTGCACATGGTTGCAGTGCAAAATGGTGACAGTGCCCATGGTGATATTGCTCATGGTGACATTGCTTACGGTGATAGTCCTTACAGTGATAGTGTGTATGGTGAAACTGCACACGGTGACAGTGTTCATGGTGACAGTGTTCATGGCAATAGTGCCGATGGTGAGAGTGCCCATGGTGATAGTGCCCATGGTGAGAGTCCTTACGTTGATAATGCCCATGGTGGTAGTTCCCATTGTGAAAGTGCTCACGATGCTGGTGACCATGATAACAGTGCACGTGGTGGCAGTGCCCTTGGTGACAGTACCCATGATGACAGTACTCTTGCTGACAATTCTCATGGTGATAGTGCCCATGGTGACATTGCACATGGTGGCAACGAGAAATGGTGAGAGTGCCCATGTTGACAGTTCTCATGGTGACAGTGCACATGGTGACAACCCATTCAGACAGTACTCACGGTGATATTTCTCATGGTTGCAGTACCCATGGTGACAGTGCTCACAGTGATAGTGCACATGGTGGCAGTGCCCATGGTGACAGTGTCCATGGTGACACTGCCCACAGCACTATTGTCTATGTTGACAGTGCTCATGGTAACAGTGCCCATGAGACAGTGAGTAAGGTGAGAGTGCTCACAGTGATATTGCCCATGGTGACAGGGCTCATGGTGACAGTCCGAATTGTGTCAGTACCCAGGGCAACAGTGCTCATGGTGACAGTGACGACAGTGAGAGTGCTCACGGTGATAGTTCTGACGGTAATAGTGCTTATGGTGACAGTGCAAATGGTGACAATACCCAGGGTGACGGTACTCATGTTGAAAATACCCATGGTGGCAGTTCTCATAGCGACAGTTCTCATGGTGACAGTGCTCATAATAGCAGTTCCCAAAGTGGCAGTGCTCGTGGTGACAGTGCTACTGGTGACAGTGCACTTGGTGGCAGTTCCCATGGGGACAGTACCGATGGTGACACTGTGCATTGTTACAGTGCCCATGGTAACCGTGCTCACGGTGATAGTGCACATCGTGACAGTGCCCCTGGTGGTAGTTCACCTGGTGACAGTGCTAAATAGTGACAGTGCACATGCTGACAGTGCTCATGGTGATAGTGCCCATGGTGACAGTGCACACGGTGATAATGGACATTGTTACAGTGTTCATGGTGACAGAGCCCAAGGTGGCAGTGGCCATGGTGACAGTGCCCACAATGACAGTGCCCAAAGTGAAAGTGCCGACAGTGACAGTGCCCATGGTGACCCTTCTCACGGTCATAGTGCCCATGGGGATAGTTAGCATGGTGAGATTTCTCACGGTGATATTGCCCGTTGTGACAGTGTGCTCGGTGAGAAGGCCCATGATGACAGTGCCCATAGAGACATTCCGCACGGTCATATTTCTCATGGTGAAAGTGCCTTTGGTGATATTACCCATGGTGACAGTGCACGTGGTGGCAGTGCAAGAAGGTGACAGTGCCCATGGCGATATTGCTCATGGTGACTTTACTTACAGTGATAGTCCTTATGGTGACAGTGCACATAGTGACAGTGCACACAGTGACAGTGTTCATTGTGACAATGTTCATGGTGATAGTTCCCATGGTGAGAGTGTCCATAGTAACAGTACCCAGAGTCACAATTCTCATGGTGTAGGGCTCACAGTGACAGTGCACATGGTGAAAATACCCAGGGTGAGAGTACTCATGGTGACAGTGCTCATGGTGATAATGCCCATGGGACAGTGCCCATGTTCACAATTCTCAGAGTGTTAAAGCCAATGGTGAGAGTACATAGGGTTACAATGCCCCTGGTGACAGTGTCCATGGTGTCATGACCATGGAGACAGTGCTCATTGTGACAGTGCTCATGTTGGCAGTGCCATAAATAACAGTGCTCATTGTGGCAGTTCTCATGGTGACCGTGCTCATGGTGACAGTGCAAATGTTTACAGTGTTTAAGGTGACAGAGGTCACGGTGTCAGTGCCCATGGGGACAGTGCCCTTGGTGACAAAGCCCTTGCTGATTTTTCCCATTGTGATAGTGCCCACGGTGACAGCTCCCATGGTGACAGCACCCAGTGTGACAAGGCCCATGGTGACAGTGCTCATGGTGACCATGACCATGGTGACAGGGCCGATAGTGAGATGGCCAATAGTGACAGTGCTCATGGTGAAACTGCCCATGGAGACATTGCCCATGGTGATAGTGCTCATGGTGACAACACCACGGTGACAGTGCCAATGGTGATAGTCCCCATGGTGACAGTTCTTACATTGAATGTGACCATGGTGACATTGCTCATGGTGACAGTGCTCATGGTGACAGTGCTCAAGGTGATGGTCTCCATGTTGACGGTGCCCATGGTGACATTTCTCATGGTGACAGTGCCTATGGTCAAAATTCTCATAGTGACAGTGCTCACGGTGACAGTGCCCATGGTGATATTACTCAAGGTGACAGTACTCATGGTGATAGTGCCCATGGTGACACTGCACACGGTGATAATGGGCATTGTTACAGTGTTCATGGTGATAGAGTCCAAGGTGGCAATGGCCATGGTGAGAGTGCCCACAATGACAGTGCCCATGGTGAAAGTGCCGACAGTGACAGTGCCCATGGTGACACTTCTCATGGTGACAGTTCCCATGGGGACAGTTAGCATGGTGAGATTTCTCACGGTGAGAGTGCCCGATGTTACAGTGCTCACAGTGCCAATGCCCATGGTACCAGTGCCCATAGAGACATTCTGCATGGTCACATTTCTCACGGTGATAGTGCCTATGGTGATATTACCCATGGTGACACTGCACATAGTGGCAGTGCAAAATGGTGACAGTTCCCATGGTGATATTGCTCATGGTGACATTGCTTACGGTGATAGTTCTTACGGTGATAGTGTGTATGGTGAAACTGCACACAG
The DNA here is from genome assembly GCF_964165515.1 of Mesoplodon bidens. Classification (NCBI taxonomy): domain Eukaryota; kingdom Metazoa; phylum Chordata; class Mammalia; order Artiodactyla; family Ziphiidae; genus Mesoplodon; species Mesoplodon bidens. Next base: position 42,437,867 of record NC_138180.1, on the reverse strand, counting down.
TAACAGTACTCATGGTGACAGTGTTCATGGCGATAGTGCCGATGATGAATGTGCCAATGGTGACAGTGCTCATTCTCACAATTCTCACGGTATAGTGCTCATGGTGACAGTGCCCATGGTGTCAATACACAGGGTGACAGTATTCATGGTGACATTGCTCATGGTGATAGTGTCCACAGTGAGATTGCCCATGTTCACAACTCTCACGGTGATAGTGCCCATGGTGACAATACCCAGGGTGACAGAGCTCATCGAAAAAGTGCTCACGGTGACAGTCCCATGCTGACAGAGCCTAAAGTGACAATTCCCATGGTGACAGTGCTCATGGTAATACTGCCCATGGAGACATTGCCCATGGAGATAGTGCTCATGGTGACAACACCACGGTGACAGTGCCAATGGTCATAGTCCCCGAGGTGAAAGTTACTACATTGAATGTGACCATGGTGACAGTTCTCAATGTGACAGTGGCTATGGTGAAAATTCTCATAGTGACAGTGCTCACGGTGACAGTGTCCATGTTGATATTACCCATGGTGAGAGTACTCATGGTAAAAGTGCCCATGGTGACACCGCACATGGTGGCAGTGCAAAATGGTGACAGTGCCTACTGTGACATTGCTCATGGTGACATTGCTTACCGGGATAGTCCTTACAGTGACAGTGCGCATGGTGACAGTGCCCATGATCACAATTCTCACAGTGATAATGTCTATGGTGAGAGTACCTAGGGTGACAATGCCCATGGTGACAGTGCCCATTTTGTCATGCCCATGGTGACAGTGCTCAGGGTCACAGTTTTCATGGTGGCAGTGCCATAAATAACAATGCTCATTGTGCCAGGGCTCATGGTGACCGTGCCAATGTTTACAATGTTTATGGTGATAGATGTCACGGTGTCAGTGACAACGGGGACACTGCCTAGGTTGACAAAGCCCATGGTGATACTTCCCATTGTGACAATGCCCAGGGTGACAGTGCCCATGGTGACAGAACCCAGTGTGACAAGGCCCATGGTGACAGTTCTCACGGTGATCGTGCCGATGGTGACAGTGCCGATGGTGACAGTGCTCATGGGGAAACTGCCCATGGAGACATCGTCCATGGTGATAGTGCTCATGGTGATAACCCCACAGTGACAGTGCCAATGGTGATAGTCCCCATGGTGACAGCTCTTACGTTGAATGTGACCATGGTGACAGTGCTCATGGTAACAGTGCCCATGGTGACAGTGACCACGGTGAGAGTGCTCACAGTGATAGTGCCCATGGTGACAGGGCTCATGGTGCCAGTCCGCATTGTGCCAGTACCCGTGGCGACAGTGCTCATGGTGACAGTGATCACAGTGAGAGATCTCACGGTAATAGTGCTCATGGTGATAGTGCAAATGGTGACAGTACTCATGTTGAAAATACCCATGGTGGCAGTTCTCATAGCGACAGACCCATGGTGACAGTGCTCATAATAGCAGTGCCCAAGATGGTGACAGTGCTAATGGTGACAGTGCTCTTCGTGGCAGTTCCCATGGGGACAGTACTGATGGTGACACTGCACATTGTTACAGTGCCCATGGTAACTGTGCTTACGGTGATAGTGCACATCGTGACAGTGCCCATGGTGGTAGTTCACCTGGTGACAGTGCTAAATAGTGATAGTGTACATGCTGACAGTGCTCATCGTGATAGTGCCCATAGTGACAGTGCACACGGTGATAATGAGCATTGTTACAGTGTTCATGGTGACAGAGCCCAAGGTGGCAGTGGCCATGGTGACAGTGACGACAGTGACAGTGCCCATGCTGACACTTCTAAGAGTGAGAGTGCCCATGGGGACAGTTAGCATGGTGAGATTTGTCACGGTTATAGTGCTCGTTGTGACAGTACTCACAGTGACAATGCCCAGGGTGCCAGGGCCCATAGAGACATTCCGCATGGTCACATTTCTCATGGTGAATGTGCCTATGGTGTTATTACCCATGGTGACACTGCACATGGTGGCAGTGCAAAATGGTGACAGTGCGCATGGTGACACTGCACACAGTGACAGTGTTCATGGTGACAGTGTTCCCATGGTGAGAGTGTTCATGGTGACAGTGCCCATAGTCACAATTCTCACGGTGTAGTGCTCACAGTGACAGTGCCCATGGTGAAAATACCCAGGGTGACAGTGCTCATCGTGACAGTGTTCATGGTGATAATGCCCATGGAGACAGTGCCCATGTTCACAATTCTCACAGTGATAATGCCTGTGGTGAGAGTACCATGGGTGACAATGCCCATGGTGACAGTGCCCATGGTGTCATGCCCACGGTGACAGTGCTCATGTTGGCAGTGCCATAAATAACAGTGCTCATTGTGGCAGTGCTCATGGTGACCGTGCTCATGGTGAAAGTGCCCATGTGTACAGGGTTTATGGTGATAGATGTCACGGTGTCAGTGCCCACGGGGACACTGCCTATGTTGACAAAGCCCATGGTGAAAATTCCCACTGGGACAGTGTCCACGGTGACAGTACCAATGATGTTAACGCCCAGAGTGACAAGGCCCATGGTGACAGTACTCACGGTGACAGTGCCCATTGTGACAGTGCCAATGGTGAGTGTGTCAATAGTGAAATTGCTCATGGTGAAACTGCCCATGGAGACATTGCTAATGGTGATAGTGCTCATGATGACAACCCCATGGTGACAGTGCCAATGTTGATAGTCCCTGTGGTGACAGTTCTTACGTTGAATGTGACCATGGTGACATCGCTCATGGTGACAGTGCTCAAGGTGATGGTCTCCATGTTGACAGTGAGGATGGTGACAGTTCTCATGGTGACAGGGCCTATGGTGAAAATTCTCATAATGACAGTGCTCATGGTGAGAGTGACCATGGTGATATTACCCATGGTGACAGTACTCATAGTGAAAGTGTCCATGGTGACACTGCACATGGTGGCAGTGCAAAATGGTGCAAGTGCCCATGGGGATATTGCTCATGGTGACATTGCTTACGATGATAGTCCTTACAGTGATAGTGTGTATGGTGAAACTGCACACAGAGACAGTGCTCATGGTGACAGTGTTCACGGCGATAGTTCCAGTGGTGAATGTGCCCATGGTGACTGTGCCCATTGTCACAATTCTGACGGTGTAGTGCTTACGGTGACAGTGCCCATGGTGACAATACAGAGGGTGACAGTATTCATGGTGACATTGTTCATGGTGATAGTGCCCATGGTGAAAGTGCCCATGTTCACAACTCTCATGGTGATAGTGCCCATGGTGACAATACCCAGGGTGACAGAGCTCATGGAAAAGGGATCATGGTGACAGTGCCCATGGTGACAGTACCTAAGGTGACAATTCCCATGGTGAGAGTCCTCATGGTGACAGTGCCCATGGTGACAATACCCAGGCTGTCCTGCCCATGGTGACAGTGATCATGGTTTCACTTCTCATGAGGACAGTGCCATAAGTGACATTGCTCATTGTGGCAGTTCTCATGGTGACTGTGCTCATGGTGCCAGTGCCCATGGTTACAGTGCCTATGGTGATAGATGTCATGGTGACCTTGCCCACGGTGACATTGCTCACGCTGACAAAGCCCATGGTGATACTTCCCATTGTGACAGTGCCAACGGGGGCAGAGTCCATGGTGACAGTGCCCAAGATCACAGTGCCCATGGTGAGAGTGCTAATGGTGACTGTTCCCATGGTGACAACAAACAGTGTGACAATGCCCTTTATGACAGTGCTCATGGTGACCGTGCCTATGCTGACAGTGCTGATGTTGATAGTGCCAATATTGAGAGTGTTCACGGTGACACTGCCCATGGAGACACTGCCCATGGTGATAGTGCTCATCATGACAAACCCTCGGAGGCAGTGCCAATAGTGAGAGTCCCCGCGGTGACAGTTCTAACGGTGAAAGTGATCCTGTTGTAATTGCTCATGGTGACATTGCTCATGGTGATAGTTTCCATGTTGACAGTGCCCATGGTGACTGTTCTCACGGTGACAGTGCATATGGTGATTATGCCCTTAGTGACGGTGCTCACGGGGACAGTGCCCATGGTGACAGTGACCATGGTGACTGTTCTCACCATGGTAGTGCCCATGGTGACAGTGTTCACGGTGACAGTCCGCATTGAGGCTGTGCCCATGGTGACAGTGCTCAGGGTGATTGTGCTCACGGTGATAGTACTCACGTTGACAGTGCCAAAGGTGACAATAACCACGGTGACCGTAATCATATGAAAGTGCCCATGGTGACAGTTCTCATAGTGACAGTTCTTGTGACGGTGCTCATGGTGGCTGTGCTCATGGTGACAGTGCTCTTGGTGACAGTGCTCATGGTGGCAGTGCCCATAGTGAGACTACCAATGGTGACACTGCCCATGGTGACAGTGTACATGGTCATGGTGCATCTGGTGGCAGTGCAAAGAGTGACAGTGCCCATGGTGATATTGCTCATGGTGAGAGTGCCCATGGTTACATTGCTCATGGTGACAGTGCCCCTGGTGACAGTGCACACCCTGAGAGTGCCCATGGTGGCCGTGCCCATGGTGACAGTTCTTATCATGTTAGTGCTCACGGTAGCAGTATTCATGGTAATAGTGCTTACGGAGGCATTACCCACAAAGAGAGTACCCATGGTGAGAATACTGACTGGGACAGTTCTCATGATGACTTTTCTCTCTGTGACAGTGCCCTTGGGGAGAGTTAGCATGGTGAGATTTCTCACGGTGATAGTGCCCATTGTTTCAGTGCTCATAGTGACAAGACCCATTGCGCCAGTGCCCATCATGACATTGCTCATGGTGATAGTTCTCATGGTGAGAGTGCCCATGGTGATATTACCCATGGTGAGAGTACTCAGTGATAAAGTCCTCATGGTGACAGTGCCTAAGTTGATAGTGCACATGGTGGCAGTGCAAAATGTTGACAGTGCCCATCATGACATTTCTTAATGTGATAGTCCTTGCAGTGACATTGTGCATGCTGACACTGCCCACGGTGACGGTGCTTTTGTTGACAGTGCTCATGGTGATAGTGCCAATGTTGGAAGTGCCCATCGTGAAAGTGCCCATGTTGACAGTTCTTATACTGAGAGTGGTCAGAGTGGCAGTGCTCATGGCAAAGTGACCATGGTGACAGAGCTCACGGTGACAGTGCCCAAAGTCACAATACCCATGGTGACAGTGCTCAGACTGACAGTTCTCGTGGTGATAGTGCCCATGGTGACAGTGCACATGGAGATACTGAGAATGGTGACAGTGTTACTGGTGACATTGGTCAGGGTTGCAGTACCCATGGTGATAGTGCTGAAACTGACAGTGCCTATGGTGATAGTGCCCATGGTGAGTGTGCTCACGTGAATAGTGCCATGGTGGCAGTGCCCTTTGTGAAAGTGCTCATGATGACAGTGCCCATGTTGGTAGTTCCCATGGTGACAGTGCTCACGGTGATAGTGACCATGGTAACAGTGCACAGGGTGGCCGTGCCCTTGGTGAGAGTGCCCATGATGACAGTACTCATGGTGCCAGTGCTCATGGTGATAGTGCCCATGGTGACAGTGCACATGGTGGTAGTGCACATTGTGGCAGTGGAAAATGGTGACAGTGCTCATGTTGACAGTTCTCATGGTGACAGTGCAAACGGTGACAACCCATACTGACATTGCTCACAGTGACAGTGCACATGATAGTAGTACCAGTGGTGACAGTGCTCACAGTGGTATTGCCCATGGTGGCCTTGCCCATGGTGACACTGCCCACGGTGACAATACCCATGATGACAGTGCCCGTGGTGACAGTGCCCACGCTGCCATTGCCTATGGTGATAGTGCTCACAGTGACAGTACCCATGGTAACAGAGATCACGGTGAGAGTGTTCATGGTGATAGTGTCCATGGTTACAGTGCCCATGTTCACAATTCTCACAGTGATAATGCCTATGGTGAGAGAACCTAGGGTGAAAATGCCCATGGTGACAGAGCCCATGGTGTCATGCCCATGGTGACAGTGCTCATGGTGACAGTGCTCATGATTGCAGTGCCATAAATAACAGTGCTCATTGTGGCAGTGCTCATGGTGGCCGTGCTCATGGTGACAGTGTCCATGTTTACAGTGTTTATGGTGATAGATGTCATGGTGTCAGTGCCCACGGAGACAGTGCCCACACTGACAAAGCCCATGGTGATACTTCCCATTGTGACAGTGCCCATTGTGACAGTGCCCATGATGACATTGCCCAGTGTGAGAAGGCCAATGGTGACAGGGCCCACAGTGACCGTGCCTGTGGTGATAGTGCCAACAGTGAGAGTGCAAATAGTGACAGTGTTCAGGGTGAAACTGCCCATGGAGGCAATGCCCATGGTGATAGTGCTCATTGTGACAACCCCTCAGTGACAGTGCCAATGGTGATAGTCCCCGTGCTGACAGTTCTTACATTGAATGTGACCATGGTGATATTGCTCATGGTGACAGTGCTCACGGTGACAGTGCTCAAGGTGATGGTCTCCATGTTGACAGTGCCCATGGTGACACTTCTCATGGTGACAGTGCCTATGGTGAAAATTCTCATAGTGACAGTGCTCACGGTGAAGTGTCCATGGTGATATTACCCATGGTGACAGTACTCATGGTAAATGTGCCCATGGTGACACTGCACATGGTGGCAGTGTAAAATAGTGGCAGTGCCTATGGAGATATTGCTCATGGTGACATTGCTTACGGTGATAGTGTGTATGGTGAAACTGCACACAGTGACAGTGCTCATGGTGGCAGTGTTAACGGCGATAGTGCTGATGGTGAATGAGCCGATGGTGACAGTGCCCAGAGTCACAATTTTCACGGTGTAGTGCTCACGGTACAGTGCCCAGGGTGACAATAAACAGGAAGACTGTACTCATGGTGACAGTGTTCATATTGGCATTGCCCATGTTCACAATTCTCACAGTGATAATGCCTATGGTGAGAGTACCTAGGGTGACAATGCCCATGGTGACAGTGCCCATGGGGTCATGCCCATGGTGACAGTGCTCAGGGTCACAATGCTCATGGTGGCAGTGCCATAAATAACAGTGCTCATTGTGCCAGTGCTCATGGTGACATTGCCCGTGTTTACAGTGTTTATGGTGATAGATGTCACGGTGTCAGTGCCCATGGGGACAGTGCCAAGGCTGACAAAGACCATGGTGATACTTCCCATTGTGACAGTGCCTACGGTGACAGTGCCCATGGTGACAGCACCCAGTGTCACAAGGCCCATGGTGACAGTGCTCACGGTGATGGTGCCCATGGTGACAGTGCCGGTGGTGAGATTGCCAATAGTGACAGTGCTCATGGTAAAACTGCCCAAGGAGACATCGCCCATGGTGATAGTGCTCATGGTGACAACCCCATGGTGACAGTACCAATGTTGGTAGTCCCCGAGGTGACAGGTCTTACATTAAATGTGACCATGGTGACAGTGCTCAAGGTGATAGTCTCCATGTTGGCCGTGCCCATGGTGACAAATCTCATGGTGACAGGGCCAATGGTGAAAATTCTAATAGTGAGAGTGCTCATGGTGACAGTGACCATGGTGATATTACCCATGGTGACAGTACTCATAGTGAAAATGCCCATGGTGACACTGCACATGGTGGCAGTACAAAATGGTGAAAGTGCCCATGAGGATATTGATCATGGTGACATTGCTCTCGGTGCTAATCCTTACAGTGAGAGTGTGTATGGTGAAACTGCACACAGTGATAGTGCTCATGGTGACCGTGTTCACGGCGATAGTGCCAATGGTGAATGTGCCAATGGTGACTGTGCCCATATTCACAATTCTCACGGTGTATTGCTTACGGTGACAGTGACCATGCTGAAAATACACAGGGTGACAGTATTCATGGTGACATTTCTCAAGGTGATAGTGCCCATGGTGAGAGTGCCCATGTTCACAACTCTCACGGTGATAGTGCCCATGGTGACAATACCCAGGGTGACAGAGCTCATGATAAAAGTGTTCACGGAGACAGTGTCCATGGTGACAGTACCTACGGTGAAAATTTCCATGGTGAGAATGCTCATAGAGACAGTGCCCATGGTGACAATACCCAGGGTGTCCTGCCCATGGTGACAGTGACCATGGGGACACTTTTCATGAGGACAGTTCCATAAGTGACATTGCTCATTGTGGCAGTGCTCATGGTGACCATGCTCATGGTGCCAGTGCCCATGGTTACAGTGCCTATGATGATAGATGTCATGGTGGCCTTGCCCACGGTGACATTGCCCACGCTGACAAAGCCTATGGTGATACTTCCCATTGTGACAGTGCCAACGGGGGCAGATCCCATGGTGACAGTGCCCAAGATCACAGTGCCCATGGTGAGAGTGCTAACGGTGACAGTGCCCATGGTGACAATACACATTGTGACAGTATTCATGGTGACATTGCTCATGGTGATAGTGCCCATGGTGAGAGTGCCCATGTTTACAACTCTCATGGTGATAGTGCCCATAGTGACAATACCCAGGGTGACAAAGCTCATGGTAAAAGTGTTCACGGTGCCAGTGCCCATGGTGACAGTACCTAAGGTGACAATTCCCATGGTGAGAGTGCTCATGGTGACAGTGCCCATGGTGGCAATACCCAGGGTGTCCTGCCCATGGTGAGAGTGATCATGATGACACTTCTCATGAGGACAGTGACATAAGTGACAGTGCTCATTGTGGCAGTGCTCATGGTGACGGTGCTTATGGTGACAGTGCCCATGGTCACAGTGCCCATGGTGAGACTGCTAATGGTGACTGTGCCCATTGTGACAGCACCCAGTGTGACAACACCCATTGTGACAGTGCTCACGGTGACCGTGCTGTCGTTGACAGTGCCAATGGTGATAGTGCCAATAGTGAGGGTGCTCATGGTGAAACTGCCCATGGAGACACTGCCCATGGTGATAGTGCTCATCGTGACAACCTCTCGGAGGCAGTGCCAATGGTGAGAGCCCCGGTGATGACCGTTCTCATGGTGAAAGTGGCCCTGTTGAAATTGCTCATGGTGACAGTGTTCATGGTGATAGTGCTCAAGATGAGAGTCTCCATGTTGACAGTGCCCATGCTGACAATTCTCATGGTGATAGGGCCAATGGAGAAAATTCTCATAGTGAGAGTGCTCATGGTGACAGTGACCATGGTGATATTACCCATGGTGACAGTACTCATAGTGAAAATGCCCATGGTGACACTGCACATGGTGGCAGTACAAAATGGTGACAGTGTCCATAGTGATATTGCTCATATTGATAGTGCCCATGGTGAGAGTGCCTATGGTTACAGTGCTCATGGTGACAGTACCCATAGTGTCAGTGCCCCTGGGGACAGTGCACACCATTAGAGTGCCCATGGTGTCTGTGCCCATGGTGACAGATCTTATTGTGAAAAATCTCACCCTGCTAACTCTCCCCAAGGGCACTGTCACACAGAGAAAAGTCCCCATGGGCACTGTCACAGTCAGTATTCTCCCCTTTGGCACTCTCATTGTGAGCACTGCCACCATGAGCACTCTTACCATAAACAATGCTACCGTGAGCACTATGATGATAAGAACTGTCACCATGGGCACTCTCACGGTGTGCACCGTCACAAGGGGCACTGTCACCATGGGCACTGTCTCCATGAGCACTGTAACCATGGGCACGCTCACCATGGGCACAATCACCATGAGCAATATCACCATGGGCACTGTCACTATGCGCACTGCCACCAGATGCACCATGACCATGTGCACTGTCACCATGGTCAGTTTTCACCATTGGTAGTCTCACCATGGGCACTGCCACCATGAGCACTGTCACAAGAACTGTCACTATGAGAACTGCCACCATGGGCACTTTCACCATGATTACTGTCACCGTCGGTATTGTCACCTTGGACACTGTCAACGTGAGTACTATAACTCTGGGCACTATAACCCTGAGCACTGTCACCATGGGCACAGCCTCAATGCGGACTGTCACCACGAACACTGTCACCATGTGCACTATCATGGTGAGAACAGTCACCGTGGTCACTGTCACCATGGGCACTGTCCCCGTGAGCACTGTCACTAAGAGCATTATCACCATAGGCACTGTCACCATGAGAAGAGTCACCATGGGCACTGTCAACATGGAGACTATCACCTTGAGTACTGTCACCATGAGCACTGTCACCATGAGCAATTTCAACAGGGTCATTTTCACCGTGAGAACTGTCACCACGAGGACTCTCACCATTAGCACTGCCTCCGAGGGGTTGTCACGATGAGCACTATCACTATGGGCAGTGTCTCCATGGGCAGTGTCACCGTGAGTACTCTCTCAATTGACACTATCACCATCGGCACTGTCAGCATCGACACAGTCGCTGTGAGCACTTTCACAATGGGTGTTGTCACACTGGGTGCTGTCAACATGGGCACAGTCACAGTTATTACTCTCACCTTGGGTACCGTTATCTTGTGCACTGTCACCGTGGGCACTGTCACAATGGGAAGTATCACCATGGGCTTTGTCATCGTGGACACTGTCACCGTGGGCACAGCCACCGTGACATTGATCACCATAAGCACTGTAACCTTGGGCACTGTTCAGCATGAGCAAGGTCACCATGAGCATTGACACAATGAGCACAGTCACTTATGGCTCTGTCCACATGAGCAGGGTCACCATGATCACTGTCACCATGGGCAGGACACCCTTGGTATTGTCACCATGGGCACTGTTACCATGAGCACTCCTAGCATGGGAATTGCCACCTTAAGTACTGTCACCATGGGCACTGCCACTGTGAGCACTTTTACCATGAGCTCTGTCACCCTGGGTAAAATCACCATGGGAACTGTTACCGTGAGCATGGTCACTATTAGAATTTTCACCATAGGCTCTCTCACCGTGAGAACTGTCACCATGGTCACATTCAATGTAAGAACTGTCACCACGGGGACTATCACCATTGGCCCTGTCACTGTGGGGTTGTTACCAAGAGCAGTATCACCATGGGCAATGTCTCCATGGGCAGTAGCACCATGAGCACTGTCACTATTGGCACTCTCACCATCGGCACTGTCACCATGAGCAGTGTCACCATGGGACTTGTCACACTGGGCAATGTCACCATGGGCACTTTCACAATGGGAAGTATCACATGGGCTTTGTCAGCATGGGCACTGTCCCCGTGGGCACTGACACCGTGACATCTATCACCATAAACACTCTAAACATGGGCATTGTCATCATGAGCACGGTCACCATGAGCACTGCCCCAATGAGCACTGTTATTTATGGCACTGCAAACGTGAGCACTGTCACCATGAGCACTGTCCCCATGGGCATGACACCTTGGGCACTGTCTCCATGGGCATTGCCACACTAGGTACTCAAACCATAGGCATTATCACTGTGAGAATTGTGAACATGGGCACTGTCACCATGGGCACTATAACCCTGAGCACTGTCAACATGAGTACTGTCACCCTGGGTATTTTCACCATGGGCACTGTCACTATGAGCACTACACCATGAGATTTGGGACTATGGGCACTGTCACCATGTACACACAATGTGAGCTATCACCATAAACACAGTCACCATGAACACTGACACTGCGTGCAGTGTCATCATGTGCACTTTCAGCGTAATGACTATCACCATAAGCAAAATCACCATGAGCAATGTCACCATGGGCACTATCACCCTTTTGCACTGCCACCATGTGCTGTGTCACCATGGGTAATATCACCATAAGCAGTTTCAGCGTGAAAAATGTGACCATGAGGAATGTCTCTATGGGCACTGGAACCATGGGCATTGTCACTGTGAGCACTGTCCCAACAGGCACTATCACCATGAGAAATCTCACCATGCTAAGTGTCCCCATGGGCACTGTCACCATGCGAAGTGTCACCATGCACATTGTCACTGTCGGCACTCTCACCACGGGCACTGTCATTGTGGGCACTGTCACCATGGCCACTGCCACCTAGAGTTCTGTCACCATGAACACGGTAACAATGCCTATTATCACCATGTGCACTGTCACCATGGCACTATCACCATGAGCACTGTCAGCAAGTGCGCTGTCACTATTTAGCACTGTCACCAGGTGACCTACCACCATGGGCACTGTCACGATGTGCACTATCACTGTGAGCACAGTTACCATAGGCACTGTAACAATGCCCAGTGTCACCATCAGTACTGTCCCCATGGGAACTGCCACCAAGAGTACTGTCACCATTAGCACTGTCACTACGAGCACTGCCACCTTGGGCACTGCTATTATGAGCACTGTCACCATGAGAATGGTCACTATGAGAACTGCCACCATGGGTATTTTCAACATGAGTACTCTCACCATGGGTATTGTCACCATTTGCACTGTCACCATGAGCACTATTACTGTGAGCAGTATCACCGTGAGCACTCTCACTATTGGCACTATCACGATCGGTACTGTCAGCATCGACACGGTCACCATGAGCACTGTCACAATGGACGTGGTCACACTGGGCACTGTCACCATGGGCACAGTCACCATTAGCACTCTCACCATGGGAACTGTGATCTTGGGCACTGTCACCATGGGCTCTGTCACCGTGAGCCCTGTCAAAATGGGAAGTATCACCATAGGCTTTGTCAGCGTGGGCACTTTCACTGTGGCACGGCCACCGTGACATCTATCACCATAAGCACTGTAACCATGGGCACTGTCACCATGAGCACTGCCACAATGAACAATGTCACTTATGGCACTGTCCACAAGAGCAGTGTCACCATGATCACTGTCACCATGGGCAGGACACCCTGGGTATTGTCACCATGGGCACTGTCACCATGAGCACACTCACCATTTGAGATATCACCTTAGTTACTCTCACCACGGGCACTGTCACCGTGAGCACTTTTACCATGAGCTCTGTCACCCTGGGTATTGTCACCATGGGCACTATCACCTTGAGAGTTGTGAACATGGGCACTCTCACCATGAGCAATGTCACCATGAATACTCTCACCTTGTGTATTCTCACTATGGGCACTGTCACCGTGAGCACTACACTGTGAGAATTGTGACTATGGGCACTATCACCAACGGCACATTCACCATCGGCACTATCGCCGTGAACACTGTCACCATGAGCACTGTCACTGTTGCAGTTTCACCATACACACTATCACTATAAGGACTATCACCGTAAGCAATGTCACCATGATCAACATCACCATGGGCACTGTCACCATTTTGCACTGCCACCATGTGCAGTGTCACCATGGGCACTTTTACCAAGAGTACTGTCACCATGGGTAATATCATCATGGGCACTGTCACCGTGAAAATGGTCATTATGGTCGCACTCAATGTAAGAACTCTCACCACGGGCACTATCACCATTGGCACTGTCACTGTGGGGTTGACACCAGGAGAACTATCACCATGGTCAATGTTACCATGGGCAGTTTCACCATGAGCACTCTCACTATTGGCACTCTCACCATCGGCACTGTCACCATGGGCATGGTCACCGTGAGCACTGTCACCATGGGCCTTGTCACACTGGACACTGTCAACATGGGCATTCTCACCATTAGCACTTTCACTATGGGTACGGTCACCAGGGGCACTAGCACCATGGGTAATGTTATCAGGGACACTTACCAGGTGAGCACTTTCACCATGGGCACTGTCACCATGAGCACGGTCACCGTGAGCACTGTCACCATGGGCCTTGTCACACTGATCGCTGTCACCATGGGCACTGTCACCGTGGGCACTATCACAATGGAAGTATCACCATGGGCTTTGTCAGCCTGGACACTGTCCCCGTGGGCACTGACACCGTGACATCTATCACCATAAACACTGTAAACCTGGGCACTGTCACCATGAACACTTTCACCATGAGCACTGTCACCATGGGCATGCCACCATGGGCATTGTCACCCTAGGTACTCTCAGCATAGGTATTATCACTGTGAAAATTGTGACCATGGGCACTATCACCCTGAGCACTGTCACCATGAGTAATGTCACCCTGGGTAATTTCACCATGGGCACTGTCACTGTGAGCAATACACCATAAGAATTGTGACTATGGGCACTGTCACCATGGACACTCTCAGCATGGGAACTATCACTGTGAACACTGTCACCATGAACACTGTTACTGGGTGCAGTGTCACCATGCGCACGGTCACTGTAAGGAATATCACTGTAAGGAGAGTCACCGTGAGCAATGTCACCATTGGCACTGTCACCATTTTGCACTGCCACCATGTGCAGTGTCACCATGGACAATATCAACATAGGCACTTTCACCATGAGAAATGTGACCATGCGGAATGTCTCTATGGGCACTGGCACCATGGGAATTGTCACTGTGAGCACTGTCACAACGGGCAGTATCACCATGAGAAATCTCACCATGCAAACTGTCCCCATGGGCACTGTCACCGTGAGAAGTGTCACCATGGGCATTGTCACTGAAGGCACTGGCACTAAGGACACTGTCATTGTGGGCACTCTCACCATGGCCTCTGCTACCTTGGGCTCTGTTACCATGAACACTGTAACAATGCCCATTATCACCCTGTGCACTGTCACCATGGGCACTATCACCATGAGCACTGTCAGCATGTGCACTGTCACTATTTAACACTGTCACCAGGTGAACTACCACCATGGGCACTGTCACAATGTGCACTATCACCATGAGCATGGTTACCATGGGCACTGTAACGATGCACAGTGTCACCATCGGTATTTTCCCGATCGGAAATGCCACCAAGAGCACTGTCACCATTAGCACTGTCACCACGAGCATTGCCACCTTGGGCACTGCTATTATGAGCACTGTCACCATGAGAACTGTCACTATGAGAACTGCCACCATAGGTATTTTCACCATGAGTACTCTCACCATGGGTATTGTCACCATTTGAACTGTCACCATGAGCACTATCACCATGAGCACTCTCACTGTGGTCACTGTCACCATGAGCACTGTCTCCATGGGTACTGGCACAATGCGGACTGGCACCATGAGCCCTTTCACCATGGGCACTATCACTGTGAGCACTCTCACTATGGTAACTGTCACCATGGGCACTGCCACCATAGGCAATGGCGCCATGGGCACTGTCAACATGGGCACTGCCACCATCGGCACTATCACTTTGATCACTGTCACCATGCGTACTGCAACCATGAGAACTGGCACCGTGTGTATTGTCTGCATGGGTTGTCACCGTGTGCACTGTCACCATGAGAACTGTCAACATGGGCACTGTCACCATTTTTCACTGCCACCATGTGCAATGTCACCATTGGCACTATCACCATGAGAACTGTCACCATGAGTACTGTCCTCATGGGCACTGTCACCAAGGGAACAGCAACCATGTGCACTGTTACCATGGTCACTATCACCATGAGCACTCTCACCATGGGAACTACCAACATGAGCAATGTCATCCTGTGCACTTTCACAATTGGAACTGCTACCATGGGCACTATTAACGTGCGGACTCTCACCATGGGCAATATAACCATGGGCACTGTCACCGTGAGCACTGACACCATCGGCACTGTCACCATGAGCACTATTATTGTGAGCACTACCACCGTGAGCACTCTCACCGTGGACACTGTCACCATGGGCACTGTCAGTGTGAGCACTGTCACTAGGGTTACTGGCACAATGCAGACTGTCACAATGAGCCCTGTCACCATGGACACTGTCACCATGAGCACTCTCACTGTGATCACTGTTACTATGGGTACTGTCACTGTGAGCAATGTCACCATAAGCAATGGCACCATGGGTACTGTCACCATGGGCACCGTCATCATGGGCATTGTCACCATGGGCTGTGTCACCATGGGCACTGCCACCATGGGCACTATCACTGTGAGCACTGAAACCACGGGTACTGCTACCATGAGCACTGTCAGCATGGGTTGTCACCGTGTTCACTGTCACCATTCCTCATATAGAAACCATTGCTGCAGCAGATACAAAACCTCACCACCGGAGAGAGATCAATTCTTTGTCTGCCACGTCCGTGCCCGAGACCTCACAAGAGACAAGCCATCTCTACGAGAACTTCAAACCCACCAATTTGGGGTCAGATTAAATGACTTGCTGATGACGCCGAGAAAGTGGTAATAGACCAGGGAGCTACCTTAACACCTGGAAATCTTTTTGTTGCTATGCTTGCTATATTGGCCTGCCAGGTAACTAGGGGAAATGTTTTGGGTAATTCTTATTGGACTTATCTCCCTGATCCACTGATTTTACAAACTGTAGACTGGGATAATGAGGGTATACCAGTGTCTACTACTATGCCCAGGTTAATGGGAGGAGCCATAAGCTCCTATCCATATAATAAATTTAAACAAAGAATAATTTTATTTTTCAAGGAAAATCAGAGTTCCATCCTATATGTTTTATATTTCCATCAATTAATAATTCTGTAGCCTCTCGTAAGGATGGTTGTATACTGGTTTTTCCTAAAGGACAGCTTACTGCTTCTCCTTCGAGTCAATCTAATAAGAGACTTCTTTGGTCTTTGATTTATCTAGCACCCGGAGAAGATCAAACTTAGAATCAACCTTCCTCTCATTCTTTAAATTTCCTCCTTGTAATCCTCCTTAAAGTATTCGTACAGGAATACAATCATTTATATTACAATCTCCGGAAGACCAATTGGATAGTAACTGGGATGCTGTAGGTACCAATACAGGATTTCCTACATGGAATTATTGTATATATTGTTCACGAATTGATATTCCCATAGAGGATACCACAAAAAATGTGTATGATTGGAGTAATCCTGATCCATGTAAGGATTATAGATCTTATTTACAACATCTTGCACGTTATGATTGGAATAATTCATTCATTCCTGCTTCTATGCTTGTTAATAGATGGCACACTGGAGGATGGGTGCCTCCTATCCTAACTATGGCTCAAGATAATATGTATTATGCACAGACCCAGCTTTGGAAAGCTATTGTTGCACCATCGCCAGTTATTCTTCAAAGACTTAAAAATATGGGCATTTATTCTATGCAGGCTTGTGTGTCAGCACCTTATGTATTCTTGGTAGCCCCAAAATATGTGGATCTAAATATTTATCATAATGCTTCTGATTCTACATTTTGGACACATTGCTTTGATTGTATTTTGACAACTCGTATAAATTCCTCTATGAATGCACAAGTTTTAATGATTCTTGAACGACCACCATATATTATGTTGCCTGTAAAATTGTCCTCTGCCTGGTATGATGATTATGGCTTACAAGTTTTGCATGAAACTGAAGTTTTATTACGTTCAAAAAGATTTGTTTCAGCTTTAATTCTAGGAATATCTACATTGATAGCTGTAATAGCATCATTTTCTCTTTCAATAAGTTCCGTAGCTCAACAAGTACATGCAGCTCAACATGTAAATGAGCTTTCAAAAAATGTATCTTTAGCTCTGGCTACTCAGGAAGTTATAGACAGAAAGTTAGAAGCAAAGGTGGATGCCTTAGAAGAAGCAATTTTACACATAGGGCAAGAAGTAACAGCACTCAAAATAAGATTAACTTTGACGTGTCATAAAAAATATAGATGGATTTGTGTTACTCCTTTAAAAGTGAATGCATCATTATATTCTTGGGAACAAATTCGTACTCATATTATGGAAGTTTGGAACCAAACAGATGTTAGTTTAGACCTTACTAAATTACATCAAGAGATTCATGACATAGGAAATACAAACTTAGATTTATCTCCAGGATAGTCTGCTCAGATTTTTTTTGAAAGCATTAAGTCATTTGTGTCACATAAAACCTTATTCTCAATGCTCATTAATGGAGGAATCATTGCAGGAGTTGTACTAATTCTGATATTTGTACTTCCAGTCATTGTCAGAATAATTATTAAAAACATCAAACAACTTTTCGGGGAGCTACATACTGCACTTTTAAAAAAAATGAAAAGGGGGGAGATGTTGGAAGCCATCCTCGAGCCACTGCACCATGACAAAGTCAAGGAGCAATAGAAGGCGAAACTGCATGGCAGTGCCATGCCAGGAAGGTGGACTACAGTTCTGTTGTTATGTTTTATGGAAATAAATTTACATATAGGGGCAATTTTGGGGGATATTGCTCCACGTGAAAGAAAAATTCCTCTAGGACTCCCCCTCCTGAAACTACAACAGAATGGGAAGTACCCACTAAAGCCCAGGGGAAATGGGTAAAGAATTAAGAGCCTGGCACTAAAGCGATGTCTTTATGAAAAACACCCTCTAGTATGGAGTTATGGCCATGGGCCAGAGTTCCTGATAACATAGGAAATGTATGGTTCTATTATAAAGGAACATTAATTATAGAAAAGCAAATGACTAGAGCAGAATTGGTTGTTAGGATAGGGAGAAAACACTGTCTCAGTTGGAGGAAACAACAAGAAAGGGCATGCCGGGTATATTGTAAATGTTTTCATGGAACTCATGTAAAAGGCTGCCCATGCAAGAAGAGAAATAGGAACAAATAGCTCCAACTTTTACAATTAAAATTATCATATAACTGCTTGGCTTAGTTACTAAGAAATAACCTGTGATTAATTGGAACTTGGGGAAATATCTTAGTAGGACATCTAGAAACTAGGGGATATTTTTTTAAAAACAATCTTTATAGAACATTTTGAGGTTTGATTGTGCTAAGACTGTTTAGCCACGTACCTGGTAATGGAATAAACAACAATATATAAACCTGTGATTGTAAACAATAGAAGAAGAATAAAGAATAAAGACGTGAAAAAGAGAAACATGCAATGCTGATACTTTAAGAATTTTAATAGAATTATTTCCTTTGCCGACACTATCCATCCCTCGGGAATCCCTGGACTCAATGGAGCTGGACTCCGTCAAGTGCACATGGTAATACTGCCAATGGTGACAGTGCTCATGGTGATATTGCCCATGGTTGCAGTACCCATAGTGACAGTGCTCAAACTGACAGTGCCCATGGTGACAGTGTCCACAGTGACCATGCCTTTGATGACAGTGCCCAAGGTGACAGTTACCATTGTGACATTGTCTATGGTGACAATGTTCACGGTGAGATTGCCCATGGTGACAGTGACCACGGGAAAAATGCTCACGGTGATAGTTCCCATGGTGACATGGCTCACGGTGAGCCTCCGCATTGTGCCAGTGCCCATGGAGACAGTGCTCATAAAGAAAGTGCTCATGGTAACACTGCTAACGGTGACAGTGCCCATGGTGAAAATACCCATGGTGATAGTACTCATCATGAGAGTGCCCCTGGTGGCCCTGCCAATGGTGAGAGTGCCCATGGTGAAAGTACTTATGTTGATATTTCTAACGGTTACAGTGTTCATGGTAATAATGCTCACAGTGGCAGTGCCCACAGTGACAGTGCCCATGGAGAGTGCCGACAGTGACAGTGTCCATGGTGACAGTTATCATGGTTACAGAGCCCGTGGTGACAGTTAACATGGTGAGACTGCTCACTGTGATAATACCAATTCTGACAGTGCTCATAGTGCCAAGGCCCATGGCGCCAGTGCCCATTATGACATTGCTCACGGTGATAGTTCTCATGGTGACAGTTCCCATGGTGATATTATCCATGGTGACAGTACTCAATGATAAAGGGCCCATGGTGACAGTGCCCATGGTGATAGTGCACATGGTGGCAGGGCCAAATGGTGACAATGCCCATGGGGACATTACTCATGGTGACATTGCTTACGGTGATAGTCCTTAGGGTGATAGTGCACATGGGGGACACTACACACAGTGACAGTGTTCATGGTGACAGTGCTCATGGTTGCAGTACCCATGGTGACAGTGCTCACAGTGACAGTTCCCATGGTGGCAGTGCCAATGATGACAGGGCCCATGGTGATAATGCCCACGGTGACATTGCCTATGGTGACAGTGCTCATGGTGACAGTGCCCATGGTGACAGTGAACACGGTGAGAGTGCTCACAGTGATAGAGCCCATGGTGATTGGGCTCATGGTGAAAGTCCGCATTGTACCAGTGCCCATGGTGACAGTGCTCATCGTGATAGTGCTTGCAGTAATAGTGCTAATGGTGACAGTGCAAATGGTGCCAATACCCATGGTGGCAGTACTCATATTGAAACTACCCAAGGTGGCAGTGTTCGAGGTGACAGTGTTCTTTGTGTCAGTTCCCATGGGGACAGTACCGATTGTGACACTGCACATTGTGACAGTGCCCATGGTAACTATGCTCACTGTGACAGTGCCCATGTTGAAAATGCCCATGGTGAGAGTATTCATCGTAAAAGTTCCCATGTGGCAATCCTAATAGTGACATTTGTCACAGTGACAGAGCTCATGGTGACACAACAAATGGTGTCAATACCCATGGTGACAGTACTCATAGTGAAAATACCCATGGTGGCAGTTCCCATGGCGACAGTTCTCATGGTAACAGTGCTCATAATAGCAGGGCCCAAGGTGGCAGTGCTCATAGTGACAGTGCTCTTGGTAACATTGTTCACGGTGAGAGTTCTCATGGTGACAGTGTCCATCGTGATATTGTGCATGGTGACATTGCTTAAGGTGTTAGTCCTTGCGGTGATAGTGCATATGGTGACAGTGCAAAAGGTGACAATACCCATGGCGACAGTACTCATGGTGAAAATAACCATGGTGGCAGTTCTCATAGTGACAATTCTCAGGGGGACAGTGCTCATAATAGCAGGGCCCAAGGTGGCAGTGGTCGTGGTGACAGTGCCCATGGTGACAGTGCACTTGGTGACAGTCCCCATGGGAACAGAACTGATGGTGAAAATGCACTTTGTGACAGAGCCAATGGTAACCTTGGTCTCGGGGATATTGCACATGGTGAGCGTGCCCATGGTGACATTGCCCATGGAGACAAAGCTCAGTGTGAAAATGCTCATGGTGACAGTGCTCATGGTGGAAGTACCCATGGTGACACTGCTCATTGTGGCAGTGCTAATGGTGACAGTGCGGATGATGACAGTACTTGTGGTGATAGAGTTCACAGTGGCTGTGGTCATGGTGATAGTGCTAACGGAGGCAGTGCCCTCAGTGATACTGCTCATGCTGGCAATGCCCATGATGATAGACGTATGGTGACAGTGCCCACCATCGCAGTGCAATGGTGAGAGAGCTTACGGTGACATTGAAACTGGTGACAGTGTCCAAGAAGACAATGGCCATGATGACAGCACCCATGTGCCAAGGCCCATGGTGACAGTGCCCACGGTGACAGTGTCCATGGTTACAGTGCTCATGGTGACCTTGCCCATGGTGGCAGTGCCCCTGGTGACAGTATTTATGATGTTGCTGCTCACGGTAGCAGTGTTCATCATTATAATGCTCATGGTGGCAGTGCCCACAGTGACAGTGCCCATGGTGACAATGCCCATGATGACAGTGCCCATGGTGAAAGTGCTTACCTGGAAAGGGTCCATGATAACAATACCGATGGTGGTAGGGACCCTGGTGACAGTGCCCATAGTGACAGTGCTAATTGTGAGAATGCCCATGGTGACAGCACCCATGTGACAAGGCCCCTGGTGACAGTGCCTACAATGAAACTGCACATGTCAGTGCCCATGGCGACAGTGCCCATGGTTACAATGTTCATGGTGACACTGGTCATGGTGGCAGTGCCCCTGGTGACAGTGCACACCATGAGTATGCATATGATGGCCATGCTAATTGTGATAGTGCCCGTGGTGACAGTATTTATGATGATACTGCTCACAGTAGCAGTGTTCATTGTAATAATGCTCATGGTGGCAGTGCCCACAATGACAGTGGCCATGGACATTGCCAAAAGTGACAGGGCCCATGGTGACACATACCACAGGGAGACTGCTCATGGTGATAGTGCCCATTGTGACAGTGCTCAGAGTGACAAGGCCCATGGCGCCAGGGCCAATCATGTTATTGCTCACGGTGATAGTTGTCATGGTGACAGTGCCCACGGTGATATTACCCATGGTGAGTACTCAATGATAAAGTGCCCATTCTGACAGTTCTCATGGTGAGAGTGCACAGGGTGATAATGCCAATGGTGACAATGCTCATGGTGACAGTGCTCATGGTTGCAGTATCCATGGTGACAGTACTGAAACTGACAGTGTCCCTGGTGACAGTGTCCACAGTGATAATGCTCGTGGTGATACTGCCCGTGGTGACACAGTGCTAATGGTGAAATTGCCCTTGGAGAGAGTACCCATGTTGACAGTGCCCTTGGTGACGTTCTCATGTTGACAGTGCTCACAGTGATAGTGCCCATGGTGACATTGTGCATGGTAGCAGTGCCTAAGGTGAAAGTGCTGACAGTGACAGTGCCCATGGTGACAGTGTTCATGGTGACATTACAAATGGTGACAATACCCATGGTGACAGTACTCCTGGTGAAAATACCCATTGTGGCATTTCTCATAGTTACCATTCTCATGGGGACAGTGCTCATAATAGAAGTGTGCAAGGTGGCAGTGCTCATGGTGACAGTGCTCTTTGTAATATTGCACACGGTGATAGTTCTCATGGAGACAGGGCCCATGGAGATATTACACATGGTGACAGTACTCAATGATAAAGGGCACATGGTGACAGTGCCCAAGGTGATAGTCCACATGGTGGCAGTTCAAAATGGTTACAGTGTCCATGGTGACATTGCACATGGTGACATTGCTTAAGGTGATAATCCTTGCGGTGATAGTGCACATGGTGACAGTGCAAATGGTGACAGTACCCATGGCGACAGTACTCATGGTGAAAATACGCATCATGGCAGTTCTCATAGCGCCAGTTCTCAGGGTGACTGTGCTCATAATAGCATGGAACAAGGTGGCAGTGGAAGTGGTGACAGTGCTCATGGTGACAGTGCCCTTGGTGAAAGTTTCCATAGGAACAGTACTGATGGTGACACTGCAATTTGTGACAGAGCCAACGGTAACCTTGCTCGCAGTGATAGTGCACATGGTGAAAGTGCCCAAGGTGACATTGCCCATGGAGACATGGCTCACTGTGACAGGGATTATGGTGACAGTGCTCATGGTGGAAGTGCCCATGGTGACACAGGTCATTGTGGCAGTGCACATGAGGACAGTGCCGATGATGACAGTGCTTAAGGTGACAGAGTTCACAGTGGCTGTGCTCATGGTGATAGTGCTCATGGAGGCAGTGCCCTTAGCGACAAAGCTCAAAATGGCAATGCCCAGGTGATAGACGCATGGTGACAGTGTCTACAATCACAGTGCAATGGTGAGAGAGCTCACGGTGACAGTGTAAATGCTGACATTACCCACGAGGACAATGGCCATGGTGGCAGTGCTCATGGAGACAGTGCCCATGATGACAGTGTCCATGGTGCAAGTGCTCAATTGGAAAGGGCCCATGATGTCAATACCCATGGTGGTAGTGCCCCTGGTACAGTATCCATAGTGAAAGAGCTAAAGGTGAGAATGCGCATGGTGACAGCACCCATGTGAAAAGGCCGCTGGTGACAGTGCCCATGGTGACACTGCCCATGATATCAGTGCCGATGGTGAGAGTGCCCATGGTTACAGTGCTCATGGTGACATTGCCCATGGTGGCAGTGCCCCTGGTGACAGTGCCCACCATGAGTATGCACATGGTGACCGTGCCAATTGTGACAGTGTCCATGGTGACAGTATTTATGATGATAGTGCTCACAGTAGCAATGTTCATCATAATAATGCTCACGGTGGCAGTGCCCACAGTAACAGTGCCCGTGGACAGTGCCAAAAGTGACAGTGCCCATGGTGACAGTTCTAAGGGAGACAGTGTCCATGGTGACAGGTACCACAGTGAGACTGCTCACGGTGATAGTGCCCATTGTGACAGTGCTCATAGTGACAAGGTCCATGGCGCCAGGGTCAATCATGATATTGCTCACAGTGATAGTTGTCATGGTGACAATGCCCATGGTGATATTACCCATGGTGAGAGTACTCAATGATAAAGTGCCCATGGTGACAGTGCCTATGGTGATAGTGCACATGATGGCAGTGCAACATGGTGACAGTACCAATGGTGACATTGCTCATGGTGACATTGCTTAACGTGATAGTACTTGCGGTGATAGAGCGCATGGTAACACTCCCCACCATGACAGTGCTCTTGGTGAAAGTGCACACGGTGACAAACCATACTGACAGTGCTCATGGTGACAGTGCCTATGGTGGCAGTGCCCATGGTGACATTGCCCATTGTGACACTTCCCCACAGTGACACTGCACATGATGACAGTGCCCACCGTGAAAGTGCCCACGCTGACGTTGCCTATGGTGTCAGTGCTCATGGTGATAGTGCCCATGGTGACAGGGCTCTTGGTGAGAGTCCGAATTGTGCCAGTGCCCATGGTGAAAGTGCTTACGGTGATAGTGCTCACCATAATAATGCTCATGCTGACAGTGTAAATGGTGACAATACCTATGGTGAGGGTACTCATGGTGAAAATACCCATGGTGAGAGTTCTCATAGCGACAGTTCTCATGGTGACAGTGCTCCTAATAGCAGTGCCCAAGGTGGCAGTGCCCGTGGTGCCATTGCTAGTGGTGGGAGTACACCTGGTGGCGGATCCCCTGGGGACATTACCGAAGGTGACTCTGCACATTGTGACATTGCCCATGGTAACCATGGTCACAGTGATAGTGCACATGGTGACATTGCACATGATAGTATTGCACCTGGTGACAGTGCCCATAGTCACAATTCCCATGGTGTAGTCCTCACAGTGACAGAGCCCATGGTGAGAATACCCAGGGTGACATTCCTCATGTTGACAGTGCTCACGGTGACAGAGCCCATGGTGAGAATACCCAGGGTGACATTACTCATGGTGACAGTGTTCATGGTGATAGTGCCTATGGTGACAGTGTCCATGATCATAATTCTCACGGTGATAGTGCCCATGGTGACAATACCCAGGGTGAAAGAGCTCATGGTCACAATGCTCACGGTGAATGTTCCCATGGTCACAGCACTTAGGTTGTAATGCCCATGCTGAGATTGCTCATGGTGACAGTGCCCATGGTGACAATAACCATGGTGTCATGACCATGGTGACACTGCTCGTGTAAGCAGTGCCAGAAGTGACAGTGCTCATTGTGGCATTGCTCATGGTGACAGTGCTCACTGTGACAGTGCCCATGGTGGCAGTGCCCTGGGTAACAGTGCACACCTTGAGAGTGCCCATGATGGCCATGCCAATCGTGACAGTGCCCATGGTGACAGTACTTATAAGGAGAGTTCTAACGGTTGCACTGATCATGGTAATAATGCTCATGGTGGCAGTGCCCACAGTCACAGTGCCCATGGTGACAGTTATCACGGTGACAGTGCCCATGGTGACAGTTACCATGGTGACACTGCTCACTGTGATAAGACCAATTCTGACAGTGCTCATAGTGACAAGGCCTATGGCGACAGGGCCCATTATGACATTGCTCAAGTGATAGTTCTCACGGTGACAGTTCCCATGGTGATATTAACCATGTTGACAGTCCTCAATGATAACGGGCCCATGGTGGCCCTGCCCATGGTGATAGTGCACATGGTGACAGTGCCACTGGTGACAATACCCATGGTGACAGTACTTATGGTGAAAATACCCATGGCAGCAGTTTTCATAGTGGCAGTTCTCAGGGTGACTGTGCTCATAATAGCAGGGACCAAAGTGACAGTGCTCATTGTGACAGTGCTCATGGTGACAGTGCACTTGGTGACAGTTTCCATGGGAACAGAACCGAAGGTGACACTGCACTTTGTGACAGGGCCAATGGTAAACTTGCATTCGGTGATCGTGCACATGGTGAGAGTTCACATGGTGACACTGCTCATTGTGGCAGTGCTCTTCGTGACAGTGCCCATGAAGACAGTGCCCATGTTGAAAGTGCTCACCTGGAAATTGTCCATGAAAACATTACCTATGGTGATAGTGCCCATGGTGACAGTGCCCATGGTTACAGTGCTAATGGTGACACTGCCCATAGTGGCAGTGCCCCTGGTGACAGTGCACACCATGAGTATGCACATGGTGGCCGTGCCAATTGGGACAGTGCCCATGGTGACAGTACTTATGATGATATTGCTAACAGTAGCAATGTGCATCATAATAATGCTCATGGTGGCAGTGCCCACAGTGACAGTGCCCATGGACAGTGCTGAAAGTGACAGTGCCCATGGTGACAGTTCTCACTGTGACAGGGCCTGTGTTGACATTGCCCATGATGACAGTGCCCATGGTGAAAGTGCTCACTTGGAAACTGCCCATGATAACATTACCCATGGTGATAGTGCCCATGGTGACAGTGCCCATGGTTACAGTGCTCATGGTGACACTGCCCATGGTGGCAGTGGCCCTGATGACACTGCACACCATGAGTATGCACGTGGTGGCCATGCCAACTGTGACAGTGCCCATGGTGACAGTATTTATGATGATACTGCTCACAGTAACAGTGTTCATCGTAATAATGCTCACCGTGGCAGTGCCCACAGTGACAGTGCCCTAGGCACAGTGCCGAAAGTGACAGTGCCCATGGTGACAGTGCCCATGGTGACAGATACCACAGTGAGACTGATCACGGTGATAGTGCCCATTGTGACAGTGCTCATAGTGACAAGTCCCATGGCGTCAGGGCCAATCATGATATTGCTCACGGTTATAGTTGTCATGGTGACAATGCCCATGGTGATATTACCCATGGTGAGAGGACTCAATAATAAAGTGCCTATGGTGACACTGCCTATGGTGATAGTGCACATGGTGGCAGTGCAAAATGATGACAGTGTCCCTGGTGATATTGTGCATGCTGATATTGCTTAAGGTGATAGTCCTTGCGGTGATAGTGCACATGGTGACAGTACAAATGGTGACAATACCCATGGTGACAGTACTCATGGTGAAAATACCCATTGTGGCAGTTTTTATAGCGACAGTTCTCAGGGTGACAGTGCTCATAATAGCAGGGTACAAGGTGGTAGTGCTCGTGATGAGAATGCTTATAGTGACAGTGCAGTTGGTGACAGTTCCCATGGGAACAGTACTGATGGTGATTCTGCACTTTGTGACAGAGCCAATGGTAAGCTTGCTCTAGGGATAGTGCACTTGGTGAGAGTGCACAGGTTGACATTGACCAGGGAGACATGGCTCACTGTGACAGTGCTCATGGTGACAGTGCTCATGGTGGAAGTGTCCATCGTGACGCTGCTCATTGTGGCAGTGCTCATGGGGACAATGCTGATGATGACAGTGCTTATGGTGATAGAGTTCACACTGGCTGTGCTCATGGTGATAGTGCTCATGGAGGCAGTGCCCTCAGTGACACTGCTCATGCTGGCAATGCCCACGTTTATAGATGCATGGTGACAGTGCCCACCATAACAGTGCAATGGTGAGAGAGCTTACGGTGACAGTGGAACTGTTGACAGTGCCCACGAAGAAAATGGCCCATGTTGACAGTACCCATGATGACAGTGCCCATGTTGAAAGTGCTCACCTGGAAATTGTCCCTGATAATATTACCCATGGTGTTAGTGCCTCTGGTGACAGTACCCATAGTGAAAGTGCTAATGGTGAGAATGCCCATGGTGACAGCACCCATGTGACAAGACCCCTGGTGGCAGTGACCACGGTGACACTGCCCATGATGACAGTGCCCATGGTGAGAGTGCCCATGGTGGCAGTGACCCTGGTGACAGTGTACACCATGAGTATGCACATGGTGGCCATGTCAATTGTGACAGTGTCCATGGTGACAGTATTTATGATGATACTGCTCACAGTAGCAGTGTTCATCGTAATAATGCTCATGGTGGCAATGCCCACAATGACAGTGCCCTTGGCACAGTGCCAAAAGTGACAGTGCACATGGTGACAGTTATAAGGGAGACAGTGTCCATGGTGACAGATATCACAATGAGACTGCTCACGGTGATAGTGCCCATTGAGACAGTGCTCATAGTGACAAGGTCCATGGCGCCAGGGCCAATCATGATATTGCTCACAGTGATAGTTGTCATGGTAACAATGCCCATGGTGATATTACCCATGGTGAGAATACTCAATGATAAAGTGCCCATGGTGACAGTGCCTATGGTGATAGTGCACATGATGGCAGTGCAACATGGTGACAGTACCAATGGTGACATTGCTCATGGCGATATTGCTTAACGTGATAGTACTTGCTGTGATAGAGGGCATGGAAACACTTCCCACCATGACAGTGCTCTAGGTGAAAGTGCACATGGTGACAACCCAAGCTGACATTGCTCATGGTGACAGTGCTCATGGTTGCATTACCCATGGTAATAGTGCTCACAGTGGCAGTGCCTATGGTGGCAGTGCCCATAGTGACATTGACCCTTGTGACACTTCCCCACGGTGACACTGCCCATGATGACAGTGCCTGCGGTGAAAGTCCCCACGCTGACATTGCCTATGGTGTCAGTACTCAGGTTGATAGTGCCCTTGGTGACAGGGCTCTTGGTGAGAGTCCGAATTGTGCCAGTGCCCATGGTGAAATTGCTAATGGTGATAGTGCTCACCATAATAGTGCTCATGCTGAGAGTGCAAATGGTGACAATACCTATGGTGAGAGTACTCATGGTGAAAATACCCATGGTGACAGTTCTCATAGCGACAGTTCTCATGATGACAGTGATCCTAATAGCAGTGCCCAAGGTGTCAGTGCCCGTGGTGCCATTGCTAGTGGTGACAGTACACCTGGTGGCGTATCCCCTGGGGACATTACCGAAGGTGACGCTGCACATTGTGATATTGCCCAAGGTAAACTTGCTCACAGTGATAGTGCACATGGTGACAGTGACCATGGTGGTATTGCACCTGGTGACAGTGCCCATAGTCACAATTCCCATGCTGTAGTCCACACAGTGACAGAGACCATGGTGACCATACCCAGGGTGACATTACTCATGGTGACAGTGTTCATGGTTATAGTGCCTTTGGTGACCGTGTCCATGTTCATAATTCTCACGGTGATAGTGCCCATGGTGACAATACCCAGGGTGACAGAGCTCATGGTCACAATGCTCACGGTGAATGTTCCCATGGTCCCAGTACCTACCTAGGGTGTAATGCCCATGCTGAGAGTGCGCATGGTGACAGTGCCCATGGTGACAATAAGCAGGGTGTCATGCCCATGGTGACACTGCTCATGTAAGCAGTGCCAGAAGTGACAGTGCTCATTGTGGCATTGCTCACGGTGACAGTGCTCACTGTGACAGTGCCCATGGTGGCAGTGCCCTGGATAACAGTGCACACCTTGAGAGTGCCCATGATGGCCATGCCAATCGTGACAGTGCCCATGTTGACAGTACTTATGAGGATAGTTCTAACGGTTGCAGTGATCATGGTAATAATGCTCACGGTGGCAGTGCCCACAGTCACAGTGACCATGGTGACAGTTATCACGGTGACAGTGTCCATGGTGACAGTTAGCATGGTTAGACTGCTCACTGTGATAATACCAATTCTGACAGTGCTCATAGTGACAAGGCCTATGGCGACAGGGCCCCTAATGACATTGTTCACGGTGATAGTTCTCACGGTGACAGTTCCCATGGTGATATTACCCATGTTGAGAGTCCTCAATGATAACGGGCCCATGGTGGCCCTGCCCATGGTGATAGTGCACATGGTGACAGTGTCGATGGAGACAATGTTCACGGTGATATTGCTTACGGTGATAGTCCTTATTGTGATAGTGTGTATGGGGACACTGCACACAGTGACAGTGCTCATGGTGACAGTGCTCACGGTGACAGTGCTCATCATTGCAGTACCCATGGTGACAGTGTTCACAGTGACTGTTCCCATGGTAGCAGTGTCAATGATGACAGGTCCCATGGTGACAATGCCCACGGTGACAGTGCTCACGGTGACAGTGCTCACAGTGACAGTGCCCATGGTGACAGGGCTCATGGTGAAAGTCCACATTGTACATGTGCCCATGGTGACAGCGTTCACAGTGATAGTGCTCACGGTAATAGTGCTCATGGTGACAGTGCCACTGGTGACAATACCCATGGTGACAGTACTCATGGTGAAAATACCCATGGCAGCAGTTTTCATAGTGACAGTTCTCAGGGTGACAGTGCTCATAATAGCAGGGTCTAAAGTGACAGTGCTCATTGTGCAGTATTCATGGTGACAGTGCACTTGGTGAGAGTTTCCATGGGAACAGAACCGATGGTGACACTGCACTTTGTGACAGGGCCGATGGTAAACTTTCACTTGGTGATCGTGCACATGGTTAGAGTGCACATGGTGACACTGCTCATTGTGGCAGTGCTCTTCGTGACACTGCCCATGATGACAGGGCCCATGTTGAAAGTGTTCACCTGGAAATTGCCCATGAAAACATTACCTATGGTGATAGTGCCCATTTGGACAGTGCCCATGGTTACCGTGCTCATGGTGACACTGCCAATGGTGGCAGTGGCCCTGGTGACAGTGCACACCATCAGTATGCACATGGTGGCCGTGCTAACTGGGACAGTGCCCATGGTGACAGTACTTATGATGATATTGCTCACAGTAGCAATGTTCATCATAATAATGCTCACGGTGGCAGTGCCCACAGTGACAGTGCCCATGGACAGTGCTGAAAGTGACAGTGCCCATGGTGACAGTTCTCACTGTGACAGGGCCTGTGTTGACGTTGCCCATGATCACATTGCCCATGGTGAAAGTGCTCACTTGGAAAGTGCCCATGATAACATTACCCATGGTGATAGTGCCCATGGTGACAGTGCCCATGGTTACAGTGCTCATGGTGACACTCCCATGGTGGCAGTGGCCCTGATGACACTGCACACCATGAGTATGCACATGGTGGCCATGCCAATTGGGACAGTGCCCATGGTGACAGTATTTATGATGATACTCCTCACAGTAGCAGTGTTCATCGTAATAATGCTCATAGTGGCAGTGCCCATGGCACAGTGCCGAAAGTGACAGTGCCTATGGTGACAGTGCCCATGGTAACAGATACCACAGTGAGACTGCTCACGGTGATAGTGCCCATTGTGAAAGTGCTCATAGTGACAAGTCCCATGGCGTCAGGGCCAATCATGATATTGCTCACGGTGATAGTTGTCACGGTGACAATGCCCATGGTGATATTACCCATGGTGAGAGGACTCAATAATAAAGGGCCTATGGTGACACTGCCTATGGTGATAGTGCACATGGTGGCAGTGCAAAATGGTGACAGAGTCCCTGGTGATATTGTGCATGGTGATATTGCTTAAGGTGATAGTCCATGCGATGATAGTGCACATGGTGTCAGTACAAATGGTGACAATACACATGGTGACAGTACTCATGGTGAAAATACCCATTGTGGCAGTTTTTATAGCGACAGTTCTCAGGGTGACAGTGCTCATAATGGCTGGGTACAAGGTGGCAGTGCTCGTGATGAGAATGCTCATAGTGACAGTGCAGTTGGTGACAGTTCCCATGGGAACAGTACCGATGGTGATACTGCACTTTGTGACAGAGCCAATAGTAAGCTTGCTCTAGGGATAGTGCACTTGGTGAGAGTGCACAGGTTGACATTGACCGTGGAGACACGGCTCACTGTGACAGTGCTCATGGTGACAGTGCTCATGGTGGACGTGCCCATCGTGACGCTGCTCATTGTGGCAGTGCTCATGGGGACAATGCCGATGATGACAGTGCTTATGGTGATAGAGTTCACAGTGGCTGTGCTCATGGAGGCAGTGTCCTCAGTGACACTGCTCATGCTGCCAATGCCCACGTTTATAGACGCATGGTGACAGTGCCCACCATCACAGTGCAATGGTGAGAGAGCTTACAGTGACAGTGAAACTGTTGACAGTGCCCACTAAGACAATGGCCATGGTTAGAGTGCTCATGGTGACAGTGCCCATTTTGACAGTGCCCATGATGACAGTGCGCATGGTGAAAGTGCTCACCTGTAAAGTGCCCGTGATAACATTATCCATGGCGGTAGTGCCCCTGGTGACAGTATCCATAGTGAAAGTGCTAATGGTGGGAATACCCATGGTGACAGCACCCATGTGACAAGGCCCCTGGTGACAGTGCCCACGGTGACACTGCCCATGATGTCAGTGCCCTTGGTGAGAGTGCACACCATGAGTATGCCCATGGTGGCCGTGCTAATTGTGACAGTGTCCATGGGGACAGTATTTATGATGATACTGCTCACAGTAGCAGTGTTCATCATAATACTGCTCACAGTGGCAGTGCCCACAGTGACAGTGCCCATGGCACAGTGTCGAAAATGACCGTGCCCATGGTGACAGTGCCCATGTTGACAGATACCACACTGAGACTGCTCATGGTGATAGTGCCCATTGTGACAGTGCTCATAGTGACAAGTCCCATGACGTCTGGGCCAATCATGATATTGCTCATGGTGATAGTTGTCACAGTGACAATGCCCTTGGTGATATTAACCATGGAGAGAGTACTCAATAATAAAGTGCCTATGGTGACACTGCCTATGGTGATAGTGCAAACGGTGGCAGTGCAAAATGGTGACAGTGTCTATGGTGATATTGTGTATGGTGATATTGCTTAAGGTGATAGTCCTTGCTGTGATAGTGCACATGGTGACAGTACAAATGGTGACAATACCCATGGTGACAGTACTCATGGTGAAAATACCCATTGTGGCAGTTTATATAGCGATAGTTCCCAGGGTGACAGTGCTCATAATGGCAGGGTACAAGGTGGCAGTGCTCGTGATGACAATGCTCATAGTGACAGTGAACTTGGTGACAGTTCCCATGGGAACAGTACTGATGGTGACACAGCTCTTTGTGACAGAGCCAATGGTAAGCTTGCTATCGAGGATAGTGCACTTGGTGAGAGTACACAGGTTGACATTGATCATGGAGACATGGCTCACTGTGACAGTGCTCTTGGTGACAGTGCTCATGGTGGAAGTGCCCATGGTGACACTGCTCATTGTGGCAGTTCACATGGGGACAGTGCAGAATGATGAGAGTGCTTATGGTGATAGAGTTCACAGTGGCTGTGCTCATGGTGATAGTGCTCATGGAGGCAGTGCCCTAAGTGACACTGCTCATGCTGCCAATGCCCACGGTTATAGACGCATGGTGACAGTGCTCACCATCACAGTGCAAAGGTGAGAGAGCTTAGAGTGACAGTGAAACTGTTGACAGTGCCCACGAAGACAATGGCCATGGTGACAGTGCCCATGTTGACAGTGCCCATGATGACAGTGCCCATGTTGAAAGTGCTCACCTGGAAAGTGTCCCTGATAACATTACCCATGGTGGTAGTACCCCTGCTGACAGTACCCATAGTGAAAGTGCTAAAGGTGAGAATGCCCATTTTGACAGCACCCATGTGACCAGGCCCCTGCTGACATTGCCCACGGTGACACTGCCCATAATGTCAGTGCCCATGGTGAGAGTGCCCATGGTTACAGTGCTCATGATGACACTGCATATGGTGGCAGTGCCACTGGTGACAGTACACACCATGAGTATGCAATTGGTGGTCATGCCAATTGCGACAGTGTCAATGGTGACAGTATTTATGATGATACTGCTCACAGTAGCAGTGTTAATCGTAATAATGCTCATGGTGGCAGTGCCCGTGGTGCCATTGCTAGTGGTGACAGTACACCTGGTGGCAGATCCCCTGGGGACATTACCGAAGGTGACTCTGCACATTGTGATATTGCCCATGGTAAACTTGCTCACAGTGATAGTGCACATGGTGACAGTGCCCATAGTCACAATTCCAATGGTGTAGTGTTCACGGTGACAGAGCCCATGGTGACAATACCCAGGGTGACATTACTCATGGTGACAGTGCTCATGGTGATAGTGCCTATGTTGACAGTGTCAATGATCATAATTCTCACATTGATAGTGCCCATGGTGACAATACCCAGGGAGACAGAGCTCATGATAACAATGCTCATGGTGAATGTTCCCATGGTCCCAGTACCTAGGGTGTAATGCCCAAGCTGAGAGTGCGCATGGTGACAGTGCCCATGGTACCTTTTTCCAGGGTGTCATGCCCATGGTGACACTGCTCATGTAAGCAGTGCCAGAAGTGACAGTGCTCATTGTGGCATTGCTCACGGTGACAGTGCTCACTGTGACAGTGCCCATGGTGGCAGTGCCCTGGGTAAGAGTGCACTCCTTGAGAGTGCCCATGTTGGCCATGCCAATCGTGACAGTGCCCATGTTGACAGTACTTATGAGGATAGTTCTAACGGTTGCAGTGTTCATGGTAATAATGCTCACGGTGGCAGTGTCCACAGTCACAGTGCCCATGATGACAGTTATCATGGTGACAGTGCCCATGGGGACAGTTACCATGGTGAGAGTGCTCACTGTGATAATACCAATTCTGACAGTGCTCATAGTGACAAGACCCAAGGCGACAGGGCCCATTATGACATTGCTCACGGTGATAGTTCTCACGGTGACAGTTCCCATGGTGATATTACCCATGTTGACAGTCCTCAATGATAACGGGCCCATGGTGGCACTGCCCATGCTGATAGTGCACATGGTGACAGGGCCCATGGTTACATTGCTCATGGTGATATTGCTTACGGTGATAGTCCTTATTGTGATAGTGTGTATGGGGACACTGCACACAGTGACAGTGCTCATGGTGACAGTGCTCACGGTGACAGTGCTCATCATTGCAGTATCCATGGTGACAGTGCTCACAGTGACAGTTCCCATGGTGGCAGTGCCAATGATGACAGGGCCCATGGTGACAATGCCCACGGTGACAGTGCTCACGGTGACAGTGCTCATGGTGACAGTGCCCATGGTGACAGGGCTCATGGTGAATGTCCACATTGTAGAAGTGCCCATGGTGACAGTGTTCACAGTGAGTGTGCTCGCGGTAATAGTCCTCATGGTGACAGTGCAACTAGTGACAATACCCATGGTGACAGTTCTCATGGTGAAAATACCCATGGTGGCATTTTTCATAGTGATAGTTCTCAGGGTGACAGTGCTCATTATAGCAGGGACCAAAGTGACAGTGCTCATTTTGACAGTGCTCATGGTGGCAGTGCACTTGGTGAGAGTTTCCATGGGAACAGAACCGATGGTGACACTGCACTTTGTGATAGGGCCAATGGTAAACTTACAGTTGGTGATAGTGAACATGGTGAGAGTGCACATGGTGACACTGCTCATTGTGGCAGTGCTCTTCGTGACAGTGCCCATGATGACAGTGCCCATGTTGAAAGTGCTCACCTGGTATTTGCCCATGAAAACATTACCCATGTTAATAGTGCCCATGGTGACAGTGCTCAAGATGACAGTGCTCAAGGTGATAGTCTTCTCCATGTTGACAGTGCCCATGGTGACTGTTCTCACGGAGACAGTGCCTATGGTGATAATACCCTTAGTTACAGTGCGCACGGTGAGAGTGCCCATGGTTACAGTGAACACGGTGACTGTTCTCTCCGTAATAGTGCCCATGGAGACAGTGTTCATTGTGACCGTCTTCATTGAGGCTGTGCCTATGGTGACAGTGCTCAGGGTGATAGTGCTCACGGTGATAGCACTCACGTTGACAGTGCCCAAGGTGATGATACACACGGTGACAGTAATCATGGTGAAAGTGCCCATGGTGCCAGTTCTCATAGTGACAGTTCTTTTGACAGTGCTCATGGTGGCAGTGCTCGTGGTGATAGGGCTCTTGGTGACAGTGCTCATTGTGGCAGTGACCATGGTGAGACTACCAATGGTGACACTGCCCATGGTGACAGTTCACATGGTGAAAGTGACCACAGTGACAGTTCTAACAGTGATAGTTCACATGATGACAATGCTCATGGTGACAGTCTACATTGTGCCATTGCTCAAGGTGACAGTGCTCACAGTGAGAGTGTCCATGGTGACAGTTAACACGGTGAGAGTGCTCACGCTGGTAGTGCTCACAGTAATAGTGCTCATACTGATAGTGCCGACGGTAACAGTGCTCACAGTGACAGTGCCCATGGTGATAGTGACCATGGTGAGAGTCCGCACGTTTAGAGTACCCATGGTGGCAGTTCCCATTGTGAAAGTGCTCATGATGACATTGCCCATTTTGGTAGTTCCCATGGTGACAGTACTCACGGTGACAGTTCTCACAGTGATAGTGCCCATGGTGACATTGCACATGGTGTCAGTGAAAAATGGAGACCCTGCCCATGTTGACAGTTTTCATGGTGACAGTGCACATGGTGACAACCCATGCAGAAAGTACTCATAGAGACACTTCTCATGGTTGCAGCACCCATGGTGACAGTGCTCACAGTGATAGCACCATTGATGCTAGTGCCCATGGTAACAATGACCATGGTGACAATGCCCATGATGAGAGTGCCCATGTTGCCAGTTCCCATGGTGCAATTGCCTATGGTGACAGTGCTCATGGTAACAGTGTCCATGGTGACAGTGACCACGGTTAGAGTGCTCACAGTGATAGTGCCCATGGTGACAGGGCTCATGGTGCCAGTCCGCATTGTGCCAGTACCCATGGTGACAGTGACCACAGTGAGAGTGCTCACCGTCATAGTGTTCAAGGTAATAGTGCTCATGGTGATAGTGCAAATGGTGACAATACACATGATGACAGTACTCATGGTGAAAATACACATGATGGCATTTCTCATAGCGACAGTACTCATGGTGACAGTGCTCATATTAGCAGTGCCCAAAGTTGGAGTGCACATGGTGACAGTGCTAATGGTGACAGTGCTCTTGGTGGCAGTTCCCATGGGGACAGTACCGATGATGACACTTTGCATTGTTACAGTGCCCATGGTAACTGTGCTCACGGTGATAGTGCACATTGTGACAGTGCCCATGGTGGTAGTTCACCTGGTGACAGTGTTAAATAGTAACAATGCACATGCTGACAGTGCTCATGGTGATAGTGCCCATGGTGACAGTGTACATGGTGATAATGGGCATTGTTAGAGTGTTCATGTTGACAGAGCCCAATGTGGCAGTAGACATGGTGACAGTGTCCACAATGACAGTGCCCATGGTGACAGTGCTGACAGTAACAGTGCCCATGGTGACCCTTCTCACAGTGAGAATGCCCATAGGGATATTTAGCATGGTGAAATTTGTCATGGTTATAGTGCCCATTGTGACAGTTCTCACAGTGACAATGCCCATGGTGCCAGTGTCCATAGAAACATTCTGCATGATCACATATTTCACGGTGAAAGTGTCTATTGTGATATTACCCATGGTGACAATGCACATGGTTGGAGTGCAAAATGGTGACATTGCCCATGGTGACATTCCTCATGGTGAATTTGCTTACCATGATAGTCCTTACGGTGACAGTGCGCATGTTGACACTGCACAGAGTGACATTGTTCATGGTTACAGTTTTCACGGTGGTAGTTCCCATGGTGAGAGTGTCCATGGTGACAGTGCCCATAGTCACAATTCTCATGGTGTAGTGCTCACAGTGACAGTGCCCATGGTGTGAATACCCAGGGTGACAGTACTCATGGTGACTGTGCTCATTGTGATAATGCCTATGGGAACAGTGCCCATGTTCACAATTCTCACAGTGCTAATGCCTATGGTGAGAGTACATAGGGTGACAATGCCCATGGTGACAGAGCCCATGGTGTCATGCCCATGGTAACAGTGCTCATGTTGACAGTGCCATAAATAACATTGCTCATTGTGGCAGTGCTCATGGTGACTGTGCTCATGGTGACAGTGACCATGTTTACAGTGTTTATTGTGATATATGTCAAGGTGTCAGTGTCCACGGGGACAGTGCCCACGCTGACAAAGCCCATTGTGATACTTCCCTTTGTGACAGTGCCCACGGTGACAGTGCCCATGGTGACAGCACACAGTGTGACAAGGCCCATGGTGACAGTGTTCACGGTGACAGTGTTCATGGTGAAACTGTCCATGGAGGCGTTTCGCATGGTGATAGTGCTCATGGTGACAACACCTCTGTGACATTGCCCATGGTGATAGTGTTCATGGTGACAACCCCATGGAGACAGTGCCAATGGTAATAGTCCCCGTGGTGACAGTTCTTATGTTGAATGAAACCATGGTGACATTTCTCATGGTGACAGTGCTCATGGTGACTTTGCTCAAGGTGATGGTCTCCATGTTGACAGTGCCCATGGTGACTGTTCTCACGGTGACAGTGCCTATGGTGAAAATTATCATAGTAACAGTGCTCACAATGACTGTGCCCATGGTGATATTACCCATGGTGACAGTACTCATGGTAAAAGTGCCCATGGTGACACTGCACATGGTTGCAGTGCGAAATGGTGACAGTGTCCATGGTGATATTGCTCATGGTGACATTGCTTATGGTGATAGTACTTACAGTGATCGTGTGTATGGTGAAACTGCAGACAGTGACAGTGCTCATGGTGACGGTGTCCACGGCTAGAGTGCCGATGGTGAATGTGTCCATGGTGACAGTGCCCATAGTCACAATTCTCACGGTGTAGTGCTCATGGTGACAGTGCCCATGGTGTTAGTGCCCATGTTTACAGTGCTTATGGTGATAGATGTCAGGGTTGCATGGCCCACAGTGACAGTGCCCAGGCTGACATAGCCCATAATGATATTTCCCTTTGTGAGAGTGCCCCGGTGACAGAGCCCATGGTGACATTGCCCAAGATCACGGTGTCCATGGTGAAACTGCCAATGGTGACTGTGCCTATGGTGACAGCGACCAGTGTGACATCACCCATTGTGAGAGTGCTCACAGTGACCATGCCGATGTTGACAGTTCCAATGGTGATAGTGCCAATAGTGAGGGTGCTCATGGTGAAACTGCCCATGGAGACACTGCCCATGGTGATAGTGCTCATCGTGACAACCCTTCGGAGGCAGTGCCAATAGTGACAGTACCGGTGATGACAGTTCTCACGGTGAAAGTGACCCTGTTGTAATTGCTCATGGTGACACTGCTCATAGTGACAGTGTTCAAGGTGATAGTCTCCATGTTAACACTGCACATGGTGACTGTTCTCACGGTGACAGTGCCTATGGTGATAATGCTCTTATTGACAGTGCTCACAGTGACAGTGCCCTTGGTGCCAGTAACCACGTTGACTGTTCTCACCGTGATAGTGTCCATTGTGACTCTTCATGTTGACAGTCCTCATTGAGACTGTGCCCGTGGTGACAGTGCTCAGGGTGATAGTGTTCACGGTGATAGTACTCAAGTTGACAGTGCCCAAAGTGACAGTAATCATGGTGAAAGTGCTCAGGGTGGCAGTGCTCGTGGTGACAGTGCTGTGGGTGACAGTGCTCATGGTGGTAGTGTCCATGGTGAGACTACCGATGGTGACACTGCCCATGGTGACAGTGCACATAGTCATGGTGCATCTGGTGGCAGTGCAAAATAGTGACAGTGCCCATGGTGATATTGCTCATAGTTATAATGCCCATGGTAAAGGGCCCATGGTTACAATGCTCATGGTGACAGTGCCCATAGTGACAGTGCCCCTGGTGACAATGCAC
The DNA here is from genome assembly GCF_964165515.1 of Mesoplodon bidens. Taxonomy (NCBI): domain Eukaryota; kingdom Metazoa; phylum Chordata; class Mammalia; order Artiodactyla; family Ziphiidae; genus Mesoplodon; species Mesoplodon bidens. Next base: position 42,398,258 of record NC_138180.1, on the reverse strand, counting down.
ACCGTGAGAGTGCGCTTGGTGGACGTGCCCATGGTGACAGATCTTATCATGAGAAAGCTCACCATGCTAACTGTCCCCAAGGGCACTGTCACAGAGAGAAATGTCACCATGTGGACTGTCACAGTCAGTATTCTCCCGTTTGGCACTCTCATTGTGGGCTCTGCCACCGTGAGCACTATTACCATGAACACTGCTACCGTGAGCATTATCATGATAAGAACTGTCACCATGGGCACGGCCACCATGAGCACTCTCACGGTCTGCACTGTCACCAGGGGCACTGTCAGCATGGGCACTGTCACCATGAGCACTGTAAACATGGGCACTCTCACCATGGGCACTATCACCATAAGCAATATCACCATGGGCACTGTCACTATTTTGCACTTCCACCAGATGCAGCATGACCATGTGCACTGTCACCATGGGCAGTGTCACCATCGGTAGTCTCACCATAGTCACTGCCAACAAGAGTACTGTCACAAGAACTGTCACTATGAGAGCTGCCACCATGGGCACTTTCACCATGATTACTGTCACCATCAGTATTGTGACCTTGGGCACTGTCAACGTGAGCAATATCACTGTGAGCATTATCACCCTGAACACTGTCACCACGGACACAACCTCAATGCAGTGTCACCGTGAACACTGTCACCATGGGCACTATCACAGTGAGAACAGTCACCGTGGTCACTGTCTACCATGGGCACTGTCACCGTGAGCACTGTCACTAAGAGCATTATCAACATAGGCTCTGCCACCATGAGAACAGTCACCATGGGCACTGTCAAAATGGAGAGTATCACCTTGAGCACTGTCACCATGCATACTGTCACCATGAGCAATTTCAACAGGGTCACTTTCACAGTGCGAAATGTCACCACGAGAACTCTCACCATTGGCACTGCCTCCGAGGGGTTGTCACGATGAGCACTATCACCATGGGCAGTATCTCCATTGGCAGTTTCACCATGAGCAGTCTCACTATTGGCACTATCACCATCGGCACTGTCAGCATCGGCATGGCCACCATGAGCACTGTAACAATGGGAGTTGTCACACTGGTTGCTGTCACCATTGGCACAGTCACTGTTATCACTCTCACCATGGGCACTCTTATCTCGGGCACTGTCACCATTTGCTCTGTCACCGTGGGCACTGTCACAATGGGAAGTATCAAAATGGGCTTTGTCATTGTGGGCACTGTCCCCATCGGCACAGCCACCGTGACATCGATCACCATAAACACTGTAACCATGGGCACAGTCACCATGAGCACAGTCACCATGAGCACTGCCACAATGAGCACTGTCACTTATAGCACTGTCCATATGAGCAATGTCACCATGATCACTGTCAACATAGGCAGGACACCCTGGGTTTTGTCACAATGGGCACTGTTACCATGAGCACTCTTAGCATGGGAATTTTCACCTTAGGTAATGTCACCATGGGCACTGTCAACGTGAACACTTTTACCATGTGCTCTGTCACCCTGGGTATTGTCACCATGGGCACTATCACCGTGAGAGCTGTGAACATGGTCACTTTCACTATGGGCACTATCACCATGAGCAATGTCCCCATGAATACTGTCACACTCTGTTTTTTCCCCATGGGCACTGTCACCGTGAGCACTACACCATGAGAATTGTGACTATGGACACTGTCACCATGGACACATTCACCATCGGCACTCTCACTATGAACACTGTCACCATGAGCACTGTAACTGTGTGCAGTTTCACCATACACACTATCACCGTAAGGACTCTCCCCGTACGCAATGTCATCATGATCAATATCACCATGGGCACTGTCACCATTTTGCATGGCCACAATGTGCAGTGTCACCATGGGCACTTTTACCATGAGTACTGTCACCATGGGTAATATCACCATGAGCACTGTTACCATGAGCACTGTCACTATGAGAATTTTCACCATAGGCACTGTCACCATGAGAAATCTCACCATGGTCACATTCAACATAAGAACTGTCACCACTGGGACTATCACCATTGGCACTGTCACCGTGTGGTTGTCACCATGAGCACTATCACCATAGACAATGTGTCCATGGGCAGTTTCACCATGAGCACTGTCACTCTTGGCACTCTCACCAATGGCACTGTCACCATGAGCAGTGTCACCATGGGACTTGTCTCAATGGGCGCTGTCACCATGGGCACTTTTACAATGGGAAGTATCACCATGGGCTTTGTCAGCATGGGCATTGTCCTTGTGGGTACTGACACCGTGACATCTATCACAATAAACACTGAAAACATGGGCACTGTCACCATGAGCATTGTCACCATGAGCACTGCCACAATGAGCACGTTTATTAGTGGCACTGCCAACGTGAGCACTGTCACGATGAGCACTGTCACCATGGGCATGGCCCCTTGGGCACTGTCACCATGGGCATTGTCACCCTAGGTACTCTCACCATAGCCATTATCACTGTGAGAATTGGGAACATTGGCACTGTCACCATGGGCACTATCACCATGAGCACTGTCACCATGATTACTGTCACCCTGCATAACTTCACCATGGGCAGTGTCACTATGAGCACTACACCATGAGAATTGTGACTATGGGCACTGTCACCATGGCCACTCTCACCATTGGAACTATCACCGTGAACACTGTTACCATGAACAATGACACTATGTGCAGTGTCATCATGGGCACTTTCAGCGTAAGGATTATCACAGTAAGCAAAGTCACCATGAGCAATGTCACCATGGGCACTGTCATCATTTTGCACTGCAACCATGTGCAGTGTCACCATGGGTAATATCACCATAGGCACTATCACCATGCAAAATATGACCATGCGGAATGTCTCTATGGGCACTGGCACAATGGGCATTGTCACTGTTAGCACTGTCACAACAGGCACTATCACCGTGAGAAATCTCACCATGCTAACTGTCCCCATGGGCACTGTCACCGTGAGAAGTGTCACCATGGACACTGTTACTGTCGGCACTGTCAGCATGGGCAATGTCATTGTGAGCACTGTCACCATGGACACTGTAATAGTGCCCATTATCACCCTGTGCACTGTCACCATGGGCATTATCACCATGAACACTGTCAGCATGTGCACTGTCACTATTTAGCACTGTCACCAGGTGAACTACCACCATGAGCACTGTCACGATGTGCACTATCAACGTGAGCACGGTTACCATGGGCAGTGTAACTATGCACAGTGTCACCATCAGTACTGTCCCCATGGGAACTGCCACCAAGAGCAGTGTCACCATTAGCACTGTCACCACCTTAGGCACTGCTATTATGAGCACTGTCACCATGAGAACTGTCGCTATGAGAACTGCCACCATGGGTATTTTCAACATTAGTACTGTCACCATGGGTATTGTCAACATTTGCACTATCACCATTTGCATTATTACCATGAGCTCTATCACCGTGAGCACTCTCACGGTGCTCACTGTCTCCATGAGCACTGTCGCCATGGGTACTGGCACAATGCGGACTGGCACCATGAGCTCTCTCACCATGGGCACTTTCACTGTGAGCACTCTCATCGTGGTCACTGACACCATGGGCACTGGTACCATGAGCACTGTCACCATAAGCAATGGTGCCATGGGCACTGTCCCCATAGGAACTGTCATCATGGGCAGTGTCACCATGGGCACTGCCACCATGGGCATTATCACTGTGAGCACTGTCACCATGGGCACTGCACCCATGAGAACTGTCACCGTTAGTACTGTCTGCATGGGATTTCACCATGAGCACTTTCACAATGAGAAGAGTCAACATGGGCACTGTTACCATTTTTCACTGCCACCATGTGAAATGTCACCATGGGCACTTTCAACATGAGAACTATCACCATGAGTACTGTCATCATGGGCACTGTCACCATGGGCACGTCCACCATGTGCACTGTGACCATGGTTACTATCACCATGAGCACTGTCACCATGGTAACTACCAACATGGACAATGTCATCATGAGCACTTTCACAATAGGAACTGCCACCATGGGCACTATCAATGTGCAGACTCTCACCATGGGCACTATCGCCATGGGCACTGTCACCATGAGCATTTTATCACTGATTACTGTAACCGTGGGTAATATCACCATGGACACTCTCACCGTGAAAACTATTACTGTGAGCAATGCCATGATGGACACTGACGCCATGGATCTTGTCACTATGAAAACTGATACAATGGGCACTATCACCTTGAGAAATCTCACCGTGCTCACTTTCCCAAGGGCACTGTCACAGAGTAAAAAGTCACCATGGGCACTGTCAAAGTCTGTATTCACACCCTTGGCACTCTCATTGTGGGCAATGCTACCATGAGCACTATTAACATGAAACCGGTACCTTGAGCACTATCATGATAAGAAGTATCACCAAGGGCCTTACCACAAAGGGCAGTAACAAAGTGTTCACTGTCACCATGGGCACTGTCACCATGAGCACTGTAACCATGGGAACACACCATGGGCACTATCACCATGAGCAATCTCACAATGAGGACTGTCACTATATTGCATTACCACCAGATGCACCATGACCATGTGCACTGTCACCATGGAGAGTGTCACCATTGGTAGTCCCACCATGGGCACTGCCACCATGAGCACTGTCACCAAGAACACTGTCACCACTAGCACTGCCAACATGAGCACTCTTACAAGAACTATCATTATGAGAACTAACACATGGGAACTTTCTCATTGATTACTGTCACTGTGGGTCTTGGAGCATTGTTATGACAAGGGTCATGGAGCCATGTGAGGAAAAGTGTACGGAACACTCTCATACATGTGTCATGGAGGATTGTAATGACAAGGTCATGGAATGTTGTGATGAGAAGGGCATCGAGCATTGTGATGACAAGCGTCATGGAACTATGTGAAGACAATGGCATGGAGCAATGTGATGATAGGGTTCATGGAGCATTGTGATGACAAAAGCATGGAGCATTGTGATACCAAGGGTCATGTAGCTAAGTGATGACAAATGTTATGGAGCATTTTGATGAGAAGGGCATGGTGCATTGTGATGAGCAAGGCAGGGGGCATTGTGATGACAGGGTCATGGAGCAATTTGAAGAAAAGGGTCAAGGAACATATTGAAGACAGGGGTTATGGAACATTGTGATGTCAGGGGTCATGGAGCATTGTGATGATAAGGGTAGGTAACATCGTGATGAGAGGGGTCATGGAACATAGTGATGACAGGGGTGAGGGAGAATTGTGAAGACTAGTGATGGAACATTGTGATATCATTGGTGAGAGAGCATTTTGATGAGAAGTGCATGGAGCATTGTGATGACAAGGTTTATGGAGCATTGTGATGACAAAGTTGTGGAGCATTGTGATGACAAGATCATGGCACATTGTGATGACATGGGTCATGGAGCATTGTGCTAACAAGTGCATGGAGCATTGTGATGACAAGGGTCAAAGAGCATTGTGATTAAAGTTCATGGATTTCGTGGTGACAAATATCACGAAGCATTGTGATGACTGGAGTCACGGAGCATTGTGATGACAGGGGTCATGGAGCATTGTGATGACAAGGGACAGGAGCATTGTGATCACAGGGGCATGGAGCATAGTTCTGACAAGTTTCATGGATTATTGGGATGACAATGGGCATGGCACATTGTGATGTCAAGGGCATGGGGCATTGTGATGACAAGGTCTTGGAGTTTGTAAAGACAAGTGTCAGGGAGCATTGTGATGACATATATCATGGTCCATTTTGATGACAGTGACGTGGAGCATTGTGATGCCAAATGTCATGGAGTATTGTGATTAAAAAAGTAATGGATAATTGTGATGACAAGTGCTTGGAGCATTGTGATGACAAGGGTCATAGAGCATTGAGATGACAAGGGCATGGTGAATTGTGATGAAAAGGGCCATTGAGAATTTGGATGACAAGGTCGTGAAGCATTGTCATGACAAGCGCATGGAGGTTCCTTTGACAGTGGTCATGGAGCACTGCGATGACAAGTGAATGAAGAAATATGGTGACAAGAGCATGTAACGTTGTGATGAGAAGTGTCATGGAGCATTGTGATGACCAGGACCTGGAGAACTAAGATGACAAGGGACATGGAGCATTGTGATGACCAGGGCATGGAACATGGTGATGGCAAGACAGTGGAGCATTGTGATGAGAAGATCATGGATAATTGTGATGAGGAGCGTCATGGAGCACTGTAATGACAAGGGGCATGGAGCATTTTGATGACAGGTGTCATGGAGCATTGTGATGACAGAGGTCATGGAGCTTTGTGATGCCAAGGGTCATGGAGCATTCTGATGACAAGCTTGTGGAGTATTGTGCTGACAATGGCATGGAGCATTGTGATGAAAAGTACATGGAGCATTATGATAAAAAAAAGGCATGGAGCCTTTCCATGACAATGTCAAGGAGCATTTTGATGACAAGTGTCAGGGAGCTTTGTGATGACAAGTGTTTTGAGCATTGTGATGACAAAGTTCATGGAGCATTGTGATGACTAGGGCATTGAGTATTGCGATGACAGGCTTCATGAAGCATTGTGATGACAAGTGTTATGGAACATTGTGATCACAAGGGTTTGGAGCATTGTGATGATAGAGTGCATGGAGCACTTTGATTTCAAGGAGCATGGATAATTGTGATGACATTGGCATGAAGCAATGGAATCCCAAGGTTCATTGAGGATTGTGATGACAAGGGTAATGGAGGATTGTGATGACAAGCACATGGAGCATTGTGATGACGAGGTCATGTAGCATTTTGCTGACAAAGGCATGGAGTATTTTGATGACAAGGGACATGGAGCACTGTGATGGCTAGCGTTACGGAGAATTGTGATTACAGGGGTCATGGAGCACTGGGATGACAAGGGCATGGGTCATTGTGATGACAAGTGTCATGGAGCATTTTGATGAGACGAGTCCCGGATCATTGTGCTGTCAGGGGTCATGGAGCATTGTTATGACTCTGGTCATGGAGCATTGTGATGAGAGGGGTAATGGAGCATTGTGATGAGAAGGTCACGGAACATAGTGCTGAACATGTTCATGGACTATTGTGATGACAGCTATCATGGAGTATAGTGATGACAACAAAATGGAGCATTGTGATGACAAGGTCCTGTACCATTTTGATGAGAAGACCATGGAGCCTTGAGATGACAAGTCTCATGGAGAATTCTGATGAAAAGCGGCATGGACCATTGTGATTACAGGGGTCTTGGAGCATTGTGATGACAAGGGCCTCGAACATTTTGATGAGAAGACCATGGAGCATTCTGATGACATGCGTCTTGGAGCTTTGTGATGACAAGTGAATGGAGCATTGTGATTTCAGTGGTCTTGGAGCATTGTGATGAAAAGGGCTCGTATCATTGTGATGAAAAAGGCATGGAGCCTTGTCGTGACAGGGTTCAAGGAGCATACTGATGACAATTGTCAGGGAGCATTGTGATGACAAGTGTATTGAGCATTGTGATAACAAAGGACATGGAGCATTGTGATGAGAAGGCCATGGATAATTGTGATGACGAGCATCATGGGACGTTGTGATGAAAACTGTTATGGAACATTTTGATCAGAAAGGTTTGGAGCATTGTGATGACAGAAGTCATGGAGCATTCTAATTTCATTGTGATGACATAGCATGAAGCATTATGATGATGGGCATGGTGCATTGTGATGACATGGTTCATGCAGCATTGAGATGAAAAGTGGCATGGAACATTGTTCTTACAGTGATCTTGGAGCATTGTGATGAAAAGGGCATGGAGCATTGTGATGAGAAGTCCATGGAGCATTCTGATGACATGCGTCATGGAGTTTTGTGATGATAAGGCCTTAGAACATTGTGATATCAGGGGTCATGGAGCATTGTTATGACAGGGGTAAAGGAGCATTGTGATGACAAGGGCATGGAGCATTGGTCTGAACAAGTTCATGGATTATTGTGATGAGGGTGGGCATGGAGCATTGTGATCACAAGGGAAAGGAACACTGATGCATGGTTTATGGAGGATTGTAATGACAAGGGCATGGAGCAATGTGATGAGAAGTGCATCGAACATTGTGATGACAAGTGTCATGGAACTTCGGAATGACAAGGGCATGGAGCAATGTGATGAGAGTTTTCATGGAGCATTGTGAGGACAATGGCATGGAGCACTGTGATGCCAAGGGTCATGGAGCTTTGTGATGAGAGTGTCATGGAGCATTTTGATGAGAAGGGTGTGGTGCATTGTAAGGAGAAGGGCAGGGAGCATTGTGACGGCAGGGTCATGGAGCAATTTGATGAAAAGTGTCATGGAACATTTTGATGAGAGTTGTTATGGAACATTGTGATGTCAGGGGTCATGGAGCATTGTGATGATAAGGCATGTAGCATTGTGATGACCGGGGTCATGGAACATAGTGATGACAGAGGTGAGGGAGTATTGTGATGACTAGTGATGGAACATGGTGATATCAGTGGTGAGAGAGCATTTTGATAAGAAGTGCTTGGAGCATTGAGAAGACAAGGTTTATTGAGCATGGTGTTGAAAAGGTAGTGGAGCCCTGTGATGACAAGCACATGGCGCATTGTGATGACAAGGTCATGGATCAATGTGGTGATCATCGCATGGAGTATTGTGATGACAAGGAACTCGGAGCATTGTGCTGACAAAGGCACGGAGCATTGTGATTACAATGGTCACAGGGCATTGTGATGAAAAGTTCATGGAGCATTGTGGTGACAAAGGTCACAGAGCCTTGTGATGACAAGGGCATGGAGCAGTGTGATGACAAATGTCATGAAGCATGGTGATGACTGGAGTCAAGGAGCATTGTGATGACAAGGGCATGGAGAATTTTGATGACAGGGGCATGGAACATTGGTCTGACAAGTTTCATGGATTATTGGGATGACAAGGGGCATGGTGCATTGTGATGAAAAGGGCATGGAACATTGTGAGGAGATATGTCATGGTCCTTTGTGATGGCAATGGCATGGAGCATTGTGATGCCAAGTTTCACGGAGGATTATGATGACAAATGTAATGGGGTATTGTGATGACAAGGGCTTGGAGCATTGTGATGACAAGTGCATGGAGCATTCTGATGACAAAGGCCTTTGAGAATTTTGATGACAATGTCATGAAGCATTGTGATGACCAGCGCATGGAGCTTTCTATGACAGGGGTGATGGAGAATTGTGATGACAAGTGCATGGAGAATTGTGATGTCAAGAGCATGTAACATTGTTATGAAAAGTGTCATGGAGCATTGTGATGACAAGGACGGGGAGAATTGTGAGGACAAGGGACATGGAGCATTGTGATGACCATTGCATGGAGCATTGTGATCGCAAGACCGTGGAGTATTGTGATAAGAAGACCATGGATAATTGTGATGACAAACCTCATGGAGCACTGTAATGACAAGGGGAATGGAGCATTGTGATGACAGTTGTCTTGGAACATAGTGATGACAAGTGTCATGGAGAATTGTGATGACAAGGGTCTTGGAGCATTCTGATGACAAGCTTGTGGAGTTTTGTGATGACAATGGCATGGAGCATTGTGATGAAAAGGGCATGGAGCATTGTGATGAAAAAGGCATGGAGCCTTTTCATGACAGGGTTCAAGGAGCTTTGTGACGACAAGTGTCAGGGAGCATTGAGATGACAAGTGTATTGAGCATTGTGATGACAAAGGTCATGGAGCATTGTGATGGCAGGCATCCTGGAGTATTGTGATATCAAGTGTTATGGAACATTGTGATCACAAGGGTTTGGAGCATGGTGATGACAGATTTCGTGGATCATTTTGATTTCAAGGATCATGGAGCATTTTGATGAAAAGGGCATGGAGCATTTTGATCCCAAGGGTCATGGAGGATTTTGAAGACAATGGTAATGGAGTATTGTGATGACAAGCACATGGAGTATTGTGATGACACGGTCATGTAGCATTTTTCTGAAAAACGCATGGAGCATTTTGATGACAAGCGTCATGGAGCACTGTGATGACAAGCTCACGGAGCATTGTGATTACAGAGGTCACGGAGCATTGGGATGAAAAGGGCATGGATCATTTGGATGACAAGGGACATGGAGGTTTTTGATGCCAAGAGTCTGGGATGATTGTGTTGTCAGGGGTCATGGAGCATTGTGATGACAAGGGTAATGGAGCATTGTGATGAGAATTTCATGGATCATTGGGCTGAACATGTTCATGGAGTATTGTGATGACAGGGGTCATGGAACATTGTGTTGACAAGGTCTTGGAGCATTTTGATGAGAAGACCATGGAGCCTTGTGATGACAAGTCTCATGGAGCATTCTGATGAAAAGGGGCATGGATCATTGTGATTACAGGGTTCTTGGAGCATTTTGATTACAAGGGCATGGAACATTGTGATGATAAGGCCATGGAGCATCCTGATGACATGTGTCATGGAGCTTGGTGATGACAAGGGCATGGAGCATTTTGATTACAGGGGGCTTGGCGCATTGTGATGAAAAGGGCATGTATCATTGTGATGAAAAAGGCATGGAGCTTTGTCATGCAAGTGTTCAAGGAGCATACTGACGAAAAGTGTCAGGGAGCATTGTGATGACAAGTGTATTGAACATTGTGATGAAAAAGGTCATGGAGCATTGTGATGAGAAGACCATGTTTAATTGTGATGACAACCGTCATGGGGCATTGTGATGACAACTGTTATGGAACATTGTGATCTCAAGGGTTTGGAGCATTGTGATGAAAGAGGGCATGGAGCATTTTGATTTCAAGTAGGATGGAGCATTGTGATGAAAAGGGCATGAAGCAATGTGATCCCAAGTTTCATGGAGGATTGTGATGATAAGCTCATGGAGCATTTTGTTGACATAGTCATGGAGCATTTTGCTGACAAAGGCATGGAGCATTGTGATGACAAGGGTCATGGTGCACTGTGATGACAAGCATCAAGGAGCATTGTGATTACAGAGGTCATGGAACATTGGGATGACAAGCGCATGGATCATTTTGATGAAAAGTGTCATGGAGCATTTTGATGAGAAGAGTCCAGGATCATTTTGTTGTCAGGGTTCATGGAGCGTTGTGATGACAGTGGTCATGGATCATTGTGATGACAGCCTCATGGAGCATTTTGATGAGAAGGTCATGAATCATAGGGCTGAACATGTTCATGGAGTATTGTAATGACAGTGGTCATGGAGCATTGTGATGAGAAGGAAATGGAGCATAGTGATGACAATGTCCTGGAACATTTAGAAGAGAAGACCAGGGAGCCTTTTGATGACAAGTTTCATGGAGCATTCTGATGAAAAGTGGCATGGACCATTGTGATTACAGGTGTCTTGGAGCATTCTGATGACAAGGGCATGGATTAATGTGATAACAGGCATCATGGAGCGTTGTGATAACAGGGGTAATGGAGAATTGTGATGACATGGGTCATGGAGCATTGTGATGAGAAGCCCATGAATAATTGTGATGACGAGCGTCATGGAGCACTGTAATGACAGGTATCATGGAACATTGTGATGACAAGGGCATGGAGCACTGGTGTGAAAAGTTTCATGGATTATTGGGATGAGAGTGGGCATGGAGCATTGTGATGACAAGTACACGGTACACTGTGATACATGGGTCATGTAGGATTGTAATCACAAGGTCATGGAGCATTGTGTTGAGAAGGGCATTGATCATTGTGATGACAAGTGTCATGGATCTTTTTGATGACAAGGGCATGGAGCAATGTGATGAGAGTTTTCATGGAGCATTGGGATGACAATGGCATGGAGCATTGTGATAACAAAGGTCATGGAGCATTTTGTTGACAAGGACGTGCTGCTTTGTGATGAGAAGGGCAGGGAGCATTGCAATGACAGTTTCATGGAGCAATTTGATGAAAAACGTCATGGAACATTTTGATGAAAGGGTTTATGGAAAATTGTGATGTCAGGTGTCATGGAGCATTGTGATGAAAAGAGTCATGGAGCATTTTGATGAGAGGGGTTATGGGACATTGTGATGTCAAGCGTCATGGAGCATTGTGATGATAAGTGTATGTAGCATTGTGATGACAGGGGTCATGGAAAATTTTGATGACAGGGGTGGGGGTGTATTGTGATGACTAGTAATGAAACATTGTGATATCAGTGGTGAGAGAGCATTTTGATGAGGTGTGCATGGAGCACTGTGATGACGAGTTTTATGGAGCATTGTGATGACAAATTTGTGGAACATTGTGAAGACAAGCGCATGGAGCATTGTTGTGAAATGGATCATGGAACATTGTGCTGACAAGCGCATGGAGCATTTTGATTACAAGGGTCATGGGGCATTGTGTTGACAAAGGCATGGAGCATTGTGATGAGCAGGTTTACAGAGCTTTGTGATGGAAATTTCATGGAGAATTGTGGTGACAAGAGTCACAGAGTCTTGTGATGACGAGGGCATGGACCACTGTGATGACAAAGGTCATGAAACATTGTGATGACTGGAGTCACGGAGCATTGTTATGACAGAGGTCATGGAGCATTGTGATGACAATGTTATGTAGCATTGCGATGACAGCTGCATGGAGCATTGGTCTGACATGTTTCATGGATTATTGTGATGACATGGGCATGGCACATTGTTATGACAAGGGCATGGAACATTGTGATGACAAGCTCATGGATTATTGTGAACACATTTGTCAAGGAGCATTTTGATGACACATATCATGGTTCATTGGGATGACAATGGCATGGATCACTGTGATGCCAATTGTCATGGAGGATTTTGATGACAATGGTAATGGAGCATTGTGATGACAAGAGCATGGAACATTGTGATGACGAGGGCCATTGAGAATTTTGATGAGAATGTCGTGAAGCATTGTGATGAAAAGCGGATGGAGTTTGCTATGACAGGTGTCATGGAGCATTGCGATAACAAGTGCATGGAGAATTGTGATGACAAGAGCATGTAACAGTGTGATGAGAAGTGTCATGGAGCATTGTGATGAGAGGGTCATGGAGCAATTTGATGAAAATTGTCATGGATCATTTGATGACAGTTTTAATGGAACATTGTGAGGTCAAGCGTCATGGAGCATTGTGATGAAATGGGTTACGGAGCATTTTGATTACAGGGTTTATGGAACATTGTGATGTCAGGGGTCATGTAGCATTGTGATGATAAGGGCATGTAGCATTGTGATGGCAGGGGTCATGGAACATTTTGATGACAGGGGTGAGGGAATGTTGTGATGACTAGTGATGGAACATTGTGATATCAGTGGTGAGAGTGTATTTTGATGGGAAGTGCATGGAGCATTGTGATGACAAAGTTTATGGAGCATTGTGATGACAAGCTTGTGGAGCATTGTGAGGACAAGCACATGGCGCATTGTGATGACATGGGTGAAGGAGCATTGTGATGAAAAGGGCATTGAGCATTGTGATGAAATGTCATGGATTATTGTGAAGAGAGTTGTCAGGGATAATTGTGATGACATATGTCATGGTTTATTGTGATGAAAATGGCATGGAGCATTGTGATGCCAAGTGTCATGGAGGATTGTGATGACAAAGATAATGGAGCATTGTGATGACAAGGGCTTGGAGCATTGTGGTGATAAGTGTCATGGAGCATTGTGATGACAATGGCATGGAGTATTGTGATGGCATGCATCATGGAGCGTTGTGATGACAAGAGTTATGGAAAATTGTGATCGTAAGTGTGTGGAACATTGTGATAAAAAAAGCATGGAGCACTGTGATGACAAGCGTCACGAAGCATTGTGATTATAGGGGTCATGGAGTAGTGGGATGACAAGGGCATGGATCATTGTGATGCCAAGTGTCATGGAGCATTTTGATGACAAGAGTCCCGGATCATTGTGTTGTTAGGGTTCATCGAGCATTGTGATGACCATGGTCCTGGATCATTGTGATGACAGGTGTCATGGAGCATTGTAATAGGAAGGTCATGGAGCATTGGGCTTAATATATTCATGGAGTATTGTGATGAGAGGGGTAATGGAACATTGTGATGACAAGTGAATAGAGCATTGTGATGACTAGTTCCTGGAGCATTGTGTTGAGAAGTCCACGGAGCCTTGTGATGACAAGTGCCATGGAGCATTCTGATGAAACGGGGCATGGAGCATTGTGATTACAGGGGTCTTGGAGCATCGTAATGACAAAGGCATGGAGCATTGTGATGAGAAGTCCATGGAGCATTCTGATGACATGCGTCATGGAGCTTTGTGATGACAAGGGCATGGAGCATTGCGATTACAGGGTTCATGGAGCATTGTGATGGAAAGGGCATGGATCATTGTGATGAAAAAGGCATGGAGCCGTGTCATGACAGGGTTCAAGGAGCATAGTGACGACAAGTGTCATGGAGCATTCGGATGACAGCTGTATTGAGCATTGGATGACAAAAGTCATGGAGCATTGTGATGATAAGACCATGGATAATTCTGATGACGAGCGTCATTGGGCATTGTGATGACAAGTGTTATGGAACATTGTGATCACAAGGGTTTGGAGCATTGTGATGACAGAAGTCATGGAGGATTTTGATTTCATTGTGGTGACAATAGTATGAAGCATTATGATGATGGTCATGGTGCATTTTGATGACAGGCTTCATGGAGCATTGAGCTGAAAAGGGGCATGGATCATTGTGATTACATGGGTTTTGGAGCATTGTGTTGACAAGGGCATGGGGCATTGTGATGAGAAGGCCATGGAGCATTCTCATGACATGCATCATGGAACTTTGTGATGACAAGGGCATGGAGCATTGTGATTACAGGGTGCTTGGAGCATTGTTATGACAAGGGTCATGGAGCCTTGTGATGACAAGGCCGTGGAAAATTGTGATGGCAGGTGTTATGGAGCGTTGTTATGACAGGGGTAATGGAGCATTGTGATGTCAAGCGCATGGAGCTTGCTATGACAGCGGTCATGGAGCAATGTGATGACAAGTGCATGGACAATTGTGATGACAATATCATGTAACAGTGTGATGAGAAGTTTCCAGGAGCATTGTGATGACAAGGACGTGGAGAATTGTGATGACAATTGACATGGATCATTTTGATGAACAGGGCATGGACCGTTGTGATGGCAAGACCATGGAGCATTGTGAAGAGAAAACCATGGATAATTGTGATGACATGCGTCATGGAGCACTGTAATGACAAGGGGCATGTAGCATTGTGAGGGCAGGGGTCATGGAGCATTGTGATGACAAGGGTGATGGAGCATTCTCATGACAACTTGTGGAGTACTGTGATGACAATGGCATGGAGCATTGTGATGAAAAAGGCAAGAAGATTTCTGATGAAAAAGGCATGGGTCCTTTTCATGACAGGGTTCAAGGAGCATTCTGATGACAAGTGTCACGGAGCATTGTGATGACAAGTTTATTGAGCATTGTGATGACAAAGGTCATGGAACAATTTGATGATAAGACCATGGATAATTGTGATGACGAGCGTCTTTGGGCATTGTGATGAAAAGTCTTATGGGACATTGTGATCACAAGATTTTGGAACATTGTGATGACAGAGGTCATGGATCATTTTGACTTCAAGGAACATGGAGCATTATGATGACAAGGACATGAAGCAGTGTGATCCTGATGTTCATGGAGGATTGTGATGATAATGGTATTGGAGTATTGTGAGGACAAGCGTATGGAGCATTGTGATCACAAGGTCATGTAGCATTTTGCTGACAAAGGCTTAGAGAATGGTAATAACAATTGTCATGGAGCACTGTGATGATAAAAGTCATGGAGCATTGGAATGACAAGGGCATGGATCATTGTGATGACAGGGGTCATGGAACATTTTGATGACGAGGGTTCCTGATCATTGTGTTGTTATGGGTTATGGAGCACTGTGTTGACAGTGGTCATGGAGCATTGCGATTATAGGTGTCATGGAGCATTGTGACTGAAAGGTCAGGGAGCATTGGGCAGAAAATGTTCATGGAGTATTGTGATGAGAGGGGTCATGGAGCATCGTTATGACATGGGAATGGAGCATTGTGATGACAGGGTCCTGGGGCATTGTGATGAGGATACCATGGAGCCTTGTGATGACAATTCTCATGGAGCATTGAGGTGAAAAGGGGAATGGATCATTGTGATTACAGGAGTCTTGGAGCACTGTGAAGACGAGGGCAATGAGCATTGTGATGAGAAGGCCACGGAGCATTCTAATGACATGTGTCATGAAGTTTTGTGATGACAAAGGCATGGAGCATTGTGATTACAGGGATCTTGGAGAATTGTGATGAAAAGTGCATGGATCATTGTGATGAAAAAGGCATGGAGCCTTGTCATGACTGGGTTCAAGGAGCATACTGATTACAAGTGTCAGGGAGCATTGTGATAACAAGTGCATTGAGCATTGTAATGACAAACGTCATGGAGCATTGTGATGAGAAGACCATGGAAAATTGTGATGATTATTGTCAAGGGACGTTGTGATGACAAGGGTTATGGAACATTGTGATCTCAAGGGTTTAGAGGATTGTGTTGACAGTGGTCATGGATCATTTTGATTTCCTTGTGATGACAATAGCATGAAGCGTTATAATGATGGGCATGGTGCATTGTGACGACAGGATCCATGTAGCATTGAGAAGAAAAGGGGCATGGAGTATTGTGATTACAGGGGTTTTACAGGATTATGATGACAAGGGCATGTAGCATTATGATTACATGGGTCTGGGAGCATTGTGATGACAAGGGTCATTGAGCCTTGTGATGACAAGGCCGTGGAATATTGTGATGGTAGGGGTCATGGAGCATTGTTATGAGAGTGGTAATGGAGCATTGTAATGACATGGACATGGAGCATTGGTCTGAAAAATTTCATGGATTATTGAGATGCGAGTGGGCATGGAGCATTGTGATGACAAGGGCACAAAACACTATGATACATGGGTCATGGATATTTTTAATGACAAGGGCAGGGAGCATTGTGATGAGAAGAGCATTGAACATTCTGATGACAAGCGTCATGGAGATTTTTGATGACAAGTGCATGGAGCAATGTGATGAGAGTGTTTATGGAGCATTGTGATGAAAATGGCATGGAGCATTGTGATGCCAAGGTTCATGGAGTTTTGTCATTACAGAGGTCATGGAGCATTTTGATGACAAGGACATGGTGCTTTATGATGAGAAGGGCAGGGAGCATTGTGATGACAGGTCATTGAGCAAGTTGATGAAAATTGTCATGGAACATTTTGATCACGGATTTATGGAACACTGTGATGTCAGGGGTCATGAAGCATTGTGAAGAAAAGGGTCATGCAGATTTTGATGACAGGGGTCATGGACCATTGTGATGTCAGGGGTCACAGAGACTTGTGATCATAAGGGCATGTAGCATTGTGATGACAGGGGTCATGGAACATTGTGAAGATAGGGGTGAGGGAGTATTCTGATGACTAGTAATGGAACATTGTGATATCAGTGGTGAGAGAGCATTTAGATGAGAAGTCGATGGAGCATTGTGATGACAAGGCTTATGGAGCATTGTGAAGACATGGTTGTGGAGCATTGTGATAACTAGTGCATGGTGCATTGTGATGACATGGGTCAAGGAGCATTGTGCTGACAAGCGCATTGAGCGTTGGGCTGACAATGGCATGGAGCATTGTGATGACAACGGTCAGAGAGCATTTTGATGAAATGTTCATGGAGCTTTGTTGAGACAAAGGTCACAGAGCCTTGTGATGAAGAGAGCATGGACCATTGTGATGACAAAGATCATGAAGCAATTTGATGACTGGAGTCATGGAGATTTGTGATGGCACGGGTCATGGAGAATGGTGATGACAAGGGCATGGAGCATTGTCATGAGAAGGTCATGGAGTACTGTGAATACAGGTGTCAGGGAGCATTGTGATGACATATGTCATGGTCCACGGTGATGACAATGTCATGGAGCATTGTGTTGTCATGTGTCATGGAGGATTATGATCACAAAGGTAATGGACCATTGTCGTGACAAGGGCTTGGAGCATTGTGATGACAAGGGTCATGGAGCATTATGATGACAAGGGCCATTGAGAATTTTAATGACATGTTCGTGAAGCATTGTGATGACAAGCACATGGAGTTTGCTATGACAGTTGTCAAGGAGCATTGCGATGACAAATGCATGGAGAAATGTGATGACAAGAGCATGCAAATTGTGATTAGAAGTGTCATGGAACATTGTGATGACAAGGGACATGCAGCATTGTGATGACTAGGGCATGGATCATTGTGATGGCAAGACCGTGGAGCATTGTGATGAGAAGACCATGGATAATTGTGATGACGAGCGTCATGGACCACTGTAATGAAAAGGGGCATTGAGCATTGTGAGGACAGGTGTCAAGGAGCATTGTGATGACAGGGGTCATGGAGCATTGTGATGACAAGGGTCATGGAGCATTCTGATGACAAGTTTGTGGAGTATTGTGATGACAATGGCTTGGAGCATTGTGATGAAAAGGGCAACGATCATTGTGATGAAAAAGGCATGGAGCATTTTCATGAAAGGTTTCAAGGAGTATTCTGATGACAAGCGTCACGGAGCTTTGTGATGACAAGTGTATTTAACATTGTTATGACAAAGCTCATGGAGCATTGTGAAGAGAGTCAACATGGAGCGTTGCGATGACACGTGTTATGGAAGGCTGTGATTACAAAGTTTAGGAGCATTATGATGACAGAAGTCATGTATCATTTTGACTTCAAGGAGCATGGAACATTGTAATGACAAGGGCATGAAGAAATGTGATCCCAAGGTTCATGGTGGAATGTGATGACAATGGTAATGGAGAATTGTGATGACCAGTGCATGGAGCATTGTAATGACAAGGTCATGTAGAATTTTGCTGACAAAGGCATGGAGCATTGTGATGACAAATGTCATGGAGCACTGTGATGACAAGCATCACAGAGCATTGTGATTACAGGGGTCATGGAACATTGGGATTACAAATGCATGGATCATTGTGATGAGAAGTGTCATGGAGCATTTTAATTACAAGAGTCAAAGATCATTTTGTTTTCAGGGTTCATGGAGCGTTGTGATGACAGGGGTCATGGAGCATTGTGATGATAGGGGTCATGGAACATTGTGATACGAAGGTCATGGATCATTGGGCTGAAAATATTCATGGAGTATTGTGATGACGAGCGTCATGGAGCACTGTAATGACAAGGGGCATGGAGCATTGTGATGACAGGTGTCATGGAACATTGTGATGACCGGGGTCATGGAACACTGTGATGACAATGGCATGGAACATTGTGAAGAAAAGCGCATGGAGCATTGTGATGAAAAAGGCATGGAGTATTGTGATGACAGGCATCATGGAGCGTTGTGATGACAAGTGTTATGGAACACTGTGATCACAAGGCTTTGGAGCATTGTGATGACAGAGGTCATGGAGTATTTTGATATCAAGGAGCATTGAACATTTTGATCACAAGAGCATGAAGCGATGTGATCAGAAGTTTCATGGAGGATTGTGATGACAAGTGAATGGAGCATTTTGTTGACAAAGGCATGGAGCATTGTGATGACAAGGGTCATGGAGCACTGTGATGACATGCTTTATGTAGCATTGTGATTACAGGTGTCATGGAACATTGGGATGACAAGGGAGTGGATCATTGGGATGACAATTGTCATGAAGCCTTTTGATGACAATAGTCCCGGATCATTGTGTTTTCAGGGGTCATGAAGCGTTGTGAAAACAGTGTTCATGGAGCATTGTGATGACAGGGGTCATGGAGCATTGTGATGAGAAGGTCATGGATCATTGAGCTGAAAATGTTCACGGAGTATTTTGATGACTGTGGTCATGGAGCACTGTGATGACAAGGGAAAGGGGCAATGTGATGACAAGGTCCTGGAGCATTGTGATGAGAATACCATGGAGCCTTGTGATGACAAGTCTCATGGAGAAATCTGATGAAAAGGGGCATGAAGCATTGTGATTACAGGGGTCTTGGAGCATTGTGATGACAAGGGCATGGAGCATTTGGATGAAAATGCCATGGAGCATTCAGACGACATGCATCATGGAGCTCTGTGATGACATGGGCATGGAGCATTGTGATTAGAGGTGTATTGGAGCATTGTGATGAAAAGGGCATGGATGATTGTGACGAAAACTGCATGGAACCTTGTCATGACAGGGTTCAAGGAGCATACTGATGACAAGTGTGAGGGAGCATTGTGACGACAAGTGTATTGAGCTTTGTGATGACAAAGTTTATGGAGCATTGTGATAAGAAGACCATGGATAATTGTGAGGACGAGCATCATAGAGCGTTGTGATGACAAGGGTTATGGAACATTGTGATCACAAGGGTTTGGAGCATTGTGATGACAGAGGTCATGGAGCATTTTGATTTCATTGTCATGACAATAGCATAAAGCATTTTTATAATGGTCATTATGCATTGTGATGACAGGGTTCATGGAGCATTGAGATGAAATGGGGCATGGAGCATTGTGATTACAAGTGTCTTGGAACATTGTGATGAGAAGTGTCATGGAGCCTTTTGATGACAAGGCCGTGGAATATTGTGATGGCTGGGGTCATGGAGCATTTTTATGACAGGGATAATGGAGCATTGTGATGACAAGGACATGGAGCATTGTTTGGAAATATATCATGGATTACTGAGATGAGAGTGTGCATGGAGCATTGTGATGACTAGGGCAAGGAACACTGTGATACAAGGGTTATGGACGATTGCAATGACAAGGGCATGGAGCATTTTAATCAGAAGGGCATCGATCATTGCGATGACAAGCGTCATGGAGCTTTGTTATGACAAGGGCATGGAGTAATGTGATGAGAGTTTACATGGAGCATTGTGATGACAATGGCATGGAACATTTTGCTGCCAAGGGACATGGAGGGTTTTGATGACAAAAGTAATGGAGCATTTAGATGACAAGTGTGTGGCGCATTGTGATGAGAATGGCAAGGAGCATTGTGATGACAGGGTCATGGAGCAATTTGATGCAAAGAGTCATGGAACATTTTGATGACAGGGGTTATGGATCATTGTGATGTCAGGGGTGAGGGAGTATTGTGATGACTATTGATGGAACATTGTGATATCAGTGGTGATAGAGCATTTTGATGAGAAGTGCATGGAGATTGTGATGATAAAATTTATGGAGCATTGTGATGGCAAATTTGTGGAGATTGTGATGAGAATCGCATGGCACATTGTGATTACATGTGTCATGGAGCATTGTGCTGACAAGCGCATGGAGCATTGTGAGGACAAGGGTCATGGAGCATTGTGTTGACAAAGGCATGGAGCATTGTGATGACAAGGGTCACAGAGCTTTGTGACGAAATATTCATGGAGCATTGTGGTGACAAAGATCACAGAGCCTTGTGATGACGAGGGAATGGACCATTGTGATGTCAAAGGTCATGAAGCATTGTGATGACTGGAGTCACAGAGCATTGTGATGACAGGGGTCTTGGATCATTGTGATGACAAGGCCATGGAGGATTGTGATGACAATGTCATGGTTTATTGTGAAGACAGATGTCAGGGAGCATTGTGATGACATATGTCAAGGTCCATTGTGATGGCAATGACATGGAGCATTGTGATGCCAAGTGTCATAAAGGATTTTGATGACAAAGGTAATGGAACATTGTGATGACAAGGGCTGGGAGCATTGTGATGACAAGGGCATGGAGCATTGTGATGACAAGGTCCATTGAGAATTTTGATGACAATGTCGTGAAGCATTGTGATGACAATTGCATGGAGCTTGCTATGACAGGTGTCATGGAGCATTGCAATTACAAATGAATGGAGAATTGCGATGACAAATGCATGTAACATTGTGATGAAAAGTGTCATGAAACATTGTGATGACAAGGACTTAGAGAATTTTGATGTCAAGGGACATGGAGCATTGTGATGGCAAGACCGTGGAACATTGTGATGAGAGACCACGAATAATTGTGATGACGAGAGTCATGGAGCACTGTAATGACAAAGGGTATGGAGCATTGTGATGACAGGTGTCATGGAGCATTGTGATGACAGGGGTCATGGATCATTGTGATGACAACCTTAATCGAGCATTCTGATGACTAGCTGGGGGAGTATTGTTATGACAATGGCATGGAGCATTGTGATGAAAAGGGAATGGAGCATTGTGAAGAAAAAGGCATGGAGTCATTTCATGACAGGGTTCAAGGAGCATTCGGATGACAAGTGTCTGTGAGCAATGTGGTGACAAGTGTATTGAGAATTGTGATGACAAAGGTCCTGAAGGATTGTGATGACAAGGTCATGGAGTATGGTGATGACAGGCATCATGCAGCGTTGTGATGACAAGTGTTATTGAACATTGTGATCACAAGGGTTTGGAGCATTGTGATGACAGAGGTCATGGATCATTTTGATTTCAAGGACCATGGAGCATTGTGATGACAAGGGCATGAAACAATGTGATCCCAAGGTTCATGGAGGATTGTGATGACAATGGTAATGGAGTATTGTGACGACAAGTGCCTAGAACATTGTGATGACAAGGTCATGTAGCATTTTCCTGACAAAGGCATGGAGCATTGGGATGACAAGTGTCACGGAACACTGTGATGACAAGCGACACGGAACATTGTGATTACAGGGAACATGGAGCATTGGGCTAACAAGGGCAAGATCATTGTGCTGACAATGGTCCTGGAGCATTTTGATGAGAAGCGTCCCGGATCATTGTGTTGTCAGGGGTCATGGAGTGATGCGGTGATATTGTTTACGGAGCATTGTGATGACAGGAGTCATGGAGCATCATGATGAGAAGGTCAAGGAGCATTGGGCGGTAAATATTCATGGAGTATTGTGATGACACGGTTCATGGAGCATTGTGATGACTTGGGTCAGAGAGCATTGTGATGAAAAGTTTATGGAGCATTGTGATGACAAAGGTCACAGAGCTTTGTGATGATGAGGGCATGGACCATTGTGATGACAAAGGTCATGAAGCATTGTGTTGACTGGAGTCACAGAGCATTGTGATGATAGTGGTCATGAAGAATTGTGACGAAAAGTTCATGGAGCATTGTGGTGACAACTGTCACAGAGCCTTGTGATGACGAGGGCATGGACCATTGGGATGACAAAGGACATAAATCATTGTGATGACTGGAGTCACGGAGCAATGTGATGACAGGGTTCATGGAACATTTTGATGACAAAGGCATGGAGCATTTTGATGTTAAGGGCATGGAGCATTGGTCTGAGAAGTTTCATGGATTATTGTGATGAGAGTGGGCATGGCACATTGTGATGACAATGGCATGGAGCATTGTGATGACAAGGTCATGGAGTATTGTGAAGACATGTGTCATTTAGCATTGTTTTGACATATGTCATGGTCCATTGTGATGACAATTGGAAGGAGCATTGTGATGCCAGGTGTCATGGTGTATTGTGATGACAAGGGCTAGGAGCATTTTGATGACAAGGGCATGGGGCATTGTGATGACAAGGGCATTGAGAATTTTGATGACAAGCTCGTGAAGCATTTTGTTGCCAAGCGCATGGAGCTTGCTATGAAAAGGGTCATGGGGCATTGCAATGACAAATGCATGAAGGTTGTGATGACAAGAGCATGTAACATTGTGTTGAGAAGTGTCATGGAGAATTGTGATGAGAAGGACCTGGAGAATTGTGATGACAAGGGACTTGGAGCATTGTGATGACCAGGGAATGGAGCATTGTGATGGAAATACTGTGGAGCATGGTGATGAGAAACCCTGGATGATTGTGATGAGGAACCTCATGGAGCGCTGTTATGACAAGGGTCATGGAGCTTTGTGATGACAGGTGTCATGGAGCATTGTGATGACAGGGTTCATGGAGCATTGTGATGACAAGGGACATGGAGAATTCTGATGAAAAGCTTGTGGAGTATTGAGATGAAAATGGCATGGAGCATTTTGATGAAAAGAGCATGGAGCATTGTAATGAAAAAAGCATGGAGCCTTTTCTGACAGGTTTCATGGAGCATTCTGACGACAAATGTCAGGGAATATTCTGATGACAAGTGTATTGAGCATTGTGATTACAATGGTCATGGAGAATTGTGATGACAAGGGGATGGATTACTGTGATGACAGGCATCACGGAGCGTTGTGATGACAAGTGTTATGGAACATTGTGATCACAAGGGTTTGAAGCATTGTGATGACAGAGGTCATGGATGATTTTGATTTCAAGGAGCATGGAACATTGTTATGACAAGGGCATGAAGCAATGTGATCCCAAATTTCATGGAGGATTGTATGACAATGGCATGGAGCATTGTGATGATAACGGCATGGAACATTGTGATGAAAAAGGCATGGAGCCTATTCATTACAGGATTCAAGGAGCATTCTGACGACAAGTGTCAGGGAGCATTGTGATGACAAGTGTATTGAGCAGGGTGATGACAAAGTCATGGAGCATTTTGATGACAATTGCGTGGATTATTGTGATGACAGGCATCATGGAGCATTGTGATGGCAAGTGTTATCAAACATTTTGATCAACGGTTTGGAGCATTGTGATGACAGAGGTCATGGATGATTTTGATTTCAAGGAGCATGGAGCATTGTGATGAGAAGGTCATGAAGCAATGTGATCCCAAGTTTCATGGAAGATAGTGATGACATTGGTAATGGAGTATTTTGATGACAATGATAATGGAGCAATGTGATGACAATTGCAGGGAGCATTGTGATGACAAGGTCATGTAGCGTTTTGTTGAAAAAGGCATGGAGCATCGTGATGACAAATGTCATGCAGCACTGTGATGACAGGTGTCACGGAATATTGTGATTACAGATGTCATGGTGCATTGGGATGACAAGGTCATGGATCATTGTGATGAAAAGGGTGATGGAGCATTTTGATGACTAGAGTCCCATATCATTGTGTTGTCAGGGGTCACAAAGCGTTGTGATGACAGTGGTCATGTAGCATTGTGAAGACAGGTGTCATGTAGCATTGTGATGACAAGGGTCATGAAAATTCTGATGACTAGCTTGTGGAGTGTTGTGATGACAATGGCATGGAGCATTTTGATGAAAAGAGCATAGAGCATTGTGATGAAAAAGGCATGGAGCCTTTTCATGCCAGGTTTCTAGGAGCATTCTGATGACAAGTGTCATGGAGCATTGTGATGACAACTGTATTGAACATTGTGATGACAAAGGACAGGAAGCATTGTGATGACAAGGGCATGGAACATCGTGATGACAGGTACAGGGAGCATTGGTCTGACAAGTTTCATGGATTATTGTGATGACAGTGGGTATGGCACATTGGGATTACAAGGGCATGGATTACTGTGAAGACAGGTGTCAGTTACCATTGTGATGACATATTTCATGGTCCATTGTCATGACAATTGCATGGAGCATTGTGATGTCAGGTGTCATGGAGGACTGTGATGACAAGGGCTTGGAGCATTGTGATGACCAGGGCATGGCGCATTGTCATGGCAAGGCCGTGGAGCATGGTGATGAGAATACCATGGAAAATTGTGATAACAAGCGTTATGGAGCACTGTAATGACAAGGGGCAAGGAGCATTGTGATGACAGGTGTCATGGAGTCTTGTGATGACAGGAGTCATAGAGCATTGTGATGATAAGGTTCATGGAGTATTCTGATTACAAGCTTGTGGAGTATTGTGATGATAATGGCATGGATCAGTGTGATGAAAAGTGCATGGAGCATTGTGATGATAAAGGTTAAGGAGCATTGTGATGACAAGGGCATGGGGTATTGTGATAACAAGCATCATGGAGCATTGTGATGACAAGTGTGATGGAACACTGTGATCACCAGGGTTTGCAGCATTGTGATGACAGAAGTCATGGATGATTTTGATTTCAAGGAGCATGGAGCATTGTTATGACAATGGTAATGGAGGATTGTGATGACAATGGTAATGGAGTATTGTGATGAGAAGTGCAAGGAGCATTGTGCTGACAAAGGCATGGATCATTGTGAAGACTAGGGTCATGGAGCATTGTGATGAAAAGTTCATGGAGCATTTTGGTGACAAATGTCAGTGCCTTGTGATGACGAAGGCATGGTCCATTGTGATGACAATGGTCATGAAGCATTGTGATGCCTGAAGTCACGGAGCATTGTGATGACAGTGGTCATGGAGCATTTTGAGGACAAGGGCATGGAGCATTGTGATGTCAGGGGCATGGAGCATTGTTCTGAAAAGTTTCATGGATTATTGTGATGACAGTGGGCATGGCACATTGGGATTACAAGGGCATGCAGTACTGTGAATACAGGTGTCAGTTAGCATTTTGATGACATATTTCATGGTCCATTGTGATGACAATTGCATGCAGCATTGTGATGATAAGGCGATGGATCATTCTGATGACATGCGTCAAGGAGCTTTGTGATGACAAGGGCATGGAGCATTGTGATTACAGGTGTCTTGGAGCATTGCGATGACAAGGATATGGAGCATTGTGTTGAGAATGCCATGGATCATTCTGATGACATGTGTCATGGAGCTTTGTGATGACAAGGGATTGGAGCATTGTAAATACAGGGTTCTTTGAGCACTGTGATGACAAAGATTATGGAGCCTTGTGATGACATGGGCGTGGAAAACTGTGATGACAAGTGTCCTGGAACATTGTGAATACAGTGGTGTGGAGGACCATTTTGATGATAAGGGGCAATGAACATTGTGATGACAATGACATGAAGCATTATGATGATGGATATGGAGCATCGTGATTACAGTGTTATTGGAGCATTTTGATGAAAAGGGTCATGGAGCATTGTGATGAGAATGGCACGGAACATTTTGACACATGGTTCATGGAACATTGCAATGACAGGTCATGGAGCATTGTGATGAGGGCATTGAGCATTGTGGTGATAAGAGTCATGGAGCTTTGTGATGACAATGGCATGGAACAATGTGATGAGAGTGGTCATGGAGCATTTTTATGAGAATGGCATGGAGCATTTTGATGACAAGGGCATTGATCAATGTGATGAAACAGGCATGGTGCCTTGTCATGACAGGGCTCAAGGAGCATTCGGACAAAAAGTGTCATGGAACATTGTGATGACAAGTGTATTGTGCATTGTGATGACAAAGTTCAGAGAGCATTGTGATGACAAGTGCATGAAGAAATGTGATCCCAAGATTCATGGAGGATTGTGATAACAATGGTAATGGAGGTTTGTGATGACAATAATAATGCTGTATTGTGATGACAAGCATCATGAAGCATTGTGATGACAAGTGTTATGGAACATTGTGATCACAAGGGTTTGGAGCATTGTGATGACAGAGGTCATGGATCATTTTGATTTCAAGGAGCATGGAGCATTGTGATGACAAAGGTAATGGAGCATTCTGATGTCAAGCTTGTGGAGTATTGTTATGACAATGACATGGAGCATTGTGAAGAAGAGGGAATGGAGCATTGTGAAGAAACTGGCATGGAGACTTTTCGTGAAAGGTTTCAAGGAGCATTCTGACGACAAGTGTCAGTGAGAATTGTGATGACAAGTGTACTGAGCATTGAGATGAAAAAGGTCATGAAGCATTGTGATGATAAGGTCATGGAGTATGGTGATGACAGGCATCATGCAGCATTGTGATGACAAGTGTTATTGAACATTGTGATCACAAGGGTTTGGAGCATTGTGATGACAGAGGTCATGAATCATATTGATTCCAAGGAACATAGAGCATTATGATGAAAAGCACATGGAGAATTGTGATGACAAGGTCATGTAGCATTTTCCTGACAAAGGAATGGAGAATTGTGATGACAAGGGTCACGGAGCACTGTGATGACAAGCGACACGGGGCATTGTGAATACATGGGTCATGGATCATGGGGCTGAAAAGGGCAAGATCATGGTGATGACAAGGGTCCTGGAACATTTTGATGAAAATCGTCCTGGATCATTGTGTTGTCAGGGGTCATGGAGCGATGTGATGACATTGGTTATGGAACATTGTGACGACAAGAGTCACGAGCATTATGATGAGAAGGTGATGGAGCATTGGGCTGAAAATATTCATGGAGTATTGTGATAACAGGTTTCTTGGAGCATTGTGATGACAAGGGAATGGAGCATTGTGATGAGAAGGGCATGGAGCAATGTGATGAGAGGGTTCATGGAGCATTGTGATGACAAGTTCATGGAGTATTCTGAAGACAGGTGTTAGTTAGCATTGTTTTGACATATGTCATGGTCCATTGTGATGACAATTGCATGAAACATTGTGATGCCAGGTGTCGTGGAGGATTGTGATGACAAGTGCTTGGAGCATTGTGATGACAATGGCATGGAGCATTGTGACGATAAGGGACATTGAGAATTTGATGACAAGGTCGTGAAGCATTGTGATGTCAGTCGTATGGAGTTTGCTATGAGAAGTGTCATGGAGCATTGCGATGACAAGTGCATGGAGAATAGTTATGACAAAAGCATGTAACGTTGTGATAGTAAGTGTCATGGAGCATTGTGATGACAAGGACCTGGAGATTTGTGATGACAAAGGACTTGGAGCATTGTGATGACCAGGGCATGGAGCACTGTGATGGCAATACTGTGGAACATGGTGATGAGAAACCATGGATGATGGTGATGATTAGACTCATGGAGCACTGTACTGACAAGGGCACGGAACATTGTGATGACATGTGTCATGGAGAATTGTGATGACAGGAGTCATGTAGCTTTCTGATGTCAAGCTTTTGGAGTATTGTGATGTCAAGGATATGGAGCATTGTGATGAAAAGAGCATGGAGCATTGTAATGAAAAAGGCATGAAGGCTTTTCATGAGAGGATGCAAGGAGCACTCTGACGACAAATGTCAGGGATCATTGTGATGACAAAGTCATGGAGCATTTTGATGACCAGGGCATGGAGTATTGTGATGACAGGCATCATGGAGTGTTGTGATGACAAGTGTTAAGGAACATTGTGATCAACGGTTTGGATCATTGGATGAGAGAGTTCATGGATGATTTTGAGTTCAAGGAACATGGAGCATTGTGATGACAAGGGCATGAAGCAATGTGATCCCAAGTTTCATGGAGGATTGTGATGACAATGGTAATGGAGTATTTAAATGACAATGATAATGGAGCATTGAGATGACAATCACAATGAGAATTGTGATGACAAGGGTATGAAGCAATGTGATCCCAAGGTTCATGGGGGATTGTTTGACAATGGCATGGAGCATTGTGATGAAAAGGGCATGGAGTATTGTGATGAAAAAGGCATGGAGCCTTTTCATGACAAGATTCAAGGAGCATTCTGAAGACAAGTGTCAGGGAGCATTGTGATGGCAGTGTATTGAGCATTGTGATGACAAAGTCATGGAGCACTTTGATGACAAGGGCATGGAGTATTGTGATGACAGACATCATGGAACATTGTGATGACAAGTGTTATGGAACACTGTGATCAAGGCTTTGGAGCATTGTGATGACAGAGGTCATGGATCATTTCGATTTCAGGTGCATGGAGCATTGTGATGACAAGGGGATGAAGCAATGTGATACCAAGTTTCATGGAGGATTGTGATGACAATGGTAATGGAGCATTGTGATGACAAGGTCATGTAGCATTTTGCTGAAAAAAGCATGGAACATCGTGATGACATGTGTCATGGAACACTGTGATGACATGCATCACGGAACATTGTGATTACAGGTGTCATGGAGCATTGGGATGACAAGGGCATGGACCATTTGATGACAGGAGTCCTGAATCATTGTGTTGTCAGGGGTCATGAAGCATTGTGATGACTGTGGTCATGTAGAATTGTGAAGCCTGGGGTCATGTAGCATTGTGATGACAAGGGTCATGGAGCATCCTGATGACAAGCTTGTGGAGTATTGTGATGGCAATGGAAAGGAGCATTGTGATGGAAACTGTATAGAGCATTGTGAAGAAAAATGCGTGGAACCTTTTCGGGACAGTGTTCAAGGATCATTGTGATGACAAGAGTCAGGGAGCATTGTGATGACAACTGTATTGAGCCTTGTGATGATAAAAGTCAGGAAGCATTGTGATGACAAATGCATGGAACATTGTGATGACTGGGACATGGAGCATTGTTCTGACAAGTTTCATGGATTATTGTGATGACAGTGGGCATGGCTCATTTTGATGACAAGGGCATGGAGCTTTGTGATGACAAGGTCATGGACTATTGTGAAGACAGGTGTCATTTAGCATTGTGATGACATATGTAATGGTCCATTGTGATGACAATTGCATGAAGCATTGTGATGCCAGGTGTCATGGAGTATTGTGATGACAAAGGCTTGGAGCATTGTGATGACAAGCACAGGGAGCATTGTGATGACATGTTCATGTAGCATTTTGCTGACAAAAGAATGAAGAATGGTGATTACAAGGGTCACGGTGCACTCTGATGACAAGCGTCACGGAGCTTTGTGATTACAGGGCTCATGGCGCATTGGGCTGACTAGGGCAAGGATAATTGTGATGACAAGGGTCATGGAACTTTCTGATAAAAAGAGTCTCGGATCATTGTGTTGTCAAGGGTCATGGAGCGTTGTGATGACAGTAGTTATGGATCATTGTCACGACAGGGGTCATTAAGCATTATGATGAGAAGGTCATGGAACATTGAGCTGAAAATATTCATGCAGTATTGTGATGACAGGTGTCATGGAGCATTGTGAATACAATGGAATGGAACATGTTGATGACAAGGGCCTGGAGAATTGTGGTGAGAAGACCATGAAGCTTTGTGATGACAAGGGCATGGAACAATGTGATTAGAGGGTTCATGGAGCATTGAGATGACAATGGCCTGGAGCATTGTGATGCCAAAGGCTAGGGAGCTTTGTGATGACAAAGGTCATGGAGCATTTTGATGACAAGGGCATGGTGCATTGTTATGAGAAGGACAGGGAGCATTGTGACAGGGCCATGGAGCAATTTGATGAAAAGGGTCATGGAATATTTTGATGACAGTGGTTATGGAACATTGTGATGTCAGGGGACATGGAGAATTGAGATGAAATAGGTCATGGAACATTTTGATGACAGGGGTTATGGAACATTGTGATGTCAGGGGTCATGGAGCATTGTGATGATAAGGCCATGTAGCATTGTGATGACAGTGGTCATAGAACATTGTAATGACAGGGATGAGGGAGTATTGTGATGACGAGTCATGGAACATCGTGAGATCTGTGGTGAGAGAGCATTTTGATGAGAAGTGCATGCAGCATTGTGATGAAAAGGTTCATGGAACATTGTGATGACAAGTTTGTGGAGCATGGTGATGACAACCACATGGTGCATTGTGATGACATATGACATGAAGCATTGTGCTGACAAGCTCATGGAGCTTTGTGATGACTAGGGTCATGGAGGATTGTGCTGACAATGGCATGGAGCATTGTGATGGCAAGTGTCATGAAGCATTGTGATGACTGGAGTCACGGATCATTGTGATGACAGGAGTCATGGAGCATGTGATGAAAATTTCATGGAGCATTGTGGTGACACAGGTCACAGAGCCTTGTGATGACGAAGGCAGGGACCCTTGTGATGACAAAGGTCATGAAGCATTTTGATGACTGGAGTCAGGTTGCATTGTGATGACAGGGGTCATGGAGCATTTTGTTGACAAGGGCATCGAGCATTGTGATGAGTGGGGCATGGAGCATTGGTCTGACAAGTTTCATGGATTATTGTGATGACAGTGGACATGGCACATTGGGATTACCAGGGCATGGAGTACTGTGAAGACATGTGTCATTAAGCATTGTGATAACATATTTCATGGTCCATTGCGATGACAATTGCATGGAGCATTGTGATGTCAGGGGTCATGGAGGATTGTGATGAGAAGGGCTTGGAGCATTGTGATGACCATGGCATGGAACATTGTGATGGCAAAACCGTGGAGCATGTTGATGAGTATACCATGGAAAATTGTGATGACGAGCATCATGGAGCACTGTAATGACAAGGGGAAAGGAGCATTGTGATGACAGGTGGCAAGGAGCATTGTGATGAAAAGTGCATGCAGCCTTGTATTGGAAAAGGCATGGAGTCTTTCATGACAGGGTTCATGGAGCATACTGACGACAAGTGTCAAGGAGCCTTGTGATGACAAGTGTATTGAGCATTGTGATGATAAGTGTCATGGAACATTTTGATGACAAGGTCATGGAGTATTGTGATGACAGGCATCATGGAGCTTTGTGATGACAAGTGTTATGGAACATTGTGATGACAAGGGTTTGGAGCATTGTGATGATAGAGGTTGTGGATCATTTTGATTACAAGGAGCATGGAGCATTGTGATGACAAGGGCATGAAACAATGTGATTCCAAGGCTCATGGAGGATTGTGATGACAATGGTAATGTAGGATTGTGATGGCAATGGTAATGGAGTGTTGTGATGACAAGCTCATGGAGCATTTTGCTGACAAAGGCATGGAGCTTTGTGATGACAGTGGTCATGGAGCATTGTGATGAAAATTTCATGGAGCATTGTGGTGACAAAGATCACAAAACCTTGTGATGACGGGGGTATGGACCACTGTGATGACAAAGTTCATGAAGCGTTTGATGACTGGAGTCACGGAGCATTTTGTTGACAGGAGTCATGGAGCTTTGTGATGAAAAAGGTCATGGAGCATTTTGATGACAGGGGCGTGGTGCATTGTGATGAGTAGGGCAGGGAGTATTGTGGTCACAGTGTCATGGAGCAATTTGATGAAAAGTGTCATGGAACATTTTGATGACAGTGGTTATGGAACATTGTGATGTCAGGGGTCATGCAGAATTGTGATGCAAAGGGTCATGGAACATTTTGATGACAGGATAATGGAACATTTTGATGTCATGGGTCATGGAGTATTGTGATGATAAGTGCATGTAGCATTGTGATGACTGGGGTCATGGAATATTGTGATGACAGTGATGAGGGAGTATTGTGATGACTAGTGATGGAATATTGTGATATCAGTGGTGAGAGAGCATTTTGATGAGAAGTGCATGGAGCATTGTGATGACAAGGTTTATGGAGCATTGTGATGACAGAGGTAAAGGATCCTTTTGATTTCAAGGAGCATGGAGCATTGTGATGACAAGGGCATGAAGCAATGTAATCCCAAGGTTCATGGAGAATTGTGATGACAATGGTAATGGAGGATTGTGATGACAATCGCATGGAGCATTGTGATGACAGGGGCATGGAGCATTGTTCTAACAAGTTTCATGGATTATTGTGATGACAGTGGGCATGGCACATTGGGATTACAAGGGCATGGAGTACTGTGAAGACAGGTTTCAGTTAGCATTGTGATGACATATTTCATGGTCCATTGTGATGACAATTGCATGGAGCATTGTGATGCCAAGTGGCAGATAGGACTGTGATGACAAGGGCTTGGAGCATTGTGATGACCAGGGCATGAAGCATTGTGATGGCATGACCGTGGAGCATGTTGATGAGATGATCATGGATAATTGTTATGACGAGCATTATGGAGCCCTGTAATGACAAGGGGAAAGGAGCATTGTGATGACAGGTGGCATGGAGCATTGTAATGAGAAGCTTGTGGACTATTGTGATGACAATGGCATGGAGCATTGTGATGAACAGTGCATGGAGCATTGTGAAGAAAATGGCATGGAGCCTTTTCTTGACAGGGTTTATGGAGCATTCTGATGAAATGTGTCAAGGAGCATTGTGATGACAAGTGTATTGAGCATTGTAATGATAAATGTCATGGAGCATTGTGAAGAAAAGTTCATGGAGTATTGTGATGACAGGCATTATGGAGCCTCATGATGACAAGTGTATGGAACATTGTGATAACAATGGTTTGGAGCATCGTGATGACAGAGGTCATGGATCATTTTGATTTCAAGGAGCATGGAGCATTGTGATGACAAGGGCATGAAGCAATGTGATCCCAAGGTTCAAGGAGGATTGTGATGACAATGGTAATGGAGGATCGTGATGACAAGCGCATGGAACATTGTGATGGTAAGGTCATGTAGCATTTTGCTGACAAAGGCATGGAGCATTGTGATGAAAAATATCATGGATCACTGTGATGACAAGCATCACGGAGCATTGTGATTATATGGGTGATGGAGCATTGGGCTGAGAAGGGCCAGATCATTGTGATGACAAGTGTCATGGAGCATTTTGATGACAAGAGTCCCTGATCAATGTGTTGTCAGGGGTCATGGAGCAATGAGATGACTGTTGTTATGGAGCATTGTGACAACAAGGTTCATGGTGCATTATGATGAGAAGGTCATGGAGCATTGGTTTGAAAATATTCATGGTGTATTGTTATGACAGTGTTCATGGAGCATTTTGATGACAAGGGAATGGAGCATTGGGATGACAAAGGCATGGAGCAATATGATGGCAGGTTTCATGGAGCATTGTGATGACAATGGCATGGAGTATTGTGATGCAAACGGTCATGGAGTTTTGTGATGAGAAAATCATGGAGCATTTTGATGACAAGGGCATTGTGCAATGTGATGAGAAATGCAGGGATCATTGTGATGACAGTGTCACGGAGTAATTTGATGAAAAGGGCCATGGAACATTTTGATAACAGTGGTTATGGAACATTGTGATGACAAGGGACTTGGAGCATTGTGATGACCAGGGCATGAAGCACTGTGATGGCAATACCGTGGAGCATGGTGATGAAAAACAGTGGATGATTGTGATGACGAGCCTCATGGAGAACTGTAATGACAAGGACATGGAGCATTGTGATGACAGGTGTCATGGAGCACTGTGATGACAGGGGTAATGGAGCATTGTGATGACAAGGTTCATGGAATATTCTGATGACAAGCTTGTGGAGTATTGTGATGACAATGGCATGGAGCATTGTGATGAAAAAGGCATGGAGCCTTTTCATGACAGGGTTCATGGAGCATTTTGACGGCAAGTGTCAGGGAGCATTGTGATGACAAGTGTATTGAGCATTGTGATGACTAAGGTCATGGATCATTGTGAGGAAAAGAGCATGGAGTATTGTGATGACAGGCATCATTGAGCATTGTGATGACAAGTGTTATGGAACATTGTGATCAATGGTTTGGAGCATTGTGAAGACAGATGTCATGGATCGTTTTGATTTCAAGGAGCATGGAGCATTGTGAAGACAAGGGCATGAAGCAATGTGATCCCAAGGTTGATGGAGGATTGTATGACAATGGCATGGAGCATTGTGATGATAACGGCATGGAGCATTGTGATGAAAAAAGCATGGAAGCATTTCATGACAGGTTTCAAGGAGCATTCTGACGACAAGTGTCTGGGAGCATTCTGCTGACAGGTGTATTGAGCATTGTGATGACAAAGTCATGGAGCATTTTGATGACAAGTGCATGGAGTATTGTGATGACAGGCATCATTGAGCATTGTGATGACAAGAGTTATGGAACATTGCAATCAATGGTTTGGAGCATTGTGATGACAGAGGTCATGGATGATTTTGGTTTCAAGGAGCATGGAGTACTGTGATGATAAGGGCATGAAGCAATGTGATCCCAAGTTTCATGAAGGATTGTGATGACAATGGTAATGGAATATTTTGATGACAATGATAATGGAGCATTGTGATGAAAATCGCATGGAGCATCGTGATGACAAGTGTCATGGAACACTGTGACGAGAGGCATCACGGTTCATTGTGATTACAGGTGTCATGGAGCATTGGGATGACAAGGGCATGGATCATTGTGATGACAAGGGTCATGGAGCATTTTGATGACCAGAGTCCCAGATCATTCTGTTGTCAGGGGTCATGAAGCGTTGTGATGACAGTGGTCATGTAGAATTATCAAGACTGGTGTCATGTAGCATTGTGATGACAAAGGTCATGGAGCATTCTGATGACAAGCTTGTGGAGTATTGTGATGACAATGGCATGGAGAATTGTGATGAAAAGGGTATGGAGCATTTTGAAGAAAAAGGCATGGAGCCTTTTCATGATAGGGTTCAAGGAGCATTCTGATGACAAGTGTCATGGAGCACTGTGTTGAGAACTGTATTGAGCATTGTGATGACAAAGGACATGAAGCATTGTGATGACAAGTGTATGGAGCATTGTGATGACTGGGATATGGAACATTGGTCTGACAAGTTTCATGGATTATTTGATGGCATTGGGCATGGCTCATTTTGATGACAAGGGCATGGATCATTGTGATGACAAGGTCATGGAGTATGGTGAAGACAGGTGTCAGTTAGCATTGTGATGATATATGTCAAGGTGCACTATGATGACAATTGCATGGAGCATTGTGATGCCATGGGTCATGGAGTATTGTGATGACAAAGGCTTGGAGCATTGTGAGGAGAAGCACATGGAGCATTGTGATGACAAGGTCATGTAGCATTTTGATGACAAATTCATGGAGAAGTGTGATGACAATGGTCACGGAGCACTGTGATGAAAAGCATCACGGAGCTTTGTGATTACAGGGCTCATGGAGCATTGGACTGACAAGTGCAAGGATAATTGTGATGACAATGGTCATGGAGCATTTTGATGAAAAGAGTCCCGGATCATTGTGTTGTCAGGGGTCATGGGGCGTTGTGATGACAGTGGTTATGGAGCTTTGTCACGACATGTGTCATGGAGCATTATGATGAGAAGGTCATGGAGCATTGGGCTGAAACTGTTCATGGAGTATTGTGATGACAGTTGTCATGGAGCATTGTGAAGCCAAGGGAATGGAACATTCTTATGACAAGACTATGAAGCCTTGTGATGACAAGGGCATGGAGCAATGTGATGAGAGGATTCATGGAACACTCTTATAACACTGGCATGGATCATTGTGATGCCAAAGGTCATGGAGCTTTGTGATGACAAATGTCATGGAGCATTTTGATGACAGGGGCATGGTGCATGTGACGAGTAGGGCAGGGAGTATTTTGGTCACAGGGTCATGGAGAAAGTTGATGAAAAGGGTCATGGAACATTTTGATGACAGTGGTTATGGAACATTTTTGATGTCAGTGGTCATGCAGAATTGTGATGAAAAGGGTCATGGAGTATTTTGATGATGGTTATGGAATATTGTGATGTCATGGGTCATGGTGCATTGTGATGATAAGTGCATGTAGCATTGAGATGACTGGGATCATGGAACATTGTGATGACAGTGGGGAGGAAGTATTGTGATGACTACTGATGGAACATTGTGATATCAGAGGTGAGAGAGCATTTTGAAGAGAAGTGCATGGTGCATTGTGATGACAAGGTTTATGGAGCATTGTGATGACAGAGGTAAAGGATCCTTTTGATTTCAAGGAGCATGGAGCATTGTGATGACAAGGGCATGAAGCAATGTGATTCGAAGGTTCATGGAGGATTGTGATGACAATGGTAATGGACTATTGTGATGACAATGGTAATGGAGTATTGTGATGAGTATCGCATGGAGCATTGTGCTGACAAAGGCATGGAGCATTGTGATGACTGGGGTCATGGAGCATTCTGATGAAAAGTTCATGGAGCATTGTGGTGACAAATGTCACAAAGCCTTGTGATGACGGGGGCATGGACCATTGTGATGACAAAATTCAGGAAGCATTGTGAAGACTGGAGTCATGGAGCATTGTGTTGACAGGGGTCACGGAGCATTGTGATGAAAAGTTCATGGAACATTGTGGTGACAAATGTCACAGAGCCTTCTGATGAGAAAAGCATGGACCATTGTGATGACAAAGGTCATGAAGCATTGTAATGACTGGAGTCAGGGAGCATTGTGATGAGAGGTGTCATGGAGCTTTTTGATGTGAAGGGCATGGAGCATTGTGATGACAGGGTCATGTTGCATTGGTCTGACATGTTTCATGGATTATTGTGATGACAGTGGGCATGGCACTTTGGGATTACAAGGGCATGGAGTACTGTGAAGACATGTGTCAGTTAGCATTGTGATGACATATTTCATGGTCCATTGTGATGACAATTGCATGGAGCATTGTGATGCCAGGTGTCATGGAGGATTGTAATGACAATGGCTTGGAGCATTGTGATGACCAGGGCATGGAGCATTGTGATGGCAAGACAGTGGAGAATGGTGATGAGCAGACCATGGATAATTGTGATGATGAGCGTCATGGAGCACTGTAATGACAAGGGGCATTGAGCATTGTGAGGACAGGGGTCATGGACCATGGTGATGACAGGGGTCATGGAGAATTGTGATGACAAGTGTCATGGAGCATTCTGATGACAAGCTTGTCGAGTATTGTGATGACAATGGCATGGAGCATTGTGATAAAAAGGGCATGGAGCATTGTGATGAAAAAGGCATGGATCCTTTTCATGACACGGTTCAAGGAGCATTTTGACGATAAGAGTCATGGATCATTGTGATGACAAGTGTCTTGAGCATTGTGATGACAATGGTCATGGAACATTGTGATGACAAGGACATGGAATATTGTAATGAAAGGCATCATGGAGCGTTGTGATGACCAGGGTCATGGAGCATTGTAATGACAATGACATGGAGCATTTTGTTGAGAATCCCCTGGAGCATTCTGATGTCATGTGTCATGAAGCATTGTGATGACATATGTCCGTCCATTGTGATGACAATGGCATGGAGCATTGTGATGCCAAGGGTCATGAAGAATTATGATGACAAAGGTAATGGAGCATTGTGATGACAAGGGCTTGGAGCGTTGTGCTGACAACGGCATAGAGCATTGTGATTGCAGAGTCATGGAGCATTGGTCTGAGAAGTTTCATGGATTATTGTGATGACAGTGCGCATGGCACATTCTGATGACAAGGGAATTGAGCACTGTGATGACAAGGTCATGGAGTATTGTGTAGAGAGGTGTCAGGGAGCACTGTGATGACATAACATGGCCCATTGTGATGACAATGTCATGGAGCATTTTGATGCCAAGAGTCATGGAGGATTGTGATGGCAAAGGTAATGGAGCATTGTGATGAAAATGGCTTGGAGGAGTGTGATGACAAACGCATGGAGCATTGTAATGACAGGGTCATGGAGCATTGGTCTGACATGTTTCATGGATTATTGTGATGACAGTCGACATGGTTCATGGTGATGAGAGGGTGATGGACTACTGTGAAGACAGGTGTCAGGGAGCATTGTGATGACATAAGTCATGGTCCATTGTGATGACAAAGGCATGGATAATTGTGATACCAAGTGTCATGAGGGATTGTGATGACAAAGGCAATGGAGCATTGTGTTGAGAAGGGCTTGGAGCATTGTGATGACAAGGTTCATGGAGCATTTTGATTGCAAGTGCATGGAGCATTGTGATGACAAGGGCCAATGAACATTTTAATGACAACATCGTGAAGCATTGTGATGACAAAGTGCTTGGAGCTTGCTATGACAGGGGTCATCGAGCATTGCGATGAGAAGTGCATGGATAATTGTGATGACAAGAGCCTGTAACATTGTGATGACAATTGTCATGGAGCATTGTGATGAAAATGGAATGAAGCATTGTGATGACAATGTCCTGGAGCATCGTGATGAGAGGACCGTTGAGCCTTGTGATGAGATGTCTCATGGAGCTCTTTGATGAAAAGGGGCATGGAGCATTGTGATTACAGGGGTTGGAGCATTGTGATGACAAGGGCATGGAGCATTGTGTTGAGAATGCCATGAATCACTCTGATGATATGCGTCATGGAGCTTTGTGATGACAAGGGCATGGATCATTGTGATGAAAAAGGCATGGAGCCTTGTCATGACTGGTTTCAAGGAGCTTAATGATGACAAGTGTCAGGGAGTATTGTGATGACAAAATTAATGGAACATTGTGAGTAGAAGACCATGGATAATTGTGACGATGAGCGTCATGGGGCGTTGTGATGACAAGTGTTACGGAACATTGTGATCACAAGATTTTGGAGCATTGTGATCACAAGGTCTTGGAGTATTGTGAAAGAAGGTATCAGGGAGCATTGTGATGCCATATGTCATGGTCAATTGTGATGACAGTGGCATGGAGCATTGTGATGCCAAGTGTCATGGAGGATTGTGATGAAAAGTTAATGGAGCATTGTGATGACAAGGTCTTGGAGCATTGTGATGACCTGGGTATGCAACACTGGTCTGAAAATTTTAATGGATTATTATAAAGAGAGTGGGCCTCGAGTATTGTAATGAAAAAGGCACGGAACACTGTGATACGTGGGTCAAGGAGGATTGTAATTAAAAGAGCATCGATCAGTGTGAAGACAAGGGCATCCAGGATTGTGATGACAAGCGTCATGGAGCTTTGTGATGACAAGGGCATAGAACAATGGGATGAGACGTTCCATGGAGCATTGCGATGACAATGGCATCAAGCATTGTGATGCCAAGTGTCATGGAGCTTTGTGATGACAAATGTTGGAGCATTTTGATGACAAGGGCATGGTACATTGTGATGAGAATGGCAGGGAGCATTGTGATGACAAGTTTTAAGGAACATTGTGATGACAAGGTTGTTCAGCATTATGATGACAGACGCATGGCACGTTTTGATGACATGGTTCATGGAGCATTGTGATGACAAGTGCATAGACAATTGTGACGAAAAGTGTCATGGATTATTGTGCTGACAAAGTCATGGAGCATTGTTATGACAATGATCAGGGAGCATTGAGATGAGAAGTTCATGGAGCATGTTGGTGACAAAAGTCACAGAGCCTTGTGATGACGAGGGCATGGACAATTGTGATGACAAATGTCATGAAGCATTGTGATGACAGGAGACAAAGAGAATTTTCATAAAAGAGATCATGGAGCATTGTGATGACAAGGGAATGGAGTATTGTGATGACACGGGCATGGAGCATTGGTCTGACAATTTTCATGGATTATTGTGATGAGAGTGTGGGTGGCACATGGTGATGACAAGGGCATGGTGCACTGTGATGACAAGGTTAAGGAATATTGTGTAGAGAGGTGTCAGGGAGCATTGTGAAGACATATATCATGATCCATTGTGATGCCAGGTGACATGGAGGATTGTGATGACAAAGATAATGGAGCATTGTGATGACAAGGTCTTGGAGCATTGTGATGTCAAAGGCATAGAACATTGTGATGACAGGGGAATGTAGCATTAGACTGAGAAGTTTCATGGAATATTGTGAGGACAGTGGGAATGACACATTGTGATGACTAGGACATGGAGAACTGTGAAGATAAGGTCATGAAGTATTGATTAGAGAGTTATCAATGAGCATTGGGATGACATGTATCATGGTCCATTGTGATGACAAGGGCTTGGAGCATTGTGATGGCAAGGGCATGGAGCATTGTGATGATAAGGGAATGGAGCATTGTGATGAAAATGGCATGGAGCTATTTCATGACAGATTACAAGGAGTCTTCTGACAAGTGACAGGGAGCATTTGGATGACAAGTGTTTTGAGCATTGTGATGACACATGCCATAGAGCATTGTGATGAGAAGGGCATGGGATATTGTGATGACAGGCATCATGGAGCATTGTTATGACAAGGGGCATGGAGCATTGTGATGACAATGTCATGGAGAATTGTGATGAAAAAGGCATGGAGCTATTTCATGACTGACTTCAAGGAGACTTCTGACAATTGTCAGCGAGCATTGTGATGACAAGTGTATTGAGAATTGTGATGACAAATGTCATGGAGCATTGTGATGACAAGGGCATGAGATATTGTGATGACAGGCATGATGGAGTGCTATGATGACCAGTTTTATGGAACATTGTGATCACAAGTGTGTGGAGCATTGTGATGACAGAAGTCATGGATCATTTTGATTTCAAGGAGCATGGAGCATTGTGATGACAAGGGTAGAAAGCAATGTGATCCCAAGTTTCATGGAGGATTGTGGTCACAATGGGAATGGAGTATTGTGATGACAATCGCATGGAGCATCGTGATGACAAGGTCATGTAGCATTTTGCTGATGAAGGCATGGAGCATTTGGATGACAAGTGTCATGGAGCACTGTGATGACAAGCGTCAAGGAGCATTGTGATTACAGTGGTCATGGAGCAATGAGATGACAAGGGAATGGATTATTGTGATGGCAAGGGTCATGGAGCATTTTGATGACAGGCGTCATGGAGCATTGTGATGACAGGTGTCATGGAGCATTGTGATGAGAAGGTCATGGAGCATTGGGCTGAAAATGTTCATGGAGTATTTTGATGACATGGTCATGGAGCTTTTTTTATGACAAGTCAATGGAGATTGTGATGAAAAGTTCCTGGAGAATTGTGATGAGAAGACCTTGGAGCCTTGTGATGACAAGTCTCAGGGAGCATTCTGATGAAACGGGTCATGGAGCATTGTGATTACAGGTGTCATGGAGCAATTTGAAGAAAACGGTATTGATCACTGTGATGAAAAATACATAGAGCCTTATCATGAACGGGTTCAAGGAGCATACTGACGAAAAGTGTCGGGGAGCATTGTGATGACAAGTATATTGAACATTGTGATGACAAAGTTCATGAAGCATTGGGATGAGAAGAACATGGATAATTGTTATGACGAGTGTCATGGGGCGTTGTGAAGACAAGGGTTATGGAACATTGTGATCACAAGGGTTTGGAGCATTTTGATGACAGAGGTCATGGAGCATTCTGATTTCATTGTGATGAAAATAGCATGAAGCATTATGATGATGGGCATGGTGCATTGTGATGACAGAGTTCATGGAGC
The DNA here is from genome assembly GCF_964165515.1 of Mesoplodon bidens. Taxonomy (NCBI): domain Eukaryota; kingdom Metazoa; phylum Chordata; class Mammalia; order Artiodactyla; family Ziphiidae; genus Mesoplodon; species Mesoplodon bidens. The sequence continues at coordinate 42,355,388 of NC_138180.1, read as the reverse complement.
ATTGAGATGAAAAGGGTCATGGAGCATTTTGATGACAGGGGTTATGGAACATTGTGATGTCGGGGGTCATGGAGCATTTTGAAGATAAGGTCATGTAGCATTGCAATGACAGGGGGCATGGAACATTGTGATGACAGGGGTGAGGGAGTACAGTGATGACTAGTTATGGAACAGTGTGATATCAGTGGTGAGAGAGCATTTTGATGAAAAGTGCATGGAGCATAGGGATGACAATGTTGTGAAGCATTATGATGACAAAAGCATGGCATATGGTGATTACATGGGCCATGGAGCATTGTGCTGACAAGTGCAAAGACAACTAAGATGAAAAGGATCATGGAGCATTGTGATGACAAGGGTCAGAGAGCATTGTGATGAGAATTTCAAGGAGCATTGTGGTGACATAAGTCACAGAGTCTTGTGATGACGAGGACATGGACAATTGTGATGACAAATGTCATGAAGCATTGTGATAACTGGAGTCACGGAGAATTTTCATAAATAAGGTCATGGAACATTGTTATGACAAGGGCATGGAGCATTGTGACGACAAGGTCCTGGAGCATTGTGATGAGAAGTGCATGGAGTTTTGTTAAGACAGTTGTCAGGGAGCATTGTGATGATATATGTCATGGTCCATTGTGATGACAATGGCATGGAGCATTGTGATGGCAAGAGTAATGGAGGATTGTGATGACAAAGGTAATGGAACATTGTGATGACAAGGGATTGGAGCATTCTGATGACAAGCGTCATGAAGCATTGTGATGACAATGGCATGGAGCATTGTGATGATAAGGGCATGGAGCATTGTGTTGAAAAAGGCATTGAGATATGTCATGAAAGAGTTCAAGGAGACTTCTGACAAGTTTCAGGGATCATTGTGATGACAAGTGTATTAAGCATAGTGATGACAATGGTCATGGAGCATTGTGATGACAAGGACATGGAATATTGTGATGACAGGCATCATGGAGCGTTGTGATGACAAGGGTAATGGAGCATTGTGATGACAATGGAATTGAGCAATTTGTTGAGAATCCCCTGCAGCATTCTGATGTCATGTGTCTTGGAGAATTGTGATGACACATGTCCGGTCCCTTGTGATGACAATGGCATGGAGCATTGTGATGCCAAGTGTCATGGGGGATTATGATGACAAAGGTAATGGAGCATTGTGATGACAAGGGCTTGGAGCATTGTGATGACAAGGGTCATGGAGCATTTGATTTCATTGTGATGACAATAGCATGAAGCATTATGATGATGGACATGGTGCATTGTGATGACAGATTTCATGGAGCATTGAGATGAAAAGTGTCCAAGATCATTTTGATGACAGGGGTTATGTAACATTGTGATGTCAGGGGTCATGGAGCATTTTGTTGATAAGGTCATGTAGCATTGCGATGACAGGGGTCAAGGAACATTGTGATGACAGCAGTGAGGGAGTATAGTGATGACTAGTGATGGAACACTCTGATATCAGTGGTGAGAGAGCATTTTGATGAAAAGTGCATGGAGCATTGTGATGACATCATTTATGGAGCATTGTGATGACAATGTTGTGGAGCATTATGATGACAAGCGCATGGCATTTTGTGATGACACTTGTCATGGAACATTGTGCTGTCAAGTGCATAGACAATTGTGATGACAAGGGTCATGGAGCATGGTGGTGACAACGGCATGGAGCATTGTGATGACAAGGGTCAGAGAGCATTGTGATGAGAATTTCATGGAGCATTGTGGTGACATAAGTCAAAGAGTCTTGTGATGATGAGGACAAGGACAATTGTGATGACAAATGTCATGAAGCATTGTGATGACTGGAGTCACTGAGAATTTTCATATAAAAGGTCATGGAGCATTGTGGTGACAAGGGCCCGGTGAATTGTGATGACAAGGTCATGGAGTTTTGTGAAGACAGTTGTCAGGGAGCATTGTGCTGATATATGTCATGGTCCATTGTGATGACAATGGCATGGAGCAATGTGATGCCAAGGGTCATGGAGGATTGTGATTACAAAGGTAATGGAACATTGTGATGACAAGGGATTGGAGCATTCTGATGACAATGATCAAGAAGCATTGTGATGACAATTGCATGGAACATTGCGATGAAAAGGCATTGAGCTGTTTAATGACAGAGTTCAAGGAGACTTCTGACAAGTGTCAGGGAGCATTGTGATGACAAGTGTATTGAGCATTGTGATGGCATTGGTCATGGAGCATTGTGATGACAAGGATATGGAATACTGTAAAGAAAGGCATCATGGAGCGTTGTGATGACAAGGATCATAGAGCATTTTAATGACAATGGCATGGAGCATTTTGTTGAGAATCCACTGGAGCGCTCTGATGTCATGTGTCATGAAGCATTGTGATGACATATGTTCGTCCTTTGTGATGACAATGGCATGGATCATTGTGATGCCAAGGGTCATGGAGGATTATGATGACAAAGGTAATAGAGCATTGTGGTGACAAGGGCTTGGAGCATTGTGCTGACAACGGCATAGAGCATTGTGATTACAGAGTCATGGAGCATTGGTCTGAGAAGTTTCATGAATTATTTTGATGACAGTGCGCATGGCACATTGTGATGACTAGGGCATGGAGCACTGTGATTACAAGGTCATGGAGTATTGTGTAGAGAGGTGTCAGGGATCATTGTGATGACATATATCATGGTCCATTGTGATGACTATGGCATGGAGTATTGTGATGCCAAGTGTCATGCAGGATAGTTATGACAAAGGTAATGTAGCTTTGTGATGACTAGGGCTTGGAGCATTGTGATGACAAGGGCATGGAGCATTGTGATGACAGGGTCATGGAGCATTGGTCTAACAAGTTTCATGGATTATTGTGATGACAGTGGGCATGGCGCCTTGTGATGGCAAAGACATGGAGCATTGTGATGACAAGGTCATGGACTATTGTGAAGACAGGTGTCAGGGAGCATTGTGTTGCCAAGTGTCATGGAGGATAGTGATGACAAAGGTAATGGAGCTTTGTAATGACAAGGGCTTGGAGCATTGTGATAACAAGGGCATGGAGCATTGTGATGACAATGGCATGGAGCATTGTGATGATAAGGGCATGGAGCATTGTGATGAAAAATGCATGGATTTGTTACTTGGCAGAGTTCAAGGAGCCTTCTGACAAATGTCCGTGAGCATTGTGATGACAAGTGTATTGAGCATTGTGATGACAATGTTCATGCAGCATTGTGATGACAAGGGCATGGAGTATTGTGATGACAGGCATTATGGAGTCGTTGTGATGAGAAGGGTCATGGAACATTGTGATGACAATGGCATGGAGCATTGTGTTGAGAATATCCTGGAGCATTCTGATGACATGCTTCATGGAGCATTGTGATGACATACGACCAGTCCATTGTGATGACAATGGAATGGAGCATTGTGATGCCTAGTGTCATGGAGGATTGTGAAGACACAGGATATGGAGCATTGTGATGACAAGGGTCATGGAGCATTTTGATTTCATTGTGATGACAATAGCATGAAGCATTATGATGATGGGCATGGTGCATTGTGATGACAGGGTTCATGGAGCATTGAGATGAAAAGTATCTTGGAGCATTTTGATGACAGGAGTTATGGAACATTGTGATGTCATGAGTCATGGAGCATTTTAATGATAATGTCATGTAGCATTGCGATGACAGGGGTCATGGAACATTGTGATGACAGGGGTGAGGGGGTATAGTGATGACTATTGATGGAACACTCTGATATCAGTGGTGAGAGAGCATTTTGATGATAAGTGCATGGAGCATTGTGATGACATGGTTAATGGAGCATCGTGATGACAAGGTTGTGGAGCATTATGATGACAAGCGCCCGGCATATTGTGATGACATTGGTCATGGAGCATTGTGCTCTCAAGTGCATAGACAATTGTGATGACAAGGGTCATGGAGCATTGTGGTGATAAAGGCATGGAACATTGTGATGACAAGGGTCAGAGAGCATTGTGATGAGAAGATAATGGAGCAATGTGGTGACATAAGTCACAGAGTCTTGTGATGCCGAGGGCACGGAGAATTGTGATGACAAATGTCATGAGGCATTGTGATGACTGGAGTCACGGAGAATTTTCATAAAAAAGGTCATGGAGCATTGTGATGACAAGGGCCTGGAGCAATGTGATGAGAAGTTCATGGAGTTTTGTGAAGACAGTTGTCAGGGAGCATTGTGATATTTTATGTCATGGTCCATTTTTATGACAATGGCATGGAGCTTTGTGATGCCAAGGGTCATGGAGGATTGTGATGATAATGGTAAAGGAGCATTGTGATGACAAGGGTTTGGAGCATTCTGATGACAAGGGTCATGAAGCATTGTGATGATAATGGCATGGAACATTGTTATGACAAGGGCATGGAGCATTGTGATGAAAAACACATTGAGCTATTTCATCACACAGTCCAAGGAGACTTCTGGCAAGTGTCAGGGAGCATTGTGATGACAACTGTATTGAGCATTGTGATGACAATGGTCATGGAGCATTGTGATGACAAGGACATGGAATATTGTGATGACAGGCATCATGGAGCGTTGTGATGACAAGGGTCATAGAGCATTGTGATAACAATGGCATGGAGCAATTTGTTGAGAATCCCCTGGAGCATTCTGATATCATGTGTCATGGAGCATTGTGATGACATATGTCGGTCCATTGTGATGACAATGGCATGGAGAATTTGATGCCCAGTGTCATGGAGGATTATGATGACATAGGTAATGGAACATTGTGATGATAAAGGCTTGGAACATTGTGATGACAATGGCATAAAGCATTGTGATGACAGGGGCATGGAGAATTGGCCTGATAAGTTTCCTGGATTATTGTGATGACAGTGCACATGGCACATTGTGATGACAAGGGCATGGAACACTGTGATTTCAAGGTCATGGAATATTGAGTAGAGATGTGTCAGGGAGCATTGTGATGACTTATATCATGGTCCATTGTGATGACAATGGCAAGGAGCATTGTGATGCCAAGTGTCATTGAGGATAGTGATGACAAAGGTAATGGAGCTTTCTGATGACAAGGTCTTGGAGCACTGTGATGACAAGGGAATGGGGCATTGTGATGACAGGGTCATGGACTATTGTGAAGAGAGGTGTCAGGGAGCATTGTGATGACATATGTCATGGTCCATTGTGATGACAATGGCATGGAGCACTGTGATGCCAAATTTCATGGAGGATTGTCATGACAAAGGTAATGGAGCATTGTGATGACAAGGGCTTGGAGCATCGTGATGGCAAGGTTCATGGAGCATTGTGATGACAATGGCATGGAGCATTATGATGATAAGGGCATGGAGCATTGTGATGAAAAGGCATGGATCTATTTCTTGAGAGAGTTCAAGGAGCCTTCTGCCAAGTGTCAGGGAGCATGTGATGACAAGTGTATTGAGCATTGTGATGACATTGTTCATTTAGCATTATGAGGACAAGGGCATGGAATATTGTGCTGACAGGCATCATGGAGCGTTGTGATGACAAGGGTCATGGAACATTTTGATGACAATGGCATGGAGCATTGTGTTGAAAATGCCCAGTAGCATTCTGATTACATGCGTCAAGGAGCATTGTGATGACATATGTCCGGTCCATTGTGATGACAATGGCATGGAGCATTGTGGTGCCTAGTGTCATGGAGGATTGTGATGACAAAGGTAGTGGAGCATTGTGATGACAAGGGCTTGGAGCATTCTGATGAAAAGGGTCATGGGTCATTGTGATGACAATGGCATGGAGCTTTGTGGTGATAAGGTCATGGAGCATTGTGATGAAAAAGGCACGGATATATTTCATGATAGGGTACAAGGAGCCTTCTTCCAAGTGTCAGGGAGCATTGTGATGCATGTGTATTGAGCATTGTGATGAAAATTGTCATGCAGCATTGTGATGACAAGGATATGGAATGTTGTGATGACAACGGTCATGGAACATTGTGATGACAATGGCATGGAGCATTGTGTTGAGAATGCCCTGGAGCATTGTGATGACATGCGTCATTGAGCATTGTGATGACATATGTCCAGTCCATTGTGATGACAAGGGCATGGAACATTGTGATGCCAAGTGTCATGGAGGATTATGATGTCAAAGGTAATGGAGCATTGCGATGACAAGGGCTTAGAGCATTATGATGACAACGGCATAGAGCATTGTGAAGACCGGGGCATGGAGTTTTGGCCTGACAATTTTCATGGATTATTGTGATGACAGTGCACATGACACATTGTGATACAAGGGCATGGAGCACTGTGATTACAATGTCATGGATTATTGTGTATAGAGGTGTCAGCGAGCACTGTGATGACATATATCATGATCAATTGTGATGACCATGGCATGGAGCATTGTGATGCCAAGTGTCATGGAGGATAGTGATGACAAAGGTAATGGAGCTTTGTGATGACAAGGGCTTGGAGCATTGTGATGACAGTGTCATGGAACATTGGTCTGACAATTTTCATGGATTATTGTGATGACAGTGGGCATGGCGCATTGTGATGGCAAAGGCATGGAGCATTGTGAAGAGAAGGTCATGGCTTATTGTGAAGACAGGTGTCAGGGAGCATTGTGATGACATATATCATGGTTCTTTGTGATGACAATGGCATGGAGCATTTTGATGCCAAGTGTCATAGAGGAATGTGATGACAAAGGTAATGGAGAATTGTGATGACAAGGTCTTGGAGCATTGTGATGACAAGGATCATGGAAGAATGTGATTACAAGAGCATGGAACATTGTGATGACAAGGGCCATTGATAATTTTAATGACAACTTCGTGAAGCATTTGATGACAAAGTGCATGGAGCTTGCTATGACAGGGTTCATGGATCATTGGGATGACAATGGCTTGCAGCATTGTGAAGACAAGCGTCATGGAGCATTGTGATTACAAGAGAATGGAGCATTTTGATGAAAAGGACCTTTTAAAAATTTAATGACAACGTCGTGAAGCATTGAGATGACAAACCGCATGGAGCTTGCTATGACAGGGGTCATGGAGCATTGCGATGACAAATGCATTGAAAATTTTGGTGACAACAGCCTGTAACACAGTGATGAGATGTGTCATGGAGCATAATGATGACAAGGACGTCGAGAATTGTGATGCCAAGGGACATGGAACATTGTGATGACCAGGGCATGGAGCATTGTGATGGCAAGACCGTGGAGCATTGTGCTGAGAACACCATGGAAAATTGTGATGTGGAGCGTCATGGAGCACTGTAATGACAAGGGGCCTGGCGCATTTTGATGACAATGACATGGAGCATAGTGTTGTGAATGCCATGGAGCATTCTGATGACATGTGTCATGGAGATTTGTAATGACAAGGACATGGAGCATTGTAATTACAGGTGTTTGGGAGCCTTGTGATTAAAAGGACTTGTATCATTGTGATGAAAAAGGCATTTATCCTTGTCATGGCAAGGTTCAAGGAGCATAATGAGGACAAGTATCAGGGAGCATTGTGATGACAACCCTATTGAGCATTGTGATGACAGAGGTCATGGAGCATTGTGATGAGAAGACCATGGATAAGTGTCGTGATGAGCGTGATGTGTCGTTTTTATGACAAGTGTTTGGAACTTTGTGATCACAAGGGTTTGGAGTATTGTGATGACAAGGTAATGGATTATTGTGGAGACAGGTGTAGGCGATCATTGTGATGAAATATGTCATGGTCCTTTGTGATGACAGTGGCATGGAGTATTGTGATGCCAAGTGTCATTGAGGATTGTGATGCCTAAGGTAATGGACCATTTTGATGACAAGGTCTTGGAGCATTGTGATGACATGGGCATGGAGCATTGTGATGAGAAGGTCATGGAGCATTCTGATGACATGCGTCATGGAGCTTTGTGATGACAAGGCCGTGGGACATTGTGATGGCAGGGGCCATAGAGCATTGTTATGATAGGGGTAATGGAGCATTTTGATGCCCTGGGCATGCAGCATTTTCCTGAAAATTTTAATGGATTATTGTGATGAGAGTTGGCTTGGATCATTGTGATGACAAGGACACGGAACACTGTGATACATGGGTCATGGAGGACTGTAATGACAAGGGCATTGATCATTGTGATGAGAAGGGCATCGAACATTGTGATGACAAACGTCATAGAGCTTTGTGATGACAAGGGCATGGAGCAATGTGATGAGAGTTTTCATGGAGCATTGTGATGACAATGGCTTGGAGCATTGAGATTCCAAGTGTCATGGAGCTTTGGATGACAAATGTTGGAGCATTTTAATGACAAGGGCATGGTGCATTTTGATGAGAAGGCCAGGGAGCATTGTGATGACAGGTTCATGAAGCAATTTGATAAAATATGTCCTGGAACATTTTGATGACAAGGGTTATGGAACATTGTTATATCAGGGGTCATGGAACATTTTGATGATAAAGTCATGTAGCATTGCGATGACAGGTGTCATGGAACATTTGATGACAGTGGTGAGGCAGTATTGTGATGACTTGTGATGGAAAACTCTGATATCAGGGGTGAGAGAGCATTTTGATGAGAAGTGCATGGATCATTGTGATGACAAGGTTTATGGAGCATTGTGATGACAAGTTTGTGGAGCATTATGGTGACAAGTGCATGGCACATTTGATGACATGGGTTATGGAGCATTGTGCTGACAAGCGCATAGACCACTGTGATGAAAAGGGTAATGGAGCATTGTGATGACAAAGGCATGGAGCATTGTGATGACAAGGGTCACAGAGCATTGTGATGAAAAGTTCATGGAGCATTGTGGTGACAAATCTCACAGAGCCTTGTGATGACGAGGGCATGGACAATTGTGATGATAAAGGTCATGAAGCATTGTGATGACTGGAATCACGGAGTATTGTGATGAGAGGGCTATGGAACATTGCAATGACAAGGGCATGGAGAATTGTGATGACAGGGGCACGGGCCATTGGTCTGACAAGTTTCATGGATTATTGTGATGACAGGTGTCATGGAGCATTGTGATGACAGGGGTCAGGGAGCATGGTGATGACAACGGTCATGGAACATTCTGATGAGAAGCTTGTGGAGTATTGTGATGTCAATGGCATGGAACATTGATGTGAAAAATGCATGGAGCCTTTTCATGACATGTTTCACGGATTATTGTGATGACAGGTGTCATGGAGAATTGTGATGACTGGGGTCATGGAACATTGTGATGACAAGTGTCAATGAGCATTGTGATGACTAGGGAATGGAGTATTGTGATGACAGGAATCATGAAGCGTTGTGATGAAAAGTGTTATAGAACATTGTGATCACAAGAATTTGGAGCATCATGATGACAGAGGTCATGGATCATTTTGATTTAAAGGAGCAAGGAGCATTGTGATGACAAGTGTATGAAGCAATGTTATCCCAAGTTCATGCAGGATTGTGATGACAACCGTATTGAGCATTGTGATGACAAGGTCATGTAGAATTTTGTTGACAAAAGCATGGAACATTGTGATGACAAGTGTCATAGAGGACTGTGATGACAAGCGTCATGGAGCATTGTGAATACAAGGGTCATGGAGCATTGGGATGACAACGGCATGGATCATTGTGAGGACAAGGGTCATGGAGCATTTTAATGACAAGAGTCCCGGATCATTGTGTTGTCAGGGGTCATGGAGCTTTGTGATGATAGTGGTCATGGAGCATTGTGATGACAGGTGTTATGGAGCATTGTGATGAGAAATTCATGGAGCATTGGGCAGAAAATATTCATGGAGTATTGTGATGACAGGGGTCATGGAGCATTGTGATCACAAGGGAATGGAGCATTGTGATGAGAATGACAGGAGCATTCTGATGACATGTGTCATGGAGCTTTGTGATGACAAAGGCATGTAGCATTGTGATTACAGGGTTCTTGGATCATTGTGATGACAAGGGTCATGGATCATTGTGATGACAAGGCACGGGACTCTGTGATGCATGTGTCATGGAGGATTGTGATGACAAGGGCATGGAACATTGTGATGTTAAGGCCATCCAGCATTGTGATGAGAAGTGCAGGGAGCATTGTGATGAAAATGTCATGGAGCAATTTGATGAAAATTGTCATGGAACATTTTGATGACAGGGGTTATGGAACATTGTGATGTCAGGGGTCATGGAACATTGTGATGAAAAGTGTCTTGGAGCATTTTGATGACAGGTTTTATGGAATATTGTCATGTCATGGGTCATGGAGCATTGTGATGATACGGGCATGTAGCATTGTGATGAGAGGAGTCATGGAACATTGTGATGACAGCGGTGAAGGAGTATTGTGATGACTAGTGATGGAACATTGTTATATCAGTGGTGAGAGATAATTTTGATGAGAAGTGCATGGAGCATTGTGATGATAAGGTTTATGGAGCATTGTGATGACATGGGTAATGTTGCATTGTGCTGAATATTGCATGGAGCATTGTGGTGACAAAGGTCATGGAACATTTTGCTGACAAAGGATTCGAACATTGTGATCACAAGGTTCACGGAGCATTGTGATGAGAAGTTCAAGGAACCATGTGATGACAAACGTCAGAGAGCCTTGTGATGATGAGGGCATGGACCATTTTGAAGACAAAGGTCATGAAACATTGTGATGACTGGAGTCATGGAACATTGTGATGACAGGGGTTATGGAGCATTGTGATGACAAGGACATGGAGCATTGTCATGACATTTACCATGGAGCATTATGATGACAAGCGTCATGGAGCATTGTGATTACAGGTGTCATGGAGCATTGGGATGACAAGTGTCATGGAACATTTTAATGACGAGAGTCCAGAACCATTGTGTTGTCTGGGGCACGGAGCATTGTGATGACAGGGGTCTTGGAGCATTGTAGTGACATGGGTCACGGAGCCATGTGATACCTACGCTGTGGAACATTGCGATGGCAGGGTTCATGGAGCATTGTTATGACAAGTGTAATGTAGCATTGTGATGACAAAGGCATGGAGCATTGGTCTGAAAAGTTTCATGGATTATTGTGATGAGAGTGGGCATGGAGCATTATGATGACAGGAGCACGGAACATTGTGATACATGCGTCATGGAGGATTGTAATGACAAGGGCATGGCGCATTGTGATGAGAAGGGCATTGACCATTTTGATGACAAGTGTCATGGAGCATTGTGATGACAAGGGCATGGAGCGATGTGCTTAGACAGTTCATGGAGCATTGTGATGACAATGTCATGGAGCATTGTGATGCCAAGGGTGATGGACATTTGTAATGACAAAGGTCATGGAGCATTTTGATGACAAGGGCGTGGTGCATTGTGATGAGAAGGGTAGGGAGCATTGTGATGACACGGTCATGGAGCAATTTGATGAAAACTATCATGAAATATGGATAATTGTGATGACAAAGACGTGGATAATTGTGATGACAAGGGACATGGAGCATTGTGATGACCAGGCCATGGAGCATTGTGATGGCAAGACAGTGGAGCATTGTGATGAGAAGACTATGTATAATTGTGATGACGACCATCATGGAGCACTATAATGACAAGGGACATGAAGCATTGTGATGACAGGTGTCATGGATAATTGTGATGACAGGGGTCATGGAACATTGTGATGACAAGTGTCATGGAAAATTCTGAAAACAAGCTTGTGGAGTATTGTGATGATAATGGCATGGATCATTGTGATGAAAATAACATGGAACATTGTGATGAAAAAGGCATGGAGCCTTTTCATGACAGGATTCAAGGAGCATTCTGACGACAAATCTCTGGGATCATTGTGATGACCAGTGTATTGAGCATTGTGATGACAAATGTCATGGAGCATGGTGATGACAAGGGCATGGAGTATTGTGATGACAGGCATCATGAAGCGTTGTGATGACAAGTGTTATTCAACATTGTGATCACAAGAGTTTGGAGCATTGTGATGACAGAGGTCATGGATCATTTGATTTCAAGAAGCATGGAGCATTGTGATGACAAGGGCATGAAACACTGTGATCACAAGGTTCATGGAGTATTTTGATGAGAAGCACAGGGAGCATTTTGATGACAAGGTAATGTAGCCTTTTGATGACAGAGGCATGAAGCATTGTGATGAAAGAGTCATGGAGCACTGTGATGACAGCTGTCGGAGCATTTCATTACAGGGGTCATGGAGCATTTGGATGACAAGGGCATGGATCATTTTGATGAGAATTTTCATGGAACATTTTGATGAAAAGAGTCCCGAATCATTGTGTTTCAAGGGTCATGGATTATTGTGATGACAGTGGTCATGGGGCATTGTGATGACATGTGTCATGGAGCATTGTGATGAGAATGTCATGGAGCATTTGGCTGAAAATGTTCATGGAGTATTGTGATGGCATGCGTTATGGAGCTTTGTGATGACAAGGGCATGAAGCATTGTGATGGGAAGGCCATGGAGCATTCTGATGACATGAGTCATGGAGATTTGTGAGGACAAGGGCATTGGGCATTGTGATTACAGGGGTCTTGGAGCATTGTGATGACAAGGGTTATGGAGGCTTGTGATGAAAATGTCATGTCACATTGTGATGGCAGGGTTCAAGGAGCATTGTTATGACAGGGGTAATGGAGCATTGTGATGACAAGGGCATGGAGCATTGGTCTGAAAAATTTAATGGATTATTGTGATGAGAGTGGGCATGGAACATTTTGATGAAAAAGGCACTGAACACTGTGATACATTGGTCATGGAGGATTGTAATGACAAGGGCAGGGAGCATTGTGATGAGAAGGGCATCGAGCATATGTGAAGACAAGCGTCATGGAGCTTTGTGATGACAAGGGCTTGGAGCAATGTGATCAGAGGGTTCATGAAGCCTTTTGATTACAATGGCATGGATCCTTGTGATGCCAAGGGTCATGGAACTTTTTGATGACAAATGTCATGGAACATATTGATGACAAGGGGGAGGTGCATTGTGATGAGAAGGTCAGGGAACATTGTGATGACAGTTTCATAGAGCAATTTAATGAAAAGTGTCATGAAACATTTTGATGACAGGGGTTATGGAATATTGTGATGTCAGGGGTCATGGAACATTGCGATGATAAGGGCATGTAGCATTGTCATGACAGGGTTAATGGAACATTGTGATGACAGTGGTGAGGGAGTATTGTGATGATTAGTGATGGAACATTGTGATATCAGTGGTGAGAGAGCATTTTGATGAGAAGTACATGGAGCATTGTGAGGACAATGTTTTCAAGTCATTGTGATGACAAGGTTGTGGAGCATTGTGATGATAAGCGCATAGCACATTTTGATGAAATGGGTCATGGAGCATTGTGCTGATAAGCACATGGAACATTGTGATGACAAGAGTCATGGAGCTTTGTGTTGACAAAGGCATGGAGCATTGTGGTGACATGGGTCAGAGAGCATTGTAATGAAAAGTTCATAGAGAATTGTTGTCAAAATGGTCAGAGAGCCTTGTGATGACGAGGGCATAGACCATTGTGATGACAAAGGTCATGAAGAATTGTGATGACTGGAGTCATGGAGCATTGTGGTGACAGGGTTCATGGAGCATTGTGATGACAAGGGCATGGAGCCTTGTGATTACAGGATCATGTAGCATTATTCTGACCAGTTTCTTGGACTATTGTGATGACATTGGGTATGGCACATTCTGGTCACAAGGACATGGAACATTGTGATGACAAGGTCATGGAGTATTGTCAAGACATGTGTCTTGGAGCATTGTGATGACATATGTCATAGTCCATTGTGATGACAATGGCATGGAGCATTGTGATGCCAAGTGTCATGGAGGAATGTGATGAAAAAGGTCATGGAACATTGTGATGACAAGGGCGATTGAAAATTCTGATGACAATGTCATGAAGCATTTGATGACAAGCGCATGGAGCTTGCTATGACAGGGGTCAAGGAGCATTGGGATGACAAGTGCAAGGGGAATTTTGATGACAAGGGAATGTAACATTGTGATGAGAAGTGTCATGCAGCATTGTGATGACCAGGGCATGGAGCATTGTGATGGCAAGACCGTGGAGCATTGTGATGAGAAGACCATGGATAATTGTGATGACGAGCCTTATGGAGCACTGTAATGACAGGGGAGATGTAGCATTGTGATGACAGGGGTCATGGAGCATTGTGATGATAGTGTTCATGGAGCATTGTGAGGACAAGGGTCTTGGAGCATTCTGATGACAAGATTGTGGTGTATTGTGATGACAATGGCATGGAGCATTTTGATGAAAAGGGAAAGGAGCATTGTGATGTAAAATGAATGGAGCCATTTAATGAAGGGTTCAAGGAGCATTCTGATGAGAAGTGTCAGGGAGCATTGTGATGACAAAGGTCATGAAACATTGAGATGAAAAGGGCATGGAGTATTGTGATGAGAGGCATCATGGAGCATTGTGATGACAAGTGTTATGGAACATGGTGATCACAAGTATTTGGAGCACTGTGATGACTGTGGTCATGGATCATTTTGATTACAAGGAGCATAAAACATTTTGATGATAAGGGCATGAAGCAATTTGATCCCAAGGTTCTGGAGTATTATGATGACAAGCGAGTGGAACATTGTGATGACAATGTCATGTAGCATTTTAATGACAAAGGCATGGAACATTGATCTGACAAAGGCATGGAGCATTGTGATGTCAAGGGTCACAGAGCATTGTGATGAAAATTTCATGGAGAACTGTGGTGACCAAGGTCCCAGAGCCACGTGATGACGAGGGCATGGACCATTGTGATGACAAAGGCCTTGAAGCATTGTGTTGACTGGAGTCAAAGAGCATTGTGATGACAGGGGTCATGGAGCATTGTGATGAAAAGGGCATGGAGCATTGTGATGACAGGGGCATGGATCATTGTTCTGACAAGTTTCATGGATTATTGTGATGACAATGTGCATGGCGCATTGTGATGACAGGGGCATGGAGCATTGTGATGACAAGGGCATGGCATATTTTGAAGACAGGTGTCAGGGAGCATTGTGATGACTTATGTTATGGTCCATTGTGATGACAATAACATGGAGCATTGTGATGAGAAGTGTCATGGAGCATTGTGGTGAAAAAAACGTGGGGAATTGTGATGACAAGGGACATGGAGCATTGTGATGACCAGGACATTGAGCATTGTGATGGCAAGACCGTGGAACATTGTGATGAGAAGATCATGCATAATTGTGATGACGAGCGTCAACGAGCACTGTAATGACAAGGGAAATGAAGCATTGTGAAGACAGGTGTCATGGAGCATTGTGATGACATGGGTCATGGAGCACTTTGATGACAAGCTTCAGGGAGCATTCTGATGAGAAACTTGTGGAGTATTGGCATGACAACGGCATGGAACACTGTGATGAAATGGGCATGGAGCATTGTGATGAACATGACATGGAGTCTTTTCATGACAGGTTTCAAGGGGCATTTTGATGACAAGTGTCAGGGAGCATTGTGATGACAAGCGTATTGAGTATTTTGATGACAAAGGTCATGGATCATTGTGATGACAAGGGCATGGATTATTATGATGACATGCATCATGGAGCGTTGTGATGACAAATGTTATGGAAAATTGTGAACACAAGGGTTTGGAGTATTGTGATGACAGAGGTCACGGATCATTTTGATTTCAAGGAGGTTGGAGAATTGTGATGAAAGGCCATGAAGCAATGTGATCCCGAGGTTCATGGAGGATTTTGATGATGAGCGCATGGAGCATTGTGATGACAATGTCATGTAGCATTTTGATGACAAAGGCATGGAGCATTTTGATGAGACAATTCATGGAGCACTGTGATGACAACTGTCACGGAGCATTGTTATTACAGGGGTCATGGAGCATTGGGATGACAAAGGCATGGATCATTGTGATGAGAAGTGTCATATCACATTTGATGACAAGAGTCCCGGATCATTGTGTTGTCAGGGGTCATCAAGTGTTGTGATGACAGTGGTCATGGAGCATCGTGATGACAGTGGTCATGGAGCATTGTGATGAGAATGTCATGGAGCATTGTGATGAGAAGGCCATGGAGCCTGGTCATGAAAATTCTCATATATCATTCTGATGAAAAAGGGCATGGGTCATTGTGATTACAGGGTTCTTGGAGCATTGTGATGACAAGGGCATGGAGCATTGTGATGAGAAGTCCATGGAGCATTTTGATGACATATGTCATGGAGCTTTGTGATGACAAGGACATGGGTCATTGTGATTACATGGGTCTTGGAGCATTGTGAAGAAAAGGGCAAGGATCATTGTGATGAAAAAGGCATGGAGCCTTGTCATGACAGGGTTCAAGGAGCATACTCATGAGAAGTGTCAGGGAGCATTGAGATGACAAAGTTAATGGAGCATTGTGATGAGAAGACCATGGAAAATTGTGATGACGAGGGTCATTTGGTGTTGTGATGACAAGTGTTATGGAATATTGTTTTCTCATGGGTTTGGTTCATTGTGATTACAGAGGTCATGGAGCATTTTGATTTCATTGTGATGACAATAGCATGAAGCATTATGATGATGGGCATGGTGCATTGTGATGACAGGGTTGATGGAGCATTGAGATGAAAAGCGGTATGGAACATTTTGACTACAGGAGTCTAGGAATATTGTAATGACAAGGGCATGGGGCATTGTGATGAGAAGGCCATGGAGCATTCTGATAACGTGTTATGGGGCTTCGTGATGACAAAGGCATGGACCATTTTGATTACAGTGGTCGTGGAACACTGTGATTGCAATGATCATGGAGCCTTGTGATGACAAGGCCGAGGAACATAGTGATGGCTGGTGTCATGGAGCATTTTTATGACACGGGTCTTGGAGCATTGTGATGACAAGGTCATGGAACACTGTGATACATGGGTCATGGAGAATTCTAATGAGGAGAGCATGGAGGATTGTGATGTGAAAGGTATGGAGCAATGTGATGAGATGGTTCACGGTGCATTTTGATAACAATGGCATGGAGCATTTTGATCCCAAGGGGCATGGAGCATGGTGATGACAAAAGTCATGGAGCATTTTGATGAGAAGTGTGTGGTGCATTGTGATGAGAAAGGCTGGGTGCATTGTGATGACAGGATCATTGAGCAATTTGATGAAAAGGGTCATGGATCACTTTGATGACAGGGGTTATGGAACATTGTGATGTCAGTGTTCATGGAGCATTGTGATGATAAGTGCGTGTAGCATTGTGATGATAGGTATCATCGAACATTGTGATGATAGGGGTGAGGGAGTATTGTGATGACTAGTGAAGGAACACTGTGGTATCAGTGGTGAGAGAGCATTTTGATGAGAAGTGCATGGAGCATTGTGATGACAAGGTTGTGGGGCATTGTGATGACAAGCGCATGGCACATTGCGATGACATGGATCATGGATCATTGTGCTGACAAGCGAAAGGAGCACTGTGATGGCAAGGGTCATGAAGCATTGTGCTGACAAAAGCATGTAACATTGTTATGACAATGGTCACAGAATATTGTGTTGAAAAGCTAATGGAGCATTGTTGTGACAAAGGTCACAAAACCTTGTGATGATCAGGGCAAGGACCATTGTGATGACAGAGGTCATGAAGCATTGTGATGACTGGAGTCACTGAGAATTGTGATGACAGGGTTCGTGGATCATTGTGATGACAAGGGTATGGAGCATTGTGATGACAGGTGCATAAAGCATTGGTCTGTAATCACAATGCTCCATGCCCTTGTCATCACAAAGCTCCAAGATGCATGTCATCAGAATTGTCCATGGCTTTCTCATCACAATGTTCCATTCCCTTGTCATCAAAATGCTCCAATACCCATGTAATCACAATGCTCCATGCCCCTTTTCATCTCAATGCTCCATGAACACTGTCATCACAATGCAACATGCCCATCATCATATTGCTTCATGCTATTGTCATCACAATGAAATCAAAATGATCCATGACATCTGTCATCACAATGTTCAAAAGCTTTTGATCACAATGTTCGATAACATTTGTCATCACAAATCCCCATGATGCTCGTCATCACAATTATCCATGGTCTTTTTCTCACAATGCACCATGACCTTTGTCATCACAATGCTCAATACACTTGTCATCAAAATGCTCCCTGACACTTGTCATCAGTATGCTCCTTGAAGCCTGTCATGGAAAGGATCCATGCATTGTTCATCACAATGATCCATGCCCTTTTCATCACAATGTTCCAAGAACCCTGTAATCACAATGCTCCATTCCTTTGTCATCACAATGCTACATGACCCCTGTCACCACAAAACTCCATGAACATTTTCAGCCCAATGCTTCATGATCTTCTCATCACAATGCTCCATGTCCCTTGTCATCACAATGCTCCATGACCATGGTCATCACAACGCTCCATGACCCATGACTACACAATGATCCGGGACTCTTGTCATCAAAATATTCCATGACACTTTTCATCACAGTGCTCAATGACCCTTGTCATCACAATGCTCCAAGCCTTTGTCAGAAAATGCTACATGACCTTGTCATCACAATGCTCCATGCGCTTTTCATCACAATCCTAAATTACCATTGTCATCACAAACCTCTATGACCCTTGTCATCACAATGCTCCATGACCCCGGTCATCACAATGCTCCATGATACCTGTCCTCACAATGCTCCATGGCCTTTGTCATTACAGTTCTCCATGACACTCGTCATCACAATTTTCCATGGTCTTCTCATCACAAAGCTCCACGGTCTTGCCATCACAATGCTCCATGCCCTTGTCATCACAATGCTCCATGCCCTGGTCATCACAATGCTCCATGTCCCTTGTCATCACAATTCCACACGTCCTTTTCTTCACAATGCTCCATGACATATCTCATCAAAATGCTATATGTTCTTGTCATCACAATTCTCCATGCACTTGTCATTACAATGCTCCATGACCCTTGTCATGGCAAGCTCCATGCACTTCTCATCACAATGCTTCACGACTTTGTCATCAAAATTTTCAATGACCCTTGTCATCAAAATGCCCCAAGCCCTTGTCATAACAATGATCCATTACCTTTTTATTTATTTATTTATTTATTTTTTTGTGGTACATGGACCTCTCACTGTTGTGGTCTCTGTGTTGCAGAGCACAGGCTTCGGACGCTCAGGCTCAGCGGCCATGGCTCACGGGCCCAGCCGCTCCGTGGCATGTGGGATCTTTCCGGATTGGGACACGAACCCGTGTCCCATGAATTGGCAGGCGGACTCTCAACCACTGCACCACCAGTGAAGCTCAATGCTCCATTACCTTTGTCATCACAATCCTCCATGACACTTGGCATCACAATGCTCCATGCAATTGTCATCACAATGAACAATGACATATGTCATCACAATGCTCCCTGACAACTGTCTTCAAAATACTCCATAACCTTGTCATCACAATGCTCCATGCCCTTGTCATCACAATGAGCCATGCCCACTGTCATCATAATAATCCATGAAAATTGTCAGACAAATGCTCCATGCCCCTGTCATCACAATGCTCCATGACACCTGTCATCACAATGTTCCGTGACTCCAGTCATCACAATGTTACATGACCTTTGTCATCACAATCGTCCATGCCCTCATCATCGCAAGGCTCTGTGACACTTGTCACCACAATGCTCCATAAACTTTTCATCACAATGCTCTGTGACCCTTGTCGTCACAATGCTCCATGTCCCTAGTCATCTCAGTGTTCCATGCTCTTGTCAGCCCAATGCTCCATGAAGCATGTCATCACAATATGCCATGTGTTTGTCATCACAATGCTCCACAAATTTGTCATCACAATGCTCCATAAACCTTGTCATCACAATTCTTCCTGCCCTTCTCATCAAAATGCTCTCTCACCACTGATATCACAATGTTCCATCACTAGTCATCACAAGACACACTCACCCGTGTCATCACAATGTTCTATGACACCTGTCATCACAATGCTACATGCCCTTATCATCACAATGCTCCATGAGACGTGACATCACAATGTTCCATAACCTGTGTCATCAAAATGCTCCATGACCCTTTTCATCACAATGCTCCATGACCCCTGACATCACAATGTTCCATAACCACTGTCATCAAAAAGTTCCATGACCCTTTTCATCAAATTGCTCCATGACCCTGTCATCACAATGTTCCATGCCTTTCTCATCACAATGCACCACACCATTTTCGTCCATATGCTCCATGGCATTTGTCATCACAAAGTTCCACGACATTTGGCATCACAATGCTCCATGCCATTGTCATCACAATGCTCCATGAATCCATTCATCACAATGTTCCTTTCCCTTGTCATTAGAAGGATTCATGGTCTTCTCATCACATTGCTCTATGCCCTTGTCATTTGAAGGCTTCATGGTCTTCTCATCACAATGCTCCAGGTCGTTGTCATCACAATGCTCCATTCCCTTGTCATCACAATGCTCCATGACACCTGTCATCACAATACTAGATGAATATTTTCAGCTCAATGCTCCATGACCTTCTCATCATAATGCTCCATAAGCCCTGTTGTCACAATGCTTCATAACCATTGTCATCACAATGCTCCCTGACCCCTGACAACACAATGATCCGGGACTCTTTTCATCAAAATGCTCCATGACATTTGTCATCAAAATGATCCTTTCCCTTGTCAGCCCAATGCTCCATGACCCCTGTAATCACAATGCTCCATGACGCTTGTCATCACAGTGGTCCGTGACACTTGTCATCACAATTCTCCATGCACTTTTCATCATAATACTCCATTACCATTTTCATCACTAACCTCCATAAACCTTAGGATCACAATGCTTCATGCCCTTGCCATCACTATGCTCCATGGTCCTTGAAATCAATATGATTCATGACCTCTGTCATCACAATGATCCAAACCCTTGTGATTACAATATTCTTTAACACTTGTCATCACAACACTCCATGATACCTATCATCACAATACTCCATGCCCTTGTCATCACAGTGCTCCAAAACCTTTGTCATCATAATGCTCATTACACATGTCATCACAATGCTCCCTGACACTTGTCATCAGAATGCTCCTTAAATGCTGTCATAAAAGGCTCCATGCCTTTTTCTTCACAATGCTCCTTGCCACTTTCATCACAATGCTCCATGACATTATACTCACAATTCTCCACAAGCTTTTCATCAGAATGCCCCATGACCCATGTCATCACAGTGCTCGATGACCACTGTCATCACAACTTCCATGACCCCTGACAACACAATGATCCGGAACTCTTGTCATCAAATTGCTCCATTACCCTTGTCATCCCAATGATCCATGCCGTTTTCATCCCAAAGCTCCAGGACACCTGTAATCACAATGTTCTGTGATGCTTGTTATCACAGTGTTCCATGGCACTTGTCATCACGATGCTCCCTGCCATTGTCAGCAAAATGCTACATGACCTTGTCATCACAATACTCCATGTGCTTGTCTTCACAATACTCAATTACCATTGTCATCACAATCCTCCATGAAGCTTGGGATCACATTGCTTCATGCCCTTGTCATCAAAATGCTCCACGCTCCTTGAAATCAAAATGATCCATGACCTCTTTAATCACAATGCTCCAAACACTTGTGATCACAACGTTCCATAACACTGGTCATCACAACACTCTATGATGCCTGTCATCACAATACTCCATGCCATTTTCATCACAATGCTCCATGACCTCTGGCATCATTATGCTCATTACACTTGTCATCACAATGCTCCCTGACACTTGTTGTCAGAATGCTCCTTGAACCCTGTCATGAAAAGGTTCCATGCATTTTTCACCACAAGGATCCATGCCCGTTTAATCACAATGCTCCATGCAATTGTCATCACAATACTCCACAAGCTTGTGATCAGATTACTCCTTGACGCTTATCCTCACAATGCTCCATGGCCTCTGTCATTACAATGCTCCATGACACCTGTCTTCACAATGCTCCATGTCCCTTGTCTTTACAGTGCTCTATGACGCTCATCATCCCAATTATCCATGGTCTTCTCATCACAATGCTACACGGTCTTGCAATCACAATGCTCCATGTCCTGGTCATCTCAATGCTCCATGTCCCTTGTCCTCACAATTCTCCACGTCCTGGTCATCACAATGCTCCATGACACTACTCAATATTATGTTACATGCCCTTGTCATCACAATTTTCCATGCAATTGTCATTGCAATGCTCCATGTCTCTGTCATATCCAGCTCCATGCCCTTGTCATCACAATGCTTCATGACCTTGTCATCAAAATTCTCAATGGCCTTTGTCATCACAATTCACCAAGCCCTTGTCATCACAATGCTCCTTTACCTTTTTCATCACAATCCTCCATGACATTTGGCATCACAACGCTCCATGACATTGTCATCACAATGGACCATGACATATGTCATCACAATGCACCCTGACACCGGTCTTCACAATACTCCATGACCTTGTCATCACAATGCTCCATGCCCTTGTGATCACCTATCACCATGCCCACAGTCATCACAATAATCCATGCATCTTGTCAGACCCATGCTCCATTGCCCTGTCATCACAATGCTCCAATGCCTTCTCATCACAATGCTCCATGACCCCGTCATGAAAATGCTCCTTGACTCCAGCCATCACAATGCTTCATGACCTTTATCATCACAATGGTCCATGCCCTTGTCTTCACAAGGCTCTGTGACTTTTGTCACCACAGTGCTCCATGAACTTTTCATCACAATGTTCCGTGACTCTTGTCATCACAATGCTCCATGCCTTTGTCAGCACAATGCTCCATGACCCTTGTCATCACAATGCTCCATACGCTAGTCAGCACCTTGCTCCATGAACAATGTCATTAAAATGTGCCATGTGCTTATCATCACAATCCTTCACAACCTTGTCATCACAATGCTCCATAAACTTAGTGATCACAATGATCCATTCACTTCTCATCAAAATGTTCTCTCACCGCTGATATCACAATGTTCCATCACTAGTCATCACAATACTCCCTCACCCCGTCCTCAAAATGTTCCATGACCCCTGTCATCAAAATGATACATGTCCTTATCATCCCAATGCTCCATGATCACTGACATCACAATGTTCCATAACCCATGTCATCAAAGTGTTCCTTGATAGTTTTCATCAAATTGCTCCTTGACACTCTGATCATAATGCTTCCTGCCTTTCTCATCAGAATGCACCACTCCCTTTGCATCACAATGCTCCATGACGCTTGTCATCACAATGCTAAATGTCCTTTTCATCCAAATATTCCATGCCCTTGTCTTTACAATCCTCCATGACCGAAGTATCACAGTGTACAGTGCCCTTGTCATCACAATGCTCCAGGTCCACGTTCATCACAATAATCCATGAATATTTTCAGCCAAATACTCCATGACCTTCGCATCACAACGCTCAATACACTTGTTATCACAATGCTCCCTGACACTTGTTGTCATTATGCTCCTTGAACCCTGTCATGTAAAGGATCCATGACTTTTTCATCACAATGATCCATGCACTTTTCATCACAACGCTCCAAGACACCTGTAATCGCAATGCTCCATGCCTTTGTCAGCAAAATGCTACATGACCTATTCATCACAGTGCTCCATTCGCTTGTCATCAATATCCTCCATGAAACTTGGGATCACATTGCTTCATGACCCTGTCATCACAATGCTCCATGTTCCTTGAAATCAAAATGATCCATGACCTCTGTCATCACAATGCTCCACACGCTTGTAGTCACAATGTTCCATAACATTTGTCATCACAATGCTCCATGATGTCTGTTATCACAATAATACATGCCATTGTCATCACAATGCTCCAAGACCCCTGTAATCACAATGATCCATACCCCTTTTCAAATCAATGTTACATGAACCCTGTCATCACAATGCACCATGACCATCATCATAATGCTTCATGCTATTGTCATCACAATGGTCCATGACATAGGTCATCTCAATGCTCCCTGACACCTGTCTTCACAATACTCCATGACCTTGTCATCACAATGCTCTATGCCCTTGTCATCACAATGCCCCATGCTCACAGTCAATGCAATAATCCATGAAAATTGTCAGAGCAATGATCCGTGCCCATGTCATCATAATGCTCCATACCATTGTCAACACAATGTTCCATGACCCCTGTCATCTTAATGCTGCATACCATTGTCAACACTATGCTCCATGATCCCTGTCATCACAATGCTCCTTTACTGCATTCATAATAATGCTTCATGACCTTTGTCATCACAATGGTCCATGCCCTCGTCATCACAATGCTCCATGACCCTTGTCATCACAATGCTCCATGCGCTTGTCAGCACAATGCTACATGACCCATGTCATCACAATGCACCATGCGCTTGTCATCACAATGCTCCACAACCTTGTCATCACAAAGCTCCATAAACGGTGTCATCACAATGCTCCATGCACTTCTCATCAAAATAGTCTCTCACCACTGATATCACAATGCTCCATCTACTTCTCATCAAAATGCTCCCTCACCCCTGTAATCACATTGTTCCATGACACCTGTCACAACAATGCTACATGCCATTACCATCACAATGTTCTATGAACACTGACATCACAATGTTCCATAACCCCTGTCATCAAAATGCTCCATGACCCTTTTCATCACAATGTTCCATGACCCCTGACATCACAATGTTCCATAACCCCGTCATCAAATTATTCCATGACACTTTTCCTCAAATTGCTCCATGACCCTGTCATCACAATGCTCCCTGCCCTTCTCATTAAAATTCACCACGCCCTTGTCATCAAAATGCTCCGTGACATTTGTCATCACAAAGCTCCATGACCCTTGTCATCACAATGCTCCAAGACCCCTCTAATCACAATGCTCCATGCACTTGTATTCACAAATCTCCATGACACATGTCATCAGAATGCTCCAAGGCTTCTCATCACATCGCTCCATGCCCTTGTCATCACAATGATCCAAGACCCCTGTGATCACAATGCTGTATGCCCTTGTCATCACAATGCTACATGACACATGTCATCACAAAGCTCTGTGACTCCAGTCATCACAGTGCTTCATGACATTTGTCATCACAATGGTCCATGCCCTCGTCATCACGAGGCTATGTGACTTTGTCACCACAATGCTCCATGAAATTTTCATCAATATGCCCTGTGACTCTTGTCATCACAAGGCTCCATGCCTTTCTCAGCACAATGCTCCATGATCCTTTTCATTACAAAGCTCCATGCTCTTGTCAGAACAATGCTCCAGAACCCATGTCATCACAATGTGCCATGTGTTTGTCATCACAATGCTCCACAAACTTGTCATCACAATGCTCCATAAATCTTGTCATCACAATGCTCCATGCACTTCTCATCAAAATGCTCTCTCACCACTGATATGACAATTTTTCATCACTAGTCATCACAATACTCCCTCTCCCCTGTCATCACAATGTTTCATGATCCCGTCATCACAATGCTCCATGCCCCTTTTCATCACGATGCTCCATGAACCCTGTCATCACAATGCACCATGCCCATCATCATATTGCTTCATGCAATTGTTATCACAATGAAATCAAAATGCTCCATGACCTCTGTCATCACAATGCTCCAAATCCTTGTGATAACAATGTTCCATAACACTTGTCATCACAATCCCCATTGAGACTCTGCATCACAATTATCCATGTCTTGTCATCACAATGCTCAATGACCTTTGTCATCACAATGCACAATACACTTGGCATCACAATGATCCCTGACACTTTTCATCACTATGCTCCTAGCACACTGTCATGACAATGATCCATGCCTTTTTCATCACAATGATCCATGCCCTTTTCATCACAATGCTCCAAGGCCACAGTAATCACAATACTCCATGCCCTTTTCATCAAAAAGCTCAATGACACATGTCATGAGAATGCTCCATGCCCCTTTTCACCTCAATGCTCCCTACCCTTGTCATCACAATACACCAAGACCTCTGTAATCACAATGTTCCATGCACTTTTTCATCAGAATGTTCCAGGAGACTTGTCATCACAAGGCTCCATGGTCTTCTAATCAAAATGCTCCAGGACCTTGTCAACACAATGCTCCATTCTCTTGTCATCACAATGCTCCATGACCCCTGTCATCACAATACTCCATGACTATTTTCAGCCCAATGTTCCATGACCTTCTCATCACCATGATCCATGCACTTCTCATCAAAATGCTCTCTCACCACTGATATCACAATATTCTATAACTCGTAATCACAATACTCCCTCACACCGGTCATCACAATGTTCCATGACATCTGTCATCACAATGTTACATGCCCTTATCATCAAAATATTCCATGACCCCTGACATCACAATGTTCCATAACACCTTTCATCACAATGCTCCTTGAACCTTTTCATCACAATGCTCCATGACCCCTGACATCACAATGTTCCATAACCCTTGTCATCAAAATATTCCATGACACTTATCATCAAATTGCTACACGACCCTGTCATCACAATGTCCCCTGCCCTTCTCATCAGAATGCACCACGCCCTTGTCATCAAAATGCTCCATGAGCTTTGTCATCACAAAGCACCATGACCCTTGACGTCACATTGGTTCATGCCATTGTCATCACAATGCTCCATGAACCCTCTCATCACATTGCTCCATTCCCTTGTCATCACAAAGATCCATGACACTTTTCATCACAATTTTTGATGCCCTTCTCATCAAAATGATCCATGCACTTGTCATTACATTCCACCATGACCCATGTATCTCAGTGTTCCGTGCCCTTGTCATCAAAATGCTCCATGCCCACTCTCGTCACAAAAATCCATGAAATATTTCAGACCAATGCCCCATGCCCTTGTCGACACAATGATCCATTACCCCTGTCATAACAATGCTCAATGACACTTGCCATCACAATGTTCCACGGCATTGTCATCACAAGGCTCCATGACCTTTGTCATCACAATTCTCCAAAACCACTGTAATCACAATGCTCCATGTCCTTGTCATCACAAAGCTCCATGACGCATGTTATCAGAATGCTCCATGGCCTTCTCATCACAATGCTCCACGCCCTTGTCATCACAAAGCTTCAAGACCCCTGTAATCACAATGCTCCATGCCCATTTTCATCACATTGATCCATGAACCCTTTCATTAAAATGCACCATGCCCATCATCATAATGCTTCATGCTATTCTCATCACAATGAAATCAAAAAGCTCCATGACCTCTGTCATCACAATGCTCCAAGCCCTTGTGAACACAATGTTCCATAACACTTGTCATCACAATGCCCCATGATGCTTGTCATCACAATTATCCATGGTCTTGTCATCACAATACTCCATGACCTTTGTCATCACAATGCTCAATATACTTGTCATCACAATGCTCCCTGACACTTATTGTCAGTATACTCATTGAACCCTCTCACAAGGCTCCATGCCTTTTTCATCACAATGATCCATGCCCTTTTCATCACAATGCTCCAAGACCCCTGTAATCACAATGCTAACTGTCCCTTTTCATCAGAATTCTCCATGAGACTGGTCAACAGACAACTGCAGGGAATTCTCATCACAATTCTCCAGGACCTTTTCATCACAATGCTCCTTTCCCTTGTCATCACAATGCTCCATGAAACCTGTCATCAAAATACACCATGAATATTTTCAGCCCAATGATCCATGACCTTCTCATCACAAGGCTCCATGACACATGTCATCACAATGCTCCTTGCGCTTGTCAGCACAATGCTCCATGACCTATGTCATCACAATGCACCATGCGCTTGTCATCACAATGATACACAATTTTGTCATCACAACGCTCCATAAATCTTGTCATCACAATGCTCCATGCACTTCTCATCGAGATGCTCTCTCACCACTGATATCACAATGTTCCATCACTAGTCATCACAATACTCCCTCACCACTGTCATCACAATGCTCCATGACACCTGTCATCACAATGCTACATGCTCTTATCATCACGATGCTCCATGACACCTGATATCACAATGTCCCATTACCCCTGTCATCAAAATGCTCCATGACACTTTTCATCACAATACTCCATGACCCTTGCCATCGCAATGTTCCATAACACCTGTCATCAAAATGTTCCATGACTCTTTTCATCAAAATGCTCCAGGACCCTGTAATCACAATGTTCCCTGCCTTTCTCATCACAATGCACTACGCCCTTGTCAACAAAATGCTCCATGACCTTTGTCACCACAAAGCGCTATGACCCGTGGCATCACAATGCTCCATGCCATTGTCATCACAATGCTCCATGAACCCTCTAATCACACTGTTCCTTGCCCTTGTCCTCACAATGCTCCATGACGCTTGTCATCACAATGCTCGATGCCCTTCTCATCACAATGCTCCATGCCCTTGTCATTACAATCCTCCAGGACCCATGTATCACAGTGTTCCTTGCCCTTTTTATCACATTTTTCCATACCCACTCTCATCACAATAATCGATGAAATTTTATAGACCAATGCTCCATGCCCTTGTCATAGCAATGCTCCATGACCGCTGCCATCACAATATTCCACAGCCTTCTCATCACAAGGCTCAATGACCCTTGTCATCACAAAGCTCCAAGACCCCTGTTATCACAATGCTCAATGCCCTTATCATCACAAAACTCCATGACACATATCATGAGAATGCTCCAGGTCATTCTTATCATAGTGCTCCATGCTCTTGTCATCACAATGCTCCAAGACACCAATAATCACAATGCTCCATGCCTCTTTTCATCAGACTGCTCCATGAGACTTGTCATCACAAGAGTCCATGGTCTCCTTATCACAATGCTCTAGGACCTGGTCATCACAATGCTCCATTCCCTTTTCATCATAGTGCTCCATGACCCCTGTCATCACAATACTTCATAAATATTTTCCGCCCAATTCTACATGTCCTTCTCATCACAATGCTCCATGAGCCCTGTCAAAACAGTGCTCCATGACATTTTCATCAAAATGCTCAATACAGTTATCATCAAATTGCTCCCTGACACTTGTCGTCAGAATGCTCCTGGAACCCTTTCATGAAAATGACCCATGCCCTTTCATCACAATGCTCTATGCCCTTGTCATCACAATGCTCCAAGATACCTGTAATCACAATGCACCATGCCCCTTTTCATCTCAATGCTCCATGATCCCTGTCATCACAATGTACCATGTCCATGATAATAATGCTTCATCCAATTGTCATCACAATTAAATCAATATGCTCCATGACCTCTGTCATCACAAAGCTCCAAACCATTGTGATCCCAATGTTCCATAACACATGTCATCACAAACCCCATGACGCTCGTAATTACAATTATCCATGGTCATATCATCACAATGCTCCATGAACTTCGTCATCACAATGCTAAATACACTTATCATCAAAATGCTCCCAGACACTTGCCATCAGTATGCTCCTTAAACCTTGTCGTGACCAGGTTCTATGACTATTTCATCACAATGATCCATGCCCTTTTCACCACAATGCTCCAAGACCTCTGTAATCACAATGCTCCATGCCCTTGTCACCACAAAGCTCCATGATGCATGTCATCAGAATGATCCATGGCTTTCTCATCACTGTACTCCATGCCCTTGTCATCACAATGCTCCAAGACCCCTGTAATCACAATTCTCCATGCCCCTTTTCATCAGAATGCTCCATGAGACTTTTCATCACAAGGCTCCAAGGTCTTCTCATCACAATGCTCCAGGACGTTGTCATTACAATGCTACTTTGCTTTGTCATCACAATGCTCCAATACCCATGTCATCACAATACTCCATGAATATTTTCAGCCCAATGCTCCATGAACTTCACATCACAATGCTCCATGACCCTTGTTATCACAATGCTCCATGGTCTTCTCATCACAATGCTCCAGGAAATTGTCATCATAATGCTCCATTCCCTTGTCATCACCATGATCCATGAGCCCTGTCATCACAGTGTTAAATGACCACTGTCATCACAACGCTCCATGACCCCTGACAACACAATGATCTGGGACACTTGTCATCAAAATGCTCCATGACACTTGTCATTAAAATGATCCATGACCTGGTCACCCCAATGCTCCATGATCACTGTAATCACAATGCTCCATGACGCTTGTCATCACAGTGCTCCATGACACTTGTCATCAAAATGCTCCGTGACTTTGTCTGCAGAATGCTACATGACCTTACATCACACTGCTCCATGCGCTTATCATCTCAATCCTCCATTACCATTGTCATCACAATCCTCCATGAACCTTGGGACCACATTGCTTCATGCCCTTGTCATCACAACGCTCCATGCTCTTTGAAATCAGTATAATCAATGACCTCTGTCATCACAATTCTCCAAACCCTTGTGATCACAATGTTCCATAACACTTGTCATCAAAATGCTCCATTATGCCTCTCATCACAATACTCCATGCCCTTTTCATCACAATGCTCCATAACATTTGTCATCACAATGCTCAATACATTGCCATCACAATGCTCCCTGACACTTCTCATGAGAAAACTCCTTGAACATTGTCATGAAAACGCTCCATGCATTTTTCATCAAAATTATCCATGCACTTTTCATCACAATGCTCCATGACATTTTCATCACACTACTCCAGAAGCTTGACATCAGAATGCACCATTACACTTCTCAACACAATGCTCCATGTCCCCTGTCATCACAATACTCCATGACACCTGTCCTCATAATGCTCCATGACCGTTGTCATTACAGTGCTCCAAGACACTCGTCATCACAATTGTCCATGGTCTTCTCATCACAATGCTCCACGGTCTTGCCATCACAATGCTCCATAGCCTGGTCACCGCAATGTTCCATGTCCCATGTCATCACAATTCTCCACCTACTTGTCATCACAATTCTCCATGACACTTATGATCACAATGTTACATGCTCTTGTTATCACAATTCTCCATTCACTTGTCATTGCAATGCTCTATGACTCTTGTCATAGCAAGCTCCATGCGCTTGTCATCACAAAGCTTCACGACCTCATCATCAAAATACCCAATTGCCCTTGTCATCACAATGCTCCATGCCCTAGTCATCACAATGTCCATGACCCTTGTCATCACAATGCTCGAAGACCTTGTTGTCACAATGCTCCATTACTTTGTCATTACAATCCTCCATGACATTTTGCATCGCAATTCTCCATGCCGTTGTCATCACAATGGACCATGACATATGTCATCACAATGCTCCCTGACACCTGTCTTCACAGCACTCCATGACTTGTCATCACAAGGCTCTATGCCCTTGTCATCACAATGCCCCATGCCCACTGTCATCACAATAATCCATGAAACTTATCAGACGAATGCTCCATGCCACTGTCATCACATTGCTCCATACCCTGGTCATCAAGATGCTCCATGACCCTTGTCATCACAATGCTTCATGACCTTTGTCATGACAATTGTTCATGCCCTCGTCATCACCAGGCTCTCTGACCTCTGTCACCACAATGATCCATGAATTCTTCATCACAATATTCTGTCACCCTTGTCATCACAATGCTCCATGCACTTCTCATCAAAATGCTCTGTCACCACTGATATCACCATGTTCCTTCACCAGTCATCACAAATCACCCTCATCCCTGGAATCACAATGTTCCATGACCCCTGTCATCACAATGCTACATTACCTTATCATCATAATGCTCCATGACCAATGACATCACAACGTTTCATAAAGCCTGTCATCAAAATGTGCCATGACACTTTCTATCAAATTTCTCCATGACCCTGTCATCACAACGCTCCCTGCACTTCTCATCACAAAGTCCCAGGCACTTGTCATCAAAATGCTCCATGACATTTGTCATCATAAAGCTCCATGACCCTTGGCTTCACAATGCTCCATTCCATTGTCATCACAATTCTCCATGAACACGCTCATCATATTGATCCATGCCCTTGTCATTGCAAAGCTCCATGACAAATTTCATCAAAATGCGTGATGCCCTTCTCATCACAATGCTCCATTCCCTTGTCACCACAAAGCACTATGCCCACTGTCATCACAATAATCCATGAAACTTGTCAGACCAATGCTCCATGTCCCTGTCATCACAAAGCTCCTTGCTCTTTTCATTACAATCCTCCATGGCCCATGTATCACTGTGTTCCGTGCCCTTGTCATCACAATGCTCCATGCCCACTCTCATCACAATAATCCATGACACTTTTCAGACCAATGCTCCATACACTTGTCTTCACAATGCTCCATTATCCCTGTCATAACAATGCTCCATGACGCCTGCCATCACAATGATCCATGCCCTTGTCATCACAAGGCTCCATGACCCTTGTCATCACAAGGCTCCACTGTCTTCTCTTCACAATGCTCCATTCCATGTCATCACAGTGCTCCATTCCCTTGTCATCACAATGCTCAATGACACCTGACATTACAATGCTCCATGAACATTTTCACCAGAATGCTCCATGACCTGCTCATCACAATGCTCTATGACCCCGTAAAACACAATGAACCGGGACTCTTGTCATCAAAATGCCCATGACACTTGTCATCACAGTGATCCATGTCCTTGTCATACCAATGCTCCATGACCCCTCTAATCACAATGCTACGTGACGCTTTTCATCACAGTCCTCCATGACACGTGTCATCACAATGCACCGTGCTCCTTGAAATCAAAATGATCCATGACCTCCGTCATCACAATGCTACAAACCCTTGTGATCACAATGTTCTATAACATTTGTTATGGCAACACTCCATGATTCCTGTCATCACAATATTCAATGCCCTTGTCATCACAATGCTCCATGACTTTTTCATCACAATGCAAAATACACTTGTCATCACAATGCTCCCTGACACTTGTCGTCAGAATTCTCCTTGAAACCTGTCATGAAAACGCTCCATCCCATTTTCATCACAATGCTCCATGCCCTTTTCTTCACAATGCTCCCTGCCATTGTCATCACAATGCTCCACAAGCTTGTCACCAGAATGCTCCATGACCCTTTTCATCACAGTGCTCGATTCCTCTTGAAATCAAAAGGATCCATGACCGCTGTCATCACAGTGCTCCAAACCCTTGTGATCACAAAGTTCCATAACACTTGTCATCACGACGCCCCTTGACGCGCATCATCACAATTTTCCATGTTCTTCTCATCACAATGCTCCATGACATTTGTCATCACTATGCTCAATACACTTGTCATCACAATGCTCCCTGACACTTGTCGTCAGAATGCTCCTTGAGCCCTGTCATGAAAAGTCTCCATGCATTTTTCATCACAATGATCCATGCACATTTCATCACAATGCTCCATGCCATTGTCATAACAATACTCCACAAGCTTTGCATCAGAATGCTCCATGACCATTGGCATCACAATGCTCCATTACCCCTGTCATCAAAATACTCCATGACACCTGTCCTTATAATGCTCCATGCATCTTGTCATTACAGTGCTCCAAGACACTCGTCGTCAGAATTATCCATGGTCTTCTCATCACAATGCTCCACGGACTTGCCATCACCATGCTCCATGCCCTGTCAGCACAATGTCCATGACCCATGTTATCACAATGCACCATGGGTGGGCCATAACAGCACTCCATAACTTGTCGTCATAATGCTCCATAAACTTGTCACCACAATGCTCCATGCTCTCCTCATCAAAATGCTCTCTCACCACTGAAATCACAATGTCCCATCAGTAGTCATCACAATACAGCCCCACCCCTGTCATCACAATGTTCCATGGCCCCTGTCATCACAATGCTCCCAGCCTTTTTGGTCACAATGCTCCATGACCCGTGACATCACAATTTTCCATAACGTCTGTCATCAAAATGCTCCACGAGTCTTTTCATCACAATGTTCCATGAACCCTGACATCACAATGTTCCATAAGCACTGTCATCAAAATATTCCATGATACTTTTCATCAAATTGCTCCGTGACCCTGTCATCACAATGCTCCCGGACACACTCATCACAGTGTCCCTCACCCTAGTCATCAAAATGCTCCATGACCTTTGTCATCACAAAGCTCCATGACCCTTGGCATCACAATGATCCATGCCATTGTCATCACATTTCTCCATGAGAACTCTCATTATATTGCTGCAGGCCTATTTCATCACAAAGCTCCATGACGCTTGTCATCACAATGCTCAATCCCCTTCTCATCACAATGCTCCATGCCCTTGTCATTCCAATGCTCCAAGACCCCTGTAATCACAATGCTCCATGCCCCTTTTCATCTCACTGCTACATGAACCCTGTCATCAAAATGCACCATGCACATCCTCATAATGCTTCATGCTATTGTCATCACAATGAAATAAAAATGTTCCATGACCTCTGTCATGACAATGATCCAATCTCTTGTGATCACAATGTTCCATAACACTTGTCTTCACAATGCCCCATGACGCTCGTCATCACCATTATCCATGGTCTTTGCATCACAATGCTCCATGTCCTTGTCATCACAAAGCTCTATGATGCACGTCATCAGTATGCTCCATGCCCTTCTCAACACAATTCTTCATGTCCTTGTCATCACCATTCTCGTAGACCCCTGTAATCACAATGGTCCATGTCCCTTTTCATCTCAATGCTCCATGAACACTGTCATCACAATGCACCATGCACATCATCATAATGCTTCATGCTATTGTCATCACAATGAAATAAAAATGTTCTATGACCTCTCTCATCCTAATGATACAAACTTTTGAGATCACAATGTTCCATAACACTTGTCATCACAACGCCCCATGACCCTCATCATCACAATTATCCATGGTTTTCTCATCACAATGACCCATGACTTTTGTCATCACATTGCTCAATACACTTGTCATCACAATGCTCCCTGACACTTGTCATCAGTATGCTCCATGAACCCTGCCATGACCAGGCTCCATGAGGTTTTCATCACAATGAGCCATGCCCTTTTCTTCACAATGCTCCAGGAACACTCTAATCACAATGATCCATGACCTTGTCATCAAAAAGCTCCATGATTCATGTCATCACAAAGCTCGATGGTCTTCTCATCACAATGTTCTATGCCCTTGTCATCATGGTACTCCAAGACCGCTGTAATCACAATGTCCCATGCCCATTTTCATGAGAATGCTCCATGAAACATGTCATCAAAAGTCTCCATGGTCTCCTCATCACAATGCTCCATTCCCTTGCCATCACAATGCTCCATGACCACTGTCATCACAATACACCATGAATATTTTCAGCCCAATGCTCCATGACCTTCTCATAACCATGCTTCATGACCCCTTTCAACACAATCCTTCATGTCGACTGTCATCATAATGCTCCATGACCCCTGACAACACAATGATCCGGGACTCTTGTCATCCAAATGCTCCATGACGCTTGTCATCCCAATGATCCATGCCCGTGTCATCCCAATTCTCCATGAAACCTGTAATCACAATGCCCCGTGACGCATGTGATCACATTGCTCCATGACCGTTGTCATCACAATAATCCATGCGTTTGTCAGCAATATCCTACATGACCTTGTCATCACAATCCTCCATGTGCTTTGCATCACAATCCTACATGATATTTGGGATCATATTGTTTCATGCCCTTTTCATCACAATGCTCCATGCTCCTTGAAATTAAACTGATCCATGACCTCTGTCATCACAATGCTCCAAACAAGTGTGATCACAATGTTCCATAACACTTGTCATCACAACGTTCCATGATGCCTGTCATCACAATACTCCATGCCCTTGTCATCACAATGCTCCATGACCGTTGTCATCACAATGATCAATACAGTTGTCATCACAATGCTCCCTGACACTTGTCATCAGAATGCTCCTTGAACCCTGTCATGAAAAGGCTCCATGCCTTTTTCATCACAATGTTCCATGCTGTTTTCAGCACAATTCTCCATGCCATTTTCATCACAATACTCCACAAGGTTGTCATCAGAATGCTCCATGACCCATGACATGACAATGCTCCATGACACCTGTCATCACAATGATCCATGTCCCTTGTCATTACAGTTCTCCATCATGCTCGTCATCACAATTGTCCATGGTCTTCTCATCAAAATGCTCTACGGTCTTTCCATCACAATGCTCCATTCCCTGGTCATCACAACGCTCCATGTCCCTTGTCCTCACAATTCTCCAAGTCCTTGTCATCACAATGCTCCATGACACTTCTCATCACAATGTTACATGAATTTGTCATCACAATTCTCAATGCACTTGTCATTGCAATGCTTCTTACCCCTGTCATAGCAGGCTCTATGCATTTGTCATCACAATGCTTCACGACATTGTCATCAAAATTCTCAATGGCCCTTGTCACCACAATGCTCCATGCCCTTTTCATCCCAATGCTCCATGAGACTTGTCATCACAATGCTCCAAGCCATTTTCATCACAAGGCTCCATTACCATTGTCATCACAATCCTGCATGACACTTGGCATCACAATGCTCCATGCCATTGTCATCACAATGGACCATGACATATGTCATCAGAATGCTCCCTGACACATGTCTTCACAATATCCATGACCTTGTCATCACAATGCTCCATGCCCTTGTCATCACAAGGCACCATGACTACTTTCATCACAATAATACATGAAACTTGTCATCACAATGCTCCATGACCCCCGTCATCACAATGCTCCTTGACTCCAGTAATCACAATACTTCATGACCTTTATAATCACAATGGTCCATGCCCTCATCATCACAATGCCCTGTCATATTGTCACCATAATGCTCCAAGAGCTTTTCATCACAATGCTCCATGACACTTGTCATCAAAATGCTCCATGCCTTTGTCATCACAATGCTCCATAACCTTTGTCATCAGAGTGCTCCATGCGCTTGTCAGCGCAATGCTCCATGACTCATGTCATCACAATGTGACATGCGCTTCTCATCACAATTCTCCAGAACCTTGTCATCACAATGCTCCATTACACTTGTCATAACAATGCTCCATGAGCCCTGCCATCAAAATGTTCCACGGCCTTGTCATCACAAGGATCCTTGGGACTTGTCCTCACAATGCTCCAAGACCCCTGTAATAACAATTCTCCATGCCCATGTCATCATAGCACTCCATGACACTTGTCATCAGAATGCTCCATGGCCTTCTCATCACAATGCTCTATACCCATGTAATCACAATGCTCCAAGACCACTGTAATCAAAATGCCTCCTACCCCTATTCATCTCAATTCTCCATGAACCCTGTCATCACAAGGCACCATGCCCATCATCATAATGCTTCATGCTATTGTCATCACAATGAAATCAAAATACTCCATGACCTCTGTGATCAAATGCTGCAAACCCTTCTGATCACAATGTTCCATAACACTTGTCATTACAATGCCGCATGATGCTCTTCATCTGAATTATCTGTGGTCTTCTCATCACAATGCTCCATGACCTTTGTCATCACAATGCTCAATACACTTGTCATCACAATGCTCCCTGACTCTTGTCGTCAGTATGCTCCTTGAAACCTGTCATGACATGGTTCCATGCCTTTTTCATCACAATGATCCATGCCCTTTTCATCACAATGCACAAGGACCCTGTAATCACATGCTCCTTGCTCTTGTCATCACAAAGCTCCATGACGCATGTCATCAGAATGCTCCATGGCCTTCTCATAACAAAGTTCCATTCTCTTGTCATCACAATGCTGCAAGACCTCTGTAATCACAATACTCCATGCTCGTTTAAATGAGAATGCTCCATGAGACATTTCATCACAAGGATCCATGGTCTTCTCATCACAATGTTCCAGAAACTTATCATCAAAATGCTCCATTCCCTTGTCATCACAATGCTCCATGACCCCTGTCATCACAATACTCCATGAATAATTTCAGACCAATGCTCCATGAACTTCTCATCATAATCCTCCATAACACCTGGCATCAAAATGCCCCATGAAATTGTCATCACAATGGACGATAACATATGTCATCACAATGCTAACTGACAACTGTCTTCACAATACTCCATGACCTTGTCATCACAATGCTCCATGACCCATGTAATCACAATGCTCCGTGACACTTGTCATCACAGTGGTCAAAGACGCTTGTCATAACACGATTGCATGCCTTTGTCAGCAAAATGCTACATGACCTTGTCATCACAATACTCCGTTACAATTGTCACCACAATCCTTCTTGAACCTTGGGATCACAATGCTTCATGACATTTTCATCAAAATGCTCCATGCTCCTTGATATCAAAATGATCCATGACCACTGTCATCACAATGCTCCAAACACTTTTGATCACAATGTTCCATAACACTTGTCATCACAATGCTCCATGATGCCTGTCATCACAATACTCCATGCCCTTGTCATCACAATGCTCCATGACCTTTGTCATCACAATGCTCAATACACTTGTCATCACAATGCTCCCTGACACTTGTCGTCAGAATGCTCCATGAACCCTAACATGAAAAGGCTCTATGCGTTTTTCATCACAACGCTCCATGCCCTTTTCATCACAATGCTGCATTCCATTGTCATCACAGTACTCCACAAGCTTGTCATCAGAATGCTCCATGACACTTGTCATCACAATGTTCCATGTCCCTATCATTTCAGTGCACCATGAGGCTCGGCTTCACAATTATCCATTCTTCTCATCTCAATGCTCCTCTGTCTTTCCATCACAATGCTCCATGCCCTGGTCATCACAATGTTCCATGTCAATTGTCATAGAAAGCTTCATGTGCTTGTCATTGCAATGCTTCACGACCTTGTCATCAAAATTCTCAATGGCCCTTGTCATCACAATTCTCCATGCGCCTTGTCATCACAGTGCTCCAAGCCCTTGTTATCACAATGCTCCATTACATTTGTCATCAGAATCCTCCATGACACGTGGAATCACAATGCTCCATATCATTCTAATCACAAAGGACCATGACATATGTCATTGCAATGCTCCCTGACACCTCTCTTCACAATATTCCATGACCTTGTCATCACAATGTGCCATGCCCTTGTCATCACAATGTGCCATGCCCACTCACATCACAATAATCCATGAAAATTGTCAGACCAATATTCCATACACCTGTCATCACAATGCTCCATGCCCTTGTCATCACAATGCTCCATGACTGCTGTCCTCGCAGTGTTCAGTGACTCCAGACATCACAATGCTTCATGACCTTTGTCATCACAATGGTCCATGCCCACGTCATCACAAGGTTCTGTTACATTTGTCACCACAATGCTCCATGAACTTTTCATTGTAATGTTCCATGACCCTTGATATCACAATGCTCCATGCCTTTGTCAGCACAATGCTCCTTGACCTTGTCATCACAATGCTCCATGCACTTGTCAGCAAAATGCTCCACAACATTGTCATCAAATTCTCCATAAACATTGTAATTGATATGCTCCATGCACTTCTCATCAAAATGCTCTCTCACCACTGATATCACAATGTTCCACCACTAATCATTAAAATACTGCAACACCCCGTCATCATAATATTCCATGACCCCTGTCATCACAATGCTATATGACCTTATCATCACAATCCTCCATTACCACTGACATCACAATGTTCCATAAACACTGTCATCAAAATGCTTCATACCCTTTTCATCACAATGCTGCATTCCTTTGTCATCAGAGTACTCCACAAGCTTGTCATCAGAATGCTCCATGACCCATGTCATCACAATGCTCCATGTGCCTTGTCATTACAGTGCTCCAATACGCTGGTCTTCACAATTATGCATGGTCTTCTCATCACAATGCTACACGGTATTTCCATCACAATGCTCCATGCCCTGGTCATCACAATGTTCCATGTCCATTGTCATCACAATTCTCCACGTCCTTGTCATCACAACGCTCCATGACACTTCTCATCACAATGTTACAAGCTCTTGTCATCACAATTTGCCATGCACTTGTCATCGCAATGCTCCAGGACACATGACATCACAATGATCCATGCAATTCTCATCGCAATGGACCAGGACGTATGTCATCACAATTCTCCTTGACACCTATCTTCACAATATTCCATGACCTTGTCATCACAATGCTTCATGCTCCTTGAAATCAAAATGATCCATGACGTCTGTAATCACAATTCTCCAAACACTTGTGATCACAATGTTCCATAACACTTGTCATCACAGCACTCCATGATGCCTGCCATCACAATACTCCATTCCCTTGTCATCACAATGCTTCATGACCTTTGTCCTCACAATGGTCAATACACTTGTCATCACAATGCCCCCTGACACTTGTCATTAGAATGCTCCTTGAACTCTGTCATGAAAAGTCTCCATGCCTTTTACCTAATAATGATCCAGGCACTTTTCATCAAAATGCTCCATGCCATTGTCATCACAATGCTCCACAAGCTTGTTACCAGAATCCTCCATGACACTTGTCATCACAATACTACATGATCCCTCTCATCACAATGGTCCATGACACCTGTCATCACAAGGCTCCATGCCCCTTGTAATTACAGTGCTCCATGACGCTCATCATCAAAATTATCCATTGACTTCACATCAAAATGCTCCACGGTCTTGCCGTCACAATGCTCCATGCCCTGGTCATCACAATGCTCCATGTCCCTTGTCATCACAATTCTCCACCTCCTTGTCATCACAAGGCTCCATGACACTTCTCATCACAATGTTACATGGTCTTGTCATCACAATTCTCCAAGCAATTCTCATCGCAATGTTCCATGAACCCTGTAATAGCAAGGTCCATGCACTTGTCATCACAACGCTTCATGAACTTGTCATCAAAATTCTCAATGCCCCTTGTCATCAAAATGCTCCATGCACTTGTCAGCACAATGCTCCATGACCCATGTCATCACAATGCACCATGTGCTTGTCATCAAAATGCTCCACAACCTTGTTATTACAATGCTCCATAAACATTGTCATCACAATGCACCAGGCAATTCTCATCAAAATGCTCTGTCACCACTGATATCACAATGTTCCATCACTCGTCATCACAATACTTTCTCACCACTGTCATCAGAATATTCCATGACCCCTGTCATCACAATGCTACATGCCCTTATAATCACAATGCTCCATGACACCTGACAACAGAATGTTCCATAATCCCTGTCATCAAAATGTTCCATGAAACATTTCATCTCAATGCTCCATGACCCTTGACATCACAATGTTCCATAAACCCTGTCATCAAAATTCTCCATGACCCTTTTCATCACAATGCACGAGGACCCCTGACTTCCCAATATTCTATAACCACTGTCATCAAAATATTCCATGACACTTTTCATCAAATTTCTCCATGACCCTCTCATCACAATGCTCCCTGCCTTTCTCATCACAAGGCCACAGGCACTTTTAATCAAAATGCTCCCTGACATTTGTCGTCACAAAGATCCATGACCCTTAGGATTACAATGCTCCAGGCCATTGGCATCACAACTCTCCATGAACCCTCTCATAACATTGCTCCATGCACTTGTCATTGCAAAGCGCCATGACACATTTCATCAAAATGTGCGATGTCCTTCTCATCAAAATGCTCCATGTTCACTCTCATCACAATAATTCATGAAACTTTTCAGACCAATGCTCCATGCCCTTGTCATCAAAATGCTCCATTACATTTGTCATAACAATGCTCCATGACCCCTGCCATCACAATGATCCACGGCCTTGTCATAACAATTCTCCATGACCCTTGTCATCACAATGCTCCAAGTCCCCTGAAATAACAAATCTTCATGCCCTTGTAATCACAAAGCTCCATGACACATGTCATCAGTATGCTCCATGGTATTCTCATAACAATGCTTCATGCCCTTGTCATCACAATGCTCCAAGACCCCTCTAATCACAATGTTCCATGCCACTTTTCATCTCAATGCTCCATGATCCCTGTCATCACAATGCACCATGCCCATCATCATAATGCTTCCTGCTATTGTCATCACAATGAAATCATAATCCTCCATGACCCCTGGCATCACAATGTTCCACGGCCTTGCCATCACAAGGCTCCAAGACACTTATCATCACAATGCTCCAGGACACCTGTAATCAAAATGCTCCATGCCCCTTTTCTTCTCAAGGCTCCATGTACCCTGTCATCACAATGCACCAAAACCTTGTGATCACAATGTTCCGTCACACTTGTCATCTCTGCGCCCCATGACACTCATCATCACAATTATCCATGGTCTTCTCATCACAATACTCCATGACCTTTGTCATCACAATGCTCAATATATTTGTAATCACCATGCTCCCCGACACTTCTGGTCACAATGTGCCTTGAACCCTTTCAAGAAAAGGCCCCATGTCTTTTTCATCACAAGGCTCCATGCCCTTTTCATCACAATGCTCCAAAATCTTGTCATCAGAATGCTCCATGACCCATGACATGACAATGCTCCATGACACCTGTCATCACAATGATCTATGCCCCTTGTTATTATAATGCTCCATGACGTTCGTTATCACAATTATCCATGGGCTCTTCATCACAATGCTCCGCGGTCTTGCCATCACAATGCTTCTTGCCCTGGTCATCACAATGCTCCATGTCCCTTGTCATCACAATTCTCCACGTCCTTGTCATCACAATGCTCCATGACATTTCTCATCACAATGTTACATGCTCTTGTCATCACAATTCTCCATGCACTTGTCATTGCAATCTTCCATGACCACTGTCATGGCAAGCTCCACGCGTT
This sequence comes from Mesoplodon bidens, assembly GCF_964165515.1. Lineage (NCBI taxonomy): Eukaryota > Metazoa > Chordata > Mammalia > Artiodactyla > Ziphiidae > Mesoplodon > Mesoplodon bidens. The sequence continues at coordinate 42,312,412 of NC_138180.1, read as the reverse complement.
TGTCATTACAATGCTTCAGGACATTGTCATCCAATTTCTCAATGGCTCTTGTCATCACAGTGCTCCATTGCCTTATCAGCACAATGCTCCATGAACCTTTTCATCACAATGCTCCAAGCCCTTTTCATCAAAATGCCTCAATTCATTTGTCATCACAATCCGCCATGACACTTGGCATCATAATGCTCCATGCCATTGTCTTCACAATGGACCATGACGTATGTCATCACAATGCTCCCTGACACCTGTCTTTACAATAATCAATGACCATGTCATCACAATGTTCCATGCCCTTATCCTCAAAATGTGCCATGCCCAATGTCAACACAGTAATCAATGAAATATGTGAGACCAATGTTCCATGCCCCTGTCATCACAATGCTCAATGCCCTTGGCATCACAATTCTCCCTGTGCTTGTCAGCACAATGCTCAATGACACATGGCATTACAATGTGCCATGCACTTCTCATCACAATGCTCCACAACCTTGTCATCAGTGTGCTCAATAAACTTTGTCATCACAATGCCCCATGCACTTCTCATCAAAATGCTCTCTCACCACTAATATCACAATGTTCCATCACTAGTAATCACAATACTCCCTCACACCTGTCATCACAAAGCTACATGCCCTTATCATCACAATGCTCCATGAACCCTGACATCACAATGTTCCAAAAGCCCTGTCATCAAAATGCTTCATGACCCTTTTCATCACAATGGTCCATGACCCAGTTCATCAAAATGTTCCATGACCACTGATATCACAATGTTCCCTAACCACTGTCATCACAAAGTTCCATGACACTTTTCAAAAAAGTGATCCATGACAATGTCATCACAATGCTCCCTGCTTTCTCATCACAATGCACCACCCACTTGTCATCAAAATGCTCCATGACCTTTGTCATCACAAATCACCAAGACCCTTGGTGTCACAATGTAACATGCCATTGTCATCACAATGTTACATAAACCCTCTCAACCCATTGCTATATGCCCTTGTCATCTCAAAGCTCCAAAACGCTGGTCATCACAAAGCACGATGCACTTCTCATCACAATGCTCCATGCCCTTGTCATTAAAATCCTACATGACCCATGCATCACAGTGTTCCGTGCCCTAGTCATCACAATGCTCCATGCCAACTGTCATCACAATAATCCAATATATTTCTATCCAATGCTCCATACTCTTGTCATCAAAATGCTCCATTACCCCTGTCATAACAATGCACCATGACCACTGCCATCACAATGTTCCACGGCCTTGTCATCACAAGTCTCCATGAATCTTGTCATCACAATGCACCAGTACCCATGTAATCACAATGCTCCATGCCCTTGTCATCACAAATCTCCATGACACATGCCTTCAGAATGCTCCAAGTCTTTCTCAACACAATGCTCCATGTCCTTCTCATCACAATGCTCCAAGACCAGTGTAACCACAATGTTGTATGCCCTTTTTCATCTCAATGCTCCATGAACCCTGTCATCAAAAGGCAGCACGCCCATCATCATAATACTTCATGCTATTGTCATCAAAATGAAAGCAAATTGATCCATGAACTCTGTCATCACAATGCTCCAAACCCTTGTGATCACAATGTTTGATAACACTTGTCATCACAACGCCCCTTGACGCTCGTCATCACAATTATCCATGGACTTCTCATCACAATACTCCATGAACTTTTTCATCACAATGCTCAATACACTTGTAATCACAATGCTCCCTGACACTTGTCGTTAGTATGCTCCTTGAACCCTGTCATGAAAAGGCTCCATACTTTTTTCATCACAATGGTCCATGACCTTTTCATCAAGATGCTCCAAGACACCTGTAATCACAAAGCTCTAAGCTCATATTCATCAGAATGCTCCATAAGACTTGTCATCACAAGGCTCCATCATCTTCTCATCACAATGCTCCAGGAACTTGTATTCACAATGCTCCATTCCCTTGTCATCAAAATGCTCCATGAACCCTGTCATAGCAATACTCCATGAACATTTTCAGCCGAATGATCCATGAACTTCTCATCACAATGCTCCATGAGCCCTGACAACACAATGATCAGGGACTCTTGTCATCAAAATGCTCCATGACACTTCTCATCACAATGCTAGAAGCCCTTGTCATCACAATGCTCCATTACCTTTGTCATCACAATCCTCCATGACACTGGGCATCACAATGCTCCATGCCTTTGTCATCACAATGGACCATGACATATGTATCACAATGTTCCCTAACACCTGTCTTCACAATAATCCATGACCTTGTAATCACAAGGTTCCATGCCCTTGTAATCAAAATGTGCCATGCCCACTGTTATCAAAATAATCCCAGAAAATTGTCAGACCTAAGCTCCATGCCCATGCCATCACAATGCTCCATGCCCTGGTCATTACAATGCTCCATGACACCTGCCATCACAATGTTCCACAGCCTTGTCATCACAAGGCTCCATGACCCTTGTCATCACAATGTTCCAAGACCCCTGTAATCACTAAGCTCCATGCACCTTTTCATCTCAATACACCATGGACCCTGTCATAACAACGCAGCATGCCCATCATCATAATGGTTCATACTATAGTCATCACAATGAAATCAAAATGCTGCATGACCTTTGTCATCAAAATGCTCCAAACCCTTGTGATCACAATGTTGCAAAACATTTTTCATCACAACGCACCTTGATGCCCGTCATCACAATTATCCATGGTTTTCTCATCACTACGATCCATGACCTTTGTCATCACAATACTCAATACACTTTTCATCAAAATGCTCCCTGACACTTGTCGTCAGTATGTTCCTTGAACCCTCATGACAAGGCTCCAGTCATTTTTCACCACAATCATCCATGACCGTTTCATCGCAACGCTCTAAGACGACTGTCATCACAATGCTCCATTCTCTTGTCATCACAAAGCTCCATGACGCATGTCATCAGAATGCTCCATGGCCTTCTCATCCCAATGCTCCATGCCCTTGTCATCACAATGCTCCAAGAGCCCTGTTATCACAATGCACCATGCACCTATTCATCAGAATGCTCCATGAGACTTGTCATCACAAGGCTCCATGGTCCTCTCATCTCAATGCTCCAGGACCTTGTCATCACAATGCTCCATTCACTTGTCATCACAATGCTCCATGAACCCTGTCATCACAATACTCCATGAATATTTTCAGCACAATGCTCCATGAAATTCTCAACACTATGCTCCGTGACCCCTGTCATCACAATGCTCCATGACCACTGTCTTCACAATTCTCCATGACCCCTGACAACACAATGATCTGGGACTATTGTCATCAAAATGCTCCATGACACTTGACATCACAATGATCCATGCCCTTGTCATCCCAATGTTCCATGACACGTGTAAGCACAATGCAACGTTACGCATGACATCACAGTTCTCTATGACTCTTGTCATCAAAATGCTCCACCCCTTTGTCAGCAAAATGTTACATGACATTTTCATCACAATACAACATGTTCTTGTCATCAAAATACTCCATTACCATTATCATCACAATCCTCCATGAACCTTGGAATCATATTGCTTCATACCCTTGTCATCACAATGCTCCATGCTCCTTGAAATCAAAATGTTCCATGACCTCTGTCATCACAATGCTCGAAACCCATATGATCACAATTCTCCATAACACTTGTCATCACAAAACGCCATGACGCTCGTCATCACAATTATCCATTGTCTTCTCATCACAACTCTACATGATCCCTGACAACACAATTATCTGCGACTCTTGTCATCAAAATGCTCCATGACACTTGTCATCACAGTGAACCATGCTGTTGTCATCCCAATGCTCCATGACCCATGTAATCTCAATGCTCCGTGATGCTTGTCATCCCAGTGCTCCATGACACTTGCCATCACAATTCTCCATTCCTTTGTCAGCAAAATGCTACATGACCTTGTCATCACAATGCTCCATGTGCTTGTCATCAAAATCCTCCATGAACCTTTGGATCACATTGCTTAATTCACTTGTCATTACAATGCTCCATGCTCCTTGAAATCAAAATGATCCATGACCTCTGTCACCACAATGCTCCAAACACTTGTGATCACAATGTGCCATAACCCTTGTCATCACAACGCTCCATGATGACTGTCATCACAAACTCCATGCCCTTGTCATCACAATGCTCCATGATACTTTTCATCACAATGCTCAAAACACTTGTCATCACAATGCTCCATGACACTTGTCGTCAGTATGCTCCATGAACCTGTCATGAAAAGGCTCCATTCCTTTTCATCACATGGCTCCATTCCCTTTTCATCACAATGCACCATGCTGTTGTCATCACTATACACCACAAGCTTGTCATCAGAATGCTTCATGATTCTTGGCTTCAAAATGTTCCATGAACTCTGTCATCACAATGCACCATGCCCATCATCATAATGCTTCATGCTATTGTCATCACAATGAAATCAAAATGCTCCATGACCTCTATCATCACAATGCTCCAAACGCTTATGATCACATGGCTCCATAACACTTGTCATCACAAAGCGTCATGACGCTCGTCAACACAATTATCCATTGTCTTCTCATCACAACTCTCCATGACCCGTGACAACACAATTATCTGTGACTCTTGTCATCAAAATGCTCCATGACCCTTGTCATCACAGTGAACCATGCTGTTGTCATCCCAATGCTCCATGACCCATGTAATCTCAATGCTCCGTGACACTTTCATCCCAGTGCTCCATGACACTTGCCATCACAATTCTCCATTCCTTTGTCAGCAAAATGCTACATGACCTTGTCATCACAATGCTCCATCTTCTTGTCATCACAATCCTCCATGAACCTTGGGATCACATTGCTTAATGCACTTGTCATTACAATGCTCCATGCTCCTTGAAATCAAAATGATCCATGACCTCTGTCATCACAATGCTCCAAACCCTTGTGATCATAATTTTCCATAACACTTGTCATCACAACGCTCCATGATGCCTGTCATCACAATACTCCATGCCCTTGTCATTACAATGCTCCATGACATTTGTCATCAGAATGCTCAATACACTTGTCATCACAATGCTCCATGACACTTCTCATCACAATGTTACATGCTCCTGTCATCACAATTCTCCATGCACTTGTCAACACAATGCTCCATGACCACTGTCATAGCAAGCTCCATGCGCTTGTCATCACAATGCTAAATGACCATGTCATCAAAATTCTCAATGGCCCTTGTCATCACAATGCCTCATGCCCTTGTCATCACAATGCTCGATGCTCCTTGAAATCAAAAGGCTCCATGACCTCTGTCATCACAATGCTACAAAACTTGTGATCACAATGTTCCATAACACTTGTCATCACAATTATCCATGGTCTTCTCATCACAATGCTCCATGACATTTGTCATCACAATGCTCAATACACTTGTTATCACATTGCTCCCTGACACTTCTCATCAGTATGCTCCTTGAAACCTGTCATGATAATGCTCCATGCGTTTTTCATCACAATGATCCATGCTTTTTTCAACACCATACTCCAAGGTCCCTATAATCACAATGTTCCATGCCTTTGTCATCACAAATCTCCATGACACATGTCAAAACAATGCTCCAAAGCCTTCTCATAACTATGATCCATGCCCTAATCATCACAATGCTCCATGAACCCTGACAACACAATGTTCCATAACCCCTGTCATCAAAGTGTTCCAAGACCCTTTTCATCAAATTGCCCCATGACCTTCGCATCACAATGCTCCTTACCCTTCTCAACACAATACACTTCCCCCTTGTCATCAAAATGCTCCATGACGTTTGTCATCACAAAGCACCATGTCTTGGCATCACAATGCTCCATGCCATTGTAATCACAATGCTCCATGAACCGTGTCTTCAAATTGCTCCATGCCCTTCTCATCACAATGCTCCATGACGCTTGTCATCACAACGGTCAATGCATTTCTCATCACAATGCTCCATGACTTTCTCATTACAATCCTCCATGACACATGTATCACAGTATTCCGTGCCCTTTGACATCACAATGCTCCATGCCCACTCTCACCCCAATAAGACATGAAACTTTTCATACCAATTCTCCCTGCCCTTGTCATCACAATGCTCCATTACCCCTGTCATAACAATGCTCCATGACCCCTGTGATCATAATGTTTCATGGTTGTGTCATCAAAAGGCTCCATGACCCTTGTTATCACAATGTTCCAAGACACCTGTAATCACAATGCTCGATGACCTCTGACAACACAATGATCCGGGACTCTTGTCATCATAATGCTCCCTGACACTTGTCATCACAATGATCAATGCCTTTGTCATCCCAATGCTCCATGACCCCTGTAATCACAATTCTCCGTGACGCTTGTCATCACAGTGCTTCATGAACATTGTCATCACAAAGTTCCATACCTTTTTCTGCGAAATCCTACATGACCTTGACATCATAATGCTCCATGCGCTTCTCATCACAATCCTCCATGAACTTCGGATCACATTGCTCCATACACTTGTCATCTCAATGCTCCATGCTCCTTTAAATCACAATGCTCCATGATGACTGGCATCACAATGCTCAAAATACTTGTGATCACAATGATGCATAACACATGACATCACAATGCTCCATGATGCCTGTCTTCACAATACTCCATGCCCTTATCATCACAAAGCTCCATGACCCCTGACAAACCAATGCTCCAGGACTCTTGTCATCAAAATGCTCCATGACCTTGTCATCACAACAATCCATGCCCTTGTCAGCCCAATGCTCTACGTCCCCTGTAATCACAATGCTCTGTGACGCTTGTCATTAGAGTGCTCCATGACAATTGTCACCACAAGGCTCCATGCACTTATCATCAAAATGGTCCATAACCATTGTCATCACAATGCTCCATGCCTTTGTTAGCAAAATGTTCATGGAGTATTGTGATGAAAAGGGATTGGAGCATTGTGATGACAAGGTCCTGGAGGATTGTGATGAGAAGAACATGGAGCCTTGTTATGACAAGTCTCATTGAGTATTCTGATGAAAAGGGGCATGGAGCATTGTGATTAGAGGGGTCTACGAGCATTGTGATGACCAGAGCATGCAGCATTTTGATGAGTAGGACATGGAGGATTCTGAAGACCTGCGTCATGGAGCTCTATGATGACAAGGTCATGGAGCGTTGTGATTACAGGTGTCTTGGAGCATTGTGATGAAAAGGGCATGGACCATTGTGATGAAAATGGCATGGAGCCTTGTTATGACAGGGTTCAAGGAGCATACTGATGACAAGGGTCAGGGAGCATTGGGATGACAAGTGTTTTGAGCATTGTGATGACACATGTCATAGAGCATTGTGATGACAAGGGCATGGAATATTGTGATGACAGGCCTCATGTTGCGTTGTGATGACAAGGGTCATAAAGCATTGTGATGACAATGTCATGGAGCATTGTGATGAAAAAGCCATGGAGCTATTTCATGACAAACTTCAAGGAACCTTCTGACAAGTGTCAGCGATCATTGTGATGACAAGTGTATTGAACATTGTGATGACAAAATTCATGGAGAATTGTGAGGAGAAGGGCATGGAATATTGTGATGACAGGCATCATGGAGACGTGTGATGACCAGTGTTATGGAACTTTGTGATCACAACGGTTTGGAGCATTGTGATGACAGAAGTCATGGATCATTTTGATTTCAAGGAGCATAGAGCATTGTGATGACAAGGGTAGAAAACAATGTGATCCCAAGTTTCATGGAGGATTGTGGTCACAATGGGAATGGAGTATTGTGATGACAAGTGCATGGAGCATTGTGATGACAAGGTCATGTAGCATTTTGCTGACAAAGGCATGGAGTATTGGGATTACAAGTGTCATGGAGCACTGTGATGACAAGCGTCATGGAGCAATGTGATTACAGAGGTCATGGAGCATTGGGATGACAAGGGCATGGATTATTGTGATGGCAAGGGTAATGGAGCATTTTGATGAAAGGCGTCACGGAGCATTGTGATGACAGGTGTCATGGAGCATTGTGATGAGAAGGTCATGGAGCATTGGGCTGAAAATGTTCATGGAGTATTGTGATGACAGGGTCATGGAACATTGTTATGACAAGGGATGGAGCCTTGTGATGACAAGTTCCTGGAGCATTGTGATGAGAAGACCATGGAGCCTTGTGATGAGAAGTCTCATGGAGCATTCTGATGAAAAAGGTCATGGAGCATTGTGATTACAGGGGTCATGGAGCAATTTGATGAAAACGGCATGGGTCATTGTGATGAAAAATACATAGAGCCTTATCAGGAACGGGTTCAAGGAACATAGTGACGAGAAGTGTCGGGGAGCATTGTGATGACAAGTATATTGAACATTGTGGTGACAAAGTTCATGGAGCATTGTGATGAGAAGAACATGGATAATTGTTATGACGAGTGTCATGGGGCTTTGTGATGACAAGTGTTATGGAACATTGTGATTACAAGGGTTTGGAGCATTTTGTTGAGAGAGGTCATGGAGCATTTTGATTTCATTGTGATGACAACAGCATGAAGCATTATGATGATGGGCATGGTGCATTGTGATGACAGGGTTCATGGAGAATTGAGATGAAAAGTGTTATGGAACATTGTGATTACATGGTACTTGGAGCATTGTAATGAGAAGGCCATGGAACTTTCTGATGAAATGCGCCATGGAGCATTGTGCTGACAACGCCGTGGAACATTGTGATGGCAAGGGGCATGGAGCATTGTTATAACAGAGGTCATGGAGCATTGTGATGACAAGTTTCATGGAACATTCTGATGACAAGCTTGTGAACTATTGTGATGATAATGGCATGGAGCATTGTGATGAAAAGTACATGAAGCATTGTGAAGAAAAATGCCTGGATCCGTCTCATGACACGGTTCAAGGAGCATTTTGACCATAAGTGTCATGGATCATTGTGATGACAAGTGTATTGAACATTGTGATGACAAATGTCATGGAGCATTGTGATGACAGAGGTCATGGAGCATTTTGATTTCATTGTGATGACAATACCATGAAGCATTATGATGATTGTCATGGTGCATTGTGATGACAGTGTTCATGGAGCAGTGAGATGAAAAGGGGCATGGAGCATTGTGATTACAGGGGTCTTGGAGCATTGTGATGACAAGGGCATGGAGCATTGTGATGAGAATATCAGGGAGCATTCTGATGACATGCGTCACAGAGTTGTGTGAGGACAAGGGCATGGTGCATTGTGATTACAGGGGTCTTGGAGCATTGTGTTGACAAGGGTCATGGTGCCTTGTGGTGACAAAGCCGTGGAACATTGTTATGGCATGAGTATTGGAGCATTGTTATGACAAGTGTAATGGAGCATTGTGATGACAAGGACATCGAGGTTTTTAATGAAATATTTCACGGATTATTGTGATGAGAGTGGGCATGGAGCATTGTGATTAGAAGGGCATGGAACACTGATACAGGGGTCATGGAGCATTCTGATGCCAAGGGTCATGGAGCTTTGAGATGACAATAGTCATGGAGCATTTTGATAACAAGGGCGTGGTGCATTGTGATGAGAACGGCAGGGGGCATTGTGATGTCAGGGTCATGGAGCAATTTGATGAAAAGTGTCATGGAACATTTTGATGAGAGGTGTTATGAAACACTGTGATTTCAGGGGTCATGGAGTATTGTGATGAAAGGGGTCATGGAGCATTGTGATGATAAGGGCATTTACCATTTTGATGAAATTGTATTGGAACATTTTGATGACAGGACTAAGGGAGTATTGTGATGACTAATGATGGAACATTGTGATATCAGTGGTGAGAGAGCATTTTGATGAGAAGTGCATGGAGCATAGTGATGAAAAGTTTATGGAGCATTGTGATGACAAGGTTGTGGGTCATTGTGATGAAAAGTGCATGGTGCATTGTGATGACTTTTGTCATGGAATATTCTGATGACATGCTTGTGGAGTATTGTGATGACAATGGCATGGAACATTGTTATGAAAAGATCATGGAGCATTGTGATGAAAAAGGCTTGGAGCCTTTTCATCACAGGTTTCTAGGAGCATTCTGACGACCAAGTGTCAGGGAGCATTGTGATGACATGTGTATTGATCATTGTGATGACAAGGTCATGGAACACTGTGATGACAAGGGCATGGAATATTGTGATGACAGTCATCATGGAGCGTTGTGATGACAAGTGTTATGAAACATTGTGATCACAAGGGTTTGGAGCATTGTGATGACAGAAGTCATGGATCATTTTGATTTCAAGGAGCATGGAGCATTGTGATGACAAGGGCATGAATCAATGTGATCTCAATGTTCATGGAGGATTGTGATGAGAAGCACATGGAGCATTGTGATGACAATGTCATGTAGCATTTTGATGACAATAACATGGCGAATTGTGATGACAAGGGGCATGGAGCACTGTAATGACAACTATCACGAAGCATTGAGATTACAGGGGTCATGCAGCATTGGGATGAAAAGGACATGATTCATTGTGATGACAAGTGTCATGGAGCATTTTGATGACAAGAATCCCGGATCATTGTGTTGTCGGGGGTCATGGAGCGTTCTGATGACAGGGGTCATGGAATATTGTGATGACAGCGGTCATGGAGCATTGTGATGAGAAGTTCATGGAGCATTTAGCTGGACATATTCAGTGAGTATTTTGATGACAGGGGTCATGGAGCATTGTGTTGACAAGGGAATGGAGCATTGTGATGACAAGTTCCTGGAGTAATGTGATGAGGAGACCATGGAGCCTTGTGATGACAAGTCTCATGGAGCACTCTGATGAAAAGGGGCAAGGATCATTGTGATTATGTGGTCCTTGAAGCATTGTGATGACAATGGAAAGGAACATTTTGATGAGGAGGCCATGGAGCATTCTGATCACATGCATCATGGATCTTTGTGATGACAAGGGCATGGAGGATTCTGATTACAGGGTTCTTGGAGCTTTTTGAAGACAAGGGACATGAAGCCTTTTTATGACATGGCCGTGGAACATTGTGATGGCAGGGGTCATGGAGCATTGTTATGACAGGGGTAATGGAGCATTGTGATGACAAATACATGGAGAATTCATCTGAAAAGTTTCATGGATTATTGTGATGCTTGTGGGCATGGAACATTTTGATGAAAAGGGCATGGAACACTGTGATACATGGGTCATGGAGGATTGTAATGACAAGGGCATGGATCATTGTGATGTGATGGGCATTGATCATTGTGATGACAAGCGTTATGGAGCTTTGTGATGTCAAGGGCATGGAGCAATGTGATGAGATGGTCCATGGAGCATTCTGATGACAATGACATGGAGCATTGTGATGCCAAGGGTCATGGAGCTTTGTGATGACAAGATCAATGAGCATTTTGATGACAAGGGCGGGGTTTATTTTGATGAGAATTTCAGGCAGCATTTGATGAAAGGGTCATGGGGTAATTTGATGAAAAGGGTCATGGAACATTTTGATGAAAGTTGTTATGGAACATTGTAATATCAGGAGTCATTGAATATTGTGATGATATGGGCATGTAGCATTGTGATGACAGGTGTCATGGAACATTGTGATGACATGGGTGAGGGTGAATTGTGATGACTTGTGATTGAAGATTGTGATATCAGTGGTGAGAGAGCATTTTGAAGAGAAGTCCTTGGAGCATTGTGATGACAAGTTTTATGGAGCATTGTGAGAACAAGGTTGAGGAGCATTTAATGACAAGCACGTAGCACATTGTGATGACATGAGTCATGGAGCATTGTGCAGACAAGCGCATGGAGCATTGTGAATGACAAGAGTCATGGAGCATTGTTCTGACAAAGGCATGGAGCACTGTGATGGCAAGGTTCACAGAGCATTGTGATGAAATGTTCCGGATCATTTGTTGAAAAGGGTCACAGAGCCTTGTGATGACGAGGGTATGGACCACTGTGATCACAAAGATCATGAAGCATTGTGTTGACTGGTGTCACGGAGCAGTGTGATGACAGTGGTCATAGAGCATAGTGATGACAAGGGGATGGAGTATTGTGATGACAAGGGTCAGGGAGTATTCTGATGACAATCTTGTGGAGTATTGTGATGACATTGGCATGGAGCACTGTAATGAAAACGGTATGGAGTATTGTGATCAAAAGGACATGGAGTCTTTTCATGACAGGGTTCAAGAAGCATTCTGACGACAAGTGTCAGGGAGCATTGTGATGACAAGTGTATTAAGCATTGTGATGACAAAGGTCATGGATCATTGTGATGACAAGGGCATGGAGTATGGTGATGACAGGCTTCATGGAGCGTTGTGATGACATGTGTTATGGACCATTGTGATCACAAGGGTTTGGTGCATTGTGATGACAGAGGTTATGGATCATTTTGATTTCAAGGTGAATGGAGAATTTTGATGACAAGGGCATGAAGTAATGTGATCCCAATGTTCAAGGAGGATGGTGATGACAGGCGCATAGAGCATTGTGAGGAAAAGTTCATGTAGCATTTTGATGACAAAGGCATGGAACATTGTGATGACAAGTGACATGGAACACTGTGATGACAAGCATCACGGAGCATTGTGATTGCAGGGGTCATGGAGCATTGGAATGACAAGGGCATGGATCATTGTGTTCACAAGTGTCATGGAGCATTTTGATGAATGTGTCCCGGATCATTGTGTTGTCAGTGGTCATGGAGCATTGTGATGACAGGGGTCATGGAGCACTGTGATGAGAAGGTCATGGATCTTTGGGCTGAAAATGTTCATGGAGTATTGTGATGACAGGCGTCATGGAGCATTGTGATGACAAGGGAATGGAGCATTGTGATGAGAAGGTCGTGGAGCATTTTGAAGGGAAGACCATGGAGCCTTCTGTTGACAAGTCTCATGGAGCATTCTGATGAAATGTGGCATGGAGCATTGTGATTACCAGGGTTTTGGAGCATTGAGAAGATAAGAGCATGGAACATTGTGATGACAATAATCCCGGATCATTGTGTTCTCAGGAGTCAAGGAGCATTGTGATGACAGTGGTCATGGAACATTGTGCTGACATGGGTCATGGAGCATTGTGACGAAAATGTCATAGAGTATTGGGCTGAAAATGTTCATGGAGTATTGTGATGACAGGCGTCATGGAACATTGAGATGACAAGGGAATGGAGCATTGTGATGACAATGTCCTGGAGCATTGTGAGAAGAAGACCATGGAGCCTTGTGATGACAAGTCTCATGGAGAATTCTGAGGAAAAGGGGCATGGAACATTGTGATTACAGGGCTCTTGGAGCATTGTGATGACAAGGGCATGGAGTACTGTGATGAGAAGGCCATGGAGAATTCTGATGATATGCGCCATGGAGCTTTGTGATGACAAGGACAGGGAGCATTGTGATTACAGTGGTCTTGGAGAATTGTGATGAAAAGGGCATGGATCATTAAGATGAAATAGGAATGGAATCTTGTCATGACAGTGTTCAAGGAGCATACGGACGACAAGAATGAGGTAGCATTGTGATGACAATTGTATTGAGCATTGTCATGACAAAGGTCATGGAGCATTGTGATGAGAAGACCATGGATAATTGTGATGACGAGCATCATGGGGCGTTGTGATGACAAGTGTTATGGAATATTGTGATCACAAGGGTTTGGAGTAATGTGAAGACAGTGGTCCTGCAGCATTTTGATTTCATTGTGATGACAATAGCATGAAGCATTATGATGATGGTCATGGTGCATTGTGATGACAGGGTTCATGGAGCATTGAGATGAAAAGGGGCATGGAGCATTGTGATTACAAGGGTCTTGGTTTAATGTGATGACAAGGGGATGGAGCATTGTTGTGCGAAGTCCATGGAGCATTCGGATGACATGCATCATGGAGCTTTGTGATGACAATAGCATGGAGCATTGTGATTACAGTGGTATTGGAGCATTGTGATGACAAGTGTCATGGAGCCTTGTTATGACAAGGCCGTGGAACATTGTGAATATATGGGTCATGGAGCATTGTTATGACAGGGATAATGTAGCATTGTGATGACAAGAGCAAGCAGCATTGGTCTGAAACATTTCATGGATTATTGTGATGAGAGTGGGAATGGAGCATTGTGATGAAAAGGGCACAGAACACTGTGATACATGGGTCATGGAGGATTGTAATGAAAAGTTCATGGAGCATTGTGATGCCAATTGTCTTGGAGCTTTGTGATGACAAAGTCATGGAGCATATTTATGACAAGTGCATTGTGCCTTGTGATGAGAAGGGCAGGGATCATTGTGATGACAGGGTCGTGAAGCACCTTGATGAAAAAGGTCCTGTAACATTTTGATGACAGTGGTTATGGGATATTTTGATGTCAGTGGTCATGGTGTTTGTGATGAAAAGGGTCATGGAGCATTTGATGACAAGGTTTATGGAATATTGTAATGTCAGGCGTCATGGAGCATTGTGATGATAAGGGCATGTAGCATTGTGATGACAGGTGTTGTGGAACATTGTGATGACAGGGATGAGGGAGTTTTGTGGTGACTATTGATAGAAGATTGTGAAATCAGTGGTGAGAGAGCATTTTGATGAGAAGTGCATGGAGCATTTTGATGACAATGTTGTGGAGCATTGTGAAGACAAGGTTGTGGAGCATTGTGATGACAAGTGCATGGCTCATTGTGATGACATAGGTCATGGAGCAATGTGCTGAGAAGTGCATTGAGCATTGTGATGAAAGGGTCATGGAGCATTGTGCTGACAAAGGCATGGAGCATTGTGATGACAAGGGTTACAGAGCATTGTGATGAAAAGTTCATGGAGCATTGTGGTGACAAATGTCACAGAGCCTTGTGATGATGAGGGCATGGACCACTGTGATGACAAAGGTCATGAAACATTGTGTTGACTTGAGTCAAGGAGCATTGTAATGACAGGGGTCATGGAGCATTGTGATGACAAGTGCATGGGACATTGTGATGAGAAGGCCATAGAGAATTCTGATGACAAGTGTCATGGAGCTTAGTGATGTCAAGTCCATGGAGCATTGTGATTACAGGGGTCTTGGAACATTGTGATGACAAGGGTCATGGAGCCTTGTGATGACAATACCATGGAACATTGTGATGGCAGGAGTTATGGAAGATTGTTTTGACAGGGGAAATGGAGCATTGTGATGACAAGGGCTCAGAAAACTGTGATACATGGTTCATGGGGGAGTGTAATGACAATGGCATGGAGCATTGTGATGAGAAGGGCATCGAGCATTGTGATGACAAGCGTCATGGAGCTTTGAGGTGACAAGGGCATGGAGCAATGTGATTAGAGTGTTCGTGGAGCATTGTGATGACAATGGCATGGAGCATTGTGATGCCAAGGGTCTTGGAGCTTTTTGATGACAAAGGTCATGGAGCATTTTGATGAGAAGTTTGTTGTACATTTTGATGACAGGGGTTATTGAACATCGTGATGTCAGGGGTCATGAAGCGTTGTGATGATAAAGGCATGTAGCATTGTGATGACAGATGTTATGGAACATTGTGATGACAGGGATGAGGGAGTATTGTGATGACTACTGATAGAACATTGTGATATCAATGGTGACAGAACATTTTGATGACAAGATTTACGGAGCATTGTGATGACAATGTTTATGAAGCATTGCAAAGACAAGGTTGTGGAGCATTGTGATGACAAGTGTATGGCTCATTGTGATGACATGGCTCATGGAGCATTGTGTTGACAATGGCATCGAGCATTGTGATGACAAGGGTCACAGAGCATTGTGATGAAAAGTTCATGGAGCATTGTGGTTACAAAGGTCATAGAACCTTGTGATGACGAGGGCATGGATCATTGTGATTACAAGGGTCATGAAGCATTGTGTTGACTGGTGTCACGGAGCATTGTGATGACAGGGTTCATGGAGCACAGTGATGACAAGGGCAGGGAGCATTGTTATGACATGGGCCTGGAGCATGGTTCTCACAAGTTTCATGGATTATTGTGATGACATTGGGCATGGTGCATTGTGATGACAAGGACATGGAATATTATGAAGACAGTTGTCAGGGAGCATTGTGATGACATATGTAATGGTTCATTGTGATGACAATGGCATGGAGCATTGTGATGCCTAATGTCATGGAGGATTGTGATGATAAAGGTAATGCAGCATTGTGATGACAAGGGCTTGGAATATTGTGATGACAAGGGTCATGGAGTATAGTGATGACAAGTGCATGGAGCGTTGTGATGAAAATGGACATTTATAATTTTGATGGTAAGGTCATGAGTCACTGTGATGACAAGCGCATGGAGCTTGCTATGGCAGGGTTCATCGAGCATTGTGATGAGAAGTGCGTGGAGAATTGTGATGACAATGGCATGTAACATTTTGATGAGAAGTGTCATGGAGCATTGTGATGACAAGGCCATTGATAATTGTGATGACAAGGGTCATGGAGCATTGAGATGACCAGGGCATGGAACATTGTGATGGCAAGACTGAAGCATTGAGATGAGGAGGCCATGGATAATTGTGATGATGAGTGTCAAGGAGCACGGTAATGACAATGGGCATGGAACATTGTGATGACAGGTGTCATGGAGCATTGTGATGAAAAGGGTCATGAAGAATTCTGATGACAAGCTTGTGGAGTATTTTGAAGAAAATTGCATGGAGCATTGTGATGCAAAGAGCATGGAGCATTGTGATCAATAAAGCATGGAGCTTTTTCATGACAGGGTTCAAGGAGCCTTCTGAAGACAAATGTCAGGAACATTGTGATGACAAGTGTATTGAGCATTTTGATGACAAACGTCATGGAGCATTTTGATGACAAGGGCATGGAGTATTGTGATGACTGTCATCATGGAGAATTGTGGTGACAAGTGTTATGGAACATTGAGATCACAAGGGTTTGGAACAATGTGATGACACATGTCATGGATCATTTTGATTTCAAAGAGCATGGAGCATTGTTATGAAAAAGGCATGAAGCAATGTGATCCAAAGTTTCATGGAGGAATGTGATGACAAGCGCATGGAGCATTGTGATGTAAATGACATATAACATTTTGCTAACAAAGGCATGGAGCATTGTAATGACAAGTGTCATGGAGCACTGTGATTTCTAGTGTCACAAAGCATTGTGATTACAGTGGTCATGGAGAATTGGGATGACAACGGCATGGCATATTGTGATGACAAGTGTCATGGAGCATTTTGATGACAAGTGACCGGGATCATTCTGTTGTCAGGGGTCATGGAGCATTGTGATGACAGTGGTCATAGAGCATTGTGATGACATGGGTCATGGAGCATTGTGATGAGTAGGTCATGGAGCACTGGGCTGAAAATTTTCATGGAGTGTTGTGATGACAGGGTTCATGGAGCATTGTGATGACAAGGGAATGGAACATTGTGATGACATGGTCCTTGAGCATTGTGATGAGAAGGCCGTGGAGCTTTGTGATGATAAATCTCATGGAGCATTCTGATGAAAAGGGGCATGGAATATTGTGATTAAAGGGTTCTTAGATCATTGTGATGACAAGGGCATGCATCATTGTGATGAAAAAGGCATGGAGCCTTGTCATGACAGGGTTCAAGGAGTATACTGATGACAAGTGTCCGGGAGCATTGTGATGACAAGTATATTGCGATTTATGATAACAAAGTTCATGGAGCATTGTAAAGAGAAAACCATGGATAATTGTGATGATGAGCATCATGGGGCATTGTGAGGACAATTATTATGGAACATTGTGAACACAAGGGTTTGGAGCATTGTGATGACAGAGGTCATGAAGCATTTTGATTTCATTTTGATGACAATAGCATGAAGCATTATGATGATGGGCATGGTGCATTTTGATGACAGGGTTCATGGAGCATTGAGATAAAAAGTGGCATAGAGCATTGTGACTACAGCGGATTTGGAGCATTGTGATACAAGGGCATGGCACATTGTGATGAGAAGGCCATGGACAGTTTTGAAGACATGCATCATGGAGCTTCATGATGACAAGGGCATGGAACATTGTGATTACATGTGTCTTGGGTCATTGTGATTGCAAGGGTCGTGGAGACTTGTGATGACATAGCCGTGGAATATTGTGATGACAGCGGTAATGGAGCATTGTTATGAC
Source organism: Mesoplodon bidens (assembly GCF_964165515.1). NCBI lineage: Eukaryota > Metazoa > Chordata > Mammalia > Artiodactyla > Ziphiidae > Mesoplodon > Mesoplodon bidens. Next base: position 42,294,189 of record NC_138180.1, on the reverse strand, counting down.
AGATGTAATGGATCGTTGTGATTCAAGGGCATGGTACACTGTGATACATGGTTCATGGAGGATTATAATGACAAGGGCAGGGTGCATTGTTATGAGACGCGCATGGAGCAATGTGATGTGAGGGTTCATGGAGCATTGTATTGACAATGGCGTGGAGCATTTTGATGCCAAGGGTCATGGAGCTTTGTGATGAAAAATGTCATGGAACATTTTGATGACAAGGGCATGGTGCATTGTGATGAGAAGGGCAGGGTGCATTTTGATGACAGGGTCATGGAACAATTTGACAAAAAGTGTCGTGGAACATTTTGATGACAGGGTTTATGGAACATTGTGATGTCAAGGGTCATATAGCATTGTGATGAAAATGGTCATGGAGCATTTTGATGACAGGGGTTATGGAACATTGTGATGTCAGGGTTCATGGAGCATTGTGATGATAAAGACATGTAGCATTGTGATGACAGGTGTCATGGACATTGTGATGACTGGGGTGAGGGAGGATTGTGATGACTAGTGATGGAACATTGTGATATCAGTGGTGAGAGAGCATTTTGATGAGAAGTGCATGGAGCATTGTGATGACACCTTTTAAAGGAACGTTGTGATGACAAGGTTGTGGAGCATTGTGATGACAAGCACATGGCGCACTGTGATGACATTGGTCATGTAGCATTGTGCTAACAAGCCCATGGGGCATTGTGATAACAATTGTCATGGAACATTGTGCTGACAAAGGCATGGAGCATTGTGATGACAATGGTCACAGAAAATTGTGATGAAAAGCTCATGGAGCATTATGGTGATAAAGCTCACAGAACCTTGTGATTACGAGGGCATGGACCATTGTGATGACAAACGCCATAAATCATTGTGATGACTGGAGTCACGGAGCTTGTGATGACAGGGGTCATGGAGCATTTTGATGACAAGGGTATCGAGCATTGTGATGACAACGTCATGGATTATTGTGTAGACAGTTGTCAGGGAGCATTGTGATGACATATGTCATGGTCCATTGTGATGTCAATTAGCATGAAGCATTATGGTGAAGGGCATGGTGCATTGTGATGACAGGGTTCATGGAGCATTGAGATGAAAAGGGGCATGGAGCATTGTGATTACAGGGGTCTTGGAGCATTGTGATGACAAGGGCATGGGACATTGTGCTGAGAAGGCCATGGAGAATTCTGATTACAAGTGTCATGAGGCTCCGTGATGACACGTTCATGGAGCATTGTGATGACAAGGGCATGGAACACTGTGATACATGTGTCATGGAGGATTGTAATGACAAGGGCATGGAGCATTGTGATGAGAAGGGCATCGAGCATTGCAATGAGAAGCATCATGGGGCTTTGTGATGACAAGAGTATGAAGCAATGTGATGAGAGGTTTCATGGAGCATTTTGATGACAATGGCATGGATCACTGTGATGCCGACGGTCATGGAGCTTTGTCATGACAAATGTCATGGAGCATTTTGATGACAAGGGTGTGGTGCATTTTGATGACAGGGGTTATCGAACATTGTGATGTCAGGAGTCATGGAGCATTGTGATGATAAGGGCATGCAGCATTGTGATGACAGGTGTTATGGAACATTTTGATGACAGGGATGAGGGAGTATTGTGATGACTAGTGATAGAACATTGTGATATCAGTGGTGAGAGGGCATTTTGATGAGAAGTGCATGGAGCATTGTGATGACAAGGTTTACGGAGCATTGTGATGATAATGTTTAGGAAGCATTGTGATGACAAGATTGTGGAGCATTGTGATGACCAGTGCATGGTTCATTGTGATGACATGTGTCATGGAACAATGTTCTGAAAAGCGATCAGAGCATTGTGATGACAAGGGTCACAGAGCATTGTGATGAAATGTTCATGGAGCATTGTGGTGACAAAGGTAATGAAGCATTGTGTTGACTGGAGTCATGGAGAAATGTGATGACAGGGGCCGTGGAGCATTGTGATGACAAAGGCATGTAGCATTGTGATACCAGGGGCCTGGAGCATGGTTCTGACAATTTCATGGATTATTGTGATGACATTGGGCATGGCACATTGTGATGACAAGGGCATGGAGCTTTGTGATGACAAGATCATGGATTATTATAAAGACAGGTGTCAGGGAGTATTGTGATGACATATGTAAAGGTCCATTGTGATGACAAGGGCTTGGAGCCTTGTGATGACATGGGTCATGGAGTATTTTGATAACAAGTGCATGGAGCATTGTGATGAAATTGGCCAATGAGAATTTTGATCGTAAAGTCATGAAGCATTGTGATGACAAGCGTATGGAGCTTGTTATGAGAGGGATCATGGAGCATTGCGATGACAAGTGCATGGAGAATTGTGATGAGAAGAGCATGTAACATTGTGATGAGAAGTGTCATGGAGCATTGTGATGACAAGGACGAGGAGAATTGTGATGACAAAGGACATGGAGCATTGTGATGACCAGGGCATGGAGCATTGTGATGCCCAGGGCTTGGAGCATTGCGATGACAAGTGCATGGAGAATTATGATGACAAGAGCATGTAACATTGTGATGAGAGGTGTCATGGAGCATTGTGATGACAAGGACGTGGAGAATTGTGATGACAAGGGACATAGAGCATTGTGATGACCAGGGCATGGAGCATTGTGATGACAATACCATGGAGCATTGAGATGAGAATACCATTGATAATTGTGATGACGAATGTTATGGAGCACTGTATTGCCAAGGGGTATGGAGCATTGTGATGACAGGTGTCATGGAGCATTGTGATAACAGGTGTCATGCAGCATTGTGATGACAAGGGTCATGGAGCATTCTGATCACAAGTTTGTGGAGTATTGTGATGAAAATTGCATGGAACATTGTGATGCAAAGTGCATGGGGCATTGTGATGAAAAGGTATGGATCATTTTCATGAGAGGGTTCAAGGAGCATTCTGATGACAAGTGTCAGGGAGCATTTTGATGACAAGGGTATGGAGTATTGTGATAACAGGCATAATGGAACATTGCGATGACATGTGTTATGGAATATTCAGATCACAAGATTTTGGAGCATTGTAATGAGACAGGTAATGTATAATATTCATTTCAAAGAGCATGGAGCATTGTTATGACAACGTCATGATGCAATGCAATCACAAGGTTCATGGAGGATTGTGATGACAATGACATGTAACATTTTGCTGACAAAGGCATGGAGCATTGTTATGACAAGTGTCATTCAGCACTGTGATGACAAGTGTTACGGAGCATTGTGATTACAAGGGTGATGGATCATTGGGATGACAAGGGCATGGATCATTGTGATGATAATGTCATGGAGCATTTTGATGACAAGGGTCTGGGATTATTGTGTTGTCAGGGGTCATGGATATTTGTCATAACAGTGGTCATTGAGCATTGTGGTGACAAGGTTCATGGAGCATTGTGATGAGAAGGTTAGGGAGCATTGGGCTGAAAATGTTCATGGAATATTGTGATGACAGGTTTCATGGAGCATTGTGATGACAAGGGAATGGAGCATTGTGATGACCAGGTCCTGGAACATTGTGATGAAAAGACCATGGAGCCTTGAGATGACAAGTCTCATAGAGCATTCTGATGAAAAGGGGCATGGAACATTGTGATTACAGGTATCTGGGAGCATGGTGATTACAAGGGCATGGAACATTGTGATTTGAAGGCCATGGAGCATTCTGATGACATGTGTCATGGAGCTTTGTGATGACAAGGGCATGGAGCATTGTGATTACAGAGGTCTTGGAGACTTCTGATGAAAAAGGCATGGATCATTGTGAGGAAAAAGGCATGGAGTCTTGTCATGACAGGGTTCAAGGAGCATACTGACGACATGTGTCCGGGAGCATTGTGATGACAAATGTATTGAGCATTATGATGACAAATGTCATGGAGCATTGTCATGAGAAAACCATGGATAATTGGGATGATGAGCGTCATAGGGCATTGTGAGGACAAGTGTTATGGAACATTGTGAACACAAGGGTTTGGAGCATTTTGATGACATAGCTCATGGAGAATTTTGATTTCATTGTGATGACATTAGCATGAAGCATTATGATGATGTGCATGTTATGATGGGGTTCATGGAACATTGATATGAAAAGGGGCATGGATTATTGTGACTACAGGGGTCTTGGAGGATTGAGATGACATGGGAATGGAGAATTGTGCTGAGAAGGCCATGGACAATTCTGATGACATGTGTCATGGAGCTTTTTGATGACAAGGGCATGGAGCATTGTGATTACAGGGGTCTTGATTCACGGTGATTGCAAGGGTCATGGAGACTTGTGATGACATAGCCGTGAAATATTGTGATGGCAGGGGTAATGGAGCATTGTTATGACAGCGGTCAGGGAGCATTGTGATGACAAGGTCATGGAACACTGCAATACATGTGTCATGGAGATTTGTAATGACAAGGGCATGGAGCATGGTGATGCCAAGGGTCATGGAGCTTTGTGATGAGAGGGTTCATGGAGAACTGTGATGACAAAGGCATGGAGCATTGTGATGCCAAGGGTCATGGAGCTTTGTGATGACAAATGTCATGGAGCATTTTGATGACCGGGGTTGTGGAACATTGTGATGTCAAGGTTCATAGACAATTGAGATGATAATGGGATGTAGCATTTTGATGACAGGGGTCATGGAACATTGTGATGACAAGGGTGAGTGAGTATTGTGATGACTAGTGATGGAACATTGTGATATCAGTGGTGAGAGAGCATTTTGTTGAGAAGTGCATGGAGCATTGTGATGACATCATTTACGGAGCTTTGTGATGAGAAGGTTGTGGAGCATTGTGATGACAAACGCATGGCACATTGTGATGACATGGGTCATGGAGCATTGTGCTGACAAGTGCATGGAGCATTGTGATGACAAGGGTCATGGAGCATTGTGCTGACAAAGGCATGGAGCATTGTGGTGAAAATGGTCACAGAGCATTGTGATGAAAAGCTCATGGAACATTGTGGTGACAATGGTCACAGAACCTTGTGATGATGAAAGCACGGACCATTGTGATGACAAAGGTCATGAATCATTGTGATGACTGGAGTCACGGAGCATTGTGATGACAGGGTTCCTGGAGCATTGTGATGACAAGGGTATGGAACAATATGATGACATGGGCATGGAGCATTGGTCTGACAAATTTAATGGACTATTGCAATGACTGTGGGCATGGTGCATTGTGATGACAAGGGCATGGAGAATTGTGATGACAAGGTCATGGAGTATTGTGAAGACAGATGTCAGGGTGCATTGTGATGACATATGTCATGGTCCATTTTGATGAGAATAGCATGAAGCATTATTATGATTGTCAAGGTGCATTGTGATGACAGGCTTCATGGAATATTGCGATGAAAAGGGGCATGCAGCATTGTGATTACAGTGGTCTTGGAGCAATGTGATGACAAGAGCATTGGGTATTGTGATGAGAAGGCCATGGAGAATTCTGATGACAAGTGTCATGGAGCTTCGTGATGACAAGTACTTGGAGCTTTGTGATTATAGGGGTCTTGGAACATTGTGATGACAAGGGTCATGGAGACTTGTGATGACAAGGCCGTGAAACATTGTGATGGCAGGGGTCATGGAACATTGTTGTGACAGGGGTAATGGAGCATTGTGATGCCAAAACACTGTGATACATGTGTCCTGGAGGATTGTAATAACAAGGACATGGAGCATTATGATGATAAGTGCATCGAGCATTGTGATGACAAGTGTCATGGAGCTTTGTGATGACAAAGGTCATGGAGCATTTTGATGACAAGGGTGTGGTGCATTTTGATGATAGGGGTTATCGAACATAGTGAAGTCAGGGGTCATGGAGCATTGAGATGAAAATGGTCATGGAGCATTTTGATGTCAGGGGTCATGGAGCATTGTGATGATAAGGGCATGTAGGATTTTGATGACAGGTGTCATAGAACATTTTGATGACAGGGGTGAGGGAGTATTGTGATGACAAGAAATGGAATATTGTGATATCAGTGGTGAGAGAGCATTTTAGTGAGAAGTGCAGGATGAATTGTGATGACAAGGTTTATGGAGCATTGTGATGACAAATTTGTGGATCATTGTGATGACAAGCACATGGTGCATTGTGATGACATATGTCATGGTCCATTGTGATGACAATTAACATGAAGCATTATGATGAAGTGCATGGAGCATTGTGATGACAAGCTTTATGGAGCATTGTGATGACAAGGTTGTCTAGCATTATGATGACAAGGGACATGGCACACTGTGATGACAAGGGACATGAAGTATTGTGATAACCAGGGCAAGGAACATTGTGATGGGAATACCGTGCAGCACTGTGATGAGAAGAATATGTATAATTGTGAGGACGAGCGTTATGGAGCACTGCAATGACAAGAGGCATGGAGCATTGTGATGACAGGTGTCATGGAACATAGTGATGCCAGAGGTCATGGAACATTATGATAACAAGTGTCATGGAGCTATCTGATGACAAGCTTGTGGAGTATTGTAATGACAATGGAATGGAGTATTGTGATGAAAAAGGCATGGAGCCTTTTCATGAAAGGTTTCAAGAAGCATTCTGTCGACAAGTGTCAGGGAGCATTGTGATGAAAAGTGTACTAAGCATTGTGAGGACAAATGTCATGGAGCATTGTGATGACAATGGCCTGTAATATTGTGATGACAGGCATCATGGGGCATTGTGATGCAAAGTGTTATGGAATATTGTGATCCCAAGGGTTTGGAGCATTGTGATGATAGAGGTCATGGATGATTTTGATTTCAAGGAGCAAGGAGCATTGTGAAGACAAGGGCATGAACATATGTGATTCCAATATTCATGGAGGATTGTGATGACAAGCGCATGGAACATTGTGATGACAATGGTAATGGAGTATTATTATACGAAGCAAATGGAGTATTGTGATGACAAGGTCATGTAGCATTGTGCTGACAAAGGCATGGATAATTGTAATCACAAGAGTCACGGAGCACTGTGATGACAAGCATCACGGAGCATTGTCATTACAGGGGTCATGGAGGATTGGGCTTACAAGGGAAATGATCATTTTGTTGACAAAGTCATGGAGCATTATGATGAAAAGAGTCCCAGTTCATTGTTTTGTCAGAGGTCACGGAGCATTGTGATGACAGTGGTTATGGAGCATTGTGACGACAGTTGTCATGGAGCATTATGATGAGAAGGTCATGGAGCATTGGGGAGAAAATATTCATGGAGTATTGTGATGAAATGTGTCATGGAGCATTGTGATGAAAAGGGAATGGAGCATTGTGATGACAAGGGCCTGGAGCATTGTGATGAGAAGACCATGAAGCCTTCTAATGACAAGGACATGGAGCAATGTGATGCCAAAGGTCATGGAGCTTTGTGATGACATATGTCATGGAGCATACTGATGACAAGGGCGTAGTGCATTTAGATGAGAAAGGCAGGGAGCATTGTGATGACAGGGTTCTGGAGCAAATTGATGAAAAGGGTCATGAAACTTTTTGATGACAGTGGTTATGGAACATTATGATGTCAGTGGTCATGGAGCCTTGTGATAAATAGGGTCATGGAGCATTTTGATGACAGAGGTTATGGTACATTGTGATGTCACGTGTCATGGAGCATTGTGATGATAAGGGCATGTAGCATTGTGATGACAGGGGTCATAGAACATTGTGATGACACGGGTGAGGCTTTATTGTGATGACTAGTGATGGAACAATGTGATATCAGTGGGGAGAGAGCATTTTGATGAGAAGTGCAGGATGAATTGTGATGACAAGGTTTATGGAGCATTGTGATGATAAATTTGAGGATCATTGTGATGACAAGCACATGGCACATTGTGATGACATGTTTCATGGAGCATTGTGCTGACAAGCGCATGGAGAACTGTGATGAGCAGGGACATGGAGCATTGTGATGACAAGGGTCACATGCATTGTGATGAAATGTTCATGGAGCATTGTGTTGACAAACAACTCAGAGCCTTGTGATGACGATGGCATGGACCATTGTGATGACAAAGGCCAGGAAGCATTGTGATGACTGGAGTCACAGAGCATTGTGATGAAAGGGGTCATGGAGCAATGGGTGGAAAAGTTCATATAGCTTTGTAGTGACAATAGTCACATAACCTTGTGATGACGAGGGCATGGACATTTGTGATGACAATGGTCATGAAGCATTGTGATGACTGGAGTCACGGAGCATTGTGATGACAGGGGTCATGGAGCATTGTGATGACCAGGACATTGAGCATTGTGATGACAAGGGCATGCAGAATTGGTCTGACAAGTTTCATGGATTATTGTGTTGACAGTGGCCATGGCACATTGTGATGACAAGGTCATGGAGTATTGTGAAGACAGGTGTCAGTTAGCATTATCATGAGATATATCAAGGTCCATTGTGATGACAATTGCATGGAGCATTGTGTTGTCAAGTGTCATGGAGGATTGTGATGACAAGGGCTTGGAGCATTATGATGACAAGAGAATGGAGCATTGTGATGACACGGGCAATTGAGAAATTTGATGACAAGTTTGAGAAACATTGTGATGACAAGCTCATGGAGCTTGCTATAACAAAGATCATGAAGCTTTGTGATGAATAGTGCATGGAGACTTGTGATGACGAGCATGTAACATTGTGATGAGAAGTGTCATTGTGCATTGTGATGACAAGAACGTAGAGAATTGTGATGACAAGGGACATGGAGCATTTTGATGACCAGGGCATGCAGCACTGTGATGGTAAGACAGTGGCACATGGTGATGAGAAGCCCATTGATAATTGTAATGATGAACGTCATGGAGTACTGTAATGATAAGGGGCATGGAGCATTGTGATGAAACGGGTCCCAGAGCATTGTGATGAAAAGTTCACAGAGCATTGTGGTGACAAAAGTCACAGAGCATTGTGATGACTAGGGTCATGGAGCATTCTGATGACAAGCTTGTGGAGTATTATGATGACAATGGCATGGAGCATTGTGATGAAAAGAGCATGGAACATTGTGATGAAAAAGGCATGGAGCCTTTTCATGACAGGTTTCATGGCGCATTCTGATGACAAGTGTCAGGGAGCATTGTGATGGCAAGTGTATTGAGCATTGTGAAGACAAGGGCATGACGATATGTGATCCCAATATTCATGGAGGATTGTGATGACAAGCGCATGAAACATTGTGATGACAATGTCATGTAGCATTTTGCTGACAAAGGCATGGAATATCGTGATTACAGGGTCATGGAGCATTGGTCTGACAAGTTTCATGGATTATTGTGATGAGATTGGGCATGGTGCATGGTGATGACAAGGATTTGGAGCATTGTGATGACAAGTGTCATGGAGCATTGCGATGACAAGGGCATGGAGCATTGTGATGACAAGGGTCACTGAGAATTTTGATGACAAGGTCGTGAAGCATTGTGACGACAAGGTCATGGAGCTTGCTATGACAGGGGTCATGGAACATTGCAATGACAAGTGCATGGGAAATTGCGATCACATGTGCATGTAACATTTTGATGAGAAGTGTCATGGGGCATTGTGATGACAAGGACGTGGAGAATTGTGATGACAAGTGACATGTAGCATTGTGATGATAAGTTCATGGAGCCTTGGGATGACGAGGTTTTGGAGCATTGTGATGACAACAGCATGGCACATTGTGATGACGTGGGTCATGGAACATTGTGGTGACAAAGGCATGGATCATTGTGATGAAAAGGGTCACAAAGCATTGTGATTACAGTTGTCTTGGAGCATTGTGATGACAAGAGCATGGAGAATTGTGCTGAGAAGTCCATGGAACATTCTGATGACACACATCATGGAGATTTGTGATGACAAGGGCATAATGCATTGTGATTACAGTGTCTTGGAGCATTGTGATGACAAGGGAATGGAGCATTGTGATGAAATAGGCATGGAGCCTTTTCATGACAGGGTTCAAGGAGCATTCTGACGTCAAGTGTCAGGGAGCATTGTGATGACAACTGTATTGAGCATTGTGATGAAAAAGTCATGAAGCATTGTGATGACACGGGTAATGGAGCATTGTGATGAGAAAGTCATGGAGCATTGGGCTAAAAATATTCATGGAGTATTGTGATGACAGGGGTCATGGAACATTGTGGTGACAATAGAATGCAGCACTGAGATGACAAGACACTGGAACATTGTGATGAGAAGACCATGGAGCCTTGTGATGACAAGTTTCATGGAGCATTCTGATGAAAAGGGGCATGGAGCATTGTGATTAAAGGGGTCTTGGAGCATTGTGATGACAAGAGCATGGAACATTGTGATGAGAAGGCCATGGAGCATTCTGATGACATGCATCATGGAGCTTTGTCATGACAATGCCATGGACCATGTGATTACACGGGTCTTGCTGCATTGTGATGAAAAGGGCATGGATCATTGTGATGAAAAATGCATTGCGCCTTGTCATGACAGGGTTCAAGGAGTACACTGACGACAAGTGTCAGGGAGAATTGTGATGACAAGTGTATTGATAATTGTGATGATAGAGGTCATGGATCATTTTGATGAGAAGACCATGGATAATAGTGATGACGAGCATCATGGGTCGTTGTTATGACAAGTGTTATGGAACATTGTGATCACAAGGTTTTGGAGCCTTGTGAAGAGAGTGATCATGGGCATTTTGATTTCATTTTGATGACAATAGCATGAAGCAGTATGATGATGGGCATGGTGCCTAGTAATGACAGGGTTGATGGAGCATTGAGATGAAAAGGGACATGCAGCATTGAGATTACAGAGGTCTTGGAGCATTGATGACTAGGGTATGTAGCATTGGGATGAGAAGGCCATGGAGCATTCTGATGACATGCGTCATGGAGATTATTGATGACAAGGTCATGGAGCATTATGATTAAAGGGGTCTTGGAGCATTGTGAGGACAAGGATCATGGAGCCTTGTGATGACAAGTCCGTGGAACATTGTGATGGCAGGGTTCATGGAGCATTGTTGTGATAGGGATAATGGAGCGTTTAGATGACAATGGCGTGGAGCATTGTGATGAGAAGGGCATCGAGCATTGTGATGACAAGCGTCATGGAGCTTTGTGATGAAAAGGACATGGAGCAGTGTGATGAGAATGTTCATGGAGCATTCTGATGACAATGGCATGGAGCATTGTGATGCCAAGGGTCATGGAACTTTTTGATGACAAATGTCATGGAGCATTTTGATGACAAAGGCGTGTTGCATTGTGATGGGAAATACAGGGAGCATTGTGATGAGAGTGTCATGCAGCAATTTGATGAAAAGTGTCATGGAATATTTTGATAACAGTGGTTATGGAACATTGTGATGTCAGGGGTAATGGAGCATAGTGATGATAAGGGCATGTAGCATTTTGATGACAGGGGTCATGGAATATTTTGACGACAGGAGTGAGGGAGTATTGTGATGACTAGTGATGGAACATTGTGAAATCAGTGGTGAGAGAGCCTTTTGATGAGAAGTGAATGGAGCATTGTGATGACAAGGTTTATGGAGCATAGTGACGACAAGGTTGAGGAGAATTGTGATGACAAGCACACGGCTCATTGTGATGACATGCGTCATGGGGCATTGTGCTTTCAAGCGTATGGAACATTTTGATGACAAGGGTCATGGATCATTGTGCTGACAAAGGCATGGAGCATTGTGACGAAAAGCGTCAGAGAGCATTCTGATGAAAAGCTCATGGAGCATTGTCGTGACAAAGTTCACAAAACCTTGTGATGACGAGTGCATGGACCATTGTGATTACAAAGGTCATGAAGCATTGGGATGACAAGGACATCGAACATTGTGATGTCAGGGTCATGGAGCATTGGTCTGACAAGTTTCATGGATTAGTGTGATGACAGTGGGCATGGTGCATTTTGATGACAAGGGCATGGAGCATTGTGATTACATGGTCATGGATTATTGTGAAGATATGTGTCAGGGAGCATTGTGATAACATATGTCATGGCCCATTGTGATGACAATGGCATGGAGCATTGTGTTGCCATGTGTCATGGAGTATTGTGATGACAAAGGTAATGGAACATTGTGATGAAAACGACTTGGAGCATTGTGATGACAAGGGTCATGGAACATTGTGATGAGAATGGCATGGAGAATTGTGACAACAAGGGACATACAGTATTTTGATGACAAAGTCATGAAGCATTGTGATGACAAAGGCATGGAGCATGCTAAGAGAGTGTTCAAGGAGCATTCATATGAAAAGTGCATGGAGAATTTTGATGACAAGAGCATGTAACATTGTGAAGAGAAGTGTCATGGAGCATTGTGATGACAAGGCGGTAGAGAATTGTGATGACAAGGGACTTGGAGCATTGTGATGACCAGGGCATGGATCATTGTGATTACAAGACCGTGTAGAATTGTGATGAGAAAACCATGGATAATTGTGATGATGAGCGTAATGGAACACTGTAATGACAAGGGGCATGGAGCATTGTGATGACATGTGTCATTGAGCCTTGTGATGACATGTGTCATGGCGCATTGTGATGACAGGGGACATGGAACATTGTGATTACAAGGGTCATTGAGCATTCGGATGACAAGCTTGTGGAGTATTGTGATGACAATGGCATGGAGAATTGTGATGAAAAAGACATGTATCATTGTGATGAAAAAGGCATTGAGAGTTTTCATGACAGGGCACAAGGAACATTCTGAAGACAAGTGTCAGGGAGCATTGTGATGACAAGTGTATTGAGCATTGTAATGACAATGTCTTGTAGCATTGTGATGTCAATGGCTTGGAGTATTGTGATGAAAGGCATCCTGGAGCGTTGTGATGACAAGTGTTATGGAACATTGTGATCACACGTGTTTGGAGCAGTGTGATGAAAGATGTCATGGATCATTTTGGTTTCAAGGAGCATGGAGCTTTGTGATGACAAGGGCATGTAATAATGTGATCCCAAGATTCATGGAGGTTTGTGATGACAATGGCAAAGGAGGAGTGTGATGACAAGCGCATGGATCATTGTGATGAAAAGGTAATGTAGCGTTTTGCTGACAAAGGCATGGAGCATTGTGATGAGAAGTGTCATGGAGCATTGTGATGACAAGGGCCATTGAGAATTTTGATGACAAAGTGGTGAAGCATTTTGATGACAAGCCCATGGAACTTGCTGTGACAAGGGTCATGGAGTACTGCTATGAAAAGTGCATGGAAAATTGTGATGACAAGAGCATGTAACATTGTGATGAGAAGTGTCATGGAGCATTTTGATGACAAGAACATGGAGAATTGTCATGACAAGGGACATGGAGCATTGTGAGGACCAGGGCATGGAGCATTGTGATGGTAAGACCGGAGAGCATGGTGATGAGAAGACCATGGATAATTGTGATAATGAGCGTCTTGGAACATTGTAATCAAATGGGTCATGGAGCATTGTGATGACAGGTGTCATGGAGGATTGTGATGACCGGGGTTATGGAGCATTATGATGACAAGTGTCATGGAGCTTTCTGATGACAAGCTTGTGGAGTATTGTGATGACAATGGCATGGAGCATTGTGATGAAAAGCGCAAGGAGCATTGTGGTGAAAAAGGCATGGAGCCTTTTCATGACAGCGTTCATGGAGCCTTCTGACGTCAAGTGTCAGGGAGCATTGTGATGACAACTGTATTGAGCATTGTGATGACAAGCGTCATGGAGCATTATGATGACAAGGGCATGGAGTATTGTGATGACAGGCATCATGGAGCGTGGTGATGTCAAGTGTAATGGAACATTGTTATGACAAGTGTTTGGAGCATTGTGAAGACAGAGGTCATGGGTGATTTTGATTTCAAGGAGCATGGAGAATTGTGATGACAAGGGTATGAAGCAATGTGATCCCAAGGTTCATGGATGATTGTGATGACAATGGTAATGGAGTATTTTGCTGACAATGGTAATTGAGTATTTTGATGACAACCACATGGAGCATTGTGATGACAAGGTCCTGTAGCATTTTGCTCACAAAGGCATGGAGAATCGTGATGATAAGTGTCATGGAGCAATGTGATGACAGGTGTCACGGAACATTGTTCTTACATGTGTCATGGAGCTTTGGGATGATAAGGGCATGGTTCATTGTGATGACAAGGGTCATGGAGCATTTTGATGACCAGAGTCCCTGATCATTGTGTTGTCAGGGGTCATGGAGGTTTGTGATAAGACTGGTCATTTAGCACTGTGATAACAGGGCTTATGGAGCATTGTGATGACAATTTCCTGGAGCATTGTGATGAGAAGACCATGGAGCCTTGTGATGACAAGTCTCATAGAGCATTCTGATGAAAAGTGGCATGGAGCATTGTGATTACAGGGGTATTGGAGCATTGTGATGGCAAGGGCATGGAACATTGTGATGAGAAGGCCGTGGAGCATTCTGATGACATGATTCATGGAGATTTCTCATAAGAATGGCATGGACCATGTGATTACATGGGTCTTGGTGCATTGTGATGAAAAGGGCATGGATCATTGTGATGAAAATGGCATGGAGCCTTGTCATGACAGGGTTCAAGGAGCATACTGAAGACAAGTGTCAGGGAGCATTGTGATGAAAAGTGTATTGAGCATTGTGATGACAATGGTCATGGAGCATTGTGAGAAGAAGACCATGAATAATTGTGATGATGAGCGTCATGGGTCGTTGTAATGACAGGTGTTATGGAACATTGTGATCACAAGGTTTTGGAGCAATGTGATGACAGAGGTCATGGAGCATTTTGATTTCATTGTGATGACAAGAGCATGAAACATTATGATGATGGGCATGGTGCCTAGTGATGACAGGGTTCATCGAGGATTGAGATGAAAAGTGGCATGGAGCATTGTGATTACAGGGGTCTTGGAGAATTGATGACTACGCCATGGAACATTGTGATGAGAAGCCCATGGAGCATTCTGATGACATGCATCATGGAGCTTACTGGTGACAAGGTCATGGAGCATTGTGATAATATGGGTCTTGGAGAATTGTGAGGACATGGTTCATGGAGCCTTGTGATGACAAGTCCGTGGAACATTGTGATGGGAGGCCTCATGGAGCATTGTTATGACATGGGTAATGGAGCATTGTGATGACAAAGAAGTGAAACTTTATGATGAGACGGGCATAGAACATTGTGATGACAAGCGTCATGGACCTTTGTGATGACAAGGGCCATTGAGTATTTTGATTACAAAGTCGTGAAGCATTGTGATGACAAATGCATGGAGCGTGCTATGACAGTGTTCATGGAGTATGTCGATGACAATTTCATGGAGAATTGTGATGACAAGAGCATGTAACATTGTGATGAGAAGTGTCAAGGAGCATTGTGATGACAAGGACGTAGAGAATTGTGATGACAAGGGACATGGAGCATTGTGATGACCAGGGCATGGAGCATTGTGATGGCAAGACTGTGGTGCATTGTGATGAGAAGACCACGGATAATTGTGATGACGAGCATCATGGAGCACTGTAATGACAAGAGGCATGGAGCATTGTGATGACAGGCGTCATGGAACATAGTGATGACAGGGGTAATGGAGCATTGTGATGACAAGGGTCATGGAGCATTCTGATGACAAGCTTGTGGAGTATTGTGATGACAATGGTATGGAGCATTTTGGTGAAAAGTGCATGGATCCTTGTGATGAAAAAGGCATTGAGAGTTTTCATGACGGGGCTCAAGGAGCATTCTGAAGACAAGTGTCAGGGAGCATTGTGATGACAAGTGTATTAAGCATTGTGATGTCAACGTCTTGGAGCATTGTGATGACAAGGGTATGGAGTATTTTGATGACAGGCATCATGGCCGTTGTGATGACAAGTGTTATGGAACATTGTGATCACACTTGTTTGGAGCATTGTGATGACAGAGGTCATGGATCATTATGATTTCATGGAGCATGGCGTATTGTGATGACAAGGGCTTGAAGCAATGTGATCCCAAGGTTCATGGAGTATTGTGATGACAAGCACATGGAGCATTGTGATGAAAAGGTCATGTAGCATTTTGCTGACAATGGCATGGAACATTGTGATGACAAGGTTCATGGAGCACTGTGATAAAATGTGTCACGGATCATTGTGATTACAGGGTTCATGGAGCATTGCGATGACCAGGGCATGGATCCTTGGGATAACAAAGGTCATGGAGAATTTTGATGGCAAGATTCCCCGATCATTGCATTGTCTGTGGTCATGGAGCATTTTAATGACAGTGGTCATGGAGCATTGTGATGGAAAACTCATGGAGCCTTGGGCTGAAACTGTTCCTGGAGTATTGTGATTACAGTGGTCAAGGAGCATTGTGATGGCAAGGGAATGGAGCATTGTGATGACAAGTTCCTGGAACATTTTGATGAGAAAACCATGGATAATTTGGATGACGAGAGTCTTGGAGCACTGTAATGACAAGGGGCAGCATTGTGAGAACAGGTGTCATGGAGCTTTGTGATGAAAGGCTTCATGGAGCATTGTGATGACAAGGGTCATGGAACTTTCTGATGACAAGCTTGTGGAGTATTGTGATGACAATGACATGGAGCATTGTGATGCAAAAGGCATGGATTATTGTGATGAAAAAGTAATGGAGACTTTTCATGACAGGGCTCAAGGATCATTCGCATCACAATGTCAGGCAGCCTTGTGATGACAAGTGTATTCTGCATTGTGATGAATATTGTCATGGAGCATTGTGATGACAAGGGCATGGAGTATTGTGATGAGAGGCAACATGGAAAATTGTGATGACAAGTGTTATGGAACATTGTGATCACAAGGGATTGGAGCATTGTGATGACAGAGGTCATGGATCATTTTGATTTCAAGAGGCATGGAGCATTGTGATGAAAAGGTCATAAGGTAATATGATCCGAAGGTACAAGGAGGATTGTGATGACAAGCTAATGGAACATTGTGATGACAAGGTCATGTAGCATTTTGCTGACAAAGGCATGGAGCATTGTGATGACAAGGGTCATGGAGCACTGTAATGACATGTGTCATGGAGCATTGTGATTACAAGGTTCATGGAGCTTTGGGATGACAAGGGCATGGGTCATTGGGATCACAAGTGTCATGGAGCATTTTTATGACAAGAGTCCCAGATCATTTTGTTGTCAGGGGTCATCGAGTGTTGTGATGACAGTGCTCCTGGAGCATTGTGATGAGAAGGTCATGGAGCATTGGGCTGAAAATACTCATGGTGTGTTGTGATGACAGTTGTCATGGAGGATTATGATGGCAAGGGAATGGAGCATTGTGATGAGAAGGGAATGGAGCATTGTGATGAGAAGACCATGTAGCCTTGTGATGACAAGTGTCTTCGAACATTCTGATGAAAAGTGACATCATCATTGTGATAACATGGGTCTTGGAACATTGTGACGACAAGTGCGTGGAGCATTGTGATTACAAGGTTCTTGGAGCCTTGTGTGGAAAAGGGCATGGATCATTGTGATGAAAAAGGCATGGAGCCTTGTCATGACAGGGTTCAACCACCATACTGATGACAAGAGTCAGGGAGCATTGTGATGACAAGTGTATTGAGCATTGTGATGACAAAGGTCATGGAACATTGTGATGAGAAGACCTTGGAAAAAGGTGATGACGAGCATCATGGGTCGTTGTGATGACAAGTGTTATGGATCATTGTGATCACAAGGGTTTGGGAAATTGTGATGACAGAGGTCATTGGAGCATTTTGATTTCATTGTGATGACAATAGCAAGAAGCATTATGATGATGGGCAAGGTGCATTGTGATGACAGGGTTCGTGGTGCATTGAGATGAAAAGGGGCATTGACCATTGTGATTACAAGGGTCTTGGAGCACTATGATGAGAAGATGATGGAGAATTTTGATGAGAAGGCCATGGAACATTCTGATGACATGTGTCATGGAGATTTGTGATGACAGGGGCATGAAGAATTGTTATTACAGGGGTCTTGGAACATTGTGATGACAAAGGTCATGGAGCCTTCTGATGACAAGTTCGTGGAATATTGTGATGGCACGTCTCATGGACCTTTGTTATGACAGGTTTAAAGGAGCATTGTGATGACAAGGACATGGAGCATTGTTCTGAAAAGTTTCTTGGATTATTGTGATGAGTGGACATGGAACATTGTGATGAAAAGAGCACAGAACACTGTGATACATGGGTCATGGAGGATTGTAATGACAAGGGCATGGAGCACTGTGAGGAGAAGGACATCGAGCGTTTTGATCCAAAAAGCATGGAGCCTTTTTATGACAGGATTCCAGGAGCATTCTGATGACAGGTGTCAGGAAACATTGTGATGACATGTGTATTGAGCATTGTGATGACAAATGTTATGGAGCATTGAGATGATAAGGGCATGTTGCATTTTGATGACAGGGGTCATGGAACATGGTGATGACAGGAGTGAGGGAGTATTGTGATGACTAGTGATGTAACATTGTGAAATCAGATATGAGAGAGACTTTTGATGAGAAGTGCATGGAGCATTGTGATGATAAGTTTTATGGAACATAGTGATGCTAAGGTTGTGGAACATTGTGATGACAAGAACACGGTGCATTCTGATGACATGGGTCGTGGAACATTGTGCTGACAAGTGCATGGAGCATTGTGATGTCACGGGTCATGGACCATTGTGATGACAAAGCCATGAAGCATTGTGATGCCAAGGGCATGCAGCATTGTGATGATAGGGGCATGGAGCATTGGTCTGACAAGTTTCATGGATTATTGTGATGACAGTGGGCATGGTGCATTGTGATGACAAGGGCATGGAGCATTGTGATTTCATGGTCACGGATTATTGTGAAGACATGTGTCAGGGAGGATTGTGAACACATAAGTCATGGTCCATTGTGATGACAATGCCATGGCGCATTGTGTTGCCAAGTATCACGGAGTATTGTGATGACAAATGTAATGGAGCTTTGTGATGACAACGTCTTGGAGCATTGTGATGACAAGCATCATTGAGTATTTTGATGACAAACTCGTGAAAAATTGTGATGACAAAGGCATGGAGCGGGCTATGACAGGGTTCTTGGAGCATTATGATGACAAGTGCATGGATAATTGTGATTACAAGAGCATGTAACGTTGTGATGAGAAGTGACATGGCTCATTGTGATGACAATACGTAGAGAATTGTGATGACAAGGGACATGGAGTATTGTGATGACCAGGACATGGAGCATTGTAATGGCAAGACCTTGTAGAACTGTGATGAGAAGACCATGGACAATTGTGATGACGACTGTCATGTAGAACTGTAATGACAAGGGGCATGGAGCATTGTGATGACAGGTGTCATGAAGCCTTGTGATGACAGGTGTCATGGAGAATTGTGATGAAAAGGGTCGTTGAGCATTCTGATGACAAGCTTGTGGAGTATTGTGATGACAATGGCATGGAGCATTGTGATGAAAAAGGCATGGAGCATTTTGATGAAAAATGCATGGAGTCTTTTATGACAGGGTTAAAGGCGCATTGTGATGACAAGTGTAAGGGAGCATTGTGATGACAAGTGTACTGGGCAGTGTGATGACAAGCATCATGGAGCATTATGATGACAAGGGCATGGAGTATAGTGATGACAGGCATCATGGTGCGTGGTGATGACAAGTGTAATGGAACATTGTGATCACAACGGTTTGGAGCATTGTGATGACAGAGGTCATGGATCATATTGATTTCAAGGAGCATGGAGCATTGTGATGACAAGGGCATGAAGCAATGTGATCCCAATATTCAAGGAGGATTGTGATGATCATGGTAATGGAGTATTTTGATGACAATGGTAATCGAGTATTTTGATGAAAACCGCATGGAGCATAGTGATGACAAGGTCATGTAACATTTAGCTGACAAAGGCATGGAACATCGTGATGACCAGTGTCATGGAGCACTGTGATGACAGGTGTCACAGAACATTGTTCCTACAGGTGTCATGGAGCATTGGGATGATAAGGGCATGGTTCATTGTGATGACAAGTGTCATGGAGCATTTTGATGACAAGAGCCCCGGATCATTGTATTGTCAGGGGTCATGGAGGATTGTGATGACTGTGGTCATGGAGCGCTGTGATGACAGGGGTCATGGAGCATGGTAATGACAAGGGAATGGAGCATTGTGATGACAAGTTCCTGGTGCATTTTGATGAGAAGACCATGGAGCTTTGTGATGACAAGTCTCATGGAGCATTCTGATGAAAAGGGTCATGGAGCATTTTGATTACAGGGGTCTTGGAACATTGTGATGACCAGGGCATGGATCATTGTAATGAGAAGGCCATGGAGGATTCTGATGACATGAGTCATGGATCTTTGTGACGACAATATCATGGAGCATGTGATTGCACGAGTCTTGGTACATTGTGATGAAAAGTGCATGGATCATTGTGATGAACAAGGCATGGAGCCTTGTCATGACAGTTTTCAAGGAGCATACTGATGACAATTGTCAGGGAGCATTGTGATGACAGGTGTACTGAGCATTGTTCTGACAAAGGTGATGAAGAATGGTGATGAGAATATCATGGATAATTGTGATGATGAGCGTCATAGGGCATTGTAATGACAAGTGCTATAAAACATTGTGATCACAAGGGTTTGGAAGTTTGTGATGACAGTGTTCTTAGAGCATTTTGAGTTCATTGTGATGACAAAACTATGAATCATTTTGATGATGGGCATGGTGCCTTGTGATGATAGGGTTCATGGAGCATTGAGATGAAAAGGGCATGGAGCATTGTGATTACAGGGTTCTTGGAGCAATTTGATGACAACGGCATGGAATATTGTGATGAGAAGGCCATGGAGCATTCTGATGACAGGCGTCATGTACCTTTGTGATGACAAGGGCATGGAGAATTGTGATTACAAGGGTCTTGGAGTATTGTAAGGCCAAGGATCATGGAGCATTATGATGACAAGGCCGTGGAACATTGTGATGGCAGGGTTCATGGAGCATTGTTATGATAGGGGTAATTGAGCATTGTGATGAAAAGGGCATGGAGCATTGGTCTGAAAATTTTCATGTATTATTGTGATGAGAGTGGGCATGGATCATTGTGATGACAAGGGCACGAAACACTGTGATACATGGGTCATGGAGGATTGTAATGACAAGGGCATGGAGCATTGTGATGAGAAGGGCATTGAGCATTGTGATGACAAGCGTCATGGAGCTTTGTTATGATAGGGGTAATTGAGCATTGTGATGAAAAGGGCATGGAGCATTGGTCTGAAAATTTTCATGTATTATTGTGATGAGAGTGGGCATGGATCATTGTGATGACAAGGGCACGAAACACTGTGATACATGGGTCATGGAGGATTGTAATGACAAGGGCATGGAGCATTGTGATGAGAAGGGCATTGAGCATTGTGATGACAAGCGTCATGGAGCTTTGTGATGACAATGGCATGGAGCAATGTGATGAGAGTTTTCATGGAGCATTTTGATGACAATGGCATGGAACCTTGTGATGCCAAGGGTCATGGTCCTTTTTGATGAGAAACGTCAGGGAGCATTTTGTTGACAAGGGTGTGGTGCATTGTGATGAGAAAGACACGGAAGATTGTAATGACAGTGTCATGGAGCAATTTGATGAAAACTGTCATGGAACATTTTGATGGCAGGGGTTATGTAACATTGTGATGTCAGGAGTCATGGAGCATTGTGATGATAAGGGCATGTAACATTTTGATGACAGGGGCCATGGAACATTGTGATGACAGGTGTGATGGAGTATTGTGATGACTAGTGATGGAACATTGTGAAATCAGTGGTGAAAGAGCCTTTTGATGAGAAGTGCATGGATCATTTTGATGACAAGGTTTAAGGAGCATAGTGATCACAAGGTTGTGGAGAATTTTGATGACAAGCACATGGTGCACTGTGATGATATGGGTCATGGAGCATTGTGCTGACAAAGGCATGGAGCACTGTGACGTCAAGCGTCAAAGAGCATTGTGATGAAACGTTCATGGAACATTGTCATAACAAATTTCACAGAGCCTTGTTATAAAGAGTCCACGGACCATTGTGATGACAAAGGTCATGAAGCATTGTGATGCCAAGGGCATGGAACATTGTGATGACAGGGGCATGGAGCATTGGTCTGACATGTTTCAGGGAATATTGTGATGACAGTGGGCATGGTGCATTTTGATGCCAAGGTCATGGAGTATTCTGTAGAGAGGTGTCAAGCAGCATTGTGATGACTTATATCATGGTCCACTGTGATGACAATGGCATGGAGCATTGCGATGCCAAGTGTCATGGAGTATTGTGATGAAAAAGATAATGGTGCATTGTGATGACAACGGCTTGGGGCATTGTGATGACAAGGGTCATAGAGGATTGTGATGACAAGGACATGGAGCATTGTGATGACAAGGGCCATCGAGTATTTTGATGACAAAGTCATGAAGCATTGTGATGACAAAGGTATGGAGCGTGCTATGACAGGGTTCATGGAGAATTGCGAAGACAAGTGCATGGAGAATTGTGATGGCAAGAACATGTAACATTGTGATGAGAAGTGTCATGGAACATTGTGATGACAAGGACGTAGAGAATTGAGATGACAAGGGACATGGAGCATTTTGATGACAATGGCGTGGGGCATTGTAATGAGAAAAGCTGGGAGCATTGTGATGACAGGGTCATGGAGCAATGTGATGAATCGTGTCATTGAACATTTTGATGAGAGTGGTTATTGAACATTGTGATGCTAGGGTTCATGGAGCATTGTGATGAAAAGGGTCATGGAGCATTTTGGTGACAGTGTTTATGGAACATTTTGATATCAGGAGTCATGGATCATTGTGATGTTAAGGGCATTAGCATTGTGATGACTGGGGTCATGGAACTTTGTGATGACAGGGGTGAGGGAGTATTGTAATGACTTGTGATGGAACATTGTGATATCTGTGGTGAGAGATCATTTTGATGAGAAGTGCATGGAGCATTGTGATGACAAGGTTTATGGAGCATTGTGATGACAAGGTTGTGGAGCATTGTGATGACAAGAGCAAGTCACATTTTGATGCCATGGGTCATGGAGCACTGTGCTGAAAAGGGCATTTAGCTTTTTGATTACAAGGGTCATGAAGCATTGAGATGAAAAAGGGGCATGGCACATTGTGATTACAGGGGTCTAGGAGCATTGTGATGAAACAGCATGGAACATTGTGATGACAGAGTTCATGTATCATTTTGATTTCCTTGTGATGACAACAGCATGAAACATTATGATGATGGGCATGGCCCATTGTGATGCCAGGGGTCATGGGGCACTGAGATGAATAGGGGCATGAAGCATTGTGATTACAGGGGTATAGGAGCATTGTGATGACAAGGGCGGGGTGCATTGTGATGAAAAGTGCTTGAAGCCTTGTTATGACAGGGTTCAAGGAGCACACTGATGACAAGTGTCAGGGTGCATTGTGATGAAAAATGTATTGAGCATTGTAATGACAAAGGTCATGGAGCATTGTGATGAGAACACCATGGATAATTGGGATGACGAGCGTCATGGGCCCTTGTGATGACAAGTGTTATGGAACATTGTGATCACAAGGGATTGGAGCATTGTGATGACAGAGGTCATGGAGCATTTTGATTTCATTGTGATGACAAAAGCATGAAGCATTATGATGATGGGCATGGTGCATTGTGATGATAGGGCTCATGGAGCACTGAGATGAAAAGTGTCATGGAGCATTGTTATGCAGGGGTCTTGGAGCATTGTTACGACAAGGACATGGAGCACTGTAATGAGAAAGCCATGGAGCATTCTGATGACATGTGTCATTGAGCTTTGTGATGACAAGTGCATGGAGAATTGTGATTACAGGTGTCTTGGAGCACTGAGATGAAAAGCGGCATGGAGCATTGTGATTACAGGGGTAATGGAGCATTGAGATGACAAGGGAATGGAGCATTGTGATGAAATAGGCATGGAGCCTTTCTATGACAGGGTTCAAGGAGCATTCTGATGACAAGTGTCAGGGAGCATTGTGATGACAACTGTATTGCACATTGTGATGACAAATGTCATGAAGCACTGTGATGACACGGGTAAAGGAGCACTGTGATGAGAAGGTCATGGAGCATTGGGCTGAAAATATTCATGGAGTATTGTTATGAGAAAACCATGGAGCCTTGTGATGGCAAGTCTCATGCAGCATTCTGATGAAAAGGGCATGGAACATTGTGATTGCATGGGTCTTGGAGTATTGTGATTACAATGGCATGGAGCATTGTGAGGAGAAGGCCATGGAGCATTCTGATGATATGTGTCATGGAGTTTTGTGATGCAAAGGGCATGGAGCATTGTGATTACAGGAGTCTTGGAGCATTGTGATGACAAGGGTCATGGAGCCTTGTGATGACAAGGCCGTGGAACATTTTGATGGCAGGGTTCATGGAGCATTGTTATGAAAGTGGTAATGGAGCATTATGATGACAAGGGTATGGATAATTGGTCTATAATGTTTCATGGATTATTGTGATGAGAGTGGTTATGGAGCAATGTGATGGCAAGGGCTCGGAACACTGTGATACATGGGTCATCTTGGATTTTAGTGACAAGGGCATGGAGCATCTTGATGAGAAGGTCATTGAGAATTGTGATGACAAGTGTCATGGAGTTTTGAGATGACAAGGTCATGGAGCAATGTGATGAGAGGGTTCATGGAGCATTGTGATGACAATGGCATGGAGCATTGTGATGCCAAAGGTCATGGAGCATTGTGATGACAATGACATGGAGCATTGTGATGCCAAAGGTCATGGATCTTTGTGATGACAAATGTCATGGAGCATTTTGATGACAAGGGCGTGGTTCATTGTGATGAGTAGGGCCGAGAGAATTGTGATGACAGGGTCATGGAGCAATTTGATGAAAAGTGTCATGGAACATTTTGATGACAGGGGTTGTGGAACATTGTGATGTCAAGAGTCACGGAGCATTGTGATGAAAAAGGACATGGAATATTTTGATGACAGGGTTTATGGACCATTATGATGTCAGTGGTCATGGAGCTTTGTGATGATAAGGACAGGTAGCATTGTGATGACAGGGGTCATGGAACATTGTGATGACATGGGTGAGAGAGTATTGTGATGACTAGTGATGGAACATTCTGATATCAGTGGTGAGAGAGCATTATGATGAGAAGTGCATGGAGAATTGTGATGACAATATTTATGGAGCGTTGTGATGACAAGGTTGTGGAGCATTGTGATGACAAGCACATGGCATATTGTGATGAAATGGGACATTCAGCATTGTGCTGACAAGAACATGGAGAATTGTGATGACAAGGGTCATGGAGCATTGTGCTGACAAAGGCATGGAGTATTGTGATGATATTTGTAACAGAGCATTGTGATAACGAGGGCATGGAACATTGTGATGACAACGGTCATGAAGCATTGTGATGACTGGAGTCAAGGAGCATTGTAATGACAGGGGTCACGGAGCTTTGTGATGACAAGGACATGGAGTATTGTGGTGAGAGAGGCATGAATAATTGGTCTGACAAGTTACATGGATTATTGTGATGAGAGTGGGTATAGTGCATTGTGATGACAAGGGCATGGATCAATGTGACTACAAGACCATGGAGTATTGTGAAGACAGGTGTCACAGAGCATTGTGATGACATATGTCATAGTCCATTGTGATAACAATGGTATGGAGCATTGTGATTACAGTGGTATTGGAACATTGTGATGACAAGTGATGAAAAAAATGTTCCATGACCCTTGGCATCACAATGCTCCAGGACCCCTGTCATCACAATGCTCCATGACACCTGTCCTCAGAATGCTCTATGCCCCTTCTCCTTACAGTGCTCCATGACGCTCGTCATCACAATTATCCATGGTCTTCTCAACACAATGCTCCACGGTCTTGCAATCAAAATGCTCCATGCCCTGATCATCACAATGCTCCATGTCCATTGTCATCACAATTCTCCACGTCCTTGTTATCACAATGCTCCATGACACTTCTCATCACAATGTTACAGATTCTTGTGATCAAATTTTCCATGCCCTTGTCATCCCAATGCTCCATGACCCCTGTCATAGGAAGCTCCATGCGATTGGTCATCACAATGCTTCACGACGTTGCCAATAAAATTTTCAATGGCACATGTCATCACAATGCTCCATACCCTTCTAATAACACTCCTCTATGATCCTTGTCATCACAATGCTCCATGCCCTTGTCATCACAATGCTCCATTACCTTTGTCATCAAAATCCTCCATTACACTTGGCATCACAATGCTCCATGCAGTTGTCAACACAATACTCCATGACGTTTTTTATGAAAATTCTCCGTTGCTCCAGTCATCACAATGCTTCATGACATTTGTCATCACAGTTGTCCATGCCCTCGTCATCACAGGACTCTGTGACTTATGTCACCACAATGCTCCATGAACTTCTCGTCAAAATTCTCTCTGACCCTTGTCATCACAATGCTACATGTCTTTGTCACCACGATGCTCCATGACCCTTGTCATCACAATTGGCTATGCACTTGTCAGCACAATGCACCATGACCCATGTCATCATAATATGCCATGCGCTTGTCATCATAATGATCCACAGCCTTGTCATCACAATGCTCCATAAACCATGTCATCACAATGCTCCATGCTCTTGTCATCACAATGCTCCAAGTCCTTGTCATCACAAAGCTCCATTACCTTTGTAATCATTTTCATCCATGACATTTTGAATCACAATACTCCATGCCATTGTCATCACAATGGACAATATATATGTCATCACAATGCTGCCTGACACCTCTATACACAATAATCCATGACCTTGTAATCACAGTGCTCCATGCCCCTGTCATCAAAATGCTTTATGCCGTTGTCATCGCAATGCTCCAAGCCCTTGTCATCACAATGCTCCATTACCTTTGTCATCATAATCCTCCATGACACTTGGCATCACAATGCTCCATGCTGTTGTCATCACAATGGACCGGACATATGTCACCACAATGCTCCATGACACATGATATCAGAATGCTCCAGAGAATTCTCATCAAAATGTTCCATGCCATTGTCATCACAATGCTCCATGACCCTTGTCATCACAACGCTCCATGATGCCTGTCATCACAATATTCCATGTCGTAGTCATCACAATGCTCCATAACCGTTGTCATCACAATGCTCAATACACTTGTCATCACAATGCTCCCTGACACTTGTGAGAAGTCTCCTTGAAATCTGTCATGAAATAGCTCAATGCCTTTTTCATCACAATGCTCCATGCCCTTATCATCACAATGCTCCATGCCATTGTCATCACAATGGACCATGACATATATCATCACAATGCTCCCTGAGAACTGTCTTCACAAAAGTCCATGACCTTGTCATCACCATGCTCCCTAACAAAAGTCTTCACAAAACTCCATGACCTTGTCAACAAAGTACTCCAGGCCCTTGTCATCACAATGAACCATGCCCTTGTCATCACAATGTTCCATGACCTTTTATATGAAAATTCTCCTTTGCTCCAGTCATCACAATGCTTAATGACATTAGTCATCACAATTTTCCATGCCCTCGTCTTCACAGGACTCTGTGACTCATGTCACCACAATGCTCCGTGAACTTCTCATCACAATGCTCTCTGACCCTTGTCATTACAATGCTCCATGCCTTTGTCACCACAATGGTCCATGACCCTTGTCATCACACATGTCTATGCACTTATCAGCACAATGCTTCATGACCCATGTCATCACAATATGCCATGCACTTGTCATTATAATGCTCCACAGCCTTGTCATCACAATGCTCCATAAACCATGTCATCACAATGCTCCATGCACTTTTCATCAAAATGCTCTCTCACCACTGTTATCAGAGTGTTCCATCACTAGTCATCACTATACGCCCTCAACCCTGTCATCACAATGTTCCATCACCACTCTCATCACAATGCTCCATGCACTTTTCATCAAAATGCTCTATCACCACTGATATCACAGTGTTCCATCACTAGTCATCACTATACTCCTTCACCCCTGTCATCACAATGTTCCATGACCCCTGTCATCACAATGCTCCATGCACTTTACATCAAAATGCTCTCTCACCACTGATATCAGAGTGTTCCATCACTAGTCATCACAATACTCCCTCAACCCTGTCATGGCAATGCTACATGACCTTATTATTAAAATGTTCCATGACCCCTGACAACACAATGTTCCAAAAACCCTGTCATCAAAAGGCTCAATGACACTTTTTGTCTCAATGCTCCATGAACCCTTTCTTCACAACGCACCATTCCCCTCATCATAATATTTCATGCTATTGTCATCACAATGAAATGAAAATGCTCCATGACCCTTGTCATCAAAATGCTCCAAGCCCTTGTTGTCACAATGCTCCATTACCTTTGTCATCACAATCCTCCATGACAATAGGCATCACAATGTTCCATGCCATTGTCATAACAATGGACCATCATATACGTCATCACAATGCTCCATGACGCATGTCATCAAAATGCTCCAGGGCATTCTCAACACAATGCTCCATGCCATTGTCATCACAATGTTCCATGACCCTTGTCATCACAACGCTCCATGATGCCTGTCATCACAATATTCCATGCCCTTGTCATCACAATGCTGCATGAACATTTTCATCACAATGCTCAATACAGTTGTCATCACAATGCTCCCTGACACTTTTCAGAAGGCTCCTTGAACTCTGTCAAGAAATAGATCCATGCCTTTTTCATCACAATGCTCCATGCCCTTATCATCACAATGCTCTATGACCTTGTCATCACAATGCTCCAAGCCCTTGTCATCAAAACACTACATTACCTTTGTCATTACAATCCTCCATCACACTTGGCCTCACAATGCTCCATGCCATTGTCATCACAATGGAACATGACATATGTCATCACAATGCTCCCTGATAACTGTCTTCACAGAACTCCATGACCTTGTCATCACAATGTTCCAAGTCCTTGTCATCACAATGTTCCATGCCATTGTCATCACAATACTCCACAAGCTTGTCATCAGAATGCTCCATGACCCTTGGCATCACAATGCTCCATGACCCCTGTTATCACAATGCTCCATGACACCTGTTCTCACATTGTTCCATGCCCCTTGTCATTACAGTGATCCATGACGCTTGTCATCACAATTAACCATGGTCTTCTCATCACAATGCTCCACGGTCTTGCAATCAAAATGCTCCATGCCCGGGTCATCACAATGCTCCATGTCCCTTGTCATCACAATTCTCCACGTCCTTGTTATCGCAATGTTCCATGACACTTCTCATCACAATTTTATGGGCCCTTGTCATCACAATTTTCCATGCCCTTGTCATCCCAATGCTCCATGACCCCTGTCATAGCAAGCTCCATGCACTTTCTCATCACAATGCTTCCCGACGTTGTCATTAAAATTTTCAATGTCCCTTGTCACCACAATTCTCCATGCCCTTATAATCACATTCCTCCATGATCCTTGTCATCACAATGCTCAAAGCCCTTGTCATCACAATGCTCCATTACCTTTGTCATCACAATCCTCCATAACACTTGGCATCACAAAACTCCATGCCATTATCATCACAATAGACCATGACATATGTCATCACAATGCTCCCTGTCACCTGTCTTCACAATAGTCCATGACTTTGTCATCACAATACTCCATGCCATTCCCATCACAATGTGCCATGCCCACTGTCATCACAATAATCAGTGAAACTTGTCAAACCAATGCCCCATGACCCTGTCATCAAAATGCTTCATGCCCTTGTCATCACAATGCTCCAAGCCCTTGTCATCACAAATCTCCATTACCTTTGTCATCACTATCCTCCATGACACTTGGCATCACAATACTCCATGCCATTGTCATCACAATGGACCATAAAATATGTCATCACAATGCTCCCTGACACGAACCTACACAATACTCCATGACCTTGTAATCACTGTGCTCCATGCCGTTGTCAGCACATTGTGCCATGCAAACTGTCATCACAATAATCCATGAAAGTTGTCAGGCCAATGCTCCATGCCACTGTCATCACAATGCTCTATGTCTTTGTCATCCCAATGCTCCAAGCCCTTGGCATCACAATGCTCCATTACCTTTGTCATCTTAATCCTCCATGACACTTTGCATCACAAAGCTCCATGCCTTTGTCATCACAATGGACCAGACATATGTCATCACAATGCTCCATGACACATGATATCAGAATGCTCCCGGGGAAGCTCAACAAAATGCTTCATGCCATTGTCATCACAATGATCCAACACCCTTGTCATCACAACGCTCCATGATGCCTGTCATCACAATATTCCATGTCCTTGTCATCACAATGCTCCATGCCCATTGTCATCAAAATGCTCAATACACTTGTCATCACAATGCTCCCTGACACTTGTCAGAAGTCTCCTTGAACTCTGTCATGAAATAGCTCCATGCCTTTTTCATCACAATGCTCCATGCCCTTATCATCTCAATGCTCCATGCCATTGTCATCACAATACTCTATGACCCTTGTCATCAGAATGCTCCAATCCCTTGTCATCACAATGCTCCATTACCTTTGTCATCACTATCCTCCATGACTCTTTGCATCACAATGTTCCATGTCATTGTCATAACAATGGACCATGACACATATCATCACAATGCTCCCTGACAACTTTCTTCACAAAACTCCATGACCTTATCATCACAATGCTTCAGGCCCTTGTCATCACTATGCTCCATGCCATTGTCATCAATATATTCCACAAGCTTGTCATCAGAATGCTCCATGACACTTGGCATCACAATGCTCCTTGACACCTGTCCTCATAGTGCTCCATGCCCCTTGTCATTACAGTGCTCCATGAGACTCGTCATCACAATTATCCATGGTCTTCTCATCACATTGCTCCACTGTCTAGCAATCAAAATGCTCCATGCCCTTGTCATCACAATGCTCCATGAAACCTGTCATCACAAAACTCCATGAAACTTGTCATCACGATGATCCATGCATTTGTCAGCAAAAGGCTACATGACCTTGTCATCACAATGTTCCATGCATTTGTCATCAAAATGCTCCATGACACTTTGCATCAAAATGATCCAAGCGCTTGTCATCCCAAACCTCCATGACACCTGTAATCACAATGTTCCATGACGCCTGTCATTACAAAGCTCCATGAAAGTTGTCATCACGATGCTCCATGCATTTGTCAGCAAAAGGCTACATGACCTTGTCATCACAATGCTCCATGTACTTTTCATCACAATGCTCCATGCCATTGTCATAACAATAATCCACAAGCTTGTCATCACAATGTTCCATGACACCTCTTATCACAATGCTCCATGACACTTGTCATCACAATGCTCCTTGCCCCTTGTCATTACAGTGCTCCATGACACTCGTCATCACAATTATCCATGGTCTGCTCATCACCATTCTCCACTGTCTTGCCATCACAATGCTCCAAGCCATAGTCATTACACTCCTCCATGACACCTGACATCACAATGCTCCATGCAATTGTCATCACAATGGACCATGAAATATGTCATCAGAATGCTAACTGACACATGTCTTCACAGTACTCCATGCCCTTGTAATCCCAATGTGCCATGCCCACTGTCATCACAATAATCCATGGAACTTGTCAGACCAATTAACCATGACCCTGTCATCACAAAGCTCCATGCCCTTGTCATCAAAATGCTCCACGACCCCTGTCATCACAATGCTCCGTGACACCAGTCAATGCTTCATGAGCTTTGTCATCACAATGGTCCATGCTTCTGTCATCACAAGGCTCTGTGATATTTGTCACCACAATGCTCCATGAACTTTTCATCACAACGCTCCATGACCACTGTCAACACAATGCTCCATGATTCCAGTCTTCACAATGCTTCGTGAACATTGTCATCACAATGGTCCATGTCCGCGTCATTACAAGGCTTTGTGACCTTTGTCACCACAATGCTCCATGAACTTTTCATCACAATGTTCTATGACCCAAGTCATCACAATGTTCCATGCGTTTGTCAGCACAATGCTCCATGCAATTGTCATCACAATACTCCATTACCATTGCTATCAAAATCCTCCATTACCTTTGTCATCACAGTCCTCCATGAAACTTGGGATCACATTACTTCATGCCCTTGTCATCGCAAGGTTCCATGTTCCTCTTAATCAAAATGATCCTTTACCTCTGTCATCACAATGCTCCATAAACCTTGTCATCACAATGCTCCATGCACTTCTCATCAAAATGCTCTCTCACCACTGATATCACAATTTTCCATCACTAGTCATCACAATACTTCCTCACCACTGTCATCACAATATTCCATGACCCCAGTCATCACAATGCTACATGCACTTATAATCACAATGCTCCATATCCCATGACATCACAATGTTCCATAACCCTGTCATCAAAATGCTCCATGACCCTTTTCATCACAATTCTGCATGACCACTGACATCAGAATGTTCCATAACCACGGTCATCAAATTTTTCTTTGACTCTTTTCATCAAATTGCTCCATGACCCTGTGACCACAATACTACCTGCCCTACTCATCACAATGCACCACGCCCCTGTCATTAAAATGCTCCATGACCTTTGGCATCGCAATGCTCCATGCCATTGTCATAACAGTGGTCCATGAATCCTCGCATCACATTGCTCCATGCCCTTGTCATTACAAGGCTTCATGGTCTTCTCATCACAATGTTCCAGGCCCTTGTAATCACAATGTTCCATTCCATTGCCTTCACAATGCTCCATGACAACTGTCATCACAATACTCCATGGACATTTTCAGCCCAATGCTCCATGACCTTCTCATCATAATGCTCCATGACCCATGTCGTGACAATGCTCCATAACCACTGTCATCACAACGCTCCATGACCCCTGACAACACAATGATCCGGGACTTTTGTCATCAAATTCTCCAAGACACTTGTCATCACAATTATCTTGCCCTTCTCAGCCCAATGCTCCATGACCCCTGTAATCACAATGCTCCGTGATGCTTGTCATCACAGTGATCCATGACACTTGTCATCACAATGCTCCATGATTTTGTCAGCAAAATGCTACATGACCTTTTCATCACAATGCTCCATGCGCTTGTCATCACAATCCTACATTACCATTGTCATCACAATCCTCCATGAACCTTGTGATCACATTGCTTCATGCCCATGTCATCACAATGCTCCATGCTCCTTGAAATCAAAATGATCCATGACCTCTGTCATCACCATGCTCCTAACCCTTGTGATCACAATGTTCCATAACCCTTGTCATCACAACGCTCCATAATACCTGTCATCACAATTCTCCATGACTTTGTCATCACAATGCTCCATGACTTTTATCATCACAATGTTCAATACACTTTTCATCACAATGCTCCATGACACTTGTCATCAGAATGCTCCATGAACCC
This sequence comes from Mesoplodon bidens, assembly GCF_964165515.1. Classification (NCBI taxonomy): domain Eukaryota; kingdom Metazoa; phylum Chordata; class Mammalia; order Artiodactyla; family Ziphiidae; genus Mesoplodon; species Mesoplodon bidens. The sequence continues at coordinate 42,260,551 of NC_138180.1, read as the reverse complement.
TGTCATGAAAAGGTTCCATGCCATTTTCTTCACAATGCTCCATGCACTTTTCATCACAATGCTCCATGCCATTGCCATCACAATACTCCACAAGGTTCTCCTCACAATGCTCCATGACTTCTGTCATCACAATTCTCCATGACACCTGTCATCATAATGCTCTTTGCTCCTTGTCATTACTGTGCTCCATGACTCTCGTCATCACAATTATCCATGTCTTCTCATCAACATGCTCCACAGTCATGCCATCACAATGCTCTATGCCCTGGTCATCACAAAGCTCCAAGCCTTGTCATCACAGTCCTACATGACACCTGGCATCACAATGCTGCATGCAATTGTCATCACAATGGACCAAGAAATATGTCATCACAATGCTAACTGAAACCTGTCTTCACAGTACTCCATGCCCTTGTAATCCCAATGCGCCATGCCCACTGTCATCACAATAATCCATGAAACATTTCAGACCAATGCTCCATGCTGCTGTCATCACAATGCTCCATGCTGGTGTCATCAAAATGCTCCATGACCCCTGTCATCACAATGTTCCGTGACACCAGTCATTACAATGCTTCATGCCCTTTGTCATCACAATGGTCCATGCTTTTGTCAACACAAGGCTCTGTGACATTTGTCACGAAAATGCTCCATGAATTTTTTATCACAATGCTCCATGACCCCTGTCAACACAGTGCTCCGTGACTCCAGTCATCACAATACTTCATGAACATTTTCATCACAAAGTTCCATGCCCCCGTCAACACAAGGCTTTGTGACATTTGCCACCACAATGCTCCATGAACTTTTCATCACAATGCTCCATGACCCCAGTCATCACAATGCTCCATGCCTTTGTCAGCAAAATGCTCCATGCGATTTTCATCACAATACTCCATTACCATTGCCATCACAATCCTCCATTACCATTGTCATCACAATCCTCCATGAAACTTGGGATCACATTGCTTCATGCCCTTGTCATCACAATGCTCCATGCTCCTTGTAATCAAAATGATCCATAACCTCTATCATCACAATGCTCCAAACCCTGGTGGTCACGATGTTCCATAACCCTTGTCATCACAAGGCTCCTTGACACTTCTCGTCAGTATGCTCCATGAACCCTGTCATGAAATGCTCCATGCCTTTTTCATCACAATGCTACATGACCTTGTCATCACAATGCTCCATGCGCTTGTCATTGCAGTACTCCATGAACTTTGGGATCACATTGCTTCATTCCCTTGTCATCACAATGCTCCATGTCACTTGATATCAACAAGATCCATGACCTCTGTCATCACAATGCTCCAAACCCTTGTGGTCACAGTGTTCCATAACACTTGTCATCACAAAGTTCTATGATTACTGTCATCACAATACTCCATGCCCTTATCATCCCAATGCTCCATGACCATTGTCATCACAATGCTCAATACACTTGTCATCACAATTCTCCCTAACACTTGTCTTGAAAATGCTCCTTGACCGCTGTCGTGAAAAGGCTCCATGCATTTTTCATCACAATCATCCATGCCTTTTTAATAACAATGTTCCATGCACTTGTCATCACAAAGCTTCATGACACTTGTCATCAAAATGCTCGATGCCCTTCTCATCACAATGCTACATGCCCTTGTCATTACAATCCTCCATGACCCTTGTATCACAGTGTTCCGTGCCCTTGTGAACACAATGCTCCGTACCCACTCTCATCACAATAATCCATGAAAGTTTTCAGACCAATGTTCCATGCCCTTATCATCAAAATGCTCCATTACCCCTGTGATAACAATGCTCCATGACCCCTGCAATCACAATGTTCCACAGCATTGTCATCACATGGCTCCATGACCCTTGTACTCACAATGCTCCAAGACCCCACTAATCACAATTTTCCATGCCCTTGTCATCATAAAGCTCCATGACACATGTCATCAGAAAGCTCCATTTCCTTCTCATCACAATGCTCCATGCCCTTGTCATCACAATGTTCCAAGACACCTGTAAACATAATGCTCCATGCCTGTTTTCATCTCAATGATCCATGAACCCTCTCATCTAAAGGCACCATGCCCATCATCATAATGCTTCATCGTATTGTCATCACAATGAAATATGTATTCTCCATGACCTCTGTCATCACAATGCTCCAAAACCTTGTGATCACAATGTTCCATAACACTTGTCATGACAGCGCCCCATGAGGCTCATCATCACAATTACCCATGGTCTTATCATCACAGTGCTCCATGACCTTTGTCATCACAATGCTCAATACAGTTGTCATCACAATGCTCCCTGACACGTGCCATCAGTATGCTCCTTGAACCCTGTCATGACAAGCCTCCATGTCTTTTTCATCACAATGATCCATTCCTTTTCATCCTAATGCTCCAAGACCCCTGTAATCAAAATTATCCATGCCCTTGTCATCAAAAAGCTCCATGACGCATGTCATCAGAATGCTCCATGGACTTCTCATCACAATGCTCCATGACTTTGTCATCACAGTGCTCCAAGACCCGTGTAATCACAATGCTCCACGCAACTTTTCATCAGAATGCTCCATGAGACTTGTCATCACAAGGCTCCATGGTCTACTCATCACAATGCTCCAGGACCTTGTCATCACAATGCTCCTTTCCCTTTTCATCACAATGCTCCATGAAACCTGTCATCAAAATGCTCCATGACCACTGTCATCACAACGCTTCACGTCCCCTGACACACAATGATCCGGGACAGTTGTCACCAAAATGCTCCATGACACTTGTCATCACAATGTTCCATGCATTTGTCATCAAAATGCTCTGTTAGCCTTTGCATTACAATGATCCAAGCCCTTGTCATCCTAACCCTCCATGACACCTGTAATCACACTGCTCCCTGACGACTGTCATCACAGAGCTCGATGACACTTTTCATCACAATGCTCCATGCATTTGTCAGCAAAAGGCTACATGACCTTGTCATCACAATGCTCCATGCACTTTTCATCAAATGCTCCATGCCATTGTCATCACAATACTCCACAGCTTTTCATCACAATGCTCCATGACTCCTGTTATCACAATGCTCCATGACACTTGTCATTACAGTGCTCCATGACCCTCGTCATCACAATCTTCCATGGTCTGCTCATAACCATTCTCCACTGTCTTGCCATCACAATGCTCCATGCCCTGGTCATCACAATGCTCCTAGCCATTGTCATTAAAATCCTCCATGACACTGGACATCACAATGCTCCATGCAATTGTCATCACAATGGACCATGAAATATGTCATCACAATGCTAACTGACACATGTCTTCACAGTACTCCATGTCCTTGTAATCCCAATGTGCTATGCCCACTGTCATCACAATAATTCATGAAACTTGTCAGACCAATGCACCATGAACCTGTCTTCACAAAGCTCCATGCCCTTTTCATCAATGTGCTCCATGACACCTGTCAACACAATGCTCCATGACTCTTGTCCTCACAATGCTTCCTGAACTTTGTCATCACAATGGCCCATGTCCCCGTCATCACATGGCATAGTGACCTTTGTTACCTCAATGCTCCATGAACTTTTCATCACAATGCTCCATGACCCTAGTCATCACAATGCTCCATGCCTTTGTCAGCACAATGCTCCATGCGATTGTCATCACAATACTCCATTAGCATTGCCATCACAATCCTCCATTTCGCTTGTCATCACAATCCTCCATGAACCTTGGGATCACATTGCTTCATGCCCTTGTCATCACAATGCTCCATGCTCCTTGAAATCAAAATGATCCATGACCTCTGTCATCACAATGCTCCATAAACCTTGTCATCACAATGCTCCATGCACTTCTCATCAAAATGCTCTCTCACCACTGATATCACAATGTTCCATCACTAGTCATCACAATACTTCCTCACCACTGTCATCACAATGTTCCATGACCCCAGTCATCACAATGCTACATGCACTTATCATCTCAATGCTCCATGACCCATGACATCACAATGTTCCATAACCCTGTCATAAAAATGCTCCATGACCCTTTTCATCACAATTCTGCATGACCACTGACATCACAATGTTCCATAACCACTGTCATCAAAATGTTCCATGACCATTTTCATCAAATTGTTCCGTGACCCTGTGACCACAATACTCCCTGCCCTACTCATCACAATGCACCACGCCCCAGTCGTCAAAATGCTCCATGACCTTTGGCATCATAATGCTCTATGCCATTGTCATAACAGTGGTCCATGAATCCTCTCATCACATTGCTCCATGCCCTTGTCATCACAAGTCTTCTTGGTATTCCCATTACAATGTTCCAGGCCCTTGTCATCACAATGTTCCATTCCCTTGGCTTCACAATGCTCCATGACAACTGTCATCACAATACTCCATGAACATTTTCAGCCCAATGCTCCATGACCTTCTCATCATAATGCTCCATGACACATGTCGTGACAATGGTCCATAACCACTGTCATCACAACGCCCCATGACCCCTGACAACACAGTGATCCGGGACTCTTTTCATCAAAATGCTCCATGACCATTGTTATCACAATTATCCTTGCACTTCTCAGCCCAATGCTTCATGAGCCCTGTAATCACAAAGCTCCGTGACACTTTTCATCACAGTGCTCCGTGACCATTGTCATCAAACATCTCCATGCCTTTGTCATCGAAATGCTACATGAACTTGTCATAACAATGCTCCATGTGCTTGTCATCACAATGCTCCAAGCCCTTGTCATCACAATACTCCATGACACTGTCATCCATCACAATGCTCCATACAGTTGTCAGCATCGTGGACCTTGACAAATATAATCAAAATGCTAACTGACACCTCTCTTCACCATACTCCTTGACCTTGTCATCACAATGATCCATGCCCTTGTCATCAAATTGTGCCATGCCCAATGCCATCACTATAATCCATGAAACTTGTCAGACCAATGCTCCATGACCCTGTCATCACAATTCTCCATACCCTTTTCATCACAATGCTTCATGAACTTTATCATCACAATGCTCAATACAGTTGTCAACACAGTGCTCCATGACACTTGTCGTCAGAATGCTCCTTGAACCATACCATGAAAAGGCTCCATGGCTTTTTCTTCACAATGCTCCATACCCTTTTCATCACAATGCTCCATGCCATTGTCATCACAATACTCCACAAGCTTGTCATCAGAATGCTCCGTGACCTTTGTCATCACAATGCTACATGACACCAGTCTTCACAATACTACATGACTACTGTCATCACAACGCTTCATGACCCATGACAACACAATGATCCGGGACTCTGGTCACCTAAATGCTCCATGACCCTTGTCATCACAATGATCCACGCCCTTGTCATCCCAATGCTCCATGACACCTGTAATCACAATGAACGGTGATGCCTCTCATCACAGTGTTCCATGACACCTGTCATCACGATGCTCCATGCGATGCTCATCACAATGCTCCACTATCATTGTCATCAAAATATTCCATTACCATTATCATCAAAATCCACAATGAAACTTGGGATCACATTGCTTCATGCCCTTATCAGCACAATACTCCATGCTCCTTGAAATCAAAATCATCCGTGACCTCTGTCATGACAATGCTCCAAACCTTTGATCACAATGTTCCATAACGCTTGCCATCACAACGCTCAATGATGCCTGTCATCACAATAATCCATGCACTTGTCATCAAAATGCTCCATGCCGTTTTCATCACAATGCTCCATGCCATTGTCATGCAATCCTCCATCAGCCTTGGGATCACATTGCTTCATACCCTTGTCTTCAAAATGTTCCATGCTCCTTGAAATCAAAATGATCCATGACCTCTGTCTTCACAATGCTCCAAAATATTGTGATCACAATGTTCCATAACACTTGTCATCACAACGCTCAATGATAACTGTCATCACAATACTCCATGCTCTTTTCATCATAATTATCCATGACCTTAGTCATCACAATGCTCAATACACTTGTCATCACAATGCTCCCTGACACTTGTCGTCAAAATGCTCTATGAACCCTGTCCTGAAAAGGCTCCATGCCTTTTTCACCACTATGTTCCATGCTCTTTTCATCACAGTGCTCCATGCCATTGTCATCACAATACTCCACAAGCTTGTCATCAGTATGCTCCAAGACCCTTGTCATCACAATGCTCCATGACCCCTGTCATCACAGTGCTCCATGACACCTGTCATCACAATGCTCCATGCACCAGGCATTACTGTGCTCCATGAGGCTCGTCATCACAATCATCAATGGTTTCTCATCACCATGCTCCATGGTATTGTCATCACAGTGCTCCATGCCCTGGTTATCACAATGCTCCAAATCCCTTGTCATCACAATATTCCATAACCACTGTCATCAAAATGTTCCATGGCACTTTTCATCAAATTATTCCGTGACCATTTCATCACAATGATCCCTGCATATCTCATCACATTGCACAATGCCCTTGTCATCAAAATGGTCCATGATTTTCTCATCACAAATCTCCAAGACCGTTGGCATCACAATACTCCATGCCATTGTCATCACAATGCTCCATGAAACCTGTCATCATATTGCTCCATGCCTTTGTCATCTCAATGCTCCATTCCCTTGTCATCACAATGCTCCATGAACCCTGTCATAACAATATTCCATGAATATTTTCAAACCAATGCTCCATGACCTTCTCATCATAAAGCACCATGAAACTTGTTGTCACAATGTTCCGTAACAATTGTCATCTCATCGCTCCATGAACCCTGACAACACAATGATCCGGGACTCTTGTCATCAAAATGCTCCATGACACTTGTCATCACAATGATCTTCCCTTCTCAGCCCAATGCTCCATGACCCCTGTAATCACAATGCTCCGTGATGCATGTCATCACAGTGATCCATGACACTTGTCATCACAATGCTCCATGCTTTTGTCAGCAAAATGCTACATTACCTTTTCATCACAATGCTCCATGCACTTGTCATCACAATCCTCCATTACCATTTTCATCACAATCCTCCATGAACCTTGGGATCACATTGCTTGATGCCCTTGTCATCACAATGCTCCATGCTCCTTGAAATCAAAATGATCCATGACCTCTGTCATCACCATGCTCCAAACCCTTGTGATCACAATGTTCCATAACACTTGTCATCAAAAGGCACCATAATGCCTGTCATCAAAATACTCCATGACTTTGTCATCACAATGCTCCATGAGTTTTATCTCAATGCTCAATACACTTGTCATCACAATGCTCCTTGACACTTGTCATCAGTATGCTCCATGAACCCTGTCATGAAAAGGTTCCATGCCATTTTCTTCCCAATGCTCCATGCACTGTTCATCACAATGCTCCATGCCATTGTCATCACAATACTCAACAAGCTTCTCATCACAATGCTTCATGACTCCTGTCATCACAATGGTCCATGACACCTGTCATCATAATGCTCCTTGCTCCTTGTCATTACAGTGCTCCATGACTCTCGTCATCACAATTATCCATGGTCTGCTCATCACCATTCTCCACTGTTTTGCCATCAAAATGCTCCATGCCCTGGTCATCATAAAGCTCCATGACGCATGTCATCAGGATGCTCCATATCCATCTCATCACAATGCTCCATGCCCTTATCATCACAATTTTCCAAGTAACTGTAAACACAATGCTCCATGCCCGTTTTCATCTCAATGGTCCATGAACCCTCTCATCAAAAGGCACCATGCACATCATCATAATGCTTCATATTATTGTCATCAAAATGAAATCAGTATTCTCCATGACCTCTGTCATCACAATGCTCCAAAACCTTGTGATCACAATGTTCCATAACACTTGTCATTACAGCACCCCATGACGCTCATCATCACAATTACCCATGGTCTTATCATCACAATGCTCCATGACCTTTGTCATCACAATGCTCAATACAGTTGTCATCACAACGCTCCCTGACACGTGCCATCAGTATACTCCTTGAACCCTGTCATGACAAGGCTCCATGTCTTTTTCATCACAATGATCCATTCCTTTTCATCCTAATGCTCCAAGACCCCTGTAATCAAAATTCTCCATGCCCTTGTTATCAAAAAGCTCCATGACACATGTCATCAGAATGCTCCATGGACTTCTCATCACAATGCTCCATGACTTTGTCATCAAAATGCTCCAAGACCCCTGTAATCACAATGCTCCACGCAACATTTCATCAGAATGTTCCATGAGACTTTTCATCACAAGGCTCCATGGTCTACTCATCACAATTATCCAGGACCTTGTCATCATAATGCTCTTTTCCCTTTTCATCACAATGCTCCATGAAACCTGTCATCACAATACTCCATGAACATTTTCAGCCCAATGCTCCATGACCTGCTCATCAAATGCTCCATGACCCCTGTCATCAAAATGCTCCATGACCACTGTCATCACAAAGCTTCATGTCCCCTGACACACAATGATCCGGGAGTCTTGACACCAAAATGCTCCATGACACTTTGCATCACAATGATCCAAGCCCTTGTCATCCCAAGCCTCCATGACACCTGTAATTACACTGTTCCGTGACGCTTGTCATCACAGAGCTCCATGACACTTGTCATCACGATGCTCCATACATTTGTCAGCAAAGGCTACATGACCTTGCCATCACAATGCTCCATGCATTTTTCATCACAATGCTCCATGACATTGTCATCACAATACTCCACAAGCTTGTCATCACAATGCTCCATGACTCCTGTTATCACAATGCTCCATGACACTTGTCATTACAGTGCTCCATGACGCTCGTCATCACAATTATCCATGGTCTGCTCATCACCATTCTCCACTGTCTTGCCATCACAATGCTCCATGCCCTGTTCATCACAATGATCCAAGCCATTGTCATTACAATCCTCCATGACACCTAGCATCACCATGCTCCATGCAATTGTCATCACAATGGACCATGAAATATGTCATCACAATGCTAAATGACACATGTCTTCAAATTATTGCATGCCCTTGTAATCCCAATGTGCCTTGCCCACTGTCATCACAATAATCCATGAAACTTGTCAGACCAATGCACCATGACCCTGTCATCACTATGCTCCATGGCCTTGTCATCAAAATGCTCCATGACCCCTGTCATCACAATGTTCCATGACTCTAGTCATTACCATGCTTCATGACCTTTGTCATCACAATGGTCCATGCTTTTGTCATCACAAGGCTCTGTGACATTTGTCACCACAATGCTCCATGAACATTTCATCACAATGCTCCCTGACCCCTGTCAGCACAATGGTTCCTGAACATTTTAATCACAATGGTCCATGCCCCCGTCATCACAAGGCTTTGTTACCTTTGTCACCACAATGCTCCATGAACTTTTCATCAGAATGCTCCATGACCCCACTCATCACAATGCTCCATGCCTTTGTCAGCACAAAGCTCCATGCGATTGTCATCACAATACTCCATTACCATTGCCATCACAATCCTCCATTACCATTGTCATCACAATCCTCCATGAACCCTGTGATCGCATTGCTTCATGCCCTTGTCATCACAATGCTCCATGCTCCTTGAAATCAAAATTATCCATGACCTCTGTCATCACAATGCTCCATAAACCTTGTCATCACAATGCTCCATGCACTTCTCATCAAAATGCTCTCTCACCACTGATATCACAATGTTCCTTCACTAGTCATCACAATGCTTCCTCACCACTGTCATCACAATGTTCCATGACCCCAGTCATCACAATGCTACATGCACTTATCATCACAATGCTCCATGACCCATGTCATCACAATTTTCCATAACCCTGTCATCATAATGCTCCATGACCCTTTTCATCACAATTCTGCATGACCACTGACATCACAATGTTCCATAACCACTGTCATCAAAATGTTCCATGACACTTTTCATCAAATTGCTCCATGAACCTGTGACCACAATACTCCCTGCCCTACTCATCACAATGCACCATGCCACTGTCATCAAAATGCTCCATGCTCCTTGTAATCAAAATGATCCATGACCTCTGACATCACAATGCTCCAAAACCTTTTGATCACAGTGGTGCATAACACTTGTCATTACAGCGTCCAATGACGCTCATCATCACAATTACCCATTGTCTTATCATCACAATGCTCCATGACCTTTGTCATGAGAATGCTCAATACAGTTGTCATTACAACACTCCCTGACACGTGCCTTCAGTATGCTCCATGAACCCTGTCATGACAAGGCTCCATGTCTTTTTCATCACAATGATCCATTCCTTTTCATCCTAATGCTCCAAGACCCCTGTAATCAAATTCTCCATTCCCTTGTCATCAAAAAGCTCCATGACACATGTCATCAGAATGCTCCATGGACTTCTCATTCCAATGTTCCCTGACTTTGTCATCACAGTGCTCCAAGACCCCTGTAATCACAATGCTCCATGCAAATTTTCATCAGAATGCTCATGAGACTTGTCATCACAAGGCTCCATGGTCTACTCATCAAAATGATCCATGACCTTGTCATCACAATGCTCTTTTCCCTTTTCATCACAATGCTCCATGAAAACTGTCATCACAATACCCCATGAACATTTTCAGCCCAATGCTCCATGACCTTCTCATCACAATGCTCCATGAACCCTGTCATCAAAATGCTCCATGACCACTGTCATAACAATGCTTCATGTCCCCTGACACACAATGTTCCGGGACTCTTGTCACCAAAATGCTCCATGACACTTGTCATCACAATGTTCCATGCATTTGTCATCAAAATGCTCCATGACACTTTGCATCACAATGATCCAAGCCCTTGTCATCCCAAGCTTCCATGACACCTGTAATTACACTGTTCCGTGACGCCTGTCATCACAGAGCTCCATGACACTTGTCATCACGATGCTCCATGTATTTATCAGCAAAAGGCTATATGAACTTGTCATCACAAATCTCCATGCAATTTTCATCACAATGCTCCATGCCATTGTCATCACAATACTCCACAAACTTGTCATCACAATGCTCCATGACTCCTGTTATCACAATGCTCCATGAAACTTGTCATCACAATGCTCCTTGCCCCTTATCATTACAGTGCTCCATGGCGCTCGTCATCACAGCCATCCATGGTCTGCTCAACACCATTCTCCACTGTCTTGCCATCACAATGCTCCATGCCCTGGTCATCACAATGCTCCAAGCCATTGTCTTTACAATCCTCCATGACACCTGGCATCATAATGCTCCATGCAATTGAAATCACAATGGACCCTGAAATATGTCATCACAATCCTAACTGACACATGTCTTCACCGTACTCCATGCCCTTGTAATCCAAATGTGTCATGCCCACTGAAATCACAAAAATCCATGAAACTTTTCAGACCAATGCTCCATGCCCTTGTCATCAACATGCTCCAAGACCCCTGTCATCACAATGCTCCGTGACACCAGTCATTACAATGCTTCATGACCTTTGTCATCGCAATGGCCCATGCTTTTGTCATTACAAGGCTCTGTGACATTTGTCACCACAATGCTCCATGAACTTTTCATCACAATGCTCCATGACCCCTGGCAACACAAAGCTCCATGACTCCAGTCGTCACAATGCTTCCGGAACTTTGTCATCACAATGGTCCATGCCACCGTCATGACAAGGCTTTGTGACCTATGTCACCACAATGCTCCATGAACTTTTCATCACAATGCTCCATGCGTTTGTCAGCACAATGCTCCATGCGATTGTCAACACAATACTCCATTACCATAGACATCACAATCCTCCATTACCATTGTCATCACAATCCTCCATGAACCTTGGGATCACATTGCTTCTTGCCCTTGTCATCACAATGCTCCATGCTCCTTGAAATCTAAATGATCCTTTACCTCTGTCATCACAATGTTCCATAAACTTTGCCATCACAATGCTCCATGCACTTCTCATCAAAATTCTATCTCACCACTGATATCACAATGTTCCATCACTAGTCATCACAATACTTCCTCACCACTGTCATCACAATGTTCCATGACCCCAGTCATCACAATGCTACATGCACTTATCATCACAATGCTCCATGACACATGACATCACAATGTTCCCTAACCCTGTCATCAAAATGCTCAATGACCATTTTCATCACAATTCTGCATGACCACTGACATCACAATGTTCCATAACCACTGTCATCAAAATGTTCCAGGACTCTTTTCATCAACTTGCTCCACGACCCTGTGACCACAATACTCCCTGCCCTACTCATCACAATGCACCACACCCCTGTCATCAAAATGATCCGTGACTTTTGTCATCACAAAGATCCATGACCTTTGGCATCACAATGCTCCATGACATTATCATAACAGTGTTCCATGAATCCTCTCATCACATTGCTCCATAGCCTTGTCATCACAAGTCTTCATGGTTTTCTCATCACAATGTTCCAGGCCCTTGTCATCACAATGTTCCATTCCCTTGGCTTCACATTGCTCCATGACAACTGTCATCACAATACTCCATGAATATTTTCAGCCCAATGCTCCATGACCTTCTCATCATAATGCTCCATGACCCATGTCGTGACAATACTCCATAACCACTGTCATAACAAAGCCCCATGGACCCGGACAACACAATGATCCGGAACTATTTTCATCAAAATGCTCCTTGACCATTGTTATCACAATTATGCTTGCACATGTCCGCCCAATGCTCCATGAGCCCTTTAATCACAAAGCTCCGTGATGCTTTTCATCACAGAGCTCCGTGACCATTGTCATCACACTTCTCCATGCCTTTGTCATCAAAATGCTACATGACCTTGTCATCACAATGCTCCATGTGCTTGTCATCACAATGCTCCAAGCCCTTGTCATCACAATACTCCATGACCCATGGCATCAAAATGCTCCATGCAATTGTCATCATAGTGGGCATTGACATATATCATCACAATGCTAACTGACACCTGTCTTCACCATACTGCATTACCTTGTCACAATGATCCATGCCCTTGTCATCAAAATGAGCCATGCCCAATGCCATCACAATAATCCAAGAAACTTTTCAGACCAATGTTCCATGCCCCTGTCATCACAATGCTCCATACACTTGTCATCACAATGATTCATGACCTTTGTCATCACAATGCTCAATACAGTTGTCAACACAGTGCTCCATGACACTTTTCGTCAGATTGCTCCTTGAAACCTATCATGAAAAGGCTCCATGCCTTTTTCTTCATGATGCTCCATACCCTTTTCATCACAATGTTCCATGCCATTGTCATCTTGTCATCACAATGCTCCAAGCCCTTGTCATCACAATGCTCCATTTCCTTTGTCATCACAATGCTCCCTGACACCTTTCTTCACAATAGTCCATGACCTTGTCATCGCAATGCTCCATGACACTTCTCCTAGCAAGTTCCATGCGCTTGAGATCACAATGCTTCACGACGTTGTCATCAAATTCTCAATGGCCCTTATCCTCACAATGCTCCATGCACTTGTCATCACAATGCACCTTGCCATTGTCATCACAATACTCCACCCGTTTGTCATCAGAAGGCTCCATGACCCTTGGCATCACAATGCTCCATAATCCCTGTCATCACAATGCTCCATGCCCTTTGTCATTACAGTGCTCCATGACGCTCGTCATCACAATTATGCGTGGTGTTCTCATCACAATGCTCCACGGTCTTGCAATCAAAATGCTCCATCCGCTGGTCATCACAATGCTCCATGTCCCTTGTCATCAAAATTCTCCACGTCCTTGTTATCACAATGCTCCATGACACTTCTCACCACAATGAAACAGGCTCTTCCCATCACAATTTTCCGTGCCCTTCTAATCCTAATGCTCCATGATCCCTGTCATAGCAAGCTCCATGCGCTTTGTCATCACAAAGCTTCCAAAGTTGTCATTAAAATTTTCAATTACCCGTGTCATCACAATGCTCCATGCCCTTGTATTCACATTCTTCCATGACTCTTGTCATCATAATGCTCCAAGCCCTTGTCATCACCATGCTCCATTACCTTTGTCATCACAATGCTCCATGACCCTGGTCATCAGAATGCTCCAATCCCTTGACATCACAATGCTCCATGACACCTGTAATCACAATGAACCGTGATGCCTCTCATCACAGTGTTCCATGACTCTTGTCATCATGATGCTCCATGTGATTGTCATAACAGTGCTCCATTATCATTGTCATCAAAATATTCCATTACCATTGTCATCACAATCCTCCATGATACTTGGTATCACATTGCTTCATGCCCTTATCAGCACAATACACCATGCTCCTTGAAATCAAAATCTTCCGTGACCTCTGTCATGACAATGCTCCAAACCATTGACTGCAAAGTTCCATAACTCTTGTCATCACAACGCTCAATGATGCCTGTCATCAAAATACTCCATGCACTTGTCATCAAAATGCTCCATGACTTTGTCATCAAAGTGCTCCCAGACACTTGTTGTCAGAAAGCTCCTTGAATCCTGTCATGAAAAGCTTCCATGCTTTTTTCATCACAATGCTTCATGCCGTTTTCATCACAATGCTCCATGCCATTGTCATACAATCCTCCATCAACTTGGGATCACATTGCTTCATGCCCTTGTCTTCACAATGCTCCATGCGCCTTGAAATCAAAATGATCCATGACCTCTGTCTTCACAATGCTCCAAAATATTGTGATCACAATTTTAAATAACACTTGTCATCACAACACTCAATGATGCCTGTCATCACAATACTCCATGCTCTTTTCACAACAATGATCCATGACCTTAGTCATCACAATGCTCAATACACTTGTCATCACAATGCTCCCTGACACTTGTCGTCAAAATACTCCATGAACCCTGCCATGAAAAGGCTCCATGCATTTTTCATCACAATGCTCCATGCCCTTTCAATCACTATGCTCCGTGCCATTTTCATCACAATACTCCACAAGCTTGTCATCAGAATGCTCCATGAACCTTGTCATCACAATGCTCCATGACCCCTGTCATCACAGTGCTCCGTGACACCTGTCATCACAATGCTCCATGCCCTTGTCATTACAGTGATCCATGAGGCTCGTCATCAAAATCTTCCATGGTTTCTCATCACCATGCTCCACGGTATTGCCATCACAGTGCTCCATGCCCTGGTCATCACAATGCTCCAAGTCCCTTGTCATCACAATGTTCCATAACCACTGTCATCAAAATGTTCCATGGCCCTTTTCATCAAATTGCTCCGTGACCCTGTCATCACAATGATCCCTGCATTTCTCATCACATTGCACAATGCCCTTGTCATCAAAATGCTCCATGATTTTCTCATCACAAATCTCCATGACCGCTTGCATCACAATACTCCATGCCATTGTCATCACAATGCTCATGAAACCTGCCATCATATTGCTCCATGCCTTTGTCATCACAATGCTCCATTCCCTTGTCATCAAAATGCTCCATGACTTTGTCATCACAATGCTCCCAGACACTTGTTGTCAGAAAGCTCCTTGAATCCTGTCATGAAAAGCTTCCATGCTTTTTTCATCACAATGCTCCATGCCGTTTTCATCACAATGCTCCATGCCATTGTCATACAATCCTCCATCAACCTTGGGATCACATTGCTTCATGCCGCTGTCTTCACAATGCTCCATGCGCCTTGAAATCAAAATGATCCATGACCTCTGTCTTCACAATGCTCCAAAATATTGTGATCACAATTTTAAATAACACTTGTCATCACAACACTCAATGATGCCTGTCATCACAATACTCCATGCTCTTTTCACAACAATGATCCATGACCTTAGTCATCACAATGCTCAATACACTTGTCATCACAATGCTCCCTGCCACTTGTCATCAAAATACTCCATGAACACTGCCATGAAAAGGCTCCATGCATTTTTCATCACAATGCTCCATGCCCTTTCAATCACTATGCTCCGTGCCATTGTCATCACAATATTCCACAAGCTTGTCATCAGAATGCTTTATGAACCTTGTCATCACAATGCTCCATGACCCCTGTCATCACAGTGCTCCGTGACACCTGTCATCACAATGCTCCATGCCCTTGTCATTACAGTGATCCATGAGGCACGTCATCACAATCTTCCATGGTTTCTCATCACCATGCTCCACGGTATTGCCATCACAGTGCTCCATGCCCTGGTCCTCACAATGCTCCAAGTCCCTTGTCATCACAATGTTCCATAACCACTGTCATCAAATTGTTCCATGGTCCTTTTCATCAAATTGCTCCGTGACCCTGTCATCACAATGATCCCTGCATTTCTCATTACATTGCACAATGCCCTTGTCATCAAAATGCTCCATGATTTTCTCATCACAAATCTCCATGACCGTTTGCATCACAATACTCCATGCCATTGTCATCACAATGCTCCATGAAACCTGCCATCATATTGCTCCATGCCTTTGTCATCACAATGCTCCATTCCCTTGTCATCAAAATGCTCCATGAACACTGTCATAAAAATACTCCATGAATATTTTCAAACCAATGCTCCATGACCTT
The DNA here is from genome assembly GCF_964165515.1 of Mesoplodon bidens. Lineage (NCBI taxonomy): Eukaryota > Metazoa > Chordata > Mammalia > Artiodactyla > Ziphiidae > Mesoplodon > Mesoplodon bidens. The sequence continues at coordinate 42,243,928 of NC_138180.1, read as the reverse complement.
CTCATCATAATGAGCCATGAACCTTGTTGTCACAATGCTCCATAACAACTGTCATCTCATCGCTCCATGACCCCTGACAACACAATGGTCCGGGACTCTTGTCATCAAAATGCCCCATGACACTTGTCATCACAATGCTCCATGCTTTTGTCAGCAAAATGCTACATGACCTTTTCATCACAATGCTCCATGCGCTTGTCATCACAATCCTACATTACCATTTTCATCACAATCCTCCATGAACCTTGGGATCACATTGCTTCATGCCCTTGTCTTCACAATGCTCCATGCGCCTTGAAATCAAAATGATCCATGACCTCTGTCATCACCATACTCCAAACCATTTTGATCACAATGTTCCATAACCCTTGACATCAAAAGGCTCCATAATACCTGTCATCACAATTCTCCATGACTTTGTCATCACAATGCTCCATGACTTTTATCATCACAATGCTCAATACACTTTTCATCACAATGCTCCATGACACTTGTCATCAGAATGCTCCATGAACCCTGTCATGAAAAGGTTCCATGCCATTTTCTTCACAATGCTCCATGCACTTTTCCTCACAATGCTCCATGCCATTGTCATCACAATACTCCACAAGCTTCTCCTCACATTGCTCCATGACTTCTGTCATCACAATTCTCCCAGACACCTGTCATCATAATGCTCATTGCTCCTTGTCATTACTGTGCTCCATGACTCTCGTCATCACAATTATCCATGTCTTCTCATCAGCATGCTCCACGGTCATGCCATCACAATGCTCCATGCCCTGGTCATCACAAAGCTCCAAGCCCTTGTCATCACAGTCCTACATGACACCTGGCATCACAATGCTGCATGCAATTGTCATCACAATGGACCAAGAAATATGTCATCACAATTCTAACTGAAACCTTTCTTCCCACATGCCCTTGCAATCCCAATGCGCCATGCCCACTGTCATCACAATAATCCATGAAACTTTTCAGACCAATGCTCCATGCCCCTGTCATCACAATGCTCCATTCCGGTGTCATCAAAATGCTCCATGACCCCTGTCATTACAATGCTCCGTGACACCAGTCATTACAATGCTTCATGACCTTTGTCATCACAGTGGTCCATGCTTCTGTCAACACAAGGCTCTGTGACATTTGTCACGAAAATGCTCCATGAACTTTTCATCACAATGCTCCATGACCCCTGTCCACACTGTGCTCCATGACTCCAGTCATCACAATGCTTCATGAACATTTTCATCACAAAGTTCCATGCCGAGGTCAACACAAGGCTTTGTGACATTTGTCACCACAATGCTCCATGAACTTTTCATCACAATGCTCCATGACCCCAGTCATCACAATGCTCCATGCCTCTGTCAGCAAAATGCTCCATGCGATTTTCATCACAATACTCCATTACCATTGCCATCAGAATCCTCCATTACAATTGTCATCAAAATCCTCCATGAACCTTGGGATCACATTGCTTCATGCCCTTGTCATCACAATGCTCCATGCTCCTTGTAATCAAAATGATCCATAACCTCTATCATCACAATGCTCCAAACCCTTGTGGTCACAATGTTCCATAACACTTGTCATCACAACCCTCCATGATGCCTGTCATCACAATACTCCATGCCCTTGTCATCACAATGCTCCATGACCTTTATCATCACAATAATCAATACACTTGTCATCACAAGGCTCCTTGACACTTGTCGTCAGTATGCCCCATGCACCCTGTCATGAAAGGCTCCATGCCTTTTTCATCACAATGCTACATGACCTTGTCATCACAATGCTCCATGCGCTTGTCATTGCAGTCCTCCATGAACTTTGGGATCACATTGCTTCATGCCCTTGTCATCACAATGCTCCATGTCACTTGATATCAACAAGATCCATGACCTCTGTCATCACAATGCTCCAAACCCTTGTGGTCACTGTGTTCCATAACACTTGAATTTACAAAGTTCTATGATTACTGTCATCACAATATTCCATGCCCTTGTCATCATAATGCTGCATGAACATTATCATCCCAATGCTCAATACACTTGTCATCACAATGCTCCTTTTCCTTTTCATCACAATGCTCCATGAAACCTGTCATCACAATACTACATGACCTTGTCATCACAATGCTCCATGCACTTCTCATCACAATGCTCCATGCCATTGTCATCACGATACTCCACAAGCTTGTCATCACAATGCTCCCTGACTCCTGTTATCACAATGCTCCATAAAACTTGTCATTACAGTGCTCCATGACACTCGTCATCACAATTATCCATGGTCTGCACATCAACATTCTCCACTGTCTTGCCATCACAAAGCTCCATGCCCTGGTCATCACAATGCTCCAAGCCATTGTCAATACAATCCTCCATGACACCTGGCATCACAATGCTGCATGCAATTGTCATCACAATGGACCATGAAATATGTCATCACAATGCTAAATGACACATGTCTTCAAAGTATTGCATGCCCTTGTAATCCCAATGTGCCTTGCCCACTGTCATCACAATAATCCATGAAACTTGTCAGACCAATGCACCATGACCCTGTCATCACAATGCTCCATGGACTTGTCATCGAAATGCTCCATGACCCCTGTCATCACAATGCTCCATGACTCTAGTCATTACAATGCTTCATGAGCTTTGTTTTCACAATGGTCCATGCTTTTGTCATCACAAGGCTCTGTGACATTTTTCACCACAATGCTCCATGAACTTTTCAACACAACGCTTCATGACCCCTGTAAACACAATGCTTCCTGAAATTTGTCATCACAATGGTCCATGCCCCCGTCATCACAAGGCTTTGTGACCTTTGTCACCACAATGCTCCATGAAATTTTCATCACAATGTTCCATGACCTCAGTCATCACAATGCTCCATGCCTTTGTCAGCACAATGCTTCATGTGATTGTCATCACAGTACTCCATTATCATTGCCATCACAATCCTCTACTACCATTGTCATCACAATCCTCCATGAACCTTGTGATCCCATTGCTTCATGCCCTTGTCATCACAATGCTCCATGCTCCTTGAAATCAAAATCATCATTTACCTCTGTCATCACAATGCTCCATGAACCTTGTCATCACAATGCTCCATGCACTTCTCATCAAAATGCTCTCTCACCTCTGATATCACAATGTTCCATCACTAGTCATCACAATACTTCCTCACCACTGTCATCGCAATGTTCCATGACCCCAGTCATCACAATGCTACATGCACTTATCATCACAATGCTCCATGACCCATGGCATCACAGTGTTCCATAACCCTGTCATCAAAAGGCTCCATGATCCTTTTCATCACAATTCTGCATGACCACTGACATCACAATGTTCCATAACCACTGTCATCAAAATGTTCCATGACACTTTTCATCAAATTGCTCCATGACAGTGTGATCACAATACTCCCTGCCCTACTCATCACAATGCACCACGCCCCTGTCATCAAAATGCTCCATGACATTTGGCATCACAATGCTCCATGCCATTATCATAACAGTGCTCCATGAATCCTCTCATCACATTGCTCCATGCCCTTGTCATCACAAGGCTTCATGGTCTTCTCATCACAATGTTCCAGGCCCTTGTCATCACAATGTTCCATTCCCTTGGCTTCACAATGCTCCATGACAACTGTCATTGCAATACTCCATGAACATTTGCAGCCCAATGCTCCATGAACTTCTCATTATAATGCTCCATGACACATGTCGTAACAATGCTCCATAACCACTGTTATCACACGCCCCATGACCCCTGACAACACAATGATCCGGGACTCTTTTCATCAAAATGCTCCATGACCATTGTTATCACAATTATCCCTGCACTTGTCAGCCCAATGCTCCATGAGGCCTGTAATCACAAAGCTTGTGACGCTTTTCATCACAGTGTTCCGTGACCATTGTCATCACACTTCTCCATGAATTTGTCATCAAATGCTACATGACCTTGTCATCACAATGCTCCATGTGCTTGTCATCACAATGCTCCAAGCCCTTGTCATCACAATACTCCATGACCCCTGGCATCACAATGCTCCATACAATTGTCATCATAGTGGACCTTGACATATATCATCACAATGCTAACTGACACGTGTCTTCACCATACCCCATGATCTTGTCATCACAATGATCCATGCTCTTGTCATCAAAATGAGCCATGCCCAATGCCATCACAATAATCCATGAAACTTGTCAGACCAATGCTCCATGCCCCTGTCATCACAATGCTCCATACCCTTGTCATAACTATGCTTCATGACCCTTGTCATCACAATGCTCAATACAGTTGTCAACACAGTGCTCCATGACACTTGTCGTCAGAATGCTCCATGAACCCTATCATGAAAAGGCTCCATGCCTTTTTCTTCACAATGCTCCATACCCCTTTCATCACAATGCTCCATGCCCTTGTCATCAAAATACTCCACAAGCTTGTCATCAGAATGCTCCATAACCTTTGTCATCACAATGCTACATGACCACGTTCTTCACAATTCTACATGACCACTGTCATCACAACACTTCATGACCCCTGACAACACAATGATACGGGACTCTGGTCATCTAAATGCTCCATGACACTTGTCATCACAATGCTCCATTCCCTTGTCATCACAATGCTCCATGAACACTGTCATAAAAATATTCAAAGAATATTTTCAAACCAATGCTCCATGACCTTCTCATCATAATGCACCATGAACATTGTTGTCACAATGCTCCATAAGAACTGCCATCTCATCGCTCCATGACACCTGAAAACAAAATGATCCGGGAATCTTGTCTTCAAAATGCTCCATGACACTTGTCATCACAATGATCTTTCCCTTCTCAGCCCAATGCTCCATGACCCCTGTAATCACAGTGGTCCGTGATGCTTGTCATCACTGTGATCCATGACACTTGTCATCACAATGCTCCATGACTTTGTCAGCAAAATGCTACATGACCTTTTCATCACAATGCTCCATGTGCTTGTCATCACAAGCCTCCATTACCATTGTCATCACAATCCTCCATGAACTTTGGGATCACATTGATTCATGCCCTTGTCATCACAATGCTCCATGCTCCTTGAAATCAAATTGATCCATGACCTCTGTCATCACCATGCTCCAAACTCTTGTGATCACAATGTTCCATAACCCTTGTCATCACAAGGCTCCATAATGCATGTCAGCACAATTCTCCATGAACTTGTCATCACGATGCTCCATGACGTTTATCATCACAATGCTCAATAGACTTGTCATCACAATGCTTCTAGACACTTGTCATCAGAATGCTCCATGAACCCTGTCATGAAAAGGATCCATGCCATTTTCTTCAAAATGATCCATGCAATGTTCATCACAATGCTCCATGCCACTGTCATCACAATACTCCACAAGCTTCTCATCACAATGCTCCATGACTCCTGTTATCACAATGCACCATGACACTTGTCATTACAGTTCTCCATGACGCTCTACATCACAATTATCCATGGTCTGCTCATCACCATTCTTCACTGTTTTGCTATCAAAATTCTCCATGCCCTTGTCATCATAAAGCTCCATGACGCATGTCATGAGGATGCTCCATATCCTTCTCATCACAATGCTCCATGACTCCTGTCATCACAATGCTCCATGCACCTGGCATTACTGTGCTCCATGAGGCTTGACATCACAATCATCCATGGTTTCTCATCACCATGCTCCATGGTATTGTCATCACAGTGCTCCATGCCCTGGTCATCACAATGCTCCAAATCCCTTGTCATCACAATATTCCATAACCACTGTTATCAAAATGTTCCATGGCCCTTTTCATCAAATTGCTCCGTGACCATTTCATCACAATGATCCCTGCATTTCTCATCACATTGCACAATGCCCTTGTCATCAAAATGCTCCATGATTTTCTCATCACAAATCTCCATGACCGTTGGCATCACAATACTCCATGCCATTATCATCACAATGCTCCATGAAACCTGTCATCATATTGCTCCATGCTTTTGTCATCTCAATGCTCCATTCCCTTGTCATCACAATGCTCCATGAAACCGGTCATAACAATACTCCATGAATATTTTCAAACCAATGCTCCATGACTTTCTCATCATAATGTGCTATGAACCTTGTTGTCACAATGCTCCGTAACAAATGTCATCTCATCGCTCCATGACCCCTGACAACTCAATGATCCGGGACTCTTGTCATCAAAATGCTCCATGACACTTGTCATCACAATGATCTTGCCCTTCTCAGCCCAATGCTCCATGACCCCTGTAATCACAATGCTCCGTGATGCTTGTCATCAAAGTGATCCATGACACATGTCATCACAATGCTCCATGCTTTTGTCAGCAAAATGCTACATGACCTTTTCATCACAATGCTCCATGCGCTTGTCATCACAATCCTCCATTACCAATGTCATCACAATCCTCCATGAACCTTGGGATCACATTGCTTCATGCCCTTGTCATCACAATGCTCCATTACCTTTGTCATCACAATCCTCCATGACTCTTGGCATCACAATACTCCATGCAATTGTCATCACAATGCTCCATGACACTGTCATCACAATACTCCATGAACATTTTCAGCCCAATGCTCCATGACCTTCTCATCACAATGCTCCATGACACATGTCATCACAATGCTCCATGACGCCTGTCATCAAAATGCTCCATGACCCTTGCCATCATGATAATCCAGGCCCTTGCCATCCCAATGCTCCATGACCACTGTAATCACAATGCTCCATGACGCTTGTCATCACAGTGCTCCATGACACTTGTCATCCCAATGCTCCATGCCTTTGTGAGCAAAATGCTCAATGACCTTGTCATCACAATGCACCATGCGCTTGTCATCACAGTACTCCATTCCCATTGTGACCACAGTCCTCCATGAAACTTGGGATCACACTGCTTTCTACCCTTGTCATCACAATGCTCCATGCCATTGTCATCACAGTGCTCCATGAATCCTCTCATCACATTGCTCCATATCCTTGTCATCACAAGTCTTCATGGTTTTCTCATCACAATGTTCCAGGCCCTTGTCATTACAATGTTCCATTCCCTTGGCTTCACATTGCTCCATGACAACTCTCATCACAATACTCCATGAACATTTTCAGCCCAATGTTCCATGACCTTCTCATCATAATGCTCCATGACACATGTCGTGACAATGCTCCATAACCACTGTCATAACAACGCCCCATGGCCTCTGACAACACAGTGATCCGGGACTATTTTCATCAAAATACTCCATGACCATTGTTATCACAATGATCCAGGCACTTGTCCTCCCAATGCTCCATGAGCCCTGTAATCACAAAGCTCCGTGATGCTTTTCATCACAGTGCTCCTTGACCATTGTCATCACACTTCTCCATGCCTTTGTCATCAAAATGCTACATGGCCTTGTCATCACAATGATCCATGCCCTTGTCATCAAAATGAGCCATGCCCAGTGCCATCACAATAATCCAAGAAAATTTTTAAAACCAATGTTCCATGCCCCTCTCATCACAATGCTCCATACACTTGTCATCACAATGCTTCATGACCTTTGTCATCACAATGCTCAATACAGTTGTCAACACAGTGCTCCATGACACTTGTCGTCAGATTGCTCCTTGAACCCTATCATGAAAAGGCTCCATGCCTTTTTCTCACAATACTCCATACCCTTTTCATCACAATGTTCCATGCCTTTGCCATGTTGTCATCACAATGCTCCAAGCCCTTGTCATCACAATGCTCCATTACCTTTGTCATCAAAATGCTCCCTGACACCTTTCTTCACAATAGTCCATGACCTTGTCATCGCAATGCTCCATGACACTTCTCATAGCAAGTTCCATGCGCTTGAGATCACAATGCTTCACGACTTTGTCATCAAATTCTCAATGACCCTTATCGTCAAAATGCTCCATGCACTTGTCATCACAATGCACCTTGCCATTGTCATCACAATACTCCACCCGCTTGTCATCAGAATGCTCCATGACCCTTGGCATTACAATGCTCCATAATCCCTGTCATCACAATGCTCCATGACACCTGTCCTCACAATGCTCCATGCCCCTTGTCATTACAGTGCTCCATGACGCTCGTCATCACAATTATGCGTGGTGTTCTCATCACAATGCTGCACGGTCTTGCAATCAATATGCTCCATTCGCTGGACATCACAATGCTCCATGTCCCTTGTCATCAAATTTCTCCACGTCCTTGTTATCACAATGCTCCATGACACTTCTCATCACAATGAAACAGGCTCTTCTCATCACAATTTTCCGTGCCCTTTTAATCCTAATGCTCCATGATCCCTGTCATAGCAAGCTCCATGCACTTTGTCATCACAAAGCTTCACGAAGTTGTCATTAAAATTTTCAATGGCCCGTGTCATCACAATGCTCCATGCCCTTGTAATCACATTGCTCCATGACTCTTGTCATCACAAAGCTCCGAGCCCTTGTAATCACAATGCTCCATTACATTTGTCATCACAATGCTCCATGACCCTGGTAATCAGAATGCTCCAATCCCTTGACATCACAATGCTCCATTACCTTTGTCATCACAATCCTCCATGACTCTTGGCATTATAATACTCCATGTCATTGTCATCACAATGGACCATGACAAATGTCATCACAATGCTCCCTGACAACTCTCTTAGCAAAACTCAATGAACTTGTCATAACAATGCTCCATGTACTTGTCATCACAATGCTCCATGCCCTAGTCATCACAATGCTCCATGACGTCTTTTATGAAAATTATACGTGACTCCAATACTGACAATGCTTCATGACATTTGTCATCACAATTGTCCATGCCCTCGTCCTCACAACACTCTGTGACTATTGTCACCACAATGCTCCATGCACTTCTCATCAAAATGTTCTCTCACCACTGATATCAGAGTGTTCCATCACTAGTCATCACTATATTCCCTCACCCCTGTCATCACAATGCTCCATGACCCCTGTCATCGCATGCTACATGAACTTATCATCAAAAAGCACCATGACCCCTGACATCACACTGTTCCATAACCCCAGTTATCAAAATGCTCCATGACACTTTTCATCTCAATGATCCATGAACCCTGTCATCACAATGCACCATGCCCATCATCGTAATGCTTCATGCTATTGTCCTCACAATGAAATCAAAATGCTCCATGACCTCTGTCATCAAAATGCTCCCAACCCTTGTGATCACAATGTTTCATAACACTTGTCATCACAAAGCCCGATGACACTCGTCATAACAATTATCCATGTTTTTCTCATCACAATGCTCCATGAACTTTGTCACGACAATGTTCAATATACTTGTCATCACAATGCTCCCCGACACTTCTCGTCACTATGCTCCTTGAACCCGTTCTTGATAAGGCTCTATGTCCTTTTCATCACTATGATCCATGCCGTTTTCATCAAATTGCTCCATGACCCTTTTAATCACAATGCTCCATGACCCTTTTCCTCAGAATGCTCCATGAGACTTGTCATAACAAGGCTCCATGGTCTTCTCATCAAAATGCTCCAGGAACTTGTCTTCACAAGGCTCCATTCACTTGTCATAAGAATGCTCCATGACCCTGTCATCACAATACTCCATGAACTTTTTCAGCCCAATTCTCCATGACCTTCCCATCACAATGCACCATGACACGTGTCATCACAATGCTCCATGACGCCTGTCATCAAAATGCTCCATGACCCTTGCCATTATGATAATCCAGGCCCCTGCCATCGCAATGCTCCGTGACCCTTGTCATCACAATGCTCCAAACCCTTGTCATCACAATGCTCCATTACCTTTGTCATCACAATCCTCCATGACCCTTGGCACCACAAAGTTCCATGCCATTGTCATCACAATGGACCATGACATATGTCATCACAATGGTCCCTGACAACTGTCTTCACAAAACTCCATGACCTTGTCATCAGAATGCTCCATGTGCTTTTCATCACAATACTCGACAAGCTTTTCATCAGAATGCTCCATGACACATGTCATCAAAATGCGCCATGACCCCTATCATCACAATGCTCCATAACACCTGTCCTCACGATGCTCCCTGCCCCTTGTCATTACAGAGCTCCATGACGCAGGTCATCACAATTATCCATGGTTTCTCATCACAATACTCCATGCCCTTGTCATCACAATGCTCCATGACCTTTGTCATCACAATGCTCCAAGCCCTTGTCATCATAATGCTCCTTTACCTTTGGCATCACAATCCTCCATAACACTTGGCATCACAATGCTCCATGCGATTGTCATCACAATGGACCATGACCTATGTCCTCAAAATGCGCCCTGATAACTGTCTTCACTATAGTCCATGACCTTGTCAACATAATGCTCAATGCCCTTGTCATCACAATGCACCATGCCCACTGTCATCACAATAATCCATGAAACTTGTCAGACCAATGCTCCATGACACTGTCATCACAATGCTCCTTGCCCTTGTCATCACAATGCTCCAAGCCCTGGGCATCACAATGCTCCATTACTTTTGTCATCACAATCCTCCATGACACTTGGCAACAGAATCCTCCATACTATTGTCATCACAATGGACCATGATATATGTCATCACGATGCACCCTGACACCTCTCTACACAATACTCCATGACCTTGTCATCACAATGCACCATGCCCACTGTCATCAAAATAATACATGAAACTTCTCAGGCCAATGCTCCATGCCCCTGTCATCACAATGCTCTATGCCCTTGTCATCACAATGCTCCAAGCCGTTGTCATCACACTGCTCCATTACCTTTGTCATCATAATCCTCCATGACACTTTGTATCACAATGCTCCATGCCATTTTCTTCAAAATGGACCGGATATATGTCATCACAATGCTCTATGACACATATCATCAGAATGCTCCAGGGCATTCTCAACACAAAGTCCCATGCCATTGTCATCACAATATTCCATGCCCTTGTCATCATAATGCTGCATGAACATTATCATCCCAATGCTCAATACACTTGTCATCACAATATTCCCTGACACTTGTCAGAAGGCTCCTAGAACTCTGTCAAATAATAGCTCCATGCGTTTTTCATCAGAATGCTCTATGTCCTTATTATCATATTGCTCCATGCCATTGTCATCACAATGCTCCATGACCCTTGTCATCACAAAGCTCCAAGCCATTGTCATCACAATCCTCCATTACCATTGTCATCATAATCCCCCATGACATTTGGCATCACAATGCGCCATGCCATTGTCATCACAATGGACCAGACATATATCATCAGAATGCTCCATTACGTATGTCATAAGAATGCTCCAGGGCATTCTCAACACAATACTCCATGCCATTGTCATCACAATATTCCATGACGCTTGTCATCATAAAGCTCCATGATGCCTGTCATCACAATAGTCGATGCCCTTGTCATCACAATGCTCCATTACCTTTGTCATCTCAATGCTCCATTACCTTTGTCATCTTAATCCTCCATTACACTTGGCATCACAATGCTCCATGCTATTGTCTTCACAATGGACTGGACTTATGTCATCATAATGCTCCATGACACATGTCATCAGAATGCTCCAGGGCATTCTCAACACAATGCTCCAGGCCATTGTCATCACAATATTCCATGTCTTTGTCATCACAAAGCTGCATGAAGATTTTCATCCCAATGCTCCATGACCATTATCATCAGAATGCTCCAAGTCCTTATCATCACAATGCTCAATTACATTTGTCATCACAATCCTCCATGACACTTGGCATCACAATGTTCCATGCCATTTTCCTCACAATGGACCGTGACATTGTCATCACAAAGCTAACTGACCACTGTCTTCACAAAACTCCAAAACCGTGTCATCACAATGCTCCATGCCATTGTCATCACAATAATCCACAAACTTGTCATCAGAATGCTCCATGATCCTTGACATCACCATGCTCCATGATCCCTGTCATCACAATGCTCAAAGCCACTTGTCATTACATAGCTCCATGATGCTCGTCATCAGAATTATCCGTGGCCTTCTCTTCACAATGTTCCACGGTCTTGCAATCAAAATTCTCCATCCGCTGGTCATCACAAAGTTCCATGTCCCTTGTCATCACAATTCTCCAAGACCTTGTTATCACAATGCTCCATGACACTTCTCATCACAATAATACAGCCTCTGTCATCACAATTTTCCATGCCCTTTTCATCCAAATGCTCCATGATCCCTGTCATAGCAAGCTCCCTGTGCTTTGTCATCACAAGGCTTCACGACATTGTCATTAAAATTTTCAATGGCCCTTGTCATAACAATGCTCCATGCCCTTTTAATCACATTCCTCCATGACTAGTGTCATCACAGTCCTCCAAGCCCTTGTCATCACAATGCTCCATTACCTTTGTCATCACAATGCTCCCTGACACCTGTCTTCACAATAGTCCATGATATTGTCATCGCAGAGCTCCATGACACTTCTTATAGCAAGCTCCATGCGCTTGGGATCACAATGCTTCACGACATTGTCATCAAATCCTCAATGGCCTTTATCATCACAATGCTCCATAACATTGTCATCACAATACTCCCAAAGCTTGTCATCAGAATGCTCCATGACCCTTGGCATCAGAAAGCTCCATGACCCCTGTCATCACAATGCTCCATGACACCTGTCCTCACAATGCTCCATGCCCCTTGTCATTACAGAGTTCTATGACGTTCATCATCACAATTATCCGTGGTCTTCTCATCACCATTCTCCACGGTCTTTCAATCAAAATGACTCATCCGCTGGTCATCACAATGCTCCATGTCCCATGTCACCAAAATTCTCCACGTCCTTGTTATCACAATGCTCCATGACACTTCTCATCACAATGATACAAGCTCTTGTCAGCACTATTTTCCATGCCCTTTTCATCCTAATGTTCAAAGATCCCTGCCATAGTAAGCTCCATGCGCTTTGTCATCACAATGATTCACGATATTGTCATTAAAATTTACAAAGGCCTATTTCAAAACAATGCTCCATGCGGTTGTAATCACATTCCTCCATTACTCTTGTCATCACAATGCTCAAACCCCTTGTCATCACAATGCTCCATTACCTTTGTCATCACTATCTTCCGTGACCTTTGGCATCACAATGCTCCATGCCATTTTCATCACAATGGACCATGATATATGTCATCACGATGCTCCCTGACACCCGTCTACACAATACTCCATTACCTTTTCATCACAGTGCTCCATGTTCTTGTCATCACAATTTGCCATGCACACTGTCATCACAATAATCTATGAAACATGTCAGGCCAATGCTCCATGCCCCTGTCATCACAATGCTCTATGCCCTTGTCATCACAATGCTCCATTACTTATGTCATCATAATCCTCCATGACAATTGGCATCACAGTGCTCCATGCCATTGTCATTACAATGGACCGAATATATGTCATCACAATGCACCATGACGCATTACATCAGAATGTGCAAGGGGATTCTCAACAAAATGCTCCATGCCGTTGTCATCACAATATTCCATGCACTTGTCATCACAATGCTCCATGAACATTGTTATCAGAATGCTCAATACACTTGTCATCACAATGCACCCTGACACTTGACAGATGTCTCCTTGAACTCTCTCATGAAAAAGCTCCATGCCTTTTTCATCACAATGCTCCATGTCCTTATCATCCAAATGCTCCATGCCATTGTCCTCACAATCCTCCATGACTATTGGCATCACAATACTCCATGCCATTGTCATCACAATGGACCATGACATATGTCATCACAATGTTCCCTGACAACTCTCTTCACAAAACTCCATGACCTTGTCATAACTCTGCTCCATACCCTTGTCAACACAATGCTCCATGCGCTTGTTATCACCATGCTCCATGACCTCTTTAAGAAAATTCTCCGTGACTGCAGTCATCACAATGCTTCATGACATTTGTCATCACAATTGTCCATGCTCTCGTCATCAGAAGACTCTGTGACTTTTCTCACCACAATGCTCCATGCACTTCTCATCACAATGCTCTCTCACCACTGATATCAGAGTGTTCCATCACTAGTCATCACTATACTCACTCAACCCTGTCATCAAAATGTTCCATGACCCCTGTCTTCACAATTCTACCTGACCTTATCATCAAAATGCTCCATGACCCATGACATCACACTGTTCCATAACCCCTGTCATCCAAATGCTCCATGACACTTTTCATCTCAATGCTCCATGAACCCTGTCATCACAATGCACCATGCCCATCATCATAATGCTTCATGCTTTTGTCATCACAATGAAATCAAAATGCTCCATGACCACTGTTATCAAAATGCTCCAAACCGTTGTGATCACAAAGTTTCATAACACTTGTCATCACAAAGCCCCATGCCACTCGTCATAAGAATTATCCATGTTATTCTCATCACAATGCTCCATGAAATTAGTCACCACAATGTTCAATATACTTGTCATCACAATGCTCCCCAACACTTCTCGTCACTATGCTCCTTGAACCCGTTCCTGATAAGGCTCTATGTCTTTTTCATCACTATGATCCATGCCGTTTTAATCAAATTGCTCCATTACCCCTGTAATCACAATGCTCCATGACCCTTTTCCTCAGAATGCTCCATGAGACTTGTCATCACAAGGCTCCATGGTCTTCTCATCACAATGCTCCAGGAACTTGTGATCACAAGGCTCCATTCACTTGTCATAACAATGCTCCATGGCCCTGTCATCACAATACTCCATGAATATTTTCAGCCCAATACTACATGACCTTCTCATTAGAATGCTACATGACACATGTCATCACAATGCTCCATGACGCCTGTCATCAAAATGCTCCATGGACCTTGCCATCATGATAATCCAGGCCCTAGCCATCCCAAAGCTCGATGACCACTGTAATATCAAAGCTCCATGACAATTGTCATCACAGTGATCCATGACACTTGTCATCCCAAGGCTCCATGCCTTTGTGAGCAAAATGCTCCATGACCTTGTCATCACAATGCTCCATGTGCTTGTCATCACAATACTCCATTCCCATTGTGACCACAATCATCCATGAAATTTGGAATCACATTGCTTTCTACACTTGTCATCACAATGCTCCATGCCATTGTCAACACAGTGCTCCATGACCCTTGTCATCACAACGCTCCATGATGCCTGTCACCACAACATTCCATACCCTTGTCATCTCAACGCTCTATGACATGTGTCATCACAATGCTCAAAACGCTTGTCATCCCATTTCTCCCTGACACTTGTCAGAAGGCTCCTTCAACTCTGTCATAAAATAGCTCCATGCCTTTTTCATCACAATGCTCCATTCCCTTATCATCAAAATGCTCCATGCCATTGTCATCACAATGCTCCATGACCCTTGTCATCACAATGCTCTAATCCCTTGTCATCACAGTGCTGCTTTACCTATGTCATCACAATCCTCCATGACCCTTGGCACCACCATGTTCCATGCCAATGTCATCACAATGGACCATGATATATGTCATCACAATGGTCCCTGACAACTGTCTTCACAAAACTCCAGAATCTTGTCATCACAATGCTCCATGTGCTTGTCATCACAATACTCCATTCCCATTGTGACCACAATCATCCATGAAATTTGGAATCACATTGCTTTCTACACTTGTCATCACAATGCTCCATGCCATTGTCAACACAGTGCTCCATGACCCTTGTCATCACAACGCTCCATGATGCCTGTCACCACAACATTCCATACCCTTGTCATCTCAACGCTCTATGACATGTGTCATCACAATGCTCAAAACGCTTGTCATCCCATTTCTCCCTGACACTTGTCAGAAGGCTCCTTCAACTCTGTCATAAAATAGCTCCATGCCTTTTTCATCACAATGCTCCATTCCCTTATCATCAAAATGCTCCATGCCATTGTCATCACAATGCTCCATGACCCTTGTCATCACAATGCTCTAATCCCTTGTCATCACAGTGCTGCTTTACCTATGTCATCACAATCCTCCATGACCCTTGGCACCACCATATTCCATGCCAATGTCATCACAATGGACCATGATATATGTCATCACAATGGTCCCTGACAACTGTCTTCACAAAACTCCAGAACCTTGTCATCACAATGCTCCATGTGCTTGTCATCACAATAGACCACAAGCTTTTCATCAGAATGCTCCATGACACATGTCATCAAAATGCGCCATGACCCCTGTCATCAAAATGCCCCATAAAACCTGTCCTCACGATGCTTCATGCCCCGTGTCATTACAGAGCTCCATGACGCAGGTCATCACAATTATCCATGGTTTTCTCATCACAATACTCCATGCCCATGTCATCACAATGCTCCATGACCCTTGTCATCACAATGCTCCTAGCCCTTGTCATCATAAAGCGCCTTTACCTTTGGCATCACAATCCTCCATTACACTTGGCATCACAATGCTCCATGCCATTGTCATCACAATGGACCATGACATATGTCCTCAAAATGCACCCTGATTACTGTCTTCACTATAGTCCATGGCCTTGTCAACATAATGCTCAATGCCCTTGCCATCACAATGCACCATGCCCACTGTCATCACAATAATCCATGAAACTTGTCAGACCAATGATCCATGACACTGTCATCACAATGCTCCTTGCCCTTGTCATCACAATGCTCCAAGCCCTGGGCATCACAATGCTCCATTACTTTTGTCATCACAATCCTCCATGACATTTGGCATCACAATGCTCCATGCTATTGTCATCACAATGGACCATGATATATGTCATCACGATGCTCCCTGACACCTCTCTACACAATACTCCATGACCTTGTCATAAGTGTGCTCCATGTCCTTGTCATCACAATGCACCATGCCCACTGTCATCATAATAATAAATGAAACTTGTCAGGCCAATGCTCCATGCCCCTGTCATCACAATGCTCTATGCCCTTGTCATCACAATGCTCCATGCCATTGTCATCACAAGGGACTGGACATATGTCATCACAATGCTCCATGACGCATGTCATCAGAATGCTCCAGGGCATTCTCAACACAGTGCTCAATGCCATTGTCATCACAATATTCCAAGACCCTTGTCATCACAACGTTTAATGACCATTGCCATCACAATGCTCCATTAACTTTGTCATCATAATCCTCCATGACACTTGGCATCACAATGCTCCTTGCCATTTTCTTCAAAATGGAACGGATATATGTCATCACAATGCTCCATGACACATGTCATCAGAATGCTCCAGGGCATTCTCAACACAATGCTCCATGCCATTGGCATCACAGTATTCCACGTCATTGTCATCACCATGCTACATGAGCATTATCATCACAATGCTCAATACACTCGTCATCACAATATTCCCTGACACTTGTCAGAAGGCTCGTTGAACTCTGTCAAAAATTAGCTCCATGCCTTTTTCTTCACAGTGCTCCAAGTTCTTATTATCACAGTGCTCCATGCCATTATCATCACAATGCTCAATGACCCTTGTCATCACAATGCTCCAAGCCATGTCATCTTAATGCTCCATTTCCTTTGTCATCATAATCCTCCATGACACTTGGCATCACAATGCTACATGCCTTTTTCATCACAATGGACCAGACATATGTCATCACAATGCTCCATGACGTATGCCATCAGAATGCTCCAGGTCATTCTCAACAGAATACTCCATGCCATTGTCATCACAATATTCCATGACCCTTGTCATCATAACGCTCCATGATGCCTGTCATTACAATAGTCCATGCCCTTGTCATCACAATGCTCCATTACATTTGTCATCTTAATCCTCCATGACACTTGGCATCACAATGCTCCATGCTATTGTCTTCACAATGGACTGGACATATGTCATCACAATGCTCCATGACACATGTCATAAGAATTCCCCAGGGCATTCTCAACACAATGCTCCATGCCATTGTCATCACAATATTCCATGCCCTTGTCATCACAAAGCTGTATGAACATTTTAATCGCAATGCTCAATTCACTTGTCATCACAATGCTCCCTGACACTTGTCAGAAGGCTCCTGGAACTCTGTCAAAAAATACTGCCATGCGTTTTTCATCACAATGCTCCATGCCCTTATCATCACAATGCTCCATGCCATTGTCATCACAATGCTCCATGACCCTTGTCATCACAATGCTCCAAGACTTTGTCATCACTATGCTCCATTACATTTGTCATCACTGTCCTCCATGACACTTGGCATCACAATGTTCCATGACCCCTGTCATCACAATGCTCCATGCCCCTTGTCATTACAGTGCTCCATGACGCTCGTCATCACAATTATCCGTGGACTTCTCTTCACAATGCTCCACGGTCTTGCAATTAAAATGCTCCATCCACTGGTCATCACAATGTTCCATGTCCCTTGTCATCACAATTCTCCACGACCTTGTTATAACAATGCTCCATGACACTTCTCATCACAATGATAAGGGCTGTTGTCATCACAATTTTCCATGCTCTTGTCATCCTAATGCTCCATGATCCCTGTCAAAGCAAGCTCCCTGTGATTTGTCATCACAAGGCTCCACGACGTTGTCATTAAAATTTTCAATGGCCCTTGTCATCACAATGCTCCATGCCCTTTTAATCACATTAATCCATGACAAGTGTCATCACAATCCTCCAAGCCCTTGTCATCACAATGCTCCATTACCTTTGTCATCACAATGCTCCCTGACACCTGTCTTCACAATAGTGCATGATATTGTCATCGCAGAGCTCCATGACACTTCTTATAGCAAGCTCCATGCGCTTGGGATCACAATGCTTCACGACATTGTCATCAAATTCTCAATGGCCCTTATCATCACAATGCTCCATGCCCTTGTCATCACAATGCTCCATAACATTGTCATCACAATACTCCAAAAGCTTGTCATCAGAATGCTCCATGACCCTTGGCATCAGAATGCTCCATGACCCCTGTCATCACAATGCTCCATGACACCTGTCCTCACAATGCTCCATGCCCCTTGTCATTACAGAGTTCTATGACGTTCATCATCACAATTATCCGTGGTCTTCTCATCACCATTCTCCATGGTCTTTCAATAAAAATGCTCCATCCGCTGGTCATCGCAATGCTCCATGTCCCATGTCACCACAATTCTCCACGTCCGTGTTATCACAATGCTCCATGACACTTCTCATCACAATGATACAGGCTCTTGTCAGCACTATTTTCCATGCCCTTTTCATCCTAATGTTCAAAGATCCCTGCCATAGCAAGCTCCATGTGCTTTGTCATCACAATGATTCACGATGTTGTCATTAAAATTTACAACGGCCCATTTCATCACAATGCTCCATGCCCTTGTAATCACATTCCTCCATTACTCTTGTCATCACAATGCTCCAAGCCCTTGTCAACACAATGCTCCATTACGTTTGTCATCACTATGCTCCATGACCCTTGTCATCACAATGCTCCAAGCCCTTTTCATCACAAAGCTCCATAACCTTTGTCATCACTATCCTCCATGACACTTGGCATCACAATGCACCATGCTATTGTCATCACAATGGACCGTGATATATGTCATCACGATGCTCCCTGACACCTGTCTACACAATACTCCATGACCTTTTCATCACAGTGCTCCATGCCCTTGTCATCACAATTTGCCATGCGCACTGTCATCACAATAATCCATGAAACTTGTCAAGCCAATGCTCCATGCCCCTGTCATCACAATGCTCTATGCCATTGTCATCACAATGTTCCAAAACCTTGTCATCACAATGCTCCATTACCTTTGTCATCATGATCCTCCATGACAATTGGCATCACAATGCTCCATGCCATTGTCATTACAATGGACTGGATATATGTCATCACAATGCTCCCTGACACATGATATCAGAATGCGCCAGGGGATTCTCAACAAAATGTTCCATGCCATTGTGATCACAATATTCCATGCCCTTGTCATCTCAATGCTCCATGACGATTGTCATCACAATGCTCAATACACTTGTCATCACAAAGATCCCTGACACTTGTCAGAAGTCTCCTTGAACTCTCTCATGAAAAAGCTCCATGCCTTTTTCATCACAATGCTCCATGTCCTTATCATCACAATGCCCCATGCCATTGTCATCACAATCCTCCATGACACTTGCGCTCACAATTCTCCATGCCATTGTCCTCACAATGGACCATGATATATGTCATCACAATGTTCCCTGACAACTCTCTTCACAAACCTCCATGACCTTGTCATAACTCTGCTCCACGCCCTTGTCAACACAATGTTCCATGCGCTTGTTATCACCATGCTCCATGACCTCTTTTATGAAAATTCTCCGTGACTGCAGTCATCACAATGCTTCATGATATTTGTCATCACAATTGTCCATGCCCTCGTCCTCACAACACTCTGTGACTTTTGTTACCACAATGCTCAATGCACTTCTCATCAAAATGATCTCTCACCACTGATATCAGTGTTCCATCACTAGTCATCACAATACTCCCTCAACCCTGTCATCACAATGTTCCATGACCCCTGTCTTCACAATGCTACATGACCTTATCATCAAAATGCTCCATGACTCCTGATATCACACTGTTCCATAAACCCTGTCATCAAAAGGCTGCATGAAACTTTTCACCTCAATGCTCCATGAACCCTGTCATCACAATGCACCATGCCCATCATCATAATGCTTTATGCTATTGTCATCACAATGAAATCAAAATGCTCCATGACCACTGTTATCAAAATGCTCCAAACCCTTGTGATCACAATGTTTCATAACACTTGTCATCACAAAGCCCCATGACACTCGTCCTAAGGATTATCCATGTTTTTCTCATCACAATGCTCCATGAACTTTGTCACCACAATGTTCAATATACTTGTCATCACAATGCTCTCCGACACTGCTCGTCAGTATGCTCCTTGAACCCGTTTCTGATAAGGCTCTATGCCTTTTTCATCACTATGATCCATGCCGTTTTCATCTAATTGCTCCATGAACCCTGTAATCACAATGCTCCATGACCCTTTTCCTCAGAATGCTCCATGAGACGTGTCATCACAAGGCTCCATGGTCTTCTCATCACAATGCTCCAGGAACTTGTCATCACAACGCTCCATTCACTTGTCATAACAATGTTCCATTACCCTGTCATCACAATACTCCATTAACATTTTCAGCCCAATGCTCCATAACCTTCTCATCACAATGCTCCATGACACGTGTCATCACAATGCTCCATGACGCCTGTCATCAAAATGCTCCATGACCCTTGATATCAGGATAATCCAGGCCCTTGCCATCCCAATGCTCCATGACCACTGTAATCACAATGCTCCATGACGCTTGTCATCACAGTGCTCCATGACACTTGTCATCCAAATGCCCCATGCCTTTGTGACCAAAATGCTCCATGACCTTGTCATCACAATGCTCCATGCGCTTGTCATCACAATACTCCATTCCCATTGTGACCACAATCCTCCATGAAATGTGGGATCACACTGATTTTTACCCTTGTCATCACAATGCACCATGCCATTGTCATCAGAGTGCTCCGTGACCCTTGTCATCACAACGCTCCATGATGCCTGTCATCACAATACTCCATGCCCTTGTCATCTCAATGCTCTATGACATGTGTCATCGCAATGCTCAAAACCCTTGTCATCCCAATTCTCCCTGACACTTGTCAGAAGGCTCCTTCAACTCTGTCATAAAATAGCTCCATGCCTTTTTCATCATAATGCTCCATTCACTTATCATCAAAATGCTCCATGCCATTGTCATCACAATGCTCCATGACCCTTGTCATCATAATGCTCCAATCACTTGTCATCACAATGCTGCTTTACATTTGTCATCACAATCCTCCATGACAATTGGCACCACCATGTTCCATGCCATTGTCATCACAATGGTCCCTGACAACTGTCTTCACAAAACCGCATGACCTTGTCATCACAATGCTCCATGTGCTTGTCATAACAATACTCCACAAGCTTTTTATCAGAATGCTCCATGACACATGTCATCAAAATGCGCCATGACCCCTATCACCACAATGCTCCATATCACCTGTCCTCACGATGCTCCATGCCCCTTGTCATTACAGAGCTCCA
Source organism: Mesoplodon bidens (assembly GCF_964165515.1). NCBI lineage: Eukaryota > Metazoa > Chordata > Mammalia > Artiodactyla > Ziphiidae > Mesoplodon > Mesoplodon bidens. Next base: position 42,221,665 of record NC_138180.1, on the reverse strand, counting down.
TGACGCAGGTCATCACAATGATCCATGGTTTTCTCATCACAATACTGCATGTCCTTGTCATCACAATGCTCCATGAAACTTGTCATCACAATGCTCCAAGCCCTTGTCATCATAATGCTCCTTTACATTTGGCATCACCATCCTCCATTACACTTGGCATCACAATGCTCCATGCCATTGTCATCACAAGGGACCATGACATATGTCCTCAAAATGTGCCCTGATTACTGTCTTCACTATAGTCCATGACCTTGTCAACATAATGCTCAATGCCCTTGCCATCACAATGCACCATGCCCACTTTCATCACAATAATCCATGAAACTTGTCAGACCAATGCTGCATGACACTGTCATCACAATGCTCCTTGCCCTTGTCATCACAATGCTCCAAGCCCTGGGCATCACAATGCTCCATTACATTTGTCATCACAATCTTCCATGACACTTGGCAACACAATGCTCCATGCTATTGTCATCACAATGGACCATGATATATGTCATCACGATGCTCCCTGACACCTCTCTACACAATACTCCATGACCTTGTCATAAGTGTGCCCAATGTCCTTGTCATCACAATGCACCATGCCCACTGTCATCATAATAATACATGAAACTTGTCAGGCCAATGCTCCATGCCCCTGTCATCACAATGCTCTATGCCCTTGTCATCACAATGCTCCAAGGCGTTGTCATCACACTGCTCCATTACCTTTGCCATCATAATCCTCCTTGACACTTGGCATCACAATGCTCCATGCCATTGTCATCACAAGGGACTGGACCTATGTCATCACAATGCTCCATGACGCATGCCATCGGAAGGCTCCAGGGCATTCTCAACACAATGCTCAATGCCATTTTCATCACAATATTCCAAGACCCTTGTCATCACAACGCTCCATGACCATTGGCATCACAATGCTCCATTACCTTTGTCATCATAATCCTCCATGACACTTGGCATCACAGTGCTCCATGCCATTTTCTTCACAATGGACCGGATATATGTCATCACAATGCTCCATGACACATGTCATCAGAATGCTCCAGGGCATTCTCAACACAATGCTCCATGCCATTATCATCACAATATTTCATGCCCTTGTCATCAGAATGCTGCATGAACATCATCATCGCAATGCTCAATACACTTGTCATCACAATATTCTCTGACACTTGTCCGAAGGCTCCTTGAACTCTGACAAAAAATAGCTCCATGCCTGTTTCATCACAATGCTCCATGTCCTTATTATCACAATGCTCCATGCCACTGTCATCACAATGCTCCATGATCCTTGTCATCACAATGTTCCAAGCCATTATCATCACAATGCTCCATTACCTTTGTCATCATAATGCTCCATGACACTTGGCATCACAATGCTCCATGCCATTGTCATCACAATGGACCATGACTTATGTCATCACAATCTTACATGACTCTTGGCATCACAATTCTCCATGCCATTGTCATCACAATGGACCATGACTTATGTCATCACAATGTTCCCTGACAACTCTCTTCAGAAAACTCCATGACCTTGTCATAACTCTGCTCCACGTCCTTTTCAACACAATGCTCCTTGCACTTGTTATCACAATGATCCATGACCTCTTTAATGAAAATTCTCCGTGAGTGCAGTCATCACAATGCTTCATGACATTTGTCATCACAATGGTCCATGCCCTCGTCCTCACAAGACTCTGTGACTTTTGTCACCACAATGCTCCACGCACTTCTCATCACAATGCTCTCTCACTACTGATATCAGAGTGTTCCATCATTAGTCATCACTATACTCCCTTAACGCTGTCATCACAATGTTCCATGACCCCTGTCATCACAATGCTACATGACCTTATCATCAAAATGCTCCATGACCCCTGACATCACACTGTTCCATTACCCCTGTCATCAAAATGCTCCATGACTCTTTTCATCTCAATGCTCCATGAACCCTGTCATCACAATGCACCATGCCCATCATCATAATGCTTCATGCTATTGTCATCCCAATGAAATCAAAATGCTCCATGACCACTGTTATCAAAATGCTCCAAACCCTTGTGATCACAATGTTTCATAACTCTTCTCATCACAAAGCCCCATGACACTCGTCATAAGAATTATCCATGCTATTCTCATCACAATGCTCCATGAACTTTGTCACCACAATGTTCAATATACTTGTCATAACAATGCTCCCCGACACTTCTCATCACTATGCTCCTTGAACCCGTTCCTGATAAGGCTCTATGACTTTTTCATTACTATGGTCCATGCCGTTTTCATCGAATTGCTCCATGGCCCGTGTAATCACAATGCTCCATGACCCTTTTCATCAGAATGCTCCATGAGACTTGTCATCACAAGGCTCCATGGTCTTCTCATCATAATGCTCCAGGAACTTGTCATCACAAGGCTCCATTCACTTGCCATAACAATGCTCCATGACCCTGTCATCAAAATACTCCATGAACATTTTCAGCCCAATGCTCCATGACTTTCTCATCACAATGCTCCATGACACGTGTCATCACAATGCTCCATGACGCCTGTCATCAAAATGCTCTATGACCCTTGCCATCATGATAATCCAGGCCCTTGCCATCCCAATGCTCCATGACCAGTGTAACCACAATGCTCCATGCCGCTTGTCATCAGAGTGCTCCATAACCATTTTCATCACAATGCTCCAAGCCCTTGTCATAACAATTCTCCATTACATTTGTCATCACAATCCTCCATGACACTTTGCATCACAATGTTCCATGCCATTGTCATCACAATGGACCGTGACATTGTCATCTCAAAGCTACCTGACAACTGTCTTCACAAAACTCCATAAACTGGCCATCACAATGCTCCATGCCTTTGTCATCACAATACTCCACAAACTTGTCATCAGAATGCTCCATGAACCTTGGCATCACCTTGCTCCATGACCCCTGTCATCACAATGCTCCATGCCCCTTGTCATTTCAGAGCTCCATGATGCTCGTCATCACAATTATCCGTGGTCTTCTCATCACAAAGTTCCACGGTCTTGCAATCAAAATGCTCCATCTGCTGGTATCACAATGGTCCATGTCCCTTGTCATCACAATTCTCCACGACCTTGTTATCACAATGCTCCATGACACTTCTCATCACAATGATACAGGCTCTTGTCATCACAATTTTCCATGCCCTTGTCATCCTAATGCTCCATGATCCCTGTCATAGCAAGCTCCCTGTGCTTTGTCATCAGAAGGCATCACGACGTTGTCATTAAAATTTTCAATGGCCCTTGTCATCACAATGCTCCATGCCCTTTTAATTACATAACTCCATGACTAGTGTCATCACAAACCTCCAAGCCCTTGTCATCAAAATGCTCCATTACCTTTGTCATCACAATGCTCCCTGACACCTTTCATCACAATATTCCATGATATTGTCATCGCAGAGCTCCATGACACTTCTCACAGGAAGCTCCAAGTGCTTGGGATCACAATGCTTCACGACATTGTCATCAAATTCTCAATGGCCCTTATCATCACAATGCTCCATGCCCTTGTCATCACAACGCTCCATGCCATTGTCATCACAATACTCCACAAGCTTGTCATCCGAATGCTCCATGACACTTGGCATCACAATGCTCCATGCCCCTGTCATCACAATACACTATGCCATTTCCATCACTATGCTCAAAGCCGTTGTCATCACACAGCTCCATTACCTTTGTCATCATAATCCTCCTTGACACTTGGCATCACAATGCTCCGTGCCATTTTCATCACAAGGGACTGGATATATGTGATCACAATGGTCCATGACGCCTGTCATCTGAATGCTCCAGGATATGCTTAACACAATACTCCATGCGATTGTCATCACAATGCTCCCTGACGTATGCCATCAGAATGCTCCAGGTCATTCTCAACAGAATATTCCATGCCATTGTCATCAGAATATTCCATGACCCTTGTCATCATAACGCTCCATGATGCCTGTCATCAAAATAGTCCATGCCCTGGTCATCACAATACTCCATTACCTTTGTTATCTTAATCCTCCAAGACACTTGGCATCACAATGCTCCATGCTATTGTCTTCACAAAGGACTGGACATATGTCATCACAATCCTCCATGACACATGTCATCAGAATGCTCCAGGGCATTCTCAACACAATGCTCCATGCCATTGTCATCACAATCCTCCATGACACTTGGCATCACAATACTCCATGCCATTGTCATCACAATGGACCATGACATATGTCATCAAAATGTTCCCTGACAACTCTCTTCACAAAACTCCATGACCTTGTCATAGCTCTGCTCAATGCCCTTGTCAACACAATGCTCCATGCGCTTGTTATCACCATGCTCCATGACCTCTTTTATGAAAATTCTCCGTGACTGCAGTCATCACAATGCTTCATGACATTTGTCATCACAATTGTCCATGCCCTCGTCCTCACAAGACTCTGTGACTTTTGTCACCACAATGCTCCATGCACTTCTCTTCAAAATGCTCTCTCACCACTGATATCAGAGTGTTCCATCACTAGTCATCACTATACTCCCTCACCCCTGTCATCACAATGTTCCATGACCCTAGTCATCACAATGCTACGTGACCTTATCATCAAAATGCTCCATGACCCCCGACATCACACTGTTCCATAACCCCTGTCATCAAAATGCTCCATGAAACTTTTCATCTCAATGCTCCATGAACCCTGTCATCACAATGCACCATGCCCATCATCATAATGCTTCATGCTTTTGTCATCACAATGAAAACAAAATGCTCCATGACCGCTTTTATCATAATGCTCCAAACCCTTGTGATCACAATGTTTCAGAACACTTGTCATTCCAAAGCCCAATGATACTCGTCATAAGAATTATCCATGCTATTCTCATCACAATGCTCCATGAACTTTGTCACCACAATGTTCAATATACTTGTCATCACAATGCTCCTCGACTCTTCTCGTCACTATGCTCCTTGAACCCGTACCTGATAAGGCTCTATGTCTTTTTCATCACTATGATCCATGCCCTTTTCATCAAATTGCTCCATGACCCCTGTAATCACAATGCTCCATGACCCTTTTCCTCAGAATGCTCCATGAGACTTGTCATCACAAGGCTCCATGGTCTTCTCATCACAATGCTCCAGGAACTTGTCATCACAAGGCTCCATTCACTTGACATAACAATGCTCCATGACCCTGTCATCACAATGCTCCATGAACATTTTCAGCCCAATGCTCCATGACCTTCTCATCACAATGCTCCATGACGCCTGTCATCAAAATGCTCCATGAACCTTGCCATCATGATAATCCAGGCCCTTGCCATCCCAATGCTCCATGACCATTGTAATATCAAAGCTCCATGACAATTGTCATCACAGTGATCCATGACACTTGTCATCCCAATGCTCCATGCCTTTGTGAGCAAAATGCTCCACGACCTTGTCATCACAATGCTCCATGCACTTGTCATCACAATACTCCATCCCATTGTGACCACATTCCTCTATGAAATTTGGGATCACATTGCTTTCTACCCTTGTCATCACAATGCTCCATGCCATTGTCATCACATTGCTCCATGACCCTTGTCATCACTACGCTCCATGATGCCTGTCATCACAATATTCCATGCCCTTGTCAACACAATACTCCAGGCGCTTGTTAACACCATGCTCCATGACCTCTTTTATGAAAATTATCCGTGACTCCAGTCATCAAAATGCTTCATGACATTTGTCATCACAATTGTCCATGCGCTCGTCCTCAGAAGACTCTGTGACATTTGTCACCACAATGCTCCATGCACTTCTAATCAAAATGCTCTCTCACCACTGATATCAGAGTGTTCCATCACTAGTCATCACTATACTCCCTCACCCCTGTCATCACAATGTTCCATGACACCTCTCATCACAATGCTACCTGACCTTATCATCAAAATGCTCCATGACCCCTGACATCACACTGTTCCATAACCCCTGTCATCAAAATGCTCCATGAAAATTTTCATCTCACTGCTCCATGAACCCTGTCATCACAATGCACCATGCCCATCATCATAATGCTTCATGCTTTTTTCGTCACAAGGAAATCAAAATGCTCCATGACCACTGTTATCAAAATGTTCCAAACCCTTGTGATCACAATGTTTCATAACACTTGTCATTCCAAAGCCCAATGATACTCGTCCTAAGAATTATCCATGTTATTCTGATCACAATGCTCCATGAACTTTGTCACCACAATGTTCAATATACTTGTCTTCAAAATGCTCCCCGACACTTCTCGTCACTATGCTCCTTGAACCCGTTCCTGATAAGGCTCTATGCCTTTTTCATCACTATGACCCATACCGTTTTCATCAAATTGCTCCCTGAACCCTGTAATCACAATGCTCCATGACCCTTTTCCTCAGAATGCTCCATGAGACTTGTCATCACAAGGCTCCATGGTCTTCTCATCACAATGCTCCAGGAACTTGTCATCACAGGGCTCCATTCACTTGTCATAACAATGCTCCTTGACCCGGTCATCACAATACTCCATGAATATTTTCAGCCCAATGCTCCATGACTTTCTCATCACAATGCTCCATGACACGTATCATCACAATGCTCCATGACGCCTGTCATCAAAATGCTCCATGACACTTGCCATCATGATAATCCAGGCCCTTGCCATCCCAAAGCTCCATGACCATTGTAAACACAATATTCCATGACGCTTGTCATCACAGTGCTCCATGACACTTGTCATCCCAATGCTCCATGCCTTTGTGAGCAAAATGCTCCATGACCTTGTCATCACAATGCTCCATGCGCTTGTCATCACAATACTCCATTCCCATTGTGACCACATTCCTCCATGAAATTTGGGATCACATTGCTTTCTACCCTTGTCATCACAATGCTCCATGCCATTGTCATCACAGTGCGCCATGACCCTTGTCATCACAACGCTCCATGATGCCTGTCATCACAATATTCCATGCGCTTGTCATCTCAATGCTCTATGACATGTGTCATCACAATGCTCAAAACGCTTGTCCTCCCAATTCTCCCTGACACTTGTCAGAAGGCTCCTTCAACTCTGTCATAAAATAGCTCCATGCCTTTTTCATCACAATGCTCCATGACTCTTGTCATCACAATGCTCCAATCCCTAGTCATCACAATGCTGCTTTACCTTTGTCATCACAATCCTCCATAACACTTGGCACCACCATGTTCCATGCCAATGTCATCACAATGGACCATGATATATGTCATCACAATGGTCCCTGACAACTGTCTTCACAAAACTCCATGATTTTGTCATCACAATGTTCCACGTGCTTGTCATCACAATACTCCACAAGCTTTTCATCAGAATGCTCCATGACACATGTCATCAAAATGCGCCGTGAACCCTATCATCACAATGCTCCATAACGCCTGTCCTCACGATGCTCCATGCCCCTTGTCATTACAGAGCTCCATGACGCAGGTCATCACAATTATCCATGGTCTTCTCATCACAATACCTCATGTCCTTGTCATCACAATGCTCCATGACATTTGTCATCACAATGCTCCAAGCCCTTGTCATCATAATGCTCCTTTACATTTGGCATCACAATCCTCCATTACACTTGGCATCACAATGCTCCATGCCATTGTCATCACAATGGACCATGACATATGTTCTCAAAATGTGCCCTGATAACTGTCTTCACTATAGTCCATGACCTTGTCAACATAATGCTCAATGCCCTTGCCATCACAATGCACCATGCCCACTGTCATCACAATAATCCATGAAACTTGTCAGACCAAAGCTCCTTGACACTGTCATCAAAATGCTCCTTGACCTTGTCATCACAATGCTCCAAGCCCTGGGCATCACAATACTCCATTACTTTTGTCATCACAATCCTCCATGACACTTGGCAACACAATGCTCCATGCCGTTGTCATCACAAGGGACTGGACATATGTCATCACAATGCTCCATGACGCATGCCATCGGAATGCTCCAGGGCATTCTCAACACAATGCTCAATGCCATTGTCATCACAATATTCCAAGACACTTGTCATCACAAAACTCCATGACCATTGCCATCACAATGCTCCATTACCTTTGTCATTATAATCCTCTATGACATTTGGCATCACAATGCTCCATGCCATTTTCTTCACAATGGAACGGATATATGTCATCACAATGCTCCATGACAGATATCATCAGAATGCTCCAGGGCATTCTCAACACAATGCTCCATGACATTCTCATCACAATATTCCATGCCCTTGTCATCACAATGCTGCATGAACATTATCATCGCAATGTTCAATACAATTGTCATCACAATATTCCCTGACACTTGTCAGAAGGCTCCTTGTACTCTGTCAAAAAATAGCTCTATGCCGTTTTCATCACAATGCTCCATGTCCTTATTATCACAATGCTCCATTCCATTGTCATCACAGTGCTCGATGACCCTTGTCCTCACAATACTCCAAGCCATTGTCATCACAATGCTCCATTACCGTTGTCATCATTATCCTCCATGACCATTGGCATCACAATGCTCCATGGCATTGTCATCACAATAGAGCAGACATATGTCATCACTATGCTCCATGACGTATGCCATCAGAATGCTCCAGGTCATTCTCAACACAACACTCCATGCCATTGGCATCACAATATTCCATGACCCTTGTCATATAATGCTCCATGATGCCTGTCATCACAATAGTCCATGTCCTTGTCATCACAATGCTCCATTACCTTTGTCATCTTAATCCTCCATGACGCTTGGCATCACAATGCTCCATGCTATTGTCTTCATAATGGACTGGACATATGTCATCACAATGCTCCATGACACATGTCATCAGAATGCTCCAGGGCATTCTCAACACAATGCTCCATGCCATTGTCATCACAATATTCCATGCCCTTGTCATCACAATGCTGCATGAACATTTTCATCGCAATTCTCAATACACTTGTCATCACAATGCACCCTGACACTTGTCAGAAGGCTCCTTGAACTCTGTCAAAAAATATCTCCGTGCCTTTTTCATCACAATGCTCCATGCCCTTATCATCACAATGCTCCATGCCATTGTCATCACAATGCTCCATGACCCTTGTCATCACAATGCTCCAAGCACTTGTCATCACAATTCTTCATTACATTTGTCATCACAATCCTCCATGACACATGGCATCACAATGTTCCATGACCACTGTCATCACAATGCTCCATGCCCCTTGTCATTACAGTGCTCCATGACGCTCGTCATCACAATTATCCGTGGTTTTCTCTTCACAATGCTCCACAGTCTTTCAATCAAAATGCTCCATCCGCTGGTCATCACAATGTTCCATGTCCCTTGTCATCACAATTCTCCACGACCTTCTTATCAGAATGCTCCATGACACCTCTCATCACAATGATACAGGCTGTTGTCATAACAATTTTCCATGCCCTTGTCATTATAATGCTCCATGATCCCTGTCATAGCAAGCTCCCTGTGCTTTGTCATCACAAGGTTTCACGACGTTGTCATTAAAATTTTCCATGGCCCTTGTCATCACAAAGTTCCTTGCCCTTTTAATCACATTACTCCATGACTAGTGTAATCACAATCCTCCAAGCTCTTGTTATCACAACACTCCATTACATTTGTCATCACAATGCTCCCTGACACCTGCCTTCACTATAGTCCATGACATTGTCATCGCAGAGCTCCATGACACTTCTTATAGCAAGATCCATGCGCTTGGGATCACAATGCTTCACGACATTGTCATCAAATTCTCAATAGCCCTTATCATCACAATACTACATGCCCTTGTCTTCAGAATGCTCCATGCCATTGTCATCAGAATACTCCACAAGCTTGTCATCAGAATGCTCCATGACCCTTGGCATCAGAATGCTCCATGACCCCTGTCATCACAATGCTCCATGACACCTGTCCTCACAATGCTCCATGCCCCTGGTCATTACAGAGTTCTATGACGTTCGTCATCACAATTATACGTGGTCTTCTCATCACAATTCTCCACGGTCTTTCAATCAAAATGCTCCATCCACTGGTCATCAAAATGCTCCATGTCCCATGTCACCTCAATTCTCCACGTCCTTGTTATCATAATGCTCCATGACACTTCTCATCACAATGATACAGGCTCTTGTCAGCACTATTTTCCATGCCCTTTTCATCCTAATGTTCAAAGATCCCTGCCATAGCAAGCTCCATGTGCTTTGTCATCACAATGATTCACGATGTTTTCATTAAAATTTACAATGGCCCATTTCATCACAAAGCTCCATGCCCTTGTAATCACATTCCTTCATTACTCTTGTCATCACAATGCTCCAAGCCCTTGTCATCACAATGCTCCATTACCTTTGTAATCACTATCCTCCATGACCCTTTGCATCACGATGCTCCATGCCATTGCCATCACAATGGACAATGATATATGTCATCACGATACTCCCTGTCACCTGTCTACACAATACTCCATGACCTTTTCATCACAGTGCTCCATGCCCTTGTCATCACAATTTTCCATGCACATTGTCATCACAATAATCCATGAAAATTGTTAGGCCAATGCTCCATGCCCCCGTCATCACAATGCTCTATGCCCTTGTCATCACAATGTTCCAAACCCTGGTCATCATAATGCTCCATTACCTTTGTCATCATAATCCTCCATGACAATTGGCATCACAATGTTCCATGCCATTGTCATTACAATGGACCGGATATATGTCATCACAATGCTCCATGACACATGACATCAGAATGCTCCAGGGGATTCTCAACAAAATACTCCATGCCACTGTCATCACTATATTCCATGCCCTTGTCATCACAATGCTCCATGACCATTGTCATCACAATGCTCAATACATATGTCATCAGAATGCTCCCTGACACTTGTCAGAAGTCTCCTAGAACTCTCTCATGAAAAGCTCCAATCCTTTTTTATCACAATGCTCCATGCCCTAATCATCACAATGCTCCATGACATTGTCATCACAATCCTCCATGACACTTGGCATCACAATACTCCATTCCATTGTCAGCACAATGGACCATGACATATGTCATCACAATGTTCCATGACTACTCTCTTCACAAAACTCCATGACCTTGTCATAACAATGCTCCACGCCCTTGTCATCACAATGCTCCATGCCCTTGTTATCACCTTGCTCCATTGCCTCTTTTATGAAAATTCTCCGTGACTCCAGTCAAAACAACACTTCATGACATTTGTCATCCAATTGTCCATGCACTCGTCCTCACAAGACTTTGTGACTTTTGTCACCACAATGCTCCATGCACTTCTCAACAAAATGTTCTCTCACCACTGATATCAGAGTGTACCATCACTAGTCATCACTATACACCCTCACCCCTGTCATCAAAATGTTCCATGATCCTTGTCATTGCAATGCTACATGACCTTATCATCAAAATGCTCCCTGACCCCTGTTATCACAATGTTCCATAACCCATGTCATCAAAATGCTCCATGATACTTTTCATCTCAATGCTCCATGAACCGTGTCTACGAAATGCACCATGCCCATCATCATAATGCTTCATGCTCTGGTCATCACAATGAAATCAAAATGCTCCATGACCTCTGTCACCAAAATGCTCCAAACCCTTGTGATCACAATGTTTCATAACATTTGTCATCACAAAGCACCATGACACTCGCCATAACAATTATCCATGTTCTTCTCATCACAATGCTCCATGAACTTTGTCAAGACAATGTTCAATATACTTGTCATCACAATGCTCCCCGACACTTCTCATCACTATGCTCCTTGAACCCGTTCCTGATAAGGTTCTATGTCTTTTTCTTCACAGTGATCCATGCCGTTTTCATCAAATTGCTCCATGACCCCTGTAATCACAATGCTCCATGAACCTTTTCCTCAGAATGCTCCATGAGACTTGTCATCACAAGGCTCCATGGTCTTCTCATCATAATGCTCCAGGAACTTGTCATCACAAGGCTCCATTCACTTGTCATAACAATGCTCCATGACCCTGTCATCACAATACTCCATGAACATTTTCAGCCCAATGCTCCATGACTTTCTCATCACAATGCTCCACGACACGTGTCATCACAATGCTTCATGACGCCTGTCATCAAAATGCTCCATGACCCTTGCCATCATGATAATCCAGGCCCTTGCCATCCCAATGCTCCATGACCACTGTAATCACAATGCTCAATGACGCTTGTCATCAGAGTGCTCCATGACCGTTGTCATCCCAATGCTCCAAGCCCTTGTCATCACAATGCTCCATTACGTTTTTCATCAGAATCCTCCATAACAGTTGGCATCACAATGTTTCATGCCATTGTCCTCAAAATGGACCATGACATTGTCATCACAAAGCTACCTGACAACTGTCTTCACAAAACTCCATTACCGTGTCATCACAATGCTCCATGCCATTGTCATCACAATACTCCACAAACTTGTCATCAGAATGCTCCATGACCCTTGACATCACCATGCTCCATGACCCATGTCATCACAATGCTCCATGCCCCTTGTCATTACAGAGCTCCATGACGCTCGTCATCACAATTATCCGTGGTCTTCTCTTCCCAAAGTTCCACGGTCTTGCAATCAAAATGCTCCATCCGCTGGGCATCACAATGTTCCATGTCCCTTGTCAGCACAATTCTCCATGACCTTGTTATCACAATGCTCCATGACAGTTCTCATCACAATGATACAGGCTCTTGTCATCACAATTTTCCATGCCCTTGTCATCCTAATGCTCCATGATCCCTGTCATAGCAATCTCCCTGTGCTTTGTCATCACAAGGCTTCACGACGTTGTCATTAAAATTTTCAATGCCTCTTGTTATCACAATGTTCCATGCCCTTTTAATCACATTACTCCATGACTAGTGTCATCACAATCCTCCAAGTTCTTGTCATCACAATGCTCCATTACCTTTGTCATCACAATGCTCCCTGACACTTGTCTTCACAATAGTCCATGACATTATCATCGCAGAGCTCCATGACACTTCTTATAGCAAGCTCCATGCGCTTGGCATCACAATGCTTCACGACATTGTCATCAAATTCTCAATGGCTCTTATGATCACAATGCTCCATGCCCTTGTCATCACAATGCTCCATGCCATTTTCATCACAATACTGCACAAGCTTGTCATAAGAATATTTCATGACCCTTGGCATCAGAATGCTCCATGAACCCTGTCAACACAATGCTCCATGACACCTGTCCTCACCATGCTCCATGCCCCTTGTCATTACAGAGTTCTATGACGTTCGTCATCACAATTATCTGTGGTCTTCTCATCGCAATTCTCCACGGTCTTTCAATCAAAATGCTCCATCTGCTGGTCATCACAATGCTCCATGTCCCATGTCACCACAATTCTCCACGTCCTTGTTATCACAATGCTCCATGACACTTCTCATCACAATGATACAGGCTCTTGTCAGCACAATTTTCCATGCCCTTTTCATCCTAATGTTCAAAGATCCCTGTCATAGGAAGCTCCATGCGCTTTGTCATCACAATGATTCACGATGTTGTCATTAAAATTTACAATGGCCCATTTCAGCACAAAGCCCAATGCCCTTTTAATCACATTCCTTCATTACTCTTGTCATCACAATGCTCCAAGCCCTTGTCATCACAAAGCTCCATTACCTTTGTCATCACTATCCTCCATGACTTTTGGCATCACACTGCTCCATGCCATTGCCATCACAATGGACCATGATATATGTCATCACGATGCTCCCTGACACCTGTCTACACAATACTCCATGACCTTTTCATCACAGTGCTCCATGCCCTTGTCATCAAAATTTGCCATGCGCACTGTCATCACAATAATCCATGAAACTTGTCAGGCCAATGCTCCATGCCCCTGTCATCACAGTGCCCTATGCCTTGTCATCACAATGTTCAAAACCCTTGTCAACACAATGCTCCATTACCTTTGTCATCATAATCCTCCATGACAATTGGCATCAAAATGCTCCCTGCCATTGTCATTACAATGGACCGGATATATGTCAGCACAATTCTCCATGACGCATGACATCAGAATGCGCCAGGGGATTCTCAACAAAATGCTCCATGCCATTGTGATCACAATATTCCATGCCCTTGTCATCCCAATGCTCCCTGACCATTGTCATCAAAATGCTCAATACACTTGTCATCACAAAGCTCCCTGACACTTGTCAGAAGTCTCCTTGAACTCTCTCATGAAAAAGCTCCATGCATTTTTCATCACAATGCTCCATATCCTTATCATCACAATGCTCCCTGCCATTGTCATCACAATCCTCCATGAATTTGGCATCACAACACTCCATGCCATTGTCATCACAATGGACCATGACATATGTCATCACAATGCTCCCTGACAACTCTCTTCACAAAACTCCATGACCTTGTCATAACTCTGCTCCACGCCCTTGTCAACACAATGTTCCATGCGCTTGTTATCACCATGCTCATGACCTCTTTTATGAAAATTCTCCGTGACTCCAGTCCTCACAATGCTTCATGACCTTTGTCATCACAATTGTCCATGACCTCGTCCTCACAAGACTCTGTGACTTTTGTCACCACAATGCTCCATGCACTTCTCATCAAAATGCTCTCTCACCACTGATATCAGAGTGTTCCATCACTAGGCATCACTATACTCCATCACCCCTGTCATCACAATTTTCCATTACCACTGTCATCACAATGCTACATGACCTTATCATCAAAATGCTCCATGACCCCTGACATCACACTGTTCCATAACACCTGTCATCAAAATGCTCCATGAAACATTTCATCTCAATGCTCCATGAACCTTGTCATCTCAATGCACCATGCCCATCATCATAATGCTTCATGCTATTGTCATCACAATGTAGTCAAAATGCTCCATGACCACTGTTATCAAAATGCTCCAAACCCTTGTGATCACAATGTTTCATAACGCTTGTCATCACAAAGCACCCTGACACTCGTCATAAGAATTTTCAATGTTCTTCTCATCACAATGCTCCATGAACTTTGTCACCACAATGTTCAATATACTTGTCATCACAATGCTCCTCGACTCTTCTCGTCACTATGCACCTTGAACCCGTACCTGTTAAGGCTCTATGTCTTTTTCATCACTATGATCCAGGCCGTTTTCAACAAATTGCTCCATGAACACTGTAATCACAATGCTCCATGACTCTTTTCCTCAGAATGCTCCATGAGACTTGTCATCACAAGGCTCCATGGTCTTCTCATCACAATGCTCCATGGTCCTCTCATCACAATGCTCCATTCACTTGTCATAACAATGCTCCATGACCCTGTCAATAAAATACTCCATGAATATTTTCAGCCCAATGCTCCATGACCTTCTCATCACAATGCTCCATGACACGTGTCATCACAATGCTCCATGACGCCTGTCATCAAAATGCTCCATGACCCTTGCCATCATGATAATCCAGGCCCTTGCCATCCCAATGCTCCATGATCACTGTAATCACAATGCTCCATGACGCTTGTCATCACAGTGCTCCATGACACTTGTCATCCCAATATTCCATGCCTTTGTGAGCAAAATGCTCCATGACCTTGTCATCACAATGCTCCATGCACTTGTCATCACAATACTCCATTCCCATTGTGACCACAATCCTCCATGAAATTTGGGATCACATTGCTTTCTACCCTTGTCATCACAATGCTCCATGCCATTGTCATCACAGTGCTCCATGACCCTTGTCATCACTACGCTCCATGATGCCTGTCATCACAATATTCCATGCCCTTGTCATCCCAATGCTCTATGACATGTGTCATCACAATGCTAAAAACGCATGTCATCCCAATTCTCCCTGACACTTGTCAGAAGGCTCCTTCAACTCTGTCATAAAATAGCTCCATGCCTTTTTCATCACAATGCTCCATTCCGTTATCATCAAAATGCTCCATGCCATTGTCATCACAATGCTCCATGACCCTTGTCATCACAATGGTCCAATCCCTTGTCATCACAATGCTGCTTTACCTTTGTCATCACAATCCTCCATGACACTTGGCACCACCATTTTCCATGCCAATGTCATCACAATGGACCATGATATATGTCATCTCAATGGTCCCTGACAACTGTCTTCACAAAACTCCATGACCTTGTCATCACAATGCTTCATGTGCTTGTCATCACAATACTCCACAAGCTTTTCATCAGAATGCTCCATGACACATGTCATCAAAATGCGCCATGACACCAATCATCACAATGCTCCATAACACCTGTCCTCACGATGCTCCATGCCCCTTGTCATTACAGAGCTCCATGAAGCAGGTCATCACAATTATCCATGGTCTTCTCATCACAATCCTCCAAGCACTTGTCATCACAATGCTCCATTACCTTTGTCATCACAATGCTCCCTGACACCTGTCTTCCCTATAGTCCATGACATTGTCATCGCAGAGCTCCTTGACACTTCTTATAGCAAGATCCATGCGCTTGGGATCACAATGCTTCACGACATTGTCATCTAATTCTCAATGGCCTTTATCATCACAATGCTCCATGCCCTTGTCATCACAATGCTCCATGCCATTGTCATCACAATACTCCACAAGCTTGTCATCAGAATGCTCCATGACACTTGGCATCAGAATGCTCCATGACCCCTGTCATCACAGTGCTCCATGACACCTGTCCTCACAATGCTCCATGCCCCTTGTCATTACAGAGTTCTATGACGTTCGTCATCACAATTATCCGTGGTCTTCTCATCACCATTCTCCACGGTCTTTCAATCAAAATGCTCCATCCGCTGGTCATCACAATGCTCCATGTCCCATGTCACCTCAATTCTCCACGTCCTTGTTATCACAATGCTCCATGACACTTCTCATCACAATGATACAGGCTCTTGTCAGCACTATTTTCCATGCTCTTTTCATCCTAATGTTCAAAGATCCCTGCCATAGCAAGCTCCAAGTGCTTTGTCATCACAATGATTCACGATGTTGTCATTAAAATTTACAATGGCCCATTTCATCACAATGCTCCATTCCCTTGTAATCACATTCCTCCATTACTCTTGACATCACAATGCTCCAAGCCCTTGTCATCACAAGGCTCCATTACGTTTGTCATCACTATGTTCCATGGCCCTTGTCCTCACAATGCTCCAAGCCCTTGTCATCACAATGCTCCATTACATTTGTCATCACTATCCTCCATGACCCTTGGCATCACAATGCACCATGCCACTGTAATCACAATGGGCCATGACATATGTCATCACGATGCTCCCTGACACCTGTCTACACAATACTCCATGACGTTTTCATCACAGTGCTCCATACCCTTGTCATCACAATTTGCCATGCGCACTTTGATCACAATAATCCATGAAACTTGTAAGGCCAATGCTCCATGCCCCTGTCATCACAATGCTCTATGCCCTTGTCATCACAATGTTCCAAACCCTTGTCATCACAATGCTCCATTACCTTTGTCATCATAATCCTCCATGACAATTGGCATCACAATGCTCCATGCCATTGTCATTACAATGGACCATGACTTATGTCATCACAATGTTCCCTGACAACTCTCTTCACAAAACTCCATGACCTTGTCATAATTCTGCTCCACGCCCTTTTCAGCACAATGTTCCATGCGCTTGTTATCACGATGCTCCATGACCAATTTTTGAAAATTCTATGTGACTGCAGTCATCACAATTCTTCATGACATTTGTCATCACAATTGTCCATGCCCTCGTCATCACAAGAGTCTGTGACATTTGTCACCACAATGCTCCATGCACTTCTCAACAAAATGCTCTCTCACCACTGATATCAGTGTTCCATCACTAGTCATCAGTATACTCCCTCACCCCTGTCATCACAATGTTCCATGACCCCTGTCATCACAATGTTACATGACCTTATCATCAAGATGCTCCATGACCCCTGACATCACACTGTTCCCTAAACCCTGTCATCAAAATGCTCCATGAAACTTTTCATCTCAATGTTCCATGAACCCTGTCATCACAATGCACCATGCCTATCATCATAATGCTTCATGCTATTGTCCTCCCAATGAAATCAAAATGCTCCATGACCACTGTTATCAAAATGCTCCAAACCCTTGTGATCACAATGTTTCATAACACTTATCATCACAAAGCCCCATGACACTCGTCCTAAGAATTATCCATGTTATTCTCATCACAATGAAAAATGTACTTTGTCACCACAATGTTCAATATACTTGTCATCACAATGCTCCCCGACACTTCTCGTCACTATGCTCCTTGAACCCGTTCCTGATAAGGCTCTATGTCTTTTTCATCACTATGATACATGCCGTTTTCATCAAATTGCTCCATGAACCCTGTAATCACAATGCTCCATGATCCTTTTCCTCAGAATGCTCCATGAGACTGTCATCACAAGGCTCCATGGTCTTCTCATCACAATGCTCCAGGAACTTGTCATCACAAGGCTCCATTCACTTGTCATAAAAATGCTTCATGACCCTGTCATAAGAATACTCCATGAACATTTTCAGCCCTATGCTCCATGACACGTGTCATCAAAATGCTCCATTACCCTTGCCATCATGATAATCCAGGCCCTTGCCATCCCAATGGTCCATGACCACTGTAATCACAATGCTCCATGACGCTTGTCATCACAGTGCTCCATGACACTTGTCATCCCAATGCTCCATGCCTTTGTGAGCAAAATGCTCCATGACCTTGTCATCACAATGCTCCATGCCTTGTCATCACAATACTCCATTCCCATTGTGACCACAATCCTCATTGAAATATGGGATCACATTGCTTTCTACCCGTGTCATCACAATGCTCCATGCCATTGTCATCACAGTGCTCCATGACCCTTGTCATCACAACGCTCCATGATGCCGGTCATCACGATATTCCATGCCCTTGTCATCTCAATGCTCTATGACATGTGCAATCACAATGCTCAAAACGCTTGTCATTCCACTTCTCCCTGACACTTGTCAGAAGGCTCCTTCAACTCTGTCATAAAACAGCTCAATGCATTTTTCATCACAATGCTGCTTTCAATTATCATCAAAAGGCTCCATGCCATTGTCATCACAATGCTCCATGACCCTTGTCATCACAATGCTCCAATCCCTTGTCATCACAATGCTGCTTTACCTTTGTCATCACAATCTTCCATGACACTTGGCACCACCATGTTCCATGCCAATGTCATCACAATGGATCATGATATACGTCATCACAATGGTCCCTGACAACTGTCTTCCCAAAATTACATGACCTTTTCATCACAGTGCTCCATGCCCCTGTCATCACAATTTGCCATGGGCACTGTCATCACAATTATCCATGAAACTTGTCAGGCCAATGCTCCATGCCCCTGTCATCACAATGCTCTATGCCCTTGTCTTCACAATGTTCCAAACCCTTGTCATCAAAATGCTCCATTACCTTTGTCATCATACTCCTCCTTGACAATTGGCATCACAATGCTCCATGCCATTGTCATTACAATGGACCGGATATATGCCATCAGAATGCTCCATGACGCATGATATAAGAATGCACCAGGGGATTCTCAACAAACGCTCCATGCCATTGTGATCAAAATACTCCATGCCCTTGTCATCACAATGCTTCATGACCATTGTCATCACAATGCTCAATACACTTGTCATCACAATGCTCCCTGACTCTTGTCAGAAGTCTCCTTGAACTCTCTCATGAAAAAGCTCCATGTCTTTTTCATCACAATGCTCCATGTCCTTATCATCACAATGCTCCATGATATTGGCATCACAATCTTCCATGGCTCCTGGCGTCACAATACTCCATGCCATTGTCATCACAATGGACCATGACATATGTCATCACCATGTTCCCTGACAACTTTCTTCACAAAACTCCATGACCTTGTCATAATTCTGCTCCACGCCCATGTCAACACAATGTTCCATGCGCTTGTTATCACCATGCTCCATGACCTTTTTTTTGAAAACTCTACGTGACTGCAGTCATCACAATGCTTCATGACATTTGTCATCACAATTGTCCATGATCTCGTCATCACAAGAGTCTGTGACTTTTGTCACCACAATGTTCCATGCACTTCTCATCAAAATGCTCTCTCACCACTGATATCAGAGTGTTCCATCAATAGTCATCAATATACTCCCTCCCCCTGTCATCACAATGTTCCATGACCCCTGTCATCACAATGCTACATGACCTTATCATCAAAATGCTCCATGACCGCTGACATCACACTGTTCCATAACCCCTGTCATCAAAATGCTCCATGAAACATTTCATCTCAATGCTCCATGAACCCTGTCATCACAATGCACCATGCCCATCATCATAATGCTTCATGCTTTTGTCATCACAATGAAATCAAAATGCTCCATGACCACTGTTATCAAAATGCTCCAAACCCTGTGATCACAATGTTTCATAACACTTGTCATCACAGAGCCGCATGACACTCATCATAAGAATTATCCATGCTATTCTCATCACAATGCTCCATGAACTTTGTCACCACAATGTTCAATATACTTGTCATCACAATGCTCCTCGACACTTCTCATCACTATGCTCCTTGAACCCGTTCCTGATAAGGCTCTATGTCTTTTTCATCACTATGATCCATGCCGTTTTCATCAAATTGCTCCATGAACCCTGTAATCACAATGCTCCATGACCCTTTTCCTCAGAATGCTCCATGAGACTTGTCATCACAATGCTCCATGGTCTTCTCATCACAATGCTCCAGGAACTTGTCATCACAATGCTCCATTCACTTGTCATAACAATGTTCCATGACCCTGTCATCACAATGCTCCATGAATATTTTCAGCCCTATGCTCCATGAGCTTCTCATCACAATGCTCCGTGACACGTGTCATCACAATGCTCCATGACGCCTGTCATCAAAATGCTCCATGACCCTTGCCATCATGATAATCCAGGCCCTTGCCATCCCAATGCTCCATGACCACTGTAATCACAATGCTCCATGACGCTTGTCATCACAGTTCTCCATGACACTTGTCATCCCAATGCTCCATGCCTTTGTGAGCAAAATGCACCATGACCTTGTCATCACAATGCTCCATGCGCTTGTCATCACAATACACCTTTCCCATTGTGACCACAATCCACCATGAAATTTGGGATCACATTGCTTTCTACCCTTGTCATCACACTGCTCCCTGCAATTTTCATCACAGTGCTCCATGACCCTTGTCATCACAACGATCCATGATGCCTGTCATCACAATATTCCATGCTCTTGTCATCTCAATGCTCTATGACATGTGTCATCACAATGCTCAAAACGCTTGTCATCCCAATTCACCCTGACACTTGTCAGAAGGCTCCTTCAACTCTGTCATAATATAGCTCCATGCCTTTTTCATCACAATGCTCCATTCCCTTATCATCAAAATGCTCCATGCCATTGTCATCACAATGCTCCATGACCCTTGTCATCACAATGCTCCTATCCCTTGTCATCACAATGCTGCTTTACCTTTGTCATCACAATCCTCCATGACACTTGGCACCACCATGTTCCATGCCACTGTCATCACAATGGACCATGATATATGTCATCACAATGGTCCCTGACAACTGTCTTCACAAAACTCCATGACCTTGTCATCACAATGCTCCATGTGCTTGTCATCACAATACGCCACAACTTTTCATCAGAATGCTCCATGACACATGTCATCAAAATGCGCCATGACCCCTATCATCACAATGCTCCATAACTCCTGTCCTCACGATGCTCCATGCCCCTTGTCATTACAGAGCTCCATGAAGCAGGTCATCACAATTATCCATGGTCATCTCCTCACAATACTCATGTAATTGTCATCACAATGCTCCATGACACTTGTCATTACAATGCTCCTAGCCCTTGTCATCATAATGCTCCTTTACCTTTGGCATCACAGTCCTCCATTACACTTGGCATCACAATGCTACATGAAATTGTCATCCCAATGGACCATGACATATGACCTCAAAATGCGCCCTGATAACTGTCTTCACTATAGGCTATGACCTTGTCAACATAATGCTCAATGCCCTTGCCCTCACAATTCACCATGCCCACTGTCATCACAATAATCCATGAAACTTGTCCGACCAACGCTCCATGAAACTGTCATCACAATGCTCCTTGCCCTTGTCATCACAATGCTCCATGCCATTGTCATCTCAATAGACCATAATATATGTCATCGTGATGAACCCTGACAACTCTCTACACAATACTCCATGACCTTGTCATCACAGTGCTCCATGCACTTGTCATCACAATTTGCCATGCGCACTGTCATCACAATAATCCATGAAATTTGTCAGGCCAATGCTCCATGGACCTGTCATCACAATGCTCCATGCCATTGTCATCTCACAGGCCTGGACATATGTCATCACAATGCTCCATGACGCATGTCATCGAAATGCTCCAGGGCATTCTCAACACAATGCTCAATGCCATTGTCATCACAATAATCCAACACCCTTGTCATCACAACACTCCATGACCATTGCGATCACAATGTTCCATTACCTTTGTCATCATAATCCTCCATGACACTTGGAATCACAATGCTCCATGCCATTTTCTTAACAGTGGACCGGATATATGTCATCACAATGCTACATGACACATGTCATCAGAATGCTCCAGGGCATTCTCAACACAATGCTCCATGGCATTATCATCACAATATTCCATGCCCCTGTCATCACAATGCTGCATGAACATTATCATCGCAATGCTCAATACACTTGTCATCACAATATTCTCTGACACATGTCCGAAGGCTCCTTGAACTCTGACAAAAAATAGCTCCATGCCTGTTTCATCACAATGCTCCATGTCCTTATTATCACAATGCTCCTTGCCATTGTCATCACAATGCTCCATGACCCTTGACATCACAATGTTCCAAGCCATTATCATCACAATGCTCCATTACCTTTGTCCTCATAATCCTCCATGACACTTGGCATCACAATGCTCAATGCCATTGCCATCACAGTGGACCAGACATATGTCATCACAATGCTCCATGACGTATGCCATCTTAATGCTCCAGGTCATTCTCAACAAATACTCCATGCCATTTTCATCACAATATTCCATGACCCTTGTCATCATAACGCTCCATGATGCCTGTCATCACAATAGTCCATCACATTTACATCACAATGCTCCATTACCTTTGTCATATTAATCTTCCATGACACTTGGTATCGCAATGCTCCATGCTATAGTCTTCACAGTGGACTGGACATATGTCATCACAATGCTCCATGACACATGCCATCAGAATTCTCCAGGGCATTCTCAACACAATGCTTCATGCCATTGTCATCACAATATTCCATGCCCTTGTCATCACAAAGCTGCATGAACATATTCATCGCAATCATCAATACACTTGTCATCACAATGCTCCCTGACACTTGTCAGAAGGCTCCTTGAACTCTGTCAAAAAATATCTCCATGCCTTTTTCATCACAATGCTCCATGCCCTTATCATCACAATGCTCCTTGCCATTGTCATCATAATGCTCCATGACTCTTGTCATCACAATGCTCCAAGGACTTGTCATCACAATGGTCCATTACATTTGTCATCACAATACTCCATGACACATGGCATCACAATGTTCCATGATCCCTGTCATCACAATGCTCCATGCCCCTTGTCATTACAGAACTCCATGACGCTCGTCATCACAATTATCCGTGGTCTTCTCTTCACAATGCTCCACGGTCTTGCAATCAAAATGCTCCATCCACTGGTCATCACAATGCTCCATGTCCATTTTCATCACAATTCTTCACGACCTTGTTATCACTATGCTCCGTGACAGTTCTCATCACAATGATACAGGCTCTTGTTATCACAATTTTCCCTGTCCTTTTCATCCTAATGCTCCGTGGTCCCTGTCATAGCAAGCTCCCTGTGCTTTGTCATCACAAGGCTTCAGGATGTTGTCATTAAAATTTTCAATGGCCCTTGTCATCACAATGCTCCATGCCCTTTTAATCACATTCCTCCATGACTAGTGTCATCACAATCCTCCAAGCCCTTGTCATCACAATGCTCCATTACCTTTGTAATCGCAATGCTCCCTGACACCTGTCTTCACAATAGTCCAAGACATTGTCATCGCAGAGCTCGATGACCCTTCTCATAGCAAGCTCCATGCGCTGCGGACACAATGCTTCACGACATTGTCATCAAATTCTCAATGGCCCTTATCATCACAGTGCTCCATGCAATTGTCATCACAATGCTCCATGACATTTTCATCACAATACTCCACAAGCTTGTCATCAGAATGCTCCATGACCCTTGGCATCACAATGCTCCATGACCCCTGTCATCACAAGGCTCCATGACACCTGTCCTCACAAGGCTCCCTGACAACTGTCTTCACAAAACTCCATGAACTTGTCATCACAATGATCCATGTGATTGCCATCAAAATACTCCACAAGCTTGTCATCACAATATTCCATGCCCTTTTCATCACAATACTCTATGACATGTGTCATCACAATGCTCAAATCACTTGTCATCCCAAAGCTCCCTGATTCTTGTCAGAAGGCTACTTGATCTCTGTCATAAAGTAGCTCCATGCCATTTTCATCACAATGCTCCATTCCCTTTTCATTAAAATGCTCCATGCCATTGTCATCACAATGCTCCATGACACTTGTCATCACAATTCTCCAATCCC
This sequence comes from Mesoplodon bidens, assembly GCF_964165515.1. Classification (NCBI taxonomy): domain Eukaryota; kingdom Metazoa; phylum Chordata; class Mammalia; order Artiodactyla; family Ziphiidae; genus Mesoplodon; species Mesoplodon bidens. The sequence goes on along the minus strand of NC_138180.1, from coordinate 42,196,723 downwards.
GTGTCATCACAATGCTCCATTACCTTTGTCATCACAATCCTCCATGACATTTGGCACCACAATGTTCCATGCCATTGTCATCACAACGGACCATGACATATGTCATCACAATGCTCCCTGAAAACTGTCTTCACAATACTCCATGAAATTGTCATCACAATGATCCATGTGATTGTCATCACAATGGACCTGATATATGTCATCACAATGCTCCATGACTGATGACATCAGAATGCTCCAGGGGATTCTCAACAAAATGCTCCATGCCATTGTCATCACTATATTCCATGCCTTTGTCATCAAAATGCTCCATGACCATTGTCATCACAATGCTCAGTACACTTGTCATCACAATGCTCCCTGACACTTGTCAGAAGTCTCCTTGAACTCTCTCATGAAAAAGCTCATGACAATGCTCCATGCCCTTATCATCACAATGCTCCATGACATTGTCATCAGAGTGCACCATGCCCTTTTTCATCACAACGCTCCATGATGCTAGTCATCACAATATTCCATGACCTTGTCATCACAATGCTCTATGACATGTGTCATCACAATGCTCAAAACACTTGTCATCCCAATGCTCCCTGACACTTGTCAGAAGGCTCCTTGAACTCTGTCATAAAATAGCTCCATGCCTTTTTCATCACAATGATCCATTCCCTTATCATAAAAATGCTCCATGCCATTGTCATCACAATGCTCTGTGACCTTTGTCGTCACAATGTTCCAAACCCTTGTCATGACTATGCTTCATTAATTTGTCATCACAATACTCCATTACCCTTGGCACCACAGTGTTACATGCCATTGTCATCACCATGGACCATGACATATGTCAGGGCAATGGTCCCTGACAACTGTCTTCACAAAACTCCATGACCTTGTCATCACAATGCTCCATGTGCTTGTCATCACAATATTCCACAAGCTTGTCATCAGAATGCTCCATAGACACTTGTCATCAAAATGCGCCATGACCCCTATCATCACAATGCTCCATGACACCTGTCCGCACGATGCTCCATGCCCCTTGTCATTACAGTGCTCCATGACGATCATCATCACAATTATCCATGGTCTTCTCATCACAATAATCCATGCCCTTGTGATCACAATGCACCATGACCCTTGTCATCAATGCTCCCAGCCCTTGTCATTACAGTGCTTCATTACATTTGGCATCACAGTCCTCTATTACACTTGGCATCACAATGATCCATGCCATTGTCATCCAAATGGACCATGACATATGTCATCAAAATGCTCCCTGACAACTGTCTTCACTATAGTACATGACCTTGTCAACATAATGCTCAATGCCCTTGCCATCACAATGCGCCATGCCCACTGTCATCACAATAATCCAAGAAAAATGTCACACTAATGCTCAATGACCCTGTCAACACAATGCTCCATGCCATTGTCATCACAATGATCCAAGCCGTTGTCATCACGCAGCTCCATTACCTTTGTCATCATAATCCTCCTTGACACTTGGCATCACAATGCTCCATGCCATTGTCATCACAAGGGACTGGACATAGTTCATCACAATGCTCCATGACGTCTGTCATCTGAATGATCCAGGACATGCTCAACACAATGCTCCATGCCATTGTCATCACAATATTCTATGCCCTTGTCATCACAAGGCTCCATGACCACTGTCATCACAATGCTCAATACACTTGTCATCACAATGTTCCCTGACAGTTGTCAGAAGTCTCCTTGAACTCTCTCATGAAAAAGCTCCATGCCTTTTTCATCACAATGCTCCATGTCCTTATCATTACAATGCTCCATGCCAATGTCATCACAATACTCTAGACTCTTGGCATCACGATACTCCATGTGATTGTCATCACAATGTACCATGACATACGACATCACAATGTTCCCTGACAACTCTCTTCACAAAACTCCATTACCTTGTCATAACTCTGCTCCATGCCCTTGTCAAAACAATGCTCCATGCGCTTGTTATCACCATGCTTCATGACCACTTTCATGAAAATTCTACGTGACTCCAGTCATCACAATGCTCATGACATTTGTCATCACTATTGTCCATGCCCTCGTCCTCACAAGACTCTGTGACATTTGTCACCACAATTCTCCATGCATTTCTCATCAAAATGCTCTCTCACCACTGATATCAGAGTGTTCCATCACTAGTCATCACTATACTCCCTCACTGCTGTCATCACAATGTTCCGTAACCCCTGTCATCACAATGCTACATGACCTTATCATCAAAATGTTCCATGACCCCTGACATCACACTGTTCCATAACCCCTGTCATCAAAATGCACCATGAAACTTTTCATCTCAATGCTCCATGAACCCTGTCATCACAATGCACCATGCCCATCATCATAATGCTTCATGCTTTTGTCATCACAATGAAATCAAAATGCTCCATGACCACTGTTATCAAAATGCTCCAAACCCTTGTGATCACAATGTTTCATAACACTTGTCATCACAAAGCCCCATGACACTCGTCATAAGAATTATCCATGCTATTCTCATCAGAATGCTCCATGGACTTTGTCACCACAATGTTCAATATACTTGTCATCACAATGCTCCCCGACACTACTCGTCACTATGCTCCTTGAAGCCGTTCCTGATAAGGCTCAATGTCTTTTTCATCATTATGATCCATGCCGTTTTCATCAAATTGCTCCATGAACCCTGAAATCACAATGCACCATGACCCTTTTCCTCAGAATGCTCCATGAGACTTGTCATCACAAGGCTCCATGGTCTTCTCATCACAATGCTCCAGGAACTTGTCATCACAAGGCTCCATTCACTTGTCATAACAATGCTCCATGACCCTGTCATCACAATGCTCCATGAATATTTTCAGCCCAATGCTCCATGACCTTCTCATCACAATGCTCCATGACACGTATCATCACAATGCTCCATGACGCCTGTCATCAAAATGCTCCATGACCCTTGCCATCATGATAATCCAGGCCCTTGCCATCCCAATGCTCCATGACCACTGTAATCACAATGCTCCATGACGCTTGTCAACACAGTGCTCCATGACACTTGTCATCCCAATGCTCCATGCCTTTGTGAGCAAAATGCTCCATGACCTTGTCATCACACTGCTCCTTGCGATTGTCATCACAATACTCCTTTCCCATTGTGACCACATTCCTCCATGAAATTTCGGATCACATTGCTTTCTACCCTTGTCCTCACAATGCTCCATGCCATTGTCATCACAGTGCTCCATGACCCTTGTCATCACAACGCTCCATGATGCCTGTCATCACAATATTCCATGCCCTTGTCATCTCAATGCTCTATGACATGTGTCATCACAATGCTCAAAACGCTTGTCATCCCAATTCTCCCTGACACTTGTCAGAAGGCTCCTTCAACTCGGTCATAAAATAGCTCCATGCCTTTTTCATCACAATGCTCCATTCCCTTATCATCAAAATGCTCCATGCCTTTGTCATCACAATGCTCCATGACCCTTGTCATTACAATGGTCCAATCACTTGTCATCACAATGCTGCTTTATCTTTGTCATCACAATCCTCCATGACACTTGCCTCCACCATGTTCCATGCCATTGTCATCTCAATGGACCATGATATATGTCATCTCAATGGTCCCTGACAACTGTCTTCACAAAACTCCATCACCTTGTCATCACAATGCTCCATGTGCTGGTCATCACAATACTCCACAAGCTTTTCATCAGAATGCTCCATGACACATGTCATCAAAATGCGCCATGACCCCTTTCATCACATTGCTCCATAACTCCTGTCCTCACGATGCTCCATGCGCCTTGTCATTGCAGAGATCCATGACACAGGTCATCACAATTATCCATTTTTTTCTCATCACAATACTCCATGTCCTTGTCATCACAATGCTCCATGACATTTGTCATCACAATGCTCCAAGCCCTTGTCATCATAATGCTCCTTTACCTTTGCCATCACAATCCTCCATTACACTTGGCATCACAATGCCTCATGCCATTGTCATCACAATGGACCATGACATATGTTCTCAAAATGTGCCCTGATAACTGTCTTCACTATAGTCCATGAACTTGTCAACATAATGCTCAATGCCCTTGCCATCACAATGCACCATACCCACTGTGATCACAATAATCCATGAAACTTGTCAGACCAATGCTCCATGACACTGTCATCACAATGCTCCTTGCCCTTGTCATCACAATGCTCCAAGCCCTGGGCATCACAATGCTCCATTACTTTTGTCATCACAATCCTCCATGACACTTGGCAACACAATGCTCCATGCTATTGTCATCACAATGGACCATGATATATGTCATTACGATGCTCCCTGACACCTCTCTACACAATACTCCATGACCTTGTCATAAGTGTGCTCCATGTCCTTGTCATCACAATGCACAATGCCCACTGTCATCAAAATAATACATGAAACTTGTCAGGCCAATGCTCCATGCCCCTGTCATCACAATGCTCTATGCCCTTGTCATAACAATGATACAAGCCATTGTCATCACACTGCCCCATTACCTTTGTCATCATAATCCTCCTTGACACTTGGCATTACAATGCCCCATGCCATTGTCATCACAAGGGACTGGACATATGTCATCACAATGCTCCATGACGCATGTCATCGGAATGCTCCAGGGCATTCTCAACACAATGCTCAATGCCATTGTCATCACAATTTTCCATGACCCTTGTCATCACAAAGCTCCATGACCATTGCCATCACAATGCTCGATTACATTTGTCATCATAATCCTCCATGACACTTGGCATCACAATGCTCCATTCCATTGTCATCACAATATTCCATGCCCTTGTCATCACAATGCTGCATGAACATTATCATCGCAATGCTCAATACACTTGTCATCACAATATTCCCTGACACTTGTCAGAAGGCTCCTTGAACTCTGTCAAAAAATAGCTACATGCCTTTTTCATCACAATGCTCCATGTCCTTATTATCACAATGCTCCCTGCCATTGTCATCACAATGCTCGATGAACCTTGTCATCACAATCCTCCAAGCCATTGTCATCACAATGCTCCATTACCTTTGTCATCATAATCCTCCATGACACTTGGCATCACAATGCTCCATGCCATTGTTATTACAATAGACCAGACATATGTCATCACAATGCTCCAAGACATATGCCGTCAGAATGCTCCAGTTCATTCTCAACACAACACTCCATGCCATTGTCATCACAATATTCCATGACCCTTGTCATCATAACGCTCCATGATGCCTGTCATCACAATAGTCCATGCCCATGTCATCACAATGCTCCATTACCTTTATCATCTTAATCCTCCATGACACTTGGCATCACAATGCTCCGTGCTTTGTCTTCACAATGGACGGGACATATGTCATCACAATGCTCCATGACACATGTCATCAGAATGCTCCAGGGCAATCTCAACACAATGCTCCATGATATTGTCATCACAATATTCCATGCCCTTGTCATCACAAAGCTGCATGAACATTTTCATCGCAATGCTCAATACACTTGTCATCAAAATGCACCCTGACACTTGTCAGAAGGCTCCTTGAACTCTGTCAAAAAATATCTCCATGCCTTTTTCATCACAATGCTACATGCCCTTATCATCACAATGCTCCATGCCATTGTCATCACAATGCACCATGACCCTTGTCATCACAATGCTCCAAGCCCTAGTCATCACAATTCTTCATTACATTTGTCATCACAATCCTCCATGACATTTGTCATCACAATGTTCCATGACCCCTTTCATCACAAAGCTCCATGACTCTTGTCATTACAGTGCTCCATGACGCTCGTCATCACAATTATCCGTGGTCTTCTCTTCACAATGCTCCACCGTCTTGCAATCAAAATGCTCCATCCACTGGTCATCACAATGCTCCACGTCCCTTGTCATCACAATTCTCCACGACCTTGTTATCACAATGCTCCATGACACTTCTCATCACAATGATACAGGCTCTTGTCATCACAAGTTTCCATGCCCTTGTCATCCTAATACTACAAGATCCCTGTCATAGCAAGCTCCCTGTGCTTTGTCATCACAAGGCTTCACGGCGTTGTCATTAAAGTTTTCAATGGCCCTTGTCATCACAATGTTCCATGCCCTTTTAATCACATTACTTCATGACTAGTGTCATCACAATCCTCCTAGCTCTTGTCATCACAATGCTCCATTACCTTTGTCATCACAATGCTCACTGACACCTGTCTTCACAATAGTCCATGACATTCTCATCACAGAGCTCCATGACACTTCTTATAGCAAGCTCCATGCGCTTGGGATCACAATGCTTCACGACATTGTCATCAAATTCTCAATGGCCCTTATCATCACAATGCTCCATGCCCTTGACATCACAATGCTCCATGACATTTTCATCACAATACTCCACAAGCTTGTCATCAGAATGCTCCATGACACTTGGCATCAGAATGCTCCATGAACCCTGTCATCACAATGCTCCATGACACCTGTCCTCACAATGCTCCATGCCCCTTGTCATTACAGAGTTCTATGATGTTCATCATCACAATTATCCGTGGTCTTGTCATCACAATTCTCCACGGTCTTTCAATCAAAATGCTCCATCCGCTGGTCATCAAAATGCTCCATGTCCCATGTCACCACAATTCTCCACGTCCTTGTTATCACAATGCTCCATGACACTTCTCATCACAGTGATACAGGCTCTTTTCAGCACAATTTTCCATGCCCTTTTCATGCTAATGTTCAAAGATCCCTGTCATAGCAAGCTCCATGCGTTTTGTCATCACAATGATTCACGATGTTGTCATTAAAATTTACAATGGCCCATTTCATCACAATGCTCCATGCCCTTGTAATCACATTCCTCCATTACTCTTGTCATCACAATGCTCAAACCCCTTGCCATCACAATGCTCCATTACCTTTGTCATCACTAAACTCCATTACCATTGGCATCACAATGCTCCATGGAATTGTCATAACAATGGACCATGATATATGTCATCACGATGCTCCCTGACACCTGTCTACACAATACTCCATGACCTTTTCATCACAGTGCTCCATGCCCTTGTCATCACACTTTGCCATGCGCACTGTCATCACAATAATCCATGAAACTTGTCAGGCCAATGCGCCATGCCCCTGTCATCACAATGCTCTATGCCCTTGTCATCAAAATATTCCAAACGCTTGTCATCACAATGCTCCATTACCTTTGTCATCATAATCCTCCATGACAATTAGCATCAAAATGCTCCATGCCATTGTCATTACAATGGACCTGATATATGTCATCACAATGCTCCATGACGCATGATATCAGAATGCACCAGGGGATTCTCAACAAAATGCTCCACGTCATTGTGATCACAATATTCCATGCCCTTGTTATCACAATGCTCCATGACCATTGTCATCACAATGCTCCATGACACTTGTCAGAAGTCTCCTTGAACTCTCTCATGAAAAAGCTGCATGTCTTTTTCATCACAATGCTCCATATCCTTATCATCACAATGCTCCATGCCATTGTCATCACAATCCTCCATGACCCTTGGCATCACAATACTCCATGCCATTGTCATCACAATGGACCATGACATATGTCATCACAATGTTCCCTGACAACTCTCTTCACAAATCTCCATGACCTTGTCATATCTCTGCTCCACGCCCTTGTCAACACAATGTTCCATGCGCTTGTTATCACCATGCTCCATGACCTCTTTTATAAAAATTCTCCGTGACTGCAATCATCACAATGCTTCATGACATTTGTCATCACAATTGTCCATGCCCTCGTCCTCAGAAGATTCTGTGACATTTGTCACCACAATGCTCCATGCACTTCTCATCAAAATGCTCTCTCACCACTAATATCAGAGTGTTCCATCACTAGCCATCAATATACTCCCTCACCCCTGTCATCACAATGAAATCAAAATGCTCCATGACCTCTGTTATCAAAATGCTCCAAACCCTTGTGATCACAATGTTTCATAACACTTGTCATCACAAAGCCCCATGACACTCGTCCTAAGAATTATCCATGTTATTCTCATCACAATGCTCCATGAAATTTGTCACCACAATGTTCAATATACTTGTCATCACAATGCTCCTCGACAATTCTCGTCACTATGCTCCTTGAACCCTTTCCTGATAAGGCTCTATGCCTTTTTCATCACTATGATCCATGCCGTTTTCATCAAATTGCTCCATGACCCCTATCATCACAATGCTCCATGCCATTGTCATCACAATCCTCCATTACACTTGGCATCACAATGCTCCATGCCATTGTCATCACAATGGACCATGACATATGCCCTCAAAATGCGCCCTGATAACTGTCTTCACTATAGGCTATGACCTTGTCAACATAATGCTCAGTGACCTTGCCATCACAATGCACCATGTCCACTGTCATCACAATAATCCATGAAACTTGTCAGACCAATGCTCCATGACACTGTCATCACAATGTTCCTTGCCCTTGTCATCACAATGCTCCAAGCCCTGGGCATCACAATGCTCCATTACTTTTGTCATCATAATCCTCCATGACACTTGGCAACACAATGCTCCATGCTATTGTCATCAAAATGTTCCATAAGTCCTGTCATCACAATGATACATGACCTTATCATCAAAATGCTCCATGACCCCTGACATCACACTGTTCCATAACCCCTGTCATCAAAAGGCTGCATGAAACTTATCATCTCAATGCTCCATGAACCCTGTCATCACAATCGACCATGCCCATCATCATAATGCTTCATGCTATTGTCATCACAATGAAATCAAAATGCTCCATGACAACTGTTATCAAAATGCTCCAAACCCTTGTGATCACAATGTTTCATAACACTTGTCATCACAAAGCCCCATGACACTCGTCATAAGAATTATCCATGCTATTCTCATCACACAACTCCATGAACTTTGTCACCACAATGTTCAATACACTTGTCATCACAATGCTCCCCGACACTTCTCGTCACTATGCTCCTTGAACCCGTTCCTGATAAGGCTCTCTGTCTTTTTCTTCACAGAGATCCATGTCGTTTTAATCAAATTGCTCCATGGCCACCGTAATCACAATGCTCCATGACCCTTTTCCTCAGAATGCTCCATGAGACTTGTCATCACAAGGCTCCATGGTCTTCTCATCACAATGCTCCAGGAAATTGTCATCACAAGGCTCCATTCACTTGTCATAACAATGCTCCATGACCCTGTCATCACAATACTCCATGAACATTTTCAGCCCTATGCTCCAAGACCTTCTCATCACAATGCTCCGTGAGACGTGTCATCACAATGCTCCATGACGCCTGTCATCAAAATGCTCCATGACACTTGCCATCATGATAATCCAGGCCCTAGCCATCCCAATGCTCCATGACCACTGTAACCACAATGCTCCATGACGCTTGTCATCACAGTGCTCCATGACACTTGTCATCCCAATGCTCCATGCCTTTGTGAGCAAAATGCTCCATGACCTTGTCATCACAATGCTCCATGCGCTTGTCACCACAATACTCCATTCCCATTGTGACCACAATCCTCCATGAAATTTGGGATCACATTGCTTTCTACCCTTGTCATCACAATGCTCAAAACGCTTGTCATCCCAATTCTCCCTGACACTTGTCAGAAGGCTCCTTCAACTCTGTCATAATATAGCTCCATGCCTTTTTCATCACAATGCTCCATTCCCTTATCATCAAAATGCTCCATGCCATTGTCATCACAATGCTCCATGACCCTTGTCATCACAATGCTCCAATCCCTTGTCATCACAATGCTGCTTTACCTTTGTCATCACAATCCTCCATGACACTTGGCACCACCATGTTCCATGCCACTGTCATCACAATGGACCATGATATATGTCATCTCAATTGTCCCTGACAACTGTCTTCAGAAAACTCCATGACCTTGTCAACACAATGCTCCATGTGCTTGTCATCAAAATACTCCACAAGCTTTTCATCAGAATGCTCCATGACACATGTCATCAAAATGCGCCATGACCCCTATCATCACAATGCTCCATAACACCTGTCCTCACGATGCTCCATGCCCCTTGTCATTACAGAGCTCCATGACGCAGGCATCACAATTATCCATGGTCTTCTCATCACAATATTCCATGTCCTTGTCATAACAATGCTCCATGACATTTGTCATCACAATGCTCCAAGCCCTTGTCATCATAATGCTCCTTAACTTTTGGCATCACAATCCTCCATTACACTTGGCATCACAATGCTCCATGCCATTGTCATCACAATGGACCATGACATATGTTCTCAAAATGTGCCCTGATAACTCTCTTCACTATAGTCCATGACCTTGTCAACATAATGCTCAATGCCCTTGCCATCACAATGCACCATGCCCACTGTCATCACAATAATCCATGATACTTGTCAGACCAATGGTCCATGACACTGTCATCACAATGCTCCTTGCCCTTGTCATCACAATGCTCCAAGCCCTGGGCATCACAATACTCCATTACTTTTGTCATCACAATCCTCCATGACACTTGGCAACACAATACTCCATGCTATTGTCATTACAATGGACCATGATATATGTCATCACGATGCTCCCTGACACCTCTCTCCACAATACTCCGTGACCTTGTCATAAGTGTGCTCCATGTCCTTGTCATCACAATGCACCATGCCCATCATCATAATGCTTCATGCTATTGTCATCACAATAAAATCAAAATGCTCCATGACCTCTGTCATCAAAATGCTCCAAACCCTTGTGATCACAATGTTTCATAACACTTGTCATCACAGAGCCCCATGACACTCGTCATAACAATTATCCATTTCTTCTCATCACAATGCTCCATGAACTTTGTCACCACAATGTTCAATATACTTGTCATCATAATGCTCCCTGATACTTCTCGACACTATGCTCCTTGAACCCGTTCTTGATAAGTCTCTATGTATTTTTCTTCACAGTGATCCATGCCGTTTTCATCAAATTGCTCCATGACCCCTCTAATCACAATGCTCCATGACACTTTTCCTCAGAATGCTCCATGAGACTTGTCATCACAAGGCTCCAAGGTCTTCTCATCACAGTGCTCCAGGAACTTGTCATCACCAGGCTCCATGACCCTGTCATCACAATACTCCATGAACATTTTCAGTCCAATTCTCCATGACTTTCTCATCACAATGCTCCATGACACCTGTCATCACAATGCTCCATGACGCCTGTCATCAAACTGCTTCATTACACTTGCCATCACAGTAATCCAGGCACTTGTCATCCCAATGCTCCATGACCACTGTAATCACAATGCTCCATGACACATTTCATCACAGTGCTCCATGACATTTGTCATCCCCATGCAACATGCCATTGTCAGCAAAAGGTTACATGACCTTGTCATCACAATGCTCCATGTGCTTTTCATCACAATACTCCATTCCCATTGTGACCACAATCCTCCATGAAACTTGGGATCACATGGCTTTCTACCCTTTTCATCACAATGCTCCATGCTCCTTGAAATCAATATGATCCATGACTTCTGTCATCACAATGCTCCAAAACGTTGTGATCACAATTTTCTATAACACTGGTCATCACAGGGCTCCATGATGCCTGCCATCACAATATTCCATGCCCTTGGCATCACAATGCTCCATGACTTTTGTCATCACAATGCTCAATACACTTGTCATCACAATGATCGCTGACACTTGTCAGAAGGCTCCTTGAAGTCTGTCGTGAAATAGCTGCATGGCTTTTTCATCACAATGCTCCATGCCAATGTCATCACAGTGCTCCATTACCCTTGTCATCACAAAGCTCCATGATGCCTGCCATCACAATATTACATGCCCTTGTCAACACAATGCTCTATGACATGTGTCATCACAATATTCAAAACACTTGTCATCCCAATGCTCCCTGACACTTGTCAGAAGGCTCCTTGAACTCGGTCATAAAGTAGCACCATGCCTTTTTCATCACAATGCTCCATTCCCTTATCAGCAAAATGCTCCATGCCATTGTCATCACAATGCTCCATGACCCTTGTCATCACAATTCTCCAGTCCCTTGTCATCACAATGCTCCATTACCTTTGTCATCACAATCCTCAATGACACTTGGCACCACAATGTTCCATGCCATTTTCATCACAATGGACCATGACATAAGTCATCGCAATGCTCCCTGACAACTGTCTTCACAAAACTCCATGAACTTGTCATCACAATGATCCATGTGATTGTCATCACAATACTCCACAAGCTTGTCATCAGAATGCTCCATGACACTTGCCATCAAAATGTGCCATGACCCCTATTATCACAATGATCAATGACACCTGTCCTCACGATGCTCCATGCCCCTTGTCATTACAGTGCTCAATGACGATCGTCAGCACAATTATCCATGGTCTTCCCATCACAATTCTCCATGGCCTTGTCATCACAATGCTCCATGGCCATTGTCATCACAATTCTCCAAGCCCTTGTCATCACAATGGATCATGACATATGTCATCAAAATGCTCCCTGACAACTGTTTTGAATAGAGTACCTGACCTTGTCAACATAATGCTCAATGCCCATGCCATCACAATGCGCCATGCCCACTGTCATCACAATAATCCATGAAACATGTCAGAACAATGCTCCATGACCGTGTCACCACAAAGCACGATGCCCTTGTCATCACAATGCACCAAGCCTTTGTCATCAGAATACTCCTTTACTTTTGTCATCACGATCCTCCATGACACTTGGCATCACAATGCTCCATGCCATTGTCATCACAATGGACAATGATATTTGTCATCTCGATGCTCCCTGACACCTCTCTACACAATACTCCATGACCATGACATAAGTGTACTCCATGTCCTTGTCATTACAAGGCACCATGCCCACTCTCATCAAAATAATACATGAAACTGGTCAGGCCAATGCTCCATGCCCCTGTCATCACAATGGTCTATGCTCTTGTCATGAGGTGCTCCAAGCTCCTGTCATCACAATTCTCCATTAACTTTGTCATCATAATCCTCCATGACACTTGGCAGCACAATGCTCCATGCCACTGTCATCACAATGGACAGGATATATGTCATCACAATGCTCCATGACGCATGACATCAGAATGCTCCAGGGGATTCTCAACAAAATGCTCCATGCCATTGTCATCACTATATTCCATGCCCTTGTCATCACAATGCTCCATGACCACTGTCATCAATATGCTCAATACACTTGTCATCACAATGCTCCCTGACACTTGTCAGAAGTCTCCTAGTACTCTCTCATGAAAAAGCTCCATGCCTTTTTTATCACAATGCACCATGCCCTTATCATCACAATGCTCCATGACATTGTCATCACAATCCTCCATGACACTTGGCATCACAATACTCCATGCCATTGTCAGCACAAAGGACCATGACATATGTCATCAGAATGTTCCCTGACAACTATCTTCACAAAATTCCATGACCTTGTTATAACAATGTTCCACGCCCTTGTCATCACAATGCTCCATGCCCTTGTTATCACCATGCTCCATGACCTGTTTTATGAAAATTCTCCGTGACTCCAGTCATCACAACGCTTCATGACATTTGTCATCAAAATTGTCCATGCCCTCGTCATCACAAGACTCAGTGACTTTTGTCACCACAATGCTCCATGCACTTCTCAACAAAATGCTCTCTCACCACTGATATCAGTGTGCACCATCACTATTCATCACTATACTCCCTCACCCCTGTCATCACAATGTTCCATGAACCCTGTCATCGCAATGCTACATGACCTTATCATCAAAATGCTCCATGACCACTGACATCACAATGTTCCATAACCCATGTCATCAAAATGCTCCATGACCCTTTTCATCTCAATGCTCCATGAACCCTGTCATCGCAATGCACCATGCCCATCATCATAATGCTTCATGCTATTGTCATCACAATGAAATCAAAATGCTCCATGACCTCTGTCATCAAAATGCTCCAAAACCTTGGATTCACAATTTTTCATAACACTTGTCATCACAAAGCCCCATGACACTCGTCATAACAGTTATCCATGTTCTTCTCATCACAATGCTCCATGGACTTTGTCACAACAATGTTCAATATACTTGTCATCACAATGCTCCCCGACACTTCTCGTCACTATGCTCCTTGAAACCGTTCCTGATAAGGCTCTATGTCTTTTTCATCACTATGATCCATGCCGTTTTCATCAAATTGTTCCATGACCCCTGTAATCACAATGCTCAATGACCGTTTTCCTCAGAATGCTCCATGAGACTTGTCATCACAAGGCTCCATGGTCTTCTCATCACAATGTTCCAGGAACATGTCATCACAAGGCTCCATTCACTTGTAATAGCAATGCTCCATGACCGTGTCATCACAATACTCCATGACCACTTTCAGCCCAATGCTCCATGACCTTCTCATCACAATGCTCCATGACACGTGTCATCACAATGCTTCATGACGCCTGTCATCAAAAGGCTCCATTACACTTGCCATCACAATAATCCAGGCCCTTGTCATCCCAATGTTCCATGACCACTGTAATCACAATGCTCCATGACGCTTGTCATCACAGTGCTCCATGACACTTGTCATCCCAATGCTCTATGCGTTTGTCTGCAAAATGCTACATGACCTTGTCATCACAATGTTCCATGTGCTTGTCATCACAATATTCCATTCCCATTGTGACCACAATCCTCCATGAAACTTGGGATCACATTGCTTACGACCCTTGTCATCACAATGCTCCATGCTCCTTGAAATCTAAATGATCCATGACTTCTGTCATCACAATCCTCGAAACCGTTGTGATCCCAATGTTCCATAACACTGGTCATCACAGGGCTCCATGATGCCTGTCATCACAATTTTCCATGCCCTAGTCATCACAATGCTCCATGACTTTTGTCACCACAATGCTCCCTGACAACTGTCTTCACAAAACTCCATGACCTTGTTATCACAATGCTCAATGTGCTTGTCATCACAATACTACACAAGCATGTCATTAGAATGCTCTATGTCACTTATCATCAAAATGCGACATGACACCTATCATCACAATGCTCCATGACACCTATCCTAACGATGCTCCATGGCCCTTGTCATTACACTGCTCCATGACGCTCGTCATCACAATTATCCTTGGTCTTCTAATCACAATGCTCCAAGCCCTTGTCATCACAATGCTCCATGGCCATTGTCATCACAATTCTCCAAGCCCTTGTCATCACAATGCTCCATTACTTTTGTCATCACAATCCTCCATGACACTTGGCATCACAATGCTCCATGCCATTGTCATCACAATAGACCATAATATATGTCATCGTAATGCTCCCTGACAACTCTCTACACAATACTCCATGACCTTGTCATCACAGTGCTCCATGCATTTGTCATCACAATTTGCCATGTGCACTGTCATCACAATAATCCATGAAAATTGTCAGGCCAATGCTCCATGCCCCTCTCATCACAATGCTCTATGCCCTTGTCATCACAATGCTCCAAGCCCTTGTCAGCACAATGCTCCATTACCTTTGCCATCATAATCCTCCTTGACACTTGTCATCACAATGCTCCATGTCATTGTCATCACAATGGACCTGATATATGTCATCACAATGCTCCATGACGGATGACATCAGAATGATCAAGGGGATTCTCAACAAAATGCTCCATGCCATTGTCATCACTATATTCCATGTCCTTGTCATCAAAATGCTCCATGACCATTGTCATCACAATGCTCAATACATTTGTCTTCACAATGCTCCCTGACACTTGTCAGAAGTCTCCTTGAACTCTCTCATGAAAAATCTCATGACAATGCTCCATGCCCTTATCATCACAAAGTTCCATGACATTGTCATCACAGTGCACCATGACTCTTGTCATCACAACGCTCCATGATGCCAGTCATCACAATATTCTATGACCTTGTCATCACAATGCTCTATGACATGTGTCATCACAATGCTCAAAACACTTGTCATCCCAATGCTCCTTGAGACTTGTCAGAAGGCTCCTTGTACTCTGTCATAAAATAGCTCCATGCCATTTTCTTCACAATGCTCCATTTCCTTATCATCAAAATGCTCCATGCCATTTTCATCACAATGCTCCGTGACCCTTGTCATCACAGTGCTCCAAAGACTTGTCATCACAATGCTCCATTACCTTTGTCATCACAATCCTCCATGACCCTTGGCACCATTGTGTTCCATGCCATTGTCATCGCAATGCTCCCTGACAACTGTCTTCACAAAACTTCATGACCTTGTCATCACAATGCTCCATGTGCTTGCCATCACAATACTCCACAAGCTTGTCATCAGAATGCTCCATGACACGTGTCATCAAAATGCACCATGACCCGTATCATCACAATGCTCCATGACACCTGTCCTCACGATGCTCCATGCCCCTTGTCTTTACAGTGCTCCATGACGCTCATCCTCAGAATTATCCATGGTCTTCTCATCACAATACTCCATGCCCTTGTCATCACAATGCTCCAAGCCCTTGTCATTACAATGCTCCATTACCTTTGGCATCACAATCCTCTAAGACACTTGACATCACAATGATCCATGGCATTGTCATCCAAATGGACCATGACATATGTCATCAAAATGCTCCCGGACAAGTGTCTTCACTATAGTCCATGACCTTGTCAACAGAATGCTCAATGCCCTTGCCATCACAATGCGCCATGCCCACTGTCATCACAATAATCCAAGAAAAAGTCATACTAATGCTCCATGACCCTGTCATCACAATGTTCCATGCCATTGTCATCACAATGCCCCAAGCCCTGGTCATCAAAATGCTCCATGACCATTGTCATCACAATGCTCAATACACTTGGCATCACAGAGCTCCCTGACACTTGTCAGAATTCTCCTTGAACTCTCTCATGAAAAAGCTCCATGCCTTTTTCATCACAATGCTCCATGTCCTTATCATCACAATGCTCCATGCCATTGTCATCACAATCCTCCATGACACTTGGCATCACAATGCTCCATGCCATTGTCATCACAATAGACCATGATATATGTCATCACGATGCTCCCTGACAGCTCTCTACACAATACTCAATGACCTTGTCATAAGAGTGCTCGATGCCCTTCTCATCACAATTCACTATGCCCACTGTCATCAAAATAATACATGAAACTTCTCAGGCCAATGCTCCATGACCCCTGTCATCACAATGCTCCATGACCCATGTCATTACAGAGCTCCATGACGCTCATCATGCAAATTATCCGTAGTCTTCTCTTCACAATGCTCCACGGTCTTGCAATCAAAATGCTCCATCCACTGGTCATCACAATGCTCCACGTCCCTTGTCATCACAATTCTCTTAGACCTTGTAATCACAATGCTCCATGACACTTCTCATCACAATGATACAGGCTCTTGTCATCACAATTTTCCATGCCCTTGTCATCCTAATGCTCCAAGATCCCTGTCATAGCAAGCTCCCTGTGCTTTGTCATCAAAGGCTTCACGACGTTGTCATCAAAATTTTCAATGGCCCTTGTCATCACCATGCTCCATGCCCTTTTAATCACATTCCTCCATGACTAGTATCATCACAATCCTCCAAGCGCTTGTCATCACAATGCTCCATTACCTTTGTCATCACAATGCTCCCTGACATCTGTCTTCACAATATTCCATAATATTGTCATCGCATGGCTCCATGACACTTCTCATAGCAAGCTCCATGTGCTTGGGATCACAATGCTTCACGACATTGTCATCAAATTCTCCATGGCCCTTATCATCACAATGCTCCATGCCCTTGTCATCACAATGCTCCATGCCATTGTCATCACAATACTGCACAAGCTTGTCATCAGAATGCTCCCTGACCATTGGCATCAGAATGCTCCATGACCCCTGTCATCACAATGCTCCATGACACCTGTCCTCACAATGTTCCATGCCCCTTGTCATTACAGAGTTCCATGGCGTTCGTCATCACAATTATACGTGGTCTTCTCAACAGAATTCTCTACGGTCTTTCAATCAAAATGCTGCATCCGCTGGTCATCACAATGCTCCATGTCCCATGTCACCACAATTCTCCACGTCCTTGTTATCACAATGCTCCATGATACTTCTCATCACAATGATACAGGCTCTTGTCAGCACAATTTTCCATGGCCTTTTCATCCTAATGTTCAAAGATCCCTATCATAGCAAGCTCCATGCGCTTTGTCATCACAATGATTCACGATGTTTTCATTAAAATTTACAATGGCCCATTTCATCAAAATGCTCCAAGCCCTTGTCATCACAATGCTCCATTACCTTTGTCATCACAATCCTCCATGACCCTTGGCATCACAATGCTCCAAGACATTGTCATCACAATGGACCATGATATATGTCATCACGATGCTCCCTGACAACTGTCTACACAATACTCCATGACCTTTTCATCACAGTGCTCCATGCCATTGTCATCACAATTTGCCATGCACACTATCATCACAATAATATATGAAACTTGTCAGGCCAATGCTCCATGCACCTGTCATCACAATGCTCTATGCCTTTGTCATCACAATGTTCCAAACCCTTGTCATCACTATTCTCCATTACTTTTGTCATCATAATCCTCCATGACAATTGGCATCACAATGCTCCATGCCATTTTCATTACAATAGACCGGATATATGTCATCACAATGTTCCATGACACATGATATCAGAATGCGCCAGGGGATTCTCAACAAAATGCTCCATGTCATTGTGATCACAATATTCCATGCCCTTGTCATCACAATGCTTCATGACCATTGCCATCACAATGTTCAATACACTTGTCATCACAATGCTCACTGACACTTGTCAGAAGTATCCTTGAACTCTCTCATGAAAAAGCTCCATGCCTTTTTCATCACAGTGCTCCATGTCCTTATCATCACAATGCTCCATGCCATTGTCATCACAATCCTCAATGAATGTTGGCATCACAATACTCCATGCCATTGTAATCACAATGGACCATGACATATGTCATCACAATGTTCCATGACAACTCTCTTCACAACACACCATGACCTTGTCATAACTCTGCTCCACGCCCTTGTCAACACAATGTTCCATGCGCTTGTTATCACCATGCTCCATGACCTCTTTTATGAAAATTCTCCGTGACTGCAGTCATCACAATGCTTCATGACATTTGTCATCACAATTGTCCATGCCCTCGTCCTCACAAGACTCTGTGACTTTTGTCACCACAATGCTCCATGCACTTCTCATCAAAACGCTCTCTCACCACTGATATCAGAGTGTTCCATCATTAGTCATTACTATACTCCCTCAACCCCTGTCATCACAATGTTCCATGACCCTTGTCATCACAATGTTACATGACCTTATCATCAAAATGCTCCATGACCCCTAACATACACTGTTCCACAACCCCTGTCATCAAAATGCTCCATGAAACTTTTCATCTCAATGCTCCATGAACCCTGTCATCACAATGCACCATGCCCATCATCATAATGCTTCATGCTATTGTCATCACAATGAAATCAAAATGCTCCATGACCTCTGTCATCAAAATGCTCCAAACCCTTGTGATCACAATGTTTCATAACACTTGTCTTCACAAAGCCCCATGACACTCGTCATAACAATTATCCATGTTCTTCTCATCACAATGCTCAATGAACTTTGTCACCACAATGTTCAATATACTTGTCATCACAATGCTCCCCGACACTTCTCGTCACTATGCTCCTTGAACCCGTTTCTGATAATGCTCTATGTCTTTTTCATCACTATGATCCATGCCGTTTTCATCAAATTGCTCCATGACCCCTGTAATCACAATGCTCCATGACCCTTTTCCTCAGACTGATCCATGAGAATTGTCATCACAAGGCTTCATGGTCTTCTCATCACTATGCTCCAGGAACTTTTCATCACAATCTCCATTCCCTTGTCATAACAATGCTCCATGACCCTGTCATCACAATACTCCATGAACATTTTCAGCCCAATGCTCCCTGACCTTCTCATCACAATGCTCCATGACACGTATCATCAAAATGCTCCATGACGCCTGTATTCAAAATGCTCCATGACCCTTGCCATCATGATAATCCAGGCCCTTGCCATCCCAATGCTCCATGACCACTGTAATCACAATGCTCCATGACGCTTGTCATCATAGTGCTCCATGACCTTGTCATCACAATGCTCCATGCGCTTGTCATCACAATACTCCATTCCCATTGTGACCACAATCCTCCATGAAATTTGGGATCACATTGCTTTCTACCCTTGTCATCACAATGCTCCATGCCTTTGTCATCACAGTGCTCCATGACCCTTTTCATCAAAACACTCCATGATGCCTGTCATCACAATATTCCATGGCCTTGTCATCTCAATGCTCTATGACATGTGTCATCACAATGCTCAAAACGCTTGTCATCCCAATTCTCCCTGACACTTGTCAGAAGGCTCCTTCAACTCTGTCATAAAATAGCTCCATGCATTTTTCTTCACAATGCTCCATTCCCTTATCATCAAAATGCTCCGTTGCATTGTCATCACAATGCTCCATGACCCTTGTCATCACAATGCTCCAATCCCTTGTCATCACAATGCTGCTTTACCTTTGTCATCACAATCCTCCATGACACTTGGCACCACCATGTTCCATGCCAATGTCATCACAATGGGGCATGATATATGTCATCACAATGGTCCCTGACAACTGTCTTCACAAAACTCCATGACCTTGTCATCACAATGCTCCATGTGCTTGTCATCACAATAATCCACAAGCTTTTCATCAGAATGCTCCATGACACTTGTCATCAAAATGCGCCATGTCCCCTATCATCACAATGCTCCATAACACCTGTCCTCACGTTGCTCCATTTCCCTTGTCAATACAGAGCTCCATGACTCTGGTCATCACAATTATCCATGGTCTTCTCATCACAATATTCCATGTCCTTGTATTCACAATGTTCCATGACATTTGTCATCACAATGCTCCAAGCCCTTGTCATAATAATGCTCCTTTATATTTGCCATCACAATCCGCCATTACACTTGGCATCACAATTCTCCATGCCATTGTCATCACAATGGACCATGACATATGTCCTCAAAATGCGCCCTGATAACTGTCTTCACTATAGTCCATGACCTTGTCAACATAATGCTGAATGTCATTGCCATCACAATGCACCATGCTCACTGTCATCACAATAATCTATGAAACTTGTCAGACCCATGTTCCATGACACTGTCATCACAATGCTCCTTGCCCTTGTCATCACAATGCTCCAAGCCCTGGGCATCACAATGCTCCATTACTTTTGTCATCACAGTCCTTCATGACACTTGGCAACACAATGCTCCATGCTATTTTCATCACTATGGACCATGGTATATGTCATCATGATGCTCGCTGACACCTCTCTACCCAATACTCCATGACCTTGTCATAAGTGTGCTCCATGCCCTTGCCATCACAATATTCCATGCCCTTGTCATCACAATGCTCCCTGACTTTTGTCATCAAAATGCTCAATACACTTGTCATCACAATGATCGCTGACACTTGTCAGAAGGCTCCTTGAAGTCTGTCGTGAAATAGCTGCATGGCTTTTTCATCACAATGCTCCATTCCATTGTCATCTCAATGCACCATGACCCTTGTCATCACAAAGCTCCATGATGCCTGCCATCACAATATTCCATGCCCTTGTCGACACAATGATCTATGACATGTGTCATCACAATGCTCAAAACACTTGTCATCCCAATGCTCCCTGACAGATATCAGAAGGCTCCTCGAACTCGGTCATAAAGTAGCACCATGCCTTTTTCATCACAATGCTCCATACATTTATCATCAATATGCTCCATACCACTGTCATCACAATGCTCGATGACCCATGTCATCACAATTCTCCAATCCCTTGGCATCACAATGCTCCATTACCTTTGTCATCACAATCCTCCATGACACTTGGTACCACAATGTTCCATGCCATTGTCATCACAATGGACCATGACATATGTCATCACAATGCTCCCTGACAACTGTCTTCACAAAACTCCATGAACTTGTCATCACAATGATCCATGTGCTTGTCATAACAATACTCCACAAGCTTGTCTTCAGAATGCTCCATGACACTTGTCATCAAAATGTGCCATGACCCCTATCATCACAATGCTCAATGACACCTATCCTCACGATGCTCCATGCCCCTTGTCATTACAGTGCTCAATGACGATCGTCAGCACAATTATCCATGGTCTTCTCATCACAATTCTCCATGGCCTTGTCATCACAATGCTCCATGGACATTATCATCACAATTCTCCAAGCCCTTGTCATCACAATGGATTATGACATATGTCATCAAATTCTCCCTGACAACTGTTTTCAATATAGTACATGACCTTGTCAACATAATGCTCAATGCCCTTGCCATCACAATGCTCCATGCCCACTCTCATCACAATAATCCATTAAACATGTCAGACCAATGCTACATGACCGTGTCACCACAAGGCACGATGCCCTTGTCATCACAATGCACCAAGCCCTTGTCATCAGAATACTCGTTTACATTTGTCATCACGATCCTCCATGACACTTGGCATCACAATGCTCCATGCCATTGTCATCACAATGGACAATGATATTTGTCATCACGATGCTCCCTGACACCTGTATACACAATACTCCATGACCTTGTCATAAGAGTACTCCATGTCCTTGTCATCACAATGCACCATGCCCACTCTCATCAAAATAATACATGAAACTGGTCAGGCCAATGCTCCATGCCCCTGTCATCAAAATGCTCTATGCTCTTGTCATCACAGTGCTCCAAGCCCCTGTCATCACAATTCTCCATTAACTTTGTCATCATAATCCTCCATGACACTTGGCAGCACAATGCTCCATGCCATTGTCATCACAATGGACTGGATATATGTCATCACAATTCTCCATGACACATGACATCAGAATGCTCCAGGGGATTCTCAACAAAATGCTCCATGCCATTGTGATCACAATATTCCATGCCCTTGTCATCACAACGCTCCATGACCACTGTCATCCCAATGCTCAATACACTTGTCATCACAATGCTCACTGACACTTTTCAGAAGTCTCCTAGTACACTCTCATGAAAAAGCTCCATGCCTTTTTTATCACAATGCTCCATGCCCTTATCATCACAATGCTCCATGACTTTGTCATCACAATCCTCCATGACACTTGGCATCACAATACTCCATGCCATTCTCAGCACAATGGACCATGACGTATGTCATCACAATGTTCCCTGACAACTGTCTTCACAAAATTCCATGACCTTGTTATAACAATGCTCCACGCCCTTGTCTTCACAATGCTCCATGCCCTTGTTATCACCATGCTCCATGAACTCTTTTATGGAAATTCTCCGTGACTCCTGTCATCACAACGCTTCATGACATTTGTCATCACAATTGTCCATGCCCTCGTCATCACAAGACTCAGTGACTATTGTCACCACAATGCTCCATGCACTTCTCAACAAAATGCTCTCTCCCCACTGATATCAGTGTGAACCATCACTAGTCATCACTATACTCCCTCACCCCTGTCATCACAATGTTCCATGACCCCTGTCATCGCAATGCTACATGACCTTATCATCAAAATGCTCCCTGTCCCCTGACATCACAATGTTCCATAACCCATGTCATCAAAATGCTCCATGACCCTTTTCATCTCAATGCTCCATGAACCCTGTCATCGCAATGCACCATGCCCATCATCATAATGCTTCATGCTATTGTCATCACAATGAAATCAAAATGCTCCATGACCTCTGTCATCAAATTGCTCCAAACCCTTGTGATCACAATGTTTCATAACACTTGTCATCACAAAGCCCCTTGACACTCGTCATAACAATTATCCATGTTATTCTCTTCACAATGCTCCATGGACTTTGTCACCACAATGTTCAATATACTTGTCATCAAAAAGCTCCCCGACACTTCTCGTCACTATGCTCCTTGAACCCGTTCCTGATAAGGTTATATGTCTCTTTCTTTACAGTGATCCATGCCATTTTCATCAAATTGCTCCATGACCCCTGTAATCAGAATGCTCCATGAACCTTTTCCTCAGAATCATCCATGAGACTTGTCATCACAAGGCTCCATGGTCTTCTCATCACAATGCTCCAGGAACTTGTCATCACAAGGCTCCTTTCACTTGTCATAACAATGTTCCATGAACCTGTCATCACAATACTCCATGAATATTTCAGCCCAATGCTCCATGACCATCTCATCACAATGCTCCATGACACCTGTCATCACAATGCTCCATCACGCCTGTCATCAAAATGCTCCTTTACCCTTGCCATCACAATAATACAGGCCGTTGTCATCCCAATGCTCCATGACCACTGTAATCACAATGCTCCATGACCCTTGTCATCACAGTGCTCCATGACACTTGTCATCCCAATGCTCCATGCCTTTGTGAGCAGAATGCTATGTGACATTGTCATCACAATGTTCCATGCGCTTGTCATCATAATATTGCATTCCCATTGTGACCACAATCCTCCATGAAACTTGGGATCACATTGCTTACTACCCATGTCATCACAATGCTCCATGCTCCTTGAAATCTAAATGATCCATGTCTATTGTCATCACAATGCTCCAAACCGTTGTGATCCCAATGTTCCATAACACTGGTCATCACAGGGCTCCATGACGCCTGTCATCACAATATTCCATGCCAAAGTCATCACAATGCTCCATGACGTTTGTCATCACAATGCTCCCTGACACTTGTCAGAAGGCTCCTTGAACTCTGTCATAAAATAGCTCCACGCCTTTTTCTTCACAATGCTCCATTTCCTTATCATCAAAATGCTCCATGCCATTGTCATCACAATGCTCTGTGACCATTGTCATCACAATGCTCCAAACTCTTGTCATCACAATGCTCCATTACCTTTGTCATCACAATCCTCCATGACACTTGGCACCACAGTGTTCCATGCCATTGTCATCACCATGGACCATGACATATGTCATCGCAATGCTCCCTGACAACTGTCTTCACAAAATTCCATGAACTTGTCAACACAATGTTCCATGTGCTTGTCATCACAATACTCCACAAGCTTGTCATCAGAATGCTACACGACACTTGTCATCAAAATGTGCCATGACCCCTATCATCACAATGCTCCATGACACCTGTCCTCACGATGCTCCATGACCCTTGTCATTACAGTGCTCCATGATGCTCATCCTCACAATTATCCATGGTCGTCTCATCACAATACTCAATGCCCTTGTCATCACAATGCACCATGACACTGGTCATCAAAATGCTCCAAGCCCTTGTCATTTCAATGCTCCATTACCTTTGGCATCACAATCCTCTATGACACCTGGCATCACAATGATCCATGGCATTGTCATCCAAATGGACCATGACATATGTCATCAAA
Organism: Mesoplodon bidens; assembly: GCF_964165515.1. Taxonomy (NCBI): domain Eukaryota; kingdom Metazoa; phylum Chordata; class Mammalia; order Artiodactyla; family Ziphiidae; genus Mesoplodon; species Mesoplodon bidens. The sequence goes on along the minus strand of NC_138180.1, from coordinate 42,171,034 downwards.
ATGCTCCCTGACAACTGTCTTCACTATAGTCCATGACTTTGTCAACAGAATGCTCAATGCCCTTGCCATCACAATGCGCCATGCCCACTGTCATCACAATAATCCAAGAAAAATGTCACACTAATGCTCCATGACCCTGTCATCACAATGCTCCATGCCCTTGTCATCACAATGCCCCAAGCCCTGGTCATCAAAATACTCCATGACCATTGTCATCACAATGCTCAATACACTTGGCATCATAGTGCACCCTGACACTTGTCAGAAGTCTCCTTGAACTCTCTCATGAAAAAGCTCCATGCCTTTTTCATCACAATGCTCCATGCTATTGTCATGACAATACTCCATGACACTTGGCATCACAATGTTCCATGCCAATGTCATCACAATAGACCATGATATATGTCATCACGATGCTCCCTGACACCTCTCTACACAATACTCAATGACCTTGTCATAAGAGTGCTCGATGCCCTTGTCATCACAATTCACCATGCCCACTGTCATCAAAATAATACATGAAACTTCTCAGGTCAATGCTCCATGCCCGTGTCATCAAAATGCTCTATGGCCCTGTCATCACAATGCTCCAAGCCGTTGTCATCACACTGCTCCATTACCTTTGTCATCATAATCCTCCATGACACTTGGCATCACAATGTTCCATGCCATTGCCAACACAATAGACCATGATATATGTCATCACGATGCTCCCTGACACCTGTCTACACAATACTCCATGACCTTTTCATCACCGTGCTCCATGCTCTTGTCATCACAATTTGCCATGCACACTGTCATCACAATAATCCATGAAATTTGTCAGGCCAATGCTCCATGCACCTGTCATCACAATGCTCTATGCCCTTGTCATCACAATGTTCCAAACCCTTGTCATCACAATGCTCCATTACATTTGTCATCACAATCCTCCATGACAATTGGCATCAAAATGTTCCATGCCATTGTCATTAAACTGGACCGGATATATGTCATTAAAATGCTCCATGACGCATGACATCAGAATGAGCCAGGGGATTCTAACAAAATGCTCCATGCCATTGTGATCACAATATTCCATGCCCTTGTCATCACAATGCTTCATGACCATTGCCATCACAATGTTCAATACACTTGTCATCACAATGCTCACTGACACTTGTCAGAAATCTCCTTGAACTCTCTCATGAAAAAGCTCCATGTCTTTTTCATCACAATGCTCCATGTCCTTATCATCACACTTCTCCATGCCATTGTCATCGCAATACTCCATGACTCTTGGCATCACAATACTCCATGTCATTGTCATCACAATGGACCATGACATATGTCATCACAATGTTCCCTGACAACTCTCTTCACAAAACTCCATGACCTTGTCATAACTCTGCTCCACGCCCTTGTCACCACAATGTTCCATGTGCTTGTTATCACCATGCTCCATGACCTCTTTTATGAAAATTCTCCGTGACTCCAGTCATCACAATGCTTCATGACATTTGTCATCACAATTGTCCATGCCCTCGTTCTCACAAGACTCTGTGACTTTTGTCACAACAATGCTCCATGCACTTCTCATCAAAATGCTCTCTCACCACTGATATCAGTGTGTTCCATCTCTAGTCATCACTATACACACTCACCCCTGTCATCAAAATGTTCCATGGCCCCTGTCATTACAATGCTACATGACCTTATCATCAAAATGCTCCATGAACCCTGACATCACAGTGTTCAATAACCCCTGTCATCAAAATGCTCCAAGACATTTTTCATCTCAATGATCCATGAACCCTGTCATCACAATGCACCATGCCATTGTCATCACAATGGACCATGACATAAGTCATCACCTTGTTCCCTGACAACTTTCTTCACAAAACTCCATGACCTTGTCATAATTCTGCTCCACGCCCTTGTCAACACAATGTTCCATGCGCTTGTTATCACCATGCTCCATGACCTATTTTTTGAAAATTCTAGGTGACTGCAGTCATCACAATGCTTCATGACATTTGTCATCACAATTGTCCATGCACTTCTCATCAAAATGCTCTCTCACCACTGATATCAGAGTGTTCCATCACTAGTCATCAATACACTCCCTCACCCCTGTCATCACAATGTTCCATGACCCCTGTCATCACAATGCTACATGACCTAATCATCAAAATGCTCCATGACCGCTGACATCAAACTGTTCCATAAGCCCTGTCATCAAAATGCTCCATGAAACATTTCATCTCAATGCTCCATGAACCCTGTCATCACAATGCACCATGCCCATCATCATAATGCTTCATGCTATTGTCATCACAATGAAATCAAAATGCTCCATGACCACTGTTATCAAAATGCTCCAAACCCTGTGATCACAATGTTTCATAACACTTGTCATCACAGAGCCGCATGACACTCATCATAAGAATTATCCATGCTATTCTCATCACAATGCTCCATGAACTTTGTCACCACAATATTCAATATACTTGTCATCACAATGCTCCTCGACACTTCTCATCACTATGCTCCTTGAACCCGTTCCTGATAAGGCTCTATGTCTTTTTCATCACTATGATCCATGCCGTTTTCATCAAATTGCTCCATGAACCCTGTTATCACAATGCTCCATGACACTTTTCCTCAGAATGCTTCATGAGACTTGTCATCACAATGCTCCATGGTCTTCTCATCACAATGCTCCAGGAACTTGTCATCACAAGGCTCCATTCACTTGTCATAACAATGCTCCATGACCCTGTCATCACAATGCTCCATGAATATTTTCAGCCCAATGCTCCATGACCTTCTCATCACAATGCTCCATGACACGTGTCATCACAATGCTCCATGACGCCTGTCATCAAAATGCTCCATGACCCTTGCCATCATGATAATCCAGGCCCTTGCCATCCCAATGCTCCATGACCACTGTAATCACAATGCTCCATGACGCTTTTCATCACAGTGCTCCATGACACTTGTCATCCCAATGCTCCATGCCTTTGTGAGCAAAATGCTCCATGACCTTGTCATCACAATGCTCCATGCGCTTGTCATCACAATACTCCTTTCCCATTGTGACCACAATCCTCCATGAAATTTGGGATCACATTGCTTTCTACCCTTGTCATCACACTGCTCCCTGCCATTTTCATCACAGTGCTCCATGACCCTTTTCATCACAACGATCCATGATGCCTGTCATCACAATATTCCATGCCCTTGTCATCTCAATGATCTATGACATGTGTCATCACAATGCTCAAAACGCTTGTCATCCTAATTCTCCCTGACACTTGTCAGAAGGCTCCTTCAACTCTGTCATAAAATAGCTCCATGCCTTTTTCATCACAATGCTCCATTCCCTTTTCATCAAAATGCTCCATGCCATTGTCATCACAATGCTCCATGACACTTGTCATCACAATGCTCCTATCCCTTGTCATCACAATGCTGCTTTACCTTTGTCATCACAATCCTCCATGACACTTGGCACCACCATGTTCCATGCCACTGTCATCACAATGGACCATGATATATGTCATCACAATGGTCCCTGACAACTGTCTTCACAAAACTCCATGACAGTGTCATCACAATGCTCCATGTGCTTGTCATCACAATACGCCACAACTTTTCATCAGAATGCTCCATGACACATGTCATCAAAATGCGCCATGACCCCTATCATCACAATGCTCCATAACTCCTGTCCTCACGATGCTCCATGCCCCTTGTCATTACAGAGCTCCATGACGCAGGTCATCACAATTATCCATGGTCATCTCATCACAATACTCATGTAATTGTCATCACAATGCTCCATGACACTTGTCATTACAATGCTCCTAGCCCTTGTCATCATAATGCTCCTTTACCTTAGGCATCACAATCCTCCATTACACTTGGCATCACAATGCTACATGAAATTGTCATCACAATGGGCCATGACATTTCACCTCAAAATGCGCCCTGATAACTGTCTTCACTATAGGCTATGACCTTGTCAACATAATGCTCAATGCCCTTGCACTCACAATTCACCATGCCCACTGTCATCACAATAATCCATGAAACTTGTCCGACTTACGCTCCATGACACTGTCATCACAATGCTCCTTGCCCTTGTCATCACAATGCTCCATGCCATTGTCATCTCATTAGACCATAATATATGTCATCGTGATGAACCCTGACAACTCTCTACACAATACTCCATGACCTTATCATCACAGTGCTCCATGCACTTGTCATCACAATTTGCCATGCGCACTGTCATCACAATAATCCATGAAATTTGTCAGGCCAATGCTCCATGCCCCTGTCATCACAATGCTCTATGCCCTTGTCATCACAATGCTCCATGCCATTCTCATCACAAGGGACTGGACTTATGTCATCACAATGCTTCATGACGCATGTCATCGGAATGCTCCAGGGCATTCTCAACACAATGCTCAATGCCATTGTCATCACATTATTCCAACACCCTTGTCATCACAACGCTCCATGACCATTGCAATCACAATGCTCCATTACCTTTGTCCTCATAATCCTCCATGACACTTGGCATCACAATGCTCCATGCCATTTTCATAACAATGGACCGGATATATGTCATCACAATGCTACATGACACATGTCATCAGAATGCTCCAGGGCATTCTCAACACAATGCTCCAGGCCATTATCATCACAATATTCCATGCCCCTGTCATCACAATGCTGCATGAACATTATCATCGCAATGCTCAATACACTTGTCATCACAATAATCTCTGACACTTGTCCGAAGGCTCCTTGTACTCTGACAAAAAATAGCTCCATGCTGTTTCATCACAATGCTCCATGTCCTTATTATCACAATGCTCCTTGCCATTGTCATCACAATGCTCCATGACCCTTGTCATCACAATGTTCCAAGCCATTATCATCACAATGCTCCATTACCTTTGTCCTCATAATCCTCCATGACACTTGGCATCACAATGCTCAATGCCATTGCCATCACAATGGACCAGACATATGTCATCACAATGCTCCATGACGTATGCCATCTTAATGCTCCAGGTCATTCTCAACAAATACTCCATGCCATTTTCATCACAATATTCCATGACCCTTGTCATCATAACGCTCTATGATGCCTGTCATCACAATAGTCCATGCCATTGTCATCACAATGCTCCCTGACCATTGTCATCACAATGCTCCATTACCTTTGTCATATTAATCTTCCATGACACTTGGTATCACAATGCTCCATGCTATAGTCTTCACAATGGACTGGACATATGTCATCACAATGCTCCATGACACATGTCATCAGAATTCTCCAGGGCATTCTCAACACAATGCTTCATGCCATTGTCATCACAATATTCCATGCCCTTGTCATCACAAAGCTGCATGAACATATTCATCGCAATCCTCAATACACTTGTCATCACAATGCTCCCTGACACTTGTCAGAAGGCTCCTTGAACTCTGTCAAAAAATATCTCCATGCCTTTTTCATCACAATGCTCCATGCCCTTATCATCACAATGCTCCTTGCCATTGTCATCACAATGCTCCATGACTCTTGTCATCACAATGCTCCAAGGACTTGTCATCACAATGGTCCATTACATTTGTCATCACAATACTCCATGACACATGGCATCACAATGTTCCATGATCCCTGTCATCACAATGCTCCATGCCCCTTGTAATTACAGAACTCCATGACGCTCGTCATCACAATTATCCGTGGTCTTCTCTTCACAATGCTCCACGGTCTTGCAATCAAAATGCTCCATCCACTGGTCATCACAATGCTCCATGTCCATTTTCATCACAATTCTTCACGACCTTGTTATCACTATGCTCCGTGACAGTTCTCATCACAATGATACAGGCTCTTGTTATCACAATTTTCCCTGTCCTTGTCATCCTAATGCTCCATGATCCCTGTCATAGCAAGCTCCTTGTGCTTTGTCATCACAAGGCTTCACGATGTTGTCATTAAAATTTTCAATGGCCCTTGTCATCACAATGCTCCATGCCCTTTTAATCACATTCCTCCATGACTAGTGCCATCACAATCCTCCAAGCCCTTGTCATCACAATGCTCCATTACCTTTGTCATCACTATGCTCCCTGACACCTGTCTTCACAATAGTCCATGACATTGTCATCGCAGAGCTCGATGACCCCTCTCATAGCAAGCTCCATGCGCTGCGGACACAATGCTTCACGACATGGTCATCAAATTGTCAATGGCCCTTATCATCACATTGCTCCATGCAATTGTCATCACAATGCTCCATGACATTTTCATCACAATACTCCACAAGCTTGTCATCAGAATGCTCCATGACCCTTGGCATCACAATGCTCCATGACCCCTGTCATCACAAGGCTCCATGACACCTGTCCTCACAAGGCTCCCTGACAACTGTCTTCACAAATCTCCATGAACTTGTCATCACAATGATCCATGTGATTGCCATCAAAATACTCCACAAGCTTGTCATCACAATATTCCATGCCCTTTTCATCACAATGCTCTATGACATGTGTCATCACAATGCTCAAATCACTTGTCATCCCAAAGCTCCCTGACTCTTGTCAGAAGGCTACTTGATCTCTGTCATAAAGTAGCTCCATGCCATTTTCATCACAATGCTCCATTCCCTTATCATTAAAATGCTCCATGCCATTGTCATCACAATGCTCCATGACACTTGTCATCACAATTCTCCAATCCCGTGTCATCACAATGCTCCATTACCTTTGTCATCACAATCCTCCATGACACTTGGCACCACAATGTTCCATGCCATTGTCATCACAACGGACCATGACATATGTCATCACAATGCTCCCTGACAACTGTCTTCACAAAACTCCATGAAATTGTCATCACAATGATCCATGTGATTGTCATCACAATAATCCACAAGCTTGTCATCAGAATGTTCCATGACATTTGTCATCAAAATGTGCCATGACCCGTATCATCACAATGCTCCATGATACCTGTCCTCACGATGCTCCATGCCCCTTGTCATTACAGTGCTCAATGACGTTCATCAGCACAATTATCCATGGTCTTCTCATCACAATTCTCCATGCCCTTGTTATCACAATGCTCCATGGCCATTGTCATCACAATTCTCCAAGCCCTTTTCATCACAATGGATCATGACATATGTCATCAAAATGCTCCCTGACAGCAGTTTTCACTATAGTCCATGACCTTGTCAACATAATGCTCAATGCCCTTGCCATCACAATGCGCCATGACCACTGTCATCACAATAATCCATGAAACTTGTCAGACCAATGCTCCATGATCCTATCATCACAAGGCTCGATGCCCTTGTCATCACAATGCACCAAGCCCTTGTCTTCACAATACTCTTTTACTTTTGTCATCACGATCCTCCATGACACTTGGCATCACAATGCTCCATGCCATTGTCATCACAATGGACAATGATATATGTCAACACGATGCTCCCTGACACCTCTCTACACAATACTCCATGACCTTGTCATAATAGTACTCCATGACTATGTCATCACAATGCACCATGCCCACTGTCATCAAAATAATACATGAAATTGTCAGGCCATTGCTCCATGCCCCTGTCATCACAATGCTCTATGCTCTTGTCATCACAGTGCTCCAAGCCCTTGTCATCACAATTCTCCATTAACTTTGTCATCATAATCCTCCATGACACTTGGCAGCACAATGCTCCATGCCAATGTCATCACAATGGACAGGACATATGTCATCACAATGCTCCATGACGCATGACATCAGAATGCTCTAGGGGATTCTCAGCAAAATGATCCATGCCATTGTCATCACTATATTCCATGCCCTTGTCATCACAATGCTCCCTGACCATTGTCATCACAATGCTCAATACACATGTCATCACAATGCTCCCTGACACTTGTCAGAAGTCTCCTAGAACTCTCTCATGAAAAAGCTCCATGCCTTTTTTATCACAATGCTCCATGTCCTTATCATCACAATGCTCCATGATATTGTCATCACACTCCTCCATGACTCTTGGCATCTCAATATTCCATGCCATTGTCAGCACAATGGACCCTGACATATGTCATCACAATGTTCCCTGACAACTGTCTTCACAAAACTCCATGACCTTGTCAAAACAATGCCCCAAGCCCTTGTCACCACAATGTTCCATGCCCTTGTTATCACCATGCTCTATGACTCTTTTATGAAAATTCTCCGTGACTCCATTCATCACAACACTTCATGACATTTCTCGTCACAATTGTCCATGCCCTCGTCATCACAATACTCTGTGACATTTGTTACCACAATGCTCCATGCACTACTCAACAAAATGCTCTCTCACCACTGATATCAGAGTGTACCATCACAAGTCATCACTATACACCCTGACCCCCCTCATCACAATGTTCCATGACCCCTGTCATCGCAATGCTACATGACCTTATCATCAAAATGCTCCATGACCACTGACATCACAATGTTCCATAACCCATATCATCAAAATGCTCCATGACCCTTTTCATCTCAATGCTCCATGAACCCTGTCAAAGAAATGCACCATGCCCATCATCATAATGCTTCATGCTCTTGTCATCACAATGAAATCAAAATGCTCCAAGACCTCTGTCACCAAAATGCTCCAAACCCTTGTGATCACAATTTTTCATAACACTTGTCATCACAAAGCCCCATGACACTCGTCATAACAATTATCCATGTTCTTCTCATCACAATGCTCCATGAACTTTGTCACCACAATGTTCAATATACTTGTCATCACAATGCTCCCCAACATTTCTCGTCACTATTCTCCTTGAACCCGTTCCTGATAAGGTTCTATGTCTTTTTCTTCACAGTGATCCATGTCGTTTTCATCAAATTGCTCCATGACCCCTGTAATCACAGTGCTCCATGACCATTTTCATAAAAATGCTCCATGAGAATTGTCATCACAAGGCTCCATGGTCTTCTCATCACAATGCGCCAGGAACTTGTCATCACAAGGCTCCTTTCACTTGTCATAACAATGCTCCATGACCCTGTCATCACAATACTCCATGAATATTTTCAGCCCAATGCTCCATTACCTTCTCATCACAATGCTCCATGACACCTGTCATCACAATGCTCCATGACAACTTTCATCAAAATGCTTCATTACCCTTGCAATCAAAATAATCTAACCCCTTGTCATCCCAGGGCTCCATGACCACAGTAATCACAATGCTCCATAACGCTTGACATCACAGTGCTCCATGACACTTGTCATCCCAATGCTCCATGCCTTTGTCAGCAAAATGCTGCATGACCTTGTCATCACAATGTTCCATGCGCTTGTCATCACAATATTCCATTCCCATTGTGACCACAATCCTCCATGAAACTTGGGATCACATTGCTTACTACCCTTGTCATCACAATGCTCCATACTCCTTAAAATCTAAAGGATCCATGACTCTGTCATCACAGTGCTCCAAAACGCTGTGATCCCAATGTTCCATAACACTGGTCATCACAGGGCTCCATGATGCCTGTCATCACAATATTCCATTCCCTAGTCATCACAATTCTCCATGACTTTTGTCATCACAATGCTCCCTGACAACTGTCTTCACAAAATTCCATGAACTTGTTATCACAATGCTCAATGTGCTTGTCATCACAACACTAAACAAGCTTGCCATTAGAAGGCTCTATGACACTTCTCATCAAAATGCGCCATGACACCTATCATCACAATGTTCCATGACACCTGACCTAACGATGCTCCATGGCCCTTGTCATTACAGTGCTCCATGACGCTAGTAATCACAATTATCCATGGTCTTCTCATCACAATTCTCCATGCCCTTGTCATTACAATGCTCCATTGCCATTGTCATCACAATGCTCCAAGCCCTTGTCATCACAATCCTCCATGACACTTGGCATCACAATGCTCCATGCCATTGTCATCAAAATAGATCATGATATATGTCATCGTGATGCCTCCTGAAACCTCTGTACACAATACTCCATGACCTTGTCATCACAGTGCTCCATGCAATTGTCATCACAATTTGCCATGAGCACTGTCATCACAATAATCCATAAAACTTGTCAGGGCAATGCTCCATGCCCCTGTCATCACAATGCTCTATGCCCTTGTCATCACAATGCTCCAAGACCTTGTCAGCACAATGTTCCATTACCTTTGTCATCATAATCCTTCTTGACACTTGGCATCACAATGCTCCATGTCATTGTCATCACAATGGACCTGATATATGTCATCACAATGCTCCATGACGGATGACATCAGAATGCTCCAGGGGATTCTCAACAAAATGCTCCATGCCATTGTCATCACTATATTCCATGCCCTTGTCATCAAAATGCTCCATGACCATTATCATCACAATGCTCAGTACACTTGTCATTACAATGCTCCCTGACACTTGTCAGAAGTCTCCTTGAACTCTCTCATGAAAAAGCTCATGACAATGCTCCATGCCCTTATCATCACAATGCTCCATGACATTGTCATCAGAGTTCACCATGCCCTTTTTCATCACAACGCTCCATGATGCTAGTCATCACAATATTCCATGACCTTGTCATCACAATGCTCTATGACATGTGTCATCACAATGCTCAAAACACTTGTCATCCCAATGCTCCCTGACACTTGTCAGAAGGCTCCTTGAACTCTGTCATAAAATAGCTCCATGCCTTTTTCATCACAATGCTCCATTCCCTTATCATAAAAATGCTCCATGCCATTGTCATCACAATGCTTTGTGACCCTTGTCATCACAATGTTCCAAACCCTTGTCATCACTATGCTTCATTAATTTGTCATCACAATACTCCATTACCCTTGGCATCACAGTGTTACATGCCATTGTCATCACCATGGACCATGACATATGTCAGCGCAATGGTCCCTGACAACTGTCTTCACAAAACTCCATGACCTTGTCATCACAATGCTCCATGTGCTTTTCATCACAATATTCCACAAGCTTGTCATCAGAATGCTCGATGACACTTGTCATCAAAATGCACCATGACCCCTATCAACACAATGCTCCATGACACCTGTCCTCACGATGCTCCATGCCCCTTGTCATTACAGTGCTCCATGAAGATCATCATCACAATTATCCATGGTGTTCTCATCACAATAATCCATGCCCTTGTGATCACAATGCACCATGACCCTTGTCATCAATGCTCCCAGCCCTTGTCATTACAATGCTCCATTACCTTTGGCATCACAATCCTCTATGACACTTGGCATCACAATGATCCATTTCTTTTTCTGAAAAATGCTACATCAACTTGTCATCACAATGCTCCATGATCTTTGTCATCACAATGCACAATACACTTGTAATCACAATGCTCCCAGACAATGTCCTCAGAATGCTCCGTGAAATCTGTCATGAAAAGCCTACATGCCATTTTCATCACAATGCTCCATTCACTTTTCATCACAATGCTCCATGCCATTGTCATCACAATACTCCACAAGCTTGTCATCAGAATGGTCCATGACCCTTCTCATCACAATGCTCCATGACACCTGTCATCACAATGCTCCATGACACCTGTCATCACAATGTTTCATGTCCCTTGTCATTACAGTGCTCCATGAAGCTCGTCAGCACAATTATCCATGGTCTTCTCATCACAATGCTCCTTGGTCTTGCCATCACAATGCTCCATTCCCTGGTCATCACAATTCTCCATCTGTCTTGTCATCACAATTCGGAATGTCCTTGATATCACAATGCACCATGACACTCCTCACCAGAGTGTTACAGCCTCTTGTCATCACAATTTAATATGCACTTGTCATCGCAATACTACATGACCCCTGAGAAAGAAAGCTCCATGCGCTTGTCACAACAATACTTCACGACCTTGTCATCAAAATACTCCATGGCCCTTGTCATGACAATGCCGCATGCCCTTGTCATAACAATGTTCCAAGCCCTTGTCATCAAAATGCTCTGTTACCTTTGCCATCACAAACCTCCATGACACTTGGCATCACAATGCTCCATGTCATTGTCATCACAATGGATCATGACATATGTCATCACAATGGTCCCAGACAACTCTCTTCACCATACTCCATGACCTTGTCATCACAAGGCTCCATGTCCTTGTCATCACAAAGTGCCATGCCCACTGTCATCACAATAATTCATGAAACTTGTCAGAACAATGCTCCATGCCCTTGTCATCACAATGCAACATGACCCTGTAATCACAATGTTCCATGCCCCTTTTCATCTCAATTCTCCAAGAACCCTGTCATCCCAATGCACCATGCCCATCATCATAATGCTTCATGCTATTCTCATCACAATGAAATCAAAATGCTCCATGCCCTCTGTCATCACAATGCTCCAAACCCTTGTGATCACAAGATTCCATAGCCATTGTAATCACAATGCCCCAAGACGCTTGTCATCACAATTATCCATGGTCTTCTCATCAAAATGCTCCATGAACTTTGTCATCCCAATGCTCAATGCACTTGTTATCACAATGCTCCCTGACACTTGTCGTCAGTATGCCACTTGAACCCTGTCATGACGATGCTCGACGCCTTTTTCATCACAATGATCCATGCCTCTTTTATCACAATCCTCCAAAACCCCTGTAATCACAATACTCCATGCTCTTGTCATCACAATGTTCCAAGACGCATGTCATCAGAATGCTCCATGGCCTTCTCATCAAAATGCTCCATGCCCTTGTCATCAAAATGCTCCAATACCCCTGTAATCACAAGGCTCCATGATACTTTTCATCAGAATGCTCCATGACACTTGTCATCACAAGGTTCCATGGTCTTCGGAACACAATGCTCCAGGAGCTTGTTATCATAATGCTCCATTCCCCTGTCATCACAATGCATCCTGACCACTGTCATCACAATGCTCCATGACCCATGACACAACAATGATCCAAGACTCTTGTCATCAAAATGCTCCATAAACCTTGTCATCACAATGATTCATGCCCTTGTCATCCCAATGTTCCATGACCCCTGTAATCACAATGCTCCATGACGCTTGTCATCACAGTGCTCCATGACACTTGTCATCACAATGTTCCATGCTTTTTTCAGCAAAATGCTACATGACCTTGTCATCACGATGCTCCATGTGCTTGTCATCACAATCCTCCATGAACCTTGGGATCACATTGCTTCATGCTCCTGTCATCACAATGCTCCACGCTCCTTGAAATCAAAATGATCCATCACCTCTGTCATCACAATGCTCCAAATCCTTGTGATCATAATGTTCCATAACACTTGTCATCACAACTCTCCATGATGCCTGCCATCACAATACTCCATGTCCTTGTCATCACAATGCTCCATGACATTTGTCATCACAATGCTCAAGACACTTGTCATTCCAATGATCCATGACACTTATCGTCAAAATGCTCCTTGAACAGTGTCATAAAATTGATCCATTCCTTTTTCATCACAGTGCTCCATGCCCTTTTCATCACAATGCTCCATGCCATTGTCATCACAATTGTTCACAAGCTTGTCATCAGAATGTTCTATGAAACTTGTCATCACAATGTTCCATGACCCCTGTCATCAAAATGATCATGACACCTGTCATCATAATGCTCCATGTCCCTTGTCATTACAGTGCTCCCTGATGCACTTCACCACAATTATCCATGGTCTTCTCATCACAATGCTCCATGAACTTTGTCATCCCAATGCTCAATGCACCTGTTATCACAATGCTCCCTGACACTTTTCGTCAGTATGCTCCTTGAAACCTGTCATGACGAGGCTCAACGCCTCTTTCATCACAATGATCCATGCCTTTTTCATCACAATGCTCCAAGACCCCTGTAATCACAATACTCCATGCTCTTGTCATCACAATGTTCCAAGACGCATGTCATCAGAATGCTCCATGGCCTTCTCATCACAATGCTCCATGCCCTACTCATCAAAATGGTCCAATACCCCTGTAATCACAAGGCTCCATGGCACTTTCCATCAGAATGCTCATGACACTTGTCATCACAAGGTTCCATGGACTTCTCAACAAAATGCTCCAGGAATTTCTCATCATAATGCTCCATTCCCATGTCATCACAATGCACCATGAGCACAGTCATCACAACGCTGCATGACCCATGACACAACAATGATCCAGGACTCTTGTCATCAAAATGCTCCATGAACCTGGTCATCACAATGATTCATGCCCTTGTCATCCCAATGCTCCTGACCCCTATAATCACAATGCTCCATGACGCTTGTAATCACAGTGCTCCATGATTCTTGTCATCACAATGTTCCATGCTTTTGTCAGCAAAATGCTACATGACCTTGCCATCACAATGCTCCATGTGCTTGTCTTCACAATCCTTCATGAACCTTGGGATCACATTGCTTAATGCTCCTGTCATCACAATGCTTCACGCTCCTTGAAATCAAAATGATCCATGACTTCTGTCATCACAATGCTCCAAACCCTTGTGATCATAATGTTCCATAACACTTGTCATCACAACTCTCCATGATGCCTGTCATCACAATACTCCATGCCCTTGTCATCACAATGCTCCATGACATTTGTCATCACAATGCTCAAGACACTTGTCATCAAAATGATCCATGACACTTATCGTCAAAATGCTCCTTGAACCGTGTCATGGAAAGGATCCATGCCTTTTTCATCACAATGCTCCCTGCCCTTTTCATCACAGTGCTCCATACCATTGTCATCACAATAGTTCACAAGCTTGTCCTCAGAATGCTCTATGAAATTTGTCATCACAGTGCTCCATGACCCCTGTCATCAAAATGCTCATGACACCTGTCATCATAATGCTCCATGTCCCTTGTCATTACAGTGCTCCGTGATGCTCGTCATCACAATTATCCATGGGGTTCTCATCACAATGCTCCACGGTCTTGCCATCAAAATGCTCCATGCCCTGGTCATAACAATGATCCATGTCCCTTTTCATCAGGATTCTCCACGTCCTTGTCATCACAATTCTCCATGCACTTGTCATCACAATGCTCCATGACCCCTGTCATAGCAAGCAACATGCGCTTGTCATCACAATGCTTCCCGACCTTCTCATCAAAATTCTCAATTGCCCTTGTCATCACAATGTTCCATGACCCTTGGCATCACAATGCTCCAAGCCCTTGTCATCACAATACTCCATTACATTTGCCATCACTATCCTCCATGACACTTGGCATCACAATGCTCCCTGCCATTACCATCACAATGGACCATGACATATGTCATCACAATGCTCCCTGACAACTGTCTTCACAATATTCCATGAACTTGTCATCACAATGCTCCAGGCCCTTATTATGACAATACTCCACAAGGTTTTCATCAGAATGCTTCATGACCCTTGTCATTACAGTGCTCCATGACACTCATCATCACAATTATCCATGGTCTTCTCACCACAATGTTCCAAGGTCTTGCCATCACAATGCTCCATTCGCTGGTCATCACAATGCTACATATCCCTTGTTGTCGCAATGCACCATAACACCTCTCGTCACAATGTTACATGTTCTTGACATCACAATTCTCCATGCATTTGTCATCACAATGCACCATGACACCTGTCATAGCAAGCTCCACGTGCTTGTCATCACAATGCTTCACGACCTTGTCATCGACATTCTTAGTGGCACTTGTCATGACAATGCTCCATGCCCTTGTCATCTCAATGACCCAAGACATTGTCATCACAATCTCCCATGACACCTGGCCTCGAAATGTTCCATGCAATTGTCATCACAATGGACCATGACATATATCATCACAATTCTAACTGACATCTGTCTTCACAATAATCTGTGATCTTGTCATCACAAGGCTCCATGCCCTTATCATCACAGTACGCCATGCCCACTATCATCACAATAATCCTTGAAATTTGTCAGACCAATGCTTCATGCCCATGTCATCACAATGTTCCATTCCCTTGTCATCACAATGCACCATGACCCCTGTCATCACCATGCTCCTTGACTCGAGTCATCACAATGCTTCATAAAATTTGTCACCACAATGCTCCATGAACTTTTCATCATAATGCTCTCTGGCACTTGTCATCACAGTGTTCCATGCCTTTGGAAGCACAATGCTCCATGACCCATGTCATCACAATGTGCCATGCACTTGTCATCACAATGCTCCACAACCTTGTCACCACCATGCTCCATAAACATTGTCATCACAATGCCCCATGCACTTCTCATCAAAATGCTCTGTCACCACTGATCTCACAATGTTCCATCAATAGTCATCACAGTACACCCTCACCCATGTCGTCACAATGTTCATGACCCATGTCATCACAATGTTACATGCGCTTATCTTCACAATGCTCCATGACCCCTAACATCAAAATGTTCCATAACCCCTGTCATCAAAATTTTCTATGACCCTTTTCATCACAAGGATCCTTGACCCCTTACATCACAATGTTCCCTAAACCCTGTCAACAAAATGTTCCATGTCCCTTTTCATCAAATGGCTCCATGATCATGTCATCACAATGCTCCCTGCCCTTCTCATCACAATGCAACACGCCCTTTTCATTAAAATGCTCCATAACATTTGTCATCACAAAACTCCATGACACTTGCCTTCAAGAGGCTCCATGCCATTGTCATCACACTGCTCCATGAACACTCTCATCACATTGCTCAATGCCCTTGTCATCACAAAGCTCTATGACACTTTTCATCACAATGCTCGATGTCCTTCTCATCACAATGCTCCATACCCTTTTCATTACAATCCTCCATGACACATGCATCAGTGTTCTTTGCCCTTGTCATCACAATGCCCCTTGCCCACTCTCTTCACAGTAAGACATGAAACTTTTCAGACCAATGCTCCATGCCCTTTTCATCACAAAGCTCCATTACTCCCGTCATAACAATGCTCCATGACCCTTGCCATTACCGTGTTCCACGGCCTTGTCATCACAATGCTCCAAAACCCCTGTAATCACAATGCTCCATGTCCTTGTCATCACAAAGCTCCATGACGCAAGTCATCAGAATGCTCCATGGCCTTCTCATTACAATACTCCCTGCTCTTGTCATCACAATTCTCCAAGACTAATTTAATCACAATGCTCAATGCCCTTGTTATCCCATTGCTCCATGACCCCTGAAATCACAATGCTCCGAGACGCTTGTCATCACAGTGCCCCGTGACCATTGCCAGCACAATGCTCCATTTCTTTCTCTGCAAAATGCTACACCAACTTGTCATCACAATGCTCCATGTTTGTCATCACAATGCACAATACACTTGTCATCACCATGCTCCCAGATATTGTCCTCAGAATGCTCCATAAACACTCTCATGAAAAGCCTACATGCCATTTTCATCACAATGCTCCATTCACTTTTCATCACAATGCTCCATGCCATTGTCATCACAATACTCCACAAGCTTGTCATCAGAATGCTCCATGACCCTTGACATCACAATGCTCCATGACACCTGTCATCACAATGTTTCATGTCCCTTGTCATTACAGTGCTCCATGACGCTTGTCAGCACAATTATCCATGGTCTTCTCATCACAATGCTCCTCGGTCTTGCCATCACAATGCTCCATTCCCTGGTCATCACAATTCTCCATCTGTCTTGTCATCACAATTCAGAATGTCCTTGTCATCACAATGCACCATGACACTCCTCACCAGAGTGTTACAGCCTCTTGTCATCACAATTTAACATGCTCTTGTCATCGCAATGCTACATGACCCCTGAAAAAGGAAGCTCCAAGCACTTGTCAACACAATACTTCACGACCTTGTCATCAAAATACTCCATGGCCCTTTTCATGACAATGCCGCATGCCATTGTCATAACAATGTTCCAAGCCCTTGTCATCAAAATGCTCTGTTACCTTTGCCATCACAAACCTCCAGGACACTTGGCATCACAATGCTCCATGTCATTGTCATCACAATGGATCATGACATATGTCATCACAATGGTCCCAGACACCTCTCTTCACCATACTCCATGACCTTGTCATCACAAGGCTCCATGTCCTTGTCATCACAAAGGGCCATGCCCACTGTCATCACAATAATCCCTAAAACTTTTCAGAACAATGCTCCATGCCCTTGTCATCACAATGCACCATGGCCCCCGTAATCACAAAGTTCCATGCCACTTTTCATCTCAATTCTCCAATAACCCTGTCATCCCAATGCACCATGCCCATCATCATAACGCTTCATGCTCTTGTCATCACAATGAAATCAAAATGCTCCATGCCCTCTCTCATCACAATGCTCCAAACCCTTGTGATCACAAGATTCCATACCATTGTTATCACAATGCCCCATGACGCTTGTCATCACAACTATGCATGGTCTTCTCATCACAATGCTCCATGAACTTTGTCATCCCAATGCTCAATGCACTTGTTATCACAATGCTCCCTGACACTTGTCGTCAGTATGCTCCTTGAAACCTGTCATGACAATGCTCGATGCCTTTTTCATCACAATGATCCATGTCTTTTTCATCACAATGCTCCAAGACACCTGTAATCACAATACTTCATGCTCTTGTCATCACAATGTTCCAGGACGCATGTCATCAGAATGCTCCATGGCCTTCTCATCACAATGTTCATGCCCTTGTCATCAAAATGCTCCAATACCCCTGTAATCACAAGGCTCCATGATACATTTCATCAGAATGCTCCATGACACTTGTCATCACAAGGTTCCATGGTCTTCGGAACACAATGCTCCAGGAGCTTGTTATCATAATGCTCCATTCCCATGTCATCACAATGAATCCTGACCACTGTCATCACAACGCTCCATGACCCATGACACAACAATGATCCAGGACTCTTGTCATCAAAATGCTCCATGAACCTTCTCATCACAATGATTCATGCCCTTGTCATTCCAATGCTCCCTGACCCCTGTAATCAAAATGCTCCATGACGCTTTTCATCACAGTGCTCCATGACTCTTGTCATCACAATGTTCCATGCTTTTTTCAGCAAAATGCTACATGCGCTTGTCATCACAATCCTCCATGAACCTTGGGATCACATTGCTTCATGCTCCTGTCATCACAATGCTCCACGCTCCTTGAAATCAAAATGATCCATGACCTCTGTCATCACAATGCTCCAAATCCTTGTGATCATAATGTTCCATAACACTTGTCATCACAAATCTCCATGATGCCTGTCATCACAATACTCCATGCCCTTGTCATCACAATGCTCCATGACATTTGTCATCACAATGCTCAAGACACTTGTCATCACAATGATCCATGACACTTATCGTCACAATGCTCCTTGAACCGTGTCATAAAAAGGATCCACGCCTTTTTCAACACAATGCTCCATGCAATTTTAATCACAATGCTCCATGAAATTGTCATCACAATAGTTCACAAGCTTGTCATCAGAATGCTCCATGAAACTTGTCATCACAATGCTCCATGACCCCTGTCATCAAAATGCTCATGACACCTGTCATCATAATGCTCCATGTCCCTTGTCATTACAGTGCTCCGTGATGCACTTCATCACAATTATCCATGGTCTCCTCATAACAATGCTCCATGAACTTTGTCATCCCAATGCTCAATGCACCTGTTAGCACAATGCTCCCTGACACTTGTTGTCGGTATGATCCTTGAAACCTGTTATGACGAGGCTCAACGCCTCTTTCATAACAATGATCCATGCCGTTTTCATCACAATGCTCCAAGACCCCTGTAATCACAATACTCCATGCTCTTGTCATCACAATGTTCCAAGACGCATGTCATCAGAATGCTCCATAGCCTTCTCATCACAATGCTCCATGCCCTAGTCATCAAAATGGTCCAATACCCCTGTAATCACAAGGCTCCATGGCACTTTCCATCAGAAAGCTCCATGACACTTGTCATCACAAGGTTCCATGGTCTTCTCAACACAATGCTCCAGGAGCTTGTCATCATAATCCTCCATTCCCATGTCATCACAATGCACCATGACCACAGTCATCACAACGCTGCATAACCCATGACACAACAATGATCCAGGACTCTTGTCATCAAAATGCTCCATGAACCTGGTCATCACAATGATTCATGCCCTTGTCATCCCAATGTTCCATGACCCCTATAATCACAATGCTCCATGACGCTTGCCATAATAATGCTCCATGTGCTTGTCATCACAATCCTCCATGAAACTTGGGATCACATTGTTCATGCACCTGTCATCACAATGTTTCACGCTCCTTGAAATCAAAGTGATCCATGACCTCTGTCATCACAATGCTCCAAACCCTTGTGATCATAATGTTCCATAACACTTGTCATCACAACTCTCCATGATGCCTGTCATCACAATACTCCATGCCCTTGTCATCACAATGCTCCATGACATTTGTCATCACAATGCTCAAGACACTTGTCATCACAATGATCCATGACACTTATCGTCACAATGCTCCTTGAACCGTGTCATGAAAAGGATCCATGCCTTTTTCATCACAATTCTCCATGCCCTTTTCATCACAATGCTTAATGCCATTGTCATCACAATAGATCACAAGCTTGTCTTCAGAATGCTCCATGAAACTTGTCATCTCAATGCTCCATGAACCCTGTCATGAAAATGCTCATGACACCTGTCATCATAATGCTCCATGTCCCTTGTCATTACAGTGCTCCGTGATGCTCGTCATCACAATTATCCATGGTGTTCTCATCACAATGCTCCACGGTCTTGCCATCACAATGCTCCATGCCCTGGTCATAACAATGTTCCATGTCCCTTTTCATCAGGATTCTCCACGTCCTTGTCATCACAATTCTCCATTTACTTGTCATCATCCATGACCAATGTCATAGCAAGCAACATGCGCCTGTCATCACAATGCTTCCCGAACTTCTCTTCAAAATTCTCAATTGCGCTTGTCATCACAATGCTCCATGACCCTTGGCATCACAATGCTCCAAGCCCTTGTCATCACAGTACTCCATTACATTTGTCATCACAATCCTCCATGACAGTTGGCATCACAATGCTCCCTGCCATTATCATCACAAAGGACAATGACATATGGCATCGCAATGCTCCCTGACACTTGTCTTCACAATAATCCATGAACTTTTCATCACAATGCTCCAGGCCCTTGTCATGACAATACTCCACAAGCTTTTCATCAGAAGGCTCCATGACCCTTGTCATTACAGTGCTCCATGACGCTCATCATCACAACTATCCATGGTCTTCTCATCACAATGTTCCAAGGTGTTGCCATCACAATGCTCCATTCGCTGGTCATCAAAATGCTACATGTCCCTTGTCGTCACAATGCACCATGACACCTCCTGTCACAATGTTACATGTTCTTGTCATCACACTTCTCCATGCATTTGTCATCACAATGCTCCATGACTCATGTCATAGCAAGCTCCACGCGCTTGTCATCACAATGCTTCACGACCTTGTCATCGACATTCTCAGTTGCACTTGTCATGACAATGCTCCATGCCCTTGTCATCACAATGATCCAAGACCTTGTCATCACAATCGCCCACGACAACTGGCCTCACAATGTTCCATGCAATTGTCATCACAATGGACCATGACATATATCATCACAATGCTAACTGACATCTGTCTTCACAATAATCTGTGACCTTGTCATCACAAGGCTCCATGCCCTTATCATCACAATAGGCCATGCCCACTGTCATCACAATAATCCTTGAAATTTGTCAGACCAAATTTCATGCCCCTGTCATCACAATGCTCAATTCCCTTGTCATCACAAGGCACCATGACCCTTGTCATCATAATGCTCCTTGACTCCAGTCATCACAATGCTTCATAAAATGTGTCATCACAATGGTCCATGCCCTCATCATCAGGAGGCTCTGTTACAACTGTCACCATAATGCTCCATGAAGTTTTCATCATAATGCTCTCTGGCACTTGACATCACAGTGTTCCATGCCTTTGGCAGCACAATGCTCCATGACCAATGTCATCACTATGTGACATGCACTTGTCATCAAAATGCTCCCCAACTTTGTCACCACCATGCTCCATAACACTTGTCATCACAAAGCTCCATGCACTTCTCATCAAAATGCTCTGTCATCACTGATCTCACAATGTTCCTTCACTAGTCAACACAGTACACCCTCACCCATGTCGTCACAATGTTCCATGACCCCTCTCATCACAATGTTACATGCCATTATCATCACAATGCTCCATGAAACCTAACATCAAAATATTCCATAACCCCTGTCATCAAAATGCTCTATTACCCTTTTCATCACAAGGATCCTTGACCCCTTACATCACAATGTTCCCTAAACCCTGTCAACAAAACGTTCCATGTCCCTTTTCATCAATTGGCTCCATGATCATGTCATCACAATGCTCCCTGCCCTTCTCATCACAATGCGCCACGCCCTTTCCATCAAAATGCTCCATAACATTTGTCATCACAAAGCTCCATGGCACTTGCCATCAAAATGCTCCATGCCATTGTCATCACATTGCTCCATGAACACTCTCATCGCATTGCTCAATGCCCTTATCATCACAAAGCTCCATGACGCAAGTCATCAGAATGCTCCATGGCCTTCTCATTACAATGCTCCCTGCTCTTGTCATCACAATTCTCCAAGACCAATTTAATCATAATGCTCAATGCCCTTGTTATCCCATTGCTACATGACCCCTTAAATCACAATGCTCCGTGATGCTTGTCATCACAGTGCACCGTGACTCTTGTCATCACAATGCTCCATTTCTTTGTCAGCAAAATGCTCCATAACATTTGTCATCACAAATCTCCATGACACTTGCCATCAAAATGCTCCATGCCATTGTCATCACATTGCTCCATGAACACTCTCATCACATTGCTCAATGCCCTTGTCATTACAAAGCTCTATGACTCTTGTCATCTCAATGCTCGATGCCCTTCTAATCACAATGCTCCATGCCTTTTCATTACAATCCTCCATGACCCATGCATCACAGTATTCTGTGCCCTTGTCATCACAATGCTCCTTACCCACTCTCATCCCAGTAAGATATGAAAGTTTTCAGACCAATGCTCCATGCCCTTGTCATCACAAAGCTCCATTACTCCCGTCTTAACAATGCTCCATGACCCTTGCCATTAGAGTGTTCCACGGCCTTCTCATCACAATGCTCCAAAACCCCTGTAATCACAAAGCTCCATGTGCTTGTCATCACAAAGTTCCATGACGATAGTCATCAGAATGCACCATGGCCTTCTCATCACAATACTCCCTGCTCTTGTCATCACAATTCTCCAAGACCAATTTAATCACAATGCTCAATGCCCTTGTTATCCCATTGCTCCATGACCCCTGAAATCACAATGCTCCGAGAGGCTTGTCATCACAGTGTCCCGTGACCATTGCCATCACAACGCTCCATTTCTTTGTCTACAGAATGCTACATCAACTTGTCATCACAATGTGCCCTGATCTTTGTCATCACAATGCACAATACACTTGTCATCACAATGCTCCCAGACATTGTCCTCAGAATGCTCCGTGAACTCTGTCATGAAAAGCCTACATGCCATTTTCATCACAATGCTCCATTCACTTTTCATCACAATGCTCCATGCCATTTTCATCACAATACTCCACAAGCTTGTCATCAGAATGCTCCATGACCCCTGTCATCACAGTGCTCCATGACACCTGTCATCACAATGCTCCATGACACCTGTCATCACAATGTTTCATGTCCCTTGTCATTACAGTGCTCCATGACGCTCGTCAGCACAATTCTCCATGGTCTTCTCATCACAATGCTCCTCGTTCCTGCCATCACAAAGCTCCATGCCCTGGTCATCACAATTCTCCATGTGTCTTGTCATCACAATTCTCCACGTCCCTGTCATCACAATGCACCATGACACTTTTCACCACAATGTTACTGCCTCTTGTCATCACAATTCTCCATGCACTTGTCATCGAAATGCTCCATGACCCCTGTCAAGAAATCTCCATGTGCTTCGCATCACAATAATTCACGACCTTGTCATCAAAATTCTCCATGGCCCTTGTCATGAGAATGCTGCATGCCCTTGTCGTCACAATGTTCGAAGCCCTTGTCAACAAAATGCTCCGTTACATTTGCCTTCACAAACCTCCATGACACTTGGCATCACAATGCTCCATGTCATTGCCATCACAATGGATCATGACATATGTCATCACAATGGTCCCAGACAACTCTCTTCACAATATTCCATCACCTTGTCATCACAAGGCTCCATGTCCTTGTCATCACTATGTGCCATGCCCACTGTCATCACAATAACCCATGAAACTTGTCAGAACAATGCTCCATGCCCTTGTCATCACAATGCACCATGGTCCCTGTAATCACAATGTTCCATGCCCTTTTTCATCTCAAGTCTCTATGAACCCTGTCATCCCAATTCACCATGCCCATCATCATAATGCTTCATGCTATTGTCATCACAATGAAATCAAAATGCTCCATGCCCTCTGTCATTACAATGCTCCAAACCCTTGTGATCACAATATTCCATAACAATTCTCATTACAATGTCCCATGACGCTCGTCATCACAATTATCCATGGTCTTCTCATCACAATGCTCCATGAACTTTGTCATCACAATCCTCAATGAACTTCTTATCACAATGCTCCCTGCCACTTGTCGTCAGTATGCTCCTTGAACCCTGTCATGACGAGGCTCGACTCCTTTTTCATCACAATGATCCATGCCTTTTTCATCACAATGCTCCAAGACCCCTGTAATCACAATACTCCATGCTCTTATCATCACAATGTTCCAAGACGCATGTCATCAGAATGCTCCATGGACTTCTCATCACAATGCTCCATGCCCTTGTCATCAAAATGCTCCAATACCCCTGAAATCACAAGGATCCATGGCACATTTCATCAGAATGCTCCATGACACTTGTCATAACAAGGTTCCATTTTCTTCTCAACAAAATGCTCCAGGAGCTTGTCATCATAATGCTCCATTCCCATGTCATCACAATGCACCATGACCACTGTCATCACAACGCTCCATGACCCATGACACAACAATGATCCAGGACTCTTGTCATCAAAATGCTCCATGAACCTTGTCATCACAATGATTCATGCCCTTGTCATACCAGTGCTCCATTACACCTGTAATCACAATGCTCCATGACGCTTCTCATCACAGTGCTCCATGACTCTTGTCATCACAATATTCCATGCATTTTTCAGCAAAATGTTACATGACCTTGTCATCAGAATGCTCCATGCACTTGTCGTCACAATCCTCCATGAACATTGGGATCACATTGCTTCATGCTCCTGTCATCACAATGCTCCACGCTCCTTGAAATCAAAATGATCCATGACCTCTGTCATCACAATGCTCGAAACCCTTATGATCAAAATGTTCCTTAACACTTGTCATCACAACTCTCAATGATGCCAGTCATCACAATACCCCATGCCCTTGTCATCACAATGCTCCATGACATTTGTCATCACAATGTCCAATACACTTGTCATCACAATGATCCATGACACTTATCGTCACAATGCTCCTTGAACCGTGTCATAAAAAGGATCCATGAATTTTTCATCACAATGCTCCATGCAATTTTAATCAAAATGCTCCATGCCATTGTCATCACAATAGTTCACAAGCTTGTCATCAGAATGCTCCATGAAACTTGTCATCCTAATGCTCCATGACCCCTGTCATCAAAATGCTCATGACACCTGTCATCATAATGCTCCATGTCCCTTGTCATTACAGTGCTCCGTGATGCAATTCATCACAATTATCCATGGTCTTCTCATCACAATGCTCCATGAACTTTCTCATCCCAATGCTCAATGCACCTGTTATCACAATGCTCCCTGACACTTTTCGTCAGTATGCTCCTTGAAACCTGTCATGACGAGGCTCAACGCCTCTTTCATCACAATGATCCATGCCTTTTTCATCACAATGCTCCAAGACCCCTGTAATCACAATACTCCATGCTCTTATCATCACAATGTTCCAAGACGCATGTCATCATAATGCTCCATGGCCTTCTCATCAAAATGCTCCATGCCCTAGTCATCAAAATGGTCCAATACCCCTGTAATCACAAGGCTCCATGGCACTTTCCATCAGAATGCTCCATGACACTTGTCATCACAATGTTCCATGGTCTTCTCAACAAAATGCTCCAGGAGCTTTTCATCATAATGCTCCATTCCCATGTCATCACAATGCACCATGACCACAGTCATCACAACGCTGCATGACCCATGACACATCAATGATCCAGGACTCTTGTCATCAAAATGCTCCATGAACCTGGTCATCAAAATGATTCATGCCCTCCTCATCCCAATGCTTCATGACCCCTATAATCACAATGCTCCATGACGCTTGTCATCACAGTGCTCCATGACTCTTGTCAACACAATGTTCCATGCTTTTGTCAGCAAAATGCTACATGACCTTGCCATCACAATGATCCATGTGCTTGTCATCACAATCCTCCATGAACCTTGGGATCACATTGCTTCATGCTCCTGTCATCAAAATGCTTCACGCTCCTTGAAATCAAAATGATCCATGACCTCTGTCATCACAATGCTCCAAACCCTTGTGATCATAATGTTCCATAACACTTGTCATCACAACTCTCCATGATGCCTGTCATCACAATACTCCATGCCCTTGTCATCACAATGCTCCATGACATTTGTCATCACAATGCTCAAGACACTTGTCATCACAATGATCCATGACACTTATCGTCACAATGCTCCTTGAACCGTGTCATGAAAAGGATCCATGCCTTTTTCATCACAATGCTCCATGCCCTTTTCATCACAATGCTTAATGCCATTGTCATCACAATAGATCACAAGCTTGTCTTCAGAATGCTCCATGAAACTTGTCATCTCAATGCTCCATGAACCCTGTCATGAAAATGCTCATGACACCTGTCATCATAATGCTCCATGTCCCTTGTCATTACAGTGCTCCGTGATGCTCGTCATCACAATTATCCATGGTGTTCTCATCACAATGCTCCACGGTCTTGCCATCACAATGCTCCATGCCCTGGTCATAACAATGTTCCATGTCCCTTTTCATCAGGATTCTCCACGTCCTTGTCATCACAATTCTCCATGCACTTGTCATGATCCATGACCATGGCATAGCAAGCAACATGTGCTTGTCATCACAATGCTTCCCGAACTTCTCTTCAAAATTCTCAATTGTGCTTGTCATCACAATGCTCCATGACCCTTGGCATCACAATGCTCCAAGCCCTTGTCATCACAGTACTCCATTATATTTGTCATCACAATCCTCCATGACAGTTGGAATCACAATGCTCCCTGCCATTATCATCACAAAGGACGATGACATATGTCATCACAATGCTCCCTGACACTTGTCTTCAGAATAATCCATGATCTTTTCATCATAATGCTCCAGGCCCTTGTCATGACAATACTCCACAAGCGTTTCATCAGAAGGCTCCATGACCCTTGTCATTACAGTGCTCCATGACGCTCATCATCACAACTATCCATGGTCTTCTCATCACAATGTTCCAAGGTCTTGCCATCTCAATGCTCCATTCGCTGGTCATAACAATGCTACATGTCCCTTGTCGTCACAATGCACCATGACACCTCCTGTCACAATGTTACATGATCTTGTCATCACACTTCTCCATGCATTTGTCATCACAATGCTCCATGACACATGTCATAGCAAGCTCCACGCGCTTGTCATCACAATGCTTCACGACCTTGTCATCGACATTCTCAGTGGCACTTGTCATGACAATGCTCCATGCCCTTGTCATCACAATGATCCAAGACCTTGTCATCACTATCGCCCATGACAACTGGCCTCACAATGTTCCATGCAATTGTCATCACAATGGACCATGACATATATCATCACAATGCTAACTGACATCTGTCTTCACAATAATCCGTGACCTTGTCATCACATGGCTCCATGCCCTTAACATCACAGTACGCCATGCCCACTGTCATCACAATAATCCTTGAAATTTGTCAGACCAATGTTTCATGCCCCTGTCATCACAATGCTCCATTCCCTTGTCATCACAAGGCACCATGACCCTTGTCATCACAATGCTCCTTGACTCCAGTCATCACAATGCTTCATAAAATTTGTCATCACAATGGTCCATGCCCTCCTCATCAGGAGGCTCTGATACAATTGTCACCACAATGCTCCATGAAGTTTTCATCATAATGCTCTCTGGCACTTGACATCACAGTGTTCCATGCCTTTGGCAGCACAATGCTCCATGACCAATGTCATCACTATGTGACATGCACTTGTCATCAAAATGCTCCCCAACTTTGTCACCACCATGCTCCATAAAACTTGTCATCACAATGCCCCATGCACTTCTCATTGAAATGCTCTTTCATCACTGATCTCACAATGTTCCATCACTATTCAACACAGTACACCCTCACCCATGTCGTCACAATGTTCCATGACCCCTGTCATCACAATGTTACATGCCCTTATCATCACAA
This sequence comes from Mesoplodon bidens, assembly GCF_964165515.1. NCBI lineage: Eukaryota > Metazoa > Chordata > Mammalia > Artiodactyla > Ziphiidae > Mesoplodon > Mesoplodon bidens. The sequence goes on along the minus strand of NC_138180.1, from coordinate 42,142,309 downwards.
TGCTCCATGAAACCTAACATCAAAATATTCCATAACTTTTGTAATCAAAATGCTCTATGACCCTTTTCATCACAAGGATCCTTGACCCCTTACATCACAATGTTCCCTAAACCCTGTCAACAAAACGTTCCATGTCCCTTTTCATCAAATGGCTCCATGATCATGTCATCACAATGCTCCCTGCCCTTCTCATCACAATGTGCCACGCCCTTTTCATCAAAATGCTCCATACCATTTGTTATCACAAAGCTCCTTGACACTTGCCATCAAAATGCTCCATGCCATTGTCATCACATTGCTCCATGATCACTCTCATCACATTGCTCAAAGCCCTTATCATCACAAAGCTCCATGATGCAAGTCATCAGAATGCTCCATGGCTTTCTCATTACAATGCTCCCTGCTCTTGTCATCACAATTCTCCAAGACCAATTTAATCACAATGCTCATTGCCCTTGTTATCCCATTGCTCCATGACCCCTGAAATCACAATGCTCCGTGATGCTTGTCATCACAGTGCACCGTCACCCTTGTCATCACAATGCTCCATTTCCTTGTCAGCAAAATGCTCCATAACATTTGTCATCACAAAGCTCCATGACTCTTGCCATCAAAATGCTCCATGCCATTGTCATCACATTGCTCCATGAACACTCTTATCACATTGCTCAATGCCCTTGTCATTACAAAGCTCTATGACGCTTGTCATCACGATGCTCGATGCCCTTCTCATCCCAATGCTCCATGCCCTTTTCATTACAATCCTCCATGACCCATGCATCACAGTGTTCTGTGCCCTTGTCATCACAATGCTCCTTACCCACTCTCATCCCAGTAAGCCATGAAGTTTTCAGACCAATGCTCCATGCCCTTGTCATCACAAATCTCCATTACTCCCGTCATAACAATGCTCCATGACCCTTGCCATTACCGTGTTCCACGGCCATGTCATCACAATGCTCCAAAACCCCTGTAATCACAAAGCTCCATGTGCTTGTCATCACAAAGTTCCATGACGCTAGTCATCAGAATGCTCCATGGCCTTCTCATTACAATACTCCCTGCTCTTGTCATCACAATTCTCCAAGACCAATTTAATCACAATGCTCAATGCCCTTGTTATCCCATTGCTCCCTGACCCCTGAAATCACAATGCTCCGAGACGCATGTCATCACAGTGTCCCGTGACCATTGCCATCACAATGCTCCATTTCTTTGTCTGAAAAATGCTACATCAACTTGTCATCACAATGCTCCATGATCTTTTTCATCACAATGCACAATACACTTGTCATCACAATGCTCCCAGACATTGTCCTCAGAATGCTCCGTGAACTCTGTCATGAAAAGCCTACATGCCATTTTCATCACAATGCTCCATTCACTTTTCATCACAATGCTCCATGCCATTGTCATCACTATACTCCACAAGCTTGTCATCAGAATGCTCCATGACCCATGTCATCACAATGTTCCTTGACACCTGTCATCACAATGCTCCATGACACCTGTCATCACAATGTTTCATGTCCCTTGTCATTACAGTGCTCCATGACGCTCGTCAGCACAATTATCCATGGTATCTCGTCACAGTGCTCCTCAGTCTTGCCATCACAATGCTCCATGCCCTGGTCATCACAATTCTCCATGTATCTTGTCATCACAATTCTCCTCGTCCCTGTCATCAAAATGCACCATGACACTTCTCACCACAATGTTACTGCCTCTTGTCATCACAATTCTCCATGCACTTGTCATCGAAATGCTACATGACACCTGTCAAAGAAATCTCCATGTGCTTCGCTTCACAATAATTCACGAACTTGTCAAAATTCTCCGTGGCCCTTGTCATGACAAGGCTGCATGCCCTTGTCATCACAATGTTCGAAGCCCTTGTCAACAAAATGCTCCGTTACCTTTACCATCACAAACCTCCATGACACTTGGCATCACAATGCTCCATGTCATTGCAATCACAATGGATCATTACATATGTCATCACAATGGTCCCAGACACAACTCTTCACTATATTCCATGACCTTTTCATCACAAGGCTCCATGTCCTTGTCATCACAATGTGCCATGCCCACTGTCATCACAATTATCCATGAAACTTGTCAGAACAATGTTCCATGCCCTTGTCATCACAATGCACCATGGTCCCTGTAATCAAAATGTTCCATGCCCTTTTTCATCTCAAGTCTCCATGCACCCTGTCATCCCAATGCACCATGCCCATCATCATAATGCTTCATGCTATTGTCATCACAATGAAATCAAAATGCTCCATGCCCTCTGTCATTACAATGCTCCAAACCCTTGTGATCACAATATTCCATAACAATTGTCATCACAATGCCCCATGACGCTCGTCATCACAATTATCCATGGTCTTCTCATCACAATGCTCCATGAACTTTGTCATCCCAATGCTCAATGCACTTGTTATCACAATGCTCCCTGCCACTTGTCGTCAGTATGCTCCTTGAACCCTGTCATGACGAGGCTCGACTCCTTTTTCATCACAATGATCCATACCTTTTTCATCACAATGCTCCAAGATCCCTGTAATCACAATACTCCATGCTCTTATCATCACAATGTTCCAAAACACATGTCTTCAGAATGCTCCATGGCCTTCTCATCACAATGCTCCATGCCCCTGTCATCAAAATGCTCCAATACCCTGTAATCACAAGGTTCCATGGCACTTTCCATCAGAATGCTCCATGACACTTGTCATCACAAGGTTCCATGGTCTTCTCAACACAATGCTCCAGGAGCTTGTCATCATAATGCTCCATTCCCATGTCATCACAATGCACCATGACAACTGTCATCACAACGCTCCATGACCCATGACACAAACATGATCCAGGACTCGTGTCATCAAAATGCTCCATGAAACTTGTCATCACAATGATTCATGCCCTTGTCATACCAGTGCTCCATGACCCCTGTAATCACAATGCGCCATGACGCTTGTCATCACAGTGCTCCATGACTCTTGTCATCACAATATTCCATGCATTTGTCCACAAAATGCTACATGACCTTGTCATCAGAATGCTCCATGCGCTTGTCATCACAATCCTCCATGAACATTGGGATCACAATGCTTCTTGCTCCTGTCACCACAATGCTCCACGCTTCTTGAAATCAAAATGATCCATGACCTCTGTCATCACAATGCTCCAAACCCTTGTGATCATAATGTTCCATAACACTTATCGTCACAACTCTCCATGATGCCTGTCATCACAATACTCCATGACCTTGTCATCACAATGCTCCATGACATTTGTCATCACAATGCTCAAGACACTTGTCATCACAATGATCCATGACACTTATCGTCAAAATGCTCCTTGAACCGTGTCATGAAAAAGATCCATGTCTTTTTCATCACAATGCTCCATGCCCTTTTCATCACAATGCTTCATGCCATTGTCATCACAATAGTTCACAAGCTTGTCATCAGAATGCTCCATGAAACTTGTCATCACAATGTTCCATGACCCCTGTCATCATAATGCTCATGACACCTGTCATCATAATGCTCCATGTCCCTTGTCATTACAGTGCTCCGTGATGCTCGTCAACACAATTATCAATGGTGTTCACATCACAATGCTCCAAGGTCTTCCCATCACAATGCTCCATGCCCTGGTCATAACAATGTTCCATGTCCCTTTTCGTAAGGATTCTCCACGTCCTTGTCATCACAATTCTCCATGCACTTGTCATCATCCATGACCACTGTCATAGCAAGCAACATTCGCTTGTCATCACAATGCTCGATGCCCTTCTCATCACAATGCTCCATACCCTTTTCATTACAATCCTCCATGACCCATGTATCACAGTGTTCTGTGACCTTGTCATCACAATGCTCCTTGCCCACTCACATCCCAGTAAGACATGAAAATTTTCAGACCAATGCTCCATGCCCTTGTCATCACAAGCCTCCATTACCACTGTCAGAACAATGCTCCATGACACTTGCCATTACAGTGTTCCACGGACTTGTCATCACAATGCTCCAAAACCCCTGTAATCACAATGCTCCATGCCCTTGTCATCATAAAGCTCCATGACGCAAATCATCAGAATGCTCCATGGCCTTCTCATTACAATGCTCCCTGCTCTTGTCATCAAAATTCTCCAAGACCAATTTAATCACAATCCTCCATGCCCCTCTTCATCTGAATGCTCTATGAAACCTGTCCTCAAATTGCACCATGCCCATCATCATAATGCTTCATGCTATTGTCATCACAATGAAATCAAAATGCTCCATGACCTCTGTCATCACAATGCTCCAAACCCTTGTGATCACAATATTCCATAACAATTGTCATCACAATGCCCCATAACACTCATCATCCCAATTATCCATGGTCTTCTCATCACAATGCTCCATGAACTTTGTCATCACAATGCTCAATGCACTTGTTATCACAATGCTCCCTGACACTTGTTGTCAGTATGCTCCTTGAACCCTGTCATGACGAGGCTCGACGCCTTTTTCATCACAATGATCCATACCTTTTTCATCACAATGCTCCAAGTCCCCTGGAATCACAATACTCCATGCTCTTTTTATCACAATGCTCCATGATGCATGTCATCAGAATGTTCCATGGCCTTCTCATCACAATCCTCCATGCCACTGTCATCAAAATGCTCCAATACCCCTGTAATCACAAGGCTCCATGGCACTTTCCATCAGAATGCTCCATGACACTTGTCAACACAAGGTTCCATGGTATTCTGAACACAATGCTCCTGGAGCTAGTCATCATAATGCTCCATTCCCATGTCATCACAATGCACCATGACAACTGTCATCACAAGGCTCCATGACCCATGACACAACCATGATCCAGGAATCTTGTCATCAAAATGCTCCAAGAAACTTGTCATCACAATGATTCATGCCCTTATCATCCCAATGTTCCATGACCCTGTAATCACAATGATCCATGACACTTGTCATTACAGTGCTCCATGACACTTGTCATCACAATGTTCCATGCTTTTGTCAGCAAAATGCTACATGTCTTGTCATCACAATGCTCCGTGCACTTGTCATCACTTTCCTCCATGAACCTTGGGATCACATTGCTTCATGCTCCAGTCATCACAATGCTCCACGCTCCTTGAAATCAAAATGATCCATGATCTCTGTCATCACAATGTTCCAAACACTTGTGATCTTAATGTTCCATAACACTTGTCGTCACAACTCTTCATGATGCCTGTCATCACAATACTCCATGAACTTGTCATCACAATGCTCCATGACATTTGTCATCACAATGCTCAAGACAATTGTCATCACAACGATCCATGACACTTATCGTCAAAATGCTCCTTCAACCGTGTCATGAAGAGGATCCATGCCTTTTCTTCACAATGCTCCATGCCCTTTTCATCACAATGCTCCATGCCATTGTCATCACAATAGTTCACAAGCTTGTCATCAGAATGCTCCATGAAACTTGTCATCACAATGCTCCATGACCACTGTCATCAAAATGCTCATGACACCTGTCGTCATAGTGCTCCATGTCCCTTGTCATTACAGTGCTCTGTGATGCTCGTCATCACAATTATCCATGGTGTTCTCATCACAATGATCCACGGTCTTGCCATCACAATGCTCAATGCCCGGGTCATAACAATGCTCCATGTCCCTTTTCATCAGGATTCTCCACGTCCTTGTCATCACAATTCTCCATGCACTTGTCATCACAATTCTCAATGTCCCCTGTCAAAGCAAGCAACATGCACTTGTCATCACAATGCTTCCCAACCTTCTCATCAAAATTTTCATTTGCCCTTGTCATCACAATGCTCCATGACCCTTGGCATCACAATGCTCCAAGCCCTTGTCATCACAATAATCCATTACATTTGTCATCACAATCCTCCATGACACTTGGCATCACAATGCTCCCTGCCATTATCATCACAATGGACCATAACATATGTCATCACAATGCTCCCTGACACCTGTCTTCACAATACTCATGAACTTGTCATCACAATGCCCCAGGCCCTTGTCATGACAATACTCCACAAGCTTTTCATCAGAATGCTCCATGACCCTTGTCATTACAGTGATCCATGACGCTCATAATCACAATTATCCATGGTCTTCTCATCACAATGTTCCAAGGTCTTGCCATCACAATGCTACATTCGCTGATCATCACCATGCTACATGTCCCTTGTCGTCACAATGCACCATGACACCTCTCGTCACAATGTTATATGTTCTTGTCATCACAATTCTCCATGTATTTGTCATCGCAATGCTCCATGACACCTGTCAGAGCAAGCTCCACGCGCTTGTCTTCACAATGCTTCATGACCTTGTCATCGACATTCTCAGTGGCACTTGTCATGACAATGCTCCATGCCCTTGTCATCACAATGATCCAAGACCTTGTCATCACAATCGCCCATTACACCTGGCCTGACAATGTTCCATGCAATTGTCATCACAATGGACCATGACATATATCATCTCAATGCTAACTGACATCTGTCTTCACAATAATCCGTGACCTTGTCATCACAAGGCTCCATGCCCTTATCATCACAATAAGCCATGCCCACTGTCATCACGATAATCCTTGAAATTTGTCAGACCAATGCTTCATGCCCCTGTCATCACAATGTTCCATTCCCTTTCATCACAATGCACCATGACCCCTGTCATCACAATGCTCTTGACTCCAGTCATCACAATGCTTCATAAAATTTGTCATCACAATGGTCCATGCCCTCATCATCAGGAGGCTCTGTTACATTTGTCACCACAATGCTCCATGAACTTTTCACCACAATGTTCTCTGGCACTTGTCATCACAGTGTCCCATGCCTTTGGCAGCACAATGCTCCATGACCCATGTCATCACAATGCGCCATGCACTTGTCATCACGATGCTCCACAACTTTGTCATCACAATGCTCCATGCACTTCTCATCAAAATGCTCTGTCACCACTGATCTCACAATGTTCCATCACTAGTCATCACAGTACATCCTCACCCATGTCATCACAATGTTCCATGACCCCTGTCATCACAATCTTACATGACCTTATCATCACAATGCTCCATGACCCCTAACATCAAAATGTTCCATAACCCCTGTCATCAAAATGCTCTATGACCCTTTGCATCTCAAGGATCCTTGACCCCTTACATCACAATGTTCCCTAAACTCTGTCAACAAAATATTCCATGACCCTTTTCATCAAATGGCTCCATGATCATGTCATCACCATGCTCCCTGCCCTTCTTATCACAATGCACCACGCCCTTTTCATCAAAATGCTCCATAACATTTGTCATCACAAAGCTCCATGACACTTGCCATCAAAATGCTCCATGCCATTGTCATCATATTGCTCCATGAACACTCTCATCACATTGCTCAATGCCCTTGTCATCACAAAGCTCTATGACGCTTGACATCGCAATGCTTGATGCCCTTCTCATCACAATGCTCCATGCACTATTCTTTACAATCCTCCATGACCCATGTATCACAGTGTTCTGTACCCTTGTCATCACAATGCTCCTTTCCCACTCTCATCCCAGTAAGACATGAAACTTTTCAGACAAATGCTCCATGCCCTTGTCATCACAAGCCTCCATTACCCCTGTGAAAACAATGCTCCATGACCCTTGCCAGTACAGTGTTCCACGTCGTTGTCATCACAATGCTCCAAAACCCCTCTAATAACAAAGCTCCATGACCTTGTCATCACAAAGCTCCATGACGCAAGTCATCAGAATGCTCCATGGCCTTCTCATTACAATGCTCCCTGCTCTTGTCATCACAATTCTCCAAGACCAATTTAATCACAATCCTCCATGCCCCTCTTCATCTGAATGCTCCATGAACCTTGTCCTCAAAATGCACCATGCCCATCATCATAATGCTTCATGCTATTGTCATCACAATGAAATCAAAATGCTCCATGACTTCTGTCATCACAATGCTCCAAAACCTTTAGATCACGACGTCCCAGACACTTGTCATAACAATGCACAATGATGATTGCCATCAAAATTATCCATGGTCTTCTCAGCACAATGCTCCATGACATTTGTCACCACAATGCTCCATGAACTTTTCACCACAATGTTCTCTGGCACTTGTCATCACAGTGTCCCATGCCATTGGCAGCACAATGCTCCATAACACATGTCATCACAATGCGCCATGCACTTGTCATCACGATGCTCCACAACCTTGTCATCACAATGCTCCATGCACTTCTCATCAAAATGCTCTGTCACCACTGATCTCACAATGTTCCATCACTAGTCATCACAGTACACCCTCACCCATGTCATCACAATATTCCATGACCCCTGTCATCACAATCTTACATGACTTAATCATCACAATGCTCCATGACCCTAACATCAAAATGTTCCATAAACCCTGTCATCAAAATGCTCTATGACCCTTTTCATCTCAAGGATCCTTGACCCCTTACATCAAAATGTTCCCTAAATTCTGTCAACAAAATATTCCATGTCCCTTTTCATCAAATGGCTCCATGATCATGTCATCACCTTGCTCCCTGCCCTTCTCATCACAATGAACCACGCCCTTTTCATCAAAATGCTCCATAACATTTGTCATCACAAAGCTCCATAACACTTGCCATCAAAATGCTCCATGCCATTGTCATCACATTGCTCCATGAACACTCTCATCACATTGCTCAATGCCCTTGTCATCACAAAGCTCTATAACGCTTGTCATCACAATGCTCGATGCCTTTCTCTTCACAATGCTCCATGCCTTTTTCTTTACAATCCTTCATGACCCATGTATCACAGTGTTCTGTGCCCTTGTCATCACAATGCTCCTTTCCCACACTCATCCCAGTAAGACATGAAACTTTTCAGACAAATGCTCCATGCCCTTCTCATCACAAGCCTCCATTACCCCTGTGAAAACAATGCTCCATGACACTTGCCAGTACAGTGTTCCACGTCCTTGACATCACAATGCGCCAAAACCCCTCTAATCACAATGCTCCATGCCCTTGTCATCACAAATCTCCATGACGCAAGTCATCAGAATGCTCCATGGCCTTCTCATTACAATGCTCCCTGCTCTTGTCATCACAATTCTCCAAGACCAATTTAATCACAATCCTCCATGCCCCTCTTCATCTGAATGCTCCATGAACCCTGTCCTCAAAATGCACCATGCCCATCATCATAATGCTTCGTGCTATTGTCATCACAATGAAATCAAAATGCTCCATGACCTCTGTCATCACAATGCTCCAAACCCTTTAGATCACGACGTCCCAGAACACTTGTCATAACAATGCACAAGGATGATTGCCATCAAAATTATCCAAGGTCTTCTCAGCACAATGCTCCATGACATTTGTCATCACAATGCTCAATACACTTGTCATCACAATGCTCAATAACACTTGTCGTAGTATGCTCCTTGAACGCTGTCATGACAAGGCTCCATGCCTTTTTCATCACAATGTCCCATGCCCCTTTCCATGTCAATTCTCCATGAACACTGTCATCCCAATGAACCATGCCCATCATCATAATACTTCATGCTCTAATCATTACAATGAAATCAAAAGGTTTCATGCCCTCTGTCATCACAATGCTCCAAACCCTTGTGATCACAATATTCCATAACAATTGTCATCACAATGCCCCATGACACTCATCATCACAATTACCCATGGTCTTCTCATCACAATGCTCCATGAACTTTGTCATCACAATGCTCAATGCACTTGTTATCACAATGCTCCCTGACACTTGTTGTCAGTATGCTCCTTGAACCCTGTCATGACGAGGCTCGACGCCTTTTTCATCACAATGATCCATACCTTTTTCATCACAATGCTCCAAGTCCCCTGGAATCACAATACTCCATGCGCTTGTTATCACAATGTTCCATGATGCATGTCATCAGAATGCTCCATGGCCTTCTCATCACAATCCTCCATGCCCCTGTCATCAAAATGCTCCAATAGCCCTGTAATCACAAGGCTCCATGGCACTTTCCATCAGAATGCTCCATGACAGTTGTCATCACAAGGTTCCATGGTCTTCTCAACACAATGCTCCAGGAGCTTGTCATCATAATGCTCCATTCCCATGTCATCACAATGCACCATGACCACTGTCATCACAACGCTCCATGACCCATGACACAAACATGATCCAGGACCCTTGGCATCAAAATGCTCCATGGAACTTGTCATCACAATGATTCATGCCCTTGTCATCCCAATGTTCCATGACCCCTGTAATCACAATGCTCCATGACGCTTGTCATCACTGTCCTCCATGACACTTGTCATCACAATGTTCCATGCTTTTTTCAGCAAAATGCTACATGACCTTGTCATCACAATGCTCCATGTGCTTGTAATCACAATCATCCATGAAGCTTGGGATCACATTGCTTCATGCTCCTGTCATCACAATGCTCCACGCTACTTGAAATCAAAATGATCCATGACCTCTGTCATCACAATGCTCCAAAACCTTGTGATCATAATGTTCCATAACGCTTGTCGTCACAACTCTTCATGATGCGTGTCATCACAATACTCCATGAACTTGTCATCACATTGCTCCATGACATTTGTCATCACAGTGCTCAAGACACTTGTCATCACAATGATCCATGACACTTATCGTCAAAATGCTCCTTCAACCGTGTCATGAAAAGGATCCATGCCTTTTTCATCACAATGCTCCATGCCCTTTTCATCACAATGCTCCATGCCATTGTCATCACAATAGTTCACAAGCTTGTCATCAGAATGCTCCATGAATCTTGTCATCACAATGCTCCATGACCACTGTCATCAAAATGCTCATGACACCTGTCATCATAATGCTCCATGTCCCTTGTCATTACAGTGCTCCGTGATGCTCGTCATCACAATTATCCATGGTGTTCTCATCACAATGCTCCACGGTCTTGCCATCACAATGCTTCATGCCCTGGTCATAACAATGCTCTATGTCCCTTTTCATCAGGATTCTCCACGTCCTTGTCATCACAATTCTCCATGCACTTGTCATCACAATTCTCAATGTCCCCTGTCAAAGCAAGCAACATACGCTTGTCATCACAATGCTTCCCGACCTTCTCATCAAAATTCTCATTTGCCCTTGTCATCACAGTGCTCCATGACCCTTGGCATCACAATGCTCAAAGCCCTTGTCATCACAATAATCCATTACATTTCTCATCACAATCCTCCATGACACTTGGCATCACAATGCTCCCTGCCATTATCATCACAATGGACCATGACATAGGTCATCACAGTGCTCCCTGACACCTGTCTTCACAATACTCCATGAACTTGTCATCACAATGCTCCAGGCCCTTGTCATGACAATACTCCACAAGCTTTTCATCAGAATGCTCCATGACCCTTGTCATTACAGTGCTCCATGTCGCTCATCATCACAATTATCCAAGGTCTTCTCATCACAATGTTCCAAGGTCTTGCCATCACAATGCTCCATTCGCTGGTCATCACCATGCTACATGTCCCTTGTCGTCACAATGCACCATGACACCTCTCTTCACGATGTTATATGTTCTTGTCATCACAATTCTCCATGTATTTGTCATCGCAATGCTCCATGACACCTGTCATAGCAAGCTCCACGCGCTTGTCATCACAATGCTTCATGACATTGTCATCGACATTCTCAGTGGCACTTGTCATGACAATGCTCCATGCCCTTGTCATCACAATGATCCAAGACCTTGTCATCACAATCGCCCATGACACATGTCCTCACAATGTTCCATGCAATTGTCATCACAATGGACCATGACATATATCATCACAATGCTAACTGACATCTGTCTTCACAATAACCCGTGACATTGTCAGCACAAGGCTCCATGCTCTTGTCATCACAATAAGCCATGCCCACTGTCATCACAATAATCCTTGAAATTTGTCAGACCAATGCTTCATGCCCCTGTCATCACAATGTTCCTTTCCTTTTCATCACAATGCACCATGACACCTGTCATCACAATGCTCTTGACTCCAGTCATCACAATGCTTCATAAAATTTGTCATCACAATGGTCCATGCCCTCATCATCAGGAGGCACTGTTACATTTGTCACCACAATGCTCCATGAACTTTTCACCACAATGTTCTCTGGCACTTGTCATCACAGTGTCCCATGCCTTTGGCAGCACAATGCTCCATGACCCATGTCATCACAATGTGCCATGCACTTGTCATCACAATGCTCCACAACCTTGTCATCACAATGCTCCATGCACTTCTCATCAAAATGCTCTGTCACCACTGATCTCACAATGTTCCATCACTAGTCATCACAGTACATCCTCAACCATGTCATCACAATGTTCCATGACCACTGTCATCACAATCTTACATGACCTTATCATCACAATGCTCCATGACCCCTAACATCAAAATGTTCCATAAACCCTGTCATCAAAATGCTCTATGACCCTTTTCATCTCAAGGATCCTTGACCCCTTACATCACAATGTTCCCTAAACACTGTCAACAAAATATTCCATGGCCCTTTTCATCAAATGGCTCCATGATCATGTCATCACCATGCTCCCTGCCCTTCTCATCACAATGCAACACGCCCTTTTCATCAAAATGCTCCATAACATTTGTCATCACAAAGCTCCATGACACTTGCCATCAAAATGCTCCATGCCATTGTCATCACATTGCTCCATGAACACTCTCATCACATTGCTCAATGCCCTTGTCATCACAAAGCTCTATGACGCTTGTCATCGCAATGCTCGATGCCCTTCTCTTCACAATGCTCCATGCCCTTTTCTTTACAATCCTCCATGACCCATGTATCACAGTGTTCTGTGCCCTTGTCATCACAATGCTCCTTTCCCACTCTCATCCCAGTAAGACATGAAACTTTTCAGACAAATGCTCCATGCCCTTGTCATCACAAGCCTCCATTACCCCTGTGAAAACAATGCTCCATGACCCTTGCCAGTACAGTGTTCCACGGCCTTGTCATCACAATGCTCCAAAACCCCTGTAATCACAATGCTCCATGCCCTTGTCATCACAAAGCTCCATGACGCAAGTCATCAGAATGCTCCAAGGCCTTCTCATTACAATGCTCCCTGCTGTTGTCATCACAATTCTCAGAGACCAATTTAATCACAATCCTCCATGCCCCTCTTCATCTGAATGCTCCATGAACCCTGTCCTCCAAATGCACCATGCCTATCATCATAATGCTTCATGCTATTGTCATCACAATGAAATCAAAATGCTCCATGACCTCTGTCATCACAATGCTCCAAACCCTTTAGATCACGACGTCCCAGAACACTTGTCATAACAATGCACAATGCTGATTGCCATCAAAATTATCCATGGTCTTCTCAGCACAACGCTCCATGACATTTGTCATCACAATGCTCAATACACTTGTCATCACAATGTTCAATAACACTTGTCGTAGGATGCTCCTTGAACGCTGTCATGACAAGGCTCCATGCCTTTTTCATCACAATGTCCCATGCCCCTTTCCATGTCAATTCTCCATGAACCCTGTCATCCCAATGAACGATGCCCATCATAATAATACGTCATGCTCTTATCATCAAAATGAAATCAAAATGTTTCATGCCCTCTCTCATCACAATGCTCCAAACCCTTGTGATCACAATATTCCATAACAATTGTCATCACAATGCCCCATGACACTCATTATCACAATTACCCATGGTCTTCTCATCACAATGCTCCATGAACTTTGTCATTACAATGCTCAATGCACTTGTTATCACAATGCTCACTGACACTTGTTGTCAGTATGCTCCTTGAACCCTGTCATGACGAGGCTCGACGCCTTTTTCATCACAATGATCCATACCTTTTTCATCACAATGCTCCAAGTCCTCTGGAATCACAATACTCCATGCCCTTGTTATCACAATGTTCCATGATGCATGTCATCAGAATGCTCCATGGCCTTCTCATCACAATCCTCCATGTCCCTGTCATCAAAATGCTCCAATACCCCTGTAATCACAAGGCTCCATGGCACTTTCCATCAGAATGCTCCATGACACTTGTCATTACAAGGCTCCATGGTCTTCTCAACACAATGCTCCAGGAGCTTGTCATCATAATGCTCCTTTCCCATGTCATCACAATGCACCATGACCACTGTCATCACAACGCTCCATGACCCATGACACAACCATGATCCAGGACCCTTGGCATCAAAATGCTCCGTGGAACTTGTCATCACAATGATTCATGCCCTTGTCATCCCAATGTTCCATGACCCCTGTAATCACAATGCTCCATGACGCTGGTCATCACTGTGCTCCATGACACTTGTCATCACAATGTTCCATGCTTTTGTCAGCAAAATGCTACATGAACTTGTCATCACAATGCTCCATGTGCTTGTCATCACAATCCTCCATGAACCTTGGGATCACATTGCTTCATGCTCCTGTCATCACAATGCTCCATGCTCCTTGAAATCAAAATGATCCATGACCTCTGTCATCACAATGCTCCAAACCCTTGTGATCATAATGATCCATAACACTTGTCATCACAACTCTTCATGATGTGTGTCATCACAATACTCCATGACCTTGTCATCACAATGCTCCATAACATTTGTCATCACAATGCTCAAGACACTTGTCATCACAATGATCCATGACAATTATCATCAAAAGGCTCCTTGAACCGTGTCATGAAAAGGATCCATGCCTTTTTCATCACAATGCTCCATGCCCTTTTCATCACAATGCTCCATGCCATTGTCATCACAATACATCAAAGCTTGTCATCAGAATGCTCCATGAAACTTGTCATCACAATGCTCCATGACCCCTGTCATCAAAATGCTCATGACACCTGTCATCATAAGGCTCCATGTCCCTTGTCATTACAGTGCTCCGTGATGCTCGTCATCACAATTATCCATGGAGTTCTCATCCCAAAGCTCCATGGTCTTGCCATCACAATGCTCCATGCGCTGGTCATAACAATGCTCTATGTCAATTTTCGCCAGAATTCTCCACGTCCTTGTCATCACAATTCTCCATGCACTTGTCATCACAATTCTTAATGTCCCCTGTCAAAGCAAGCAACATGCACTTGTCATCACAATGCTTCCCGACCTTCTCATTAAAATTCTCATTTGCCCTTGTCATCACAATGCTCCATGACCCTTGGCATCACAATGCTCCAAGCCCTTGTCATCACAATAATCCATTACATTTCTCATCACAATCCTCCATGACACTTGGCATCACAATGCTCCCTGCCATTATCATCACAATGGACCATGACATAGGTCATCACAGTGCTCCCTGACACCTGTCTTCACAATACTCAATGAACTTGTCATCACAATGCTCCAGGCACTTGTCATGACAATACTCCACAAGCTTTTCATCAGAATGCTCCATGACCCTTGTCATTACAGTGCTCCATGACGCTCATCATCACAATTATCCATGGTCTTCTCATCACAATGTTCCAAGGTCTTGCCATCACAATGCTCCATTCGTTAGTCATCACCATGCTACATGTCCCTTGTCGTCACAATGCACCATGACACCCCTCGTCACAATGTAATATGTTCTTGTCATCACAATTCTCCATGTATTTGTCATCACAATGCTCCATGACACCTGTCATAGCAAGCTCCACGCGCTTGTCATCACAATGCTTCATGATCTTGTCATCAACATTCTCAGTGGCACTTGTCATGACAATGCTCCATGCCCTTATCATCACAATGATCCCATACCTTGTCATGACAATCGCCCATGACACCTGGCCTCACAATATTCCATGCAATTGTCATCACAATGGACCATGACATATATCATCACAATGCTAACTGACATCTGTCTTCACAATAACCCGTGACCTTGTCAGCACAAGGCTCCATGCCCTTATCATCACAATAATCCATGCCCACTGTCATCACAATAATCCTTGAAATTTGTCAGACCAACATTTCATGCCCCTGTCATCAAAATGTTCCATTCCCTTTCATCACAATGCACCATGACCCCTGTCATCACAATGCTCTTGACTCCAGTCATCACAATGCTTCATAAAATTTATCATCACAATGGTCCATGCCCTCATCATCAGGAGGCTCTGTTACATTTGTCACCACAATGCTCCATGAACTTTTCACCACAATGTTCTCTGGCACTTGTCATCACAGTGTCCCATGCCTTTGGCAGCACAATGCTCCATGACACATGTCATCACAATGCGCCATGCACTTGTCATCACGATGCTCCACAACCTTGTCATCACAATGCTCCATGCACTTCTCATCAAAATGCTGTCACCACTGATCTCACAATGTTCCATCACTAGTCATCACAGTACAGCCTCACCCATGTCATCACAATGTTCCATGACCCCTGTCATCACAATCTTACATGACCTTATCATCACAATGCTCCATGACCCCTAACATCAAAATGTTCCATAAACCCTGTCATCAAAATGCTCTATGACCCTTTTCATCTCAAGGATCCTTGACCCCTTACATCACAATGTTCCCTAAACACTGTCAACAAAATATTCCATGTCCCTTTTCATCAAATGTCTCCATGATCATGTCATCACCATGCTCCCTGCCCTTCTCATCACAATGCATCACGCCCTTTTCATCAAAATGCTCCATAACATTTGTCATCACAAAGCTCCATGACGCTTGCCATCAAAATGCTCCATGCCATTGTCATCACATTTCTCCATGAACACTCTCATCACATTGCTCAATGCCCTTGTCGTCACAAAGCTCTATAACGCTTGTCATCGCAATGCTCGATGCTCTTCTCATCACAATGCTCCATGCCCTTTTCTTTACAATCCTCCATGACCCATGTATCACAGTGTTCTGTGCCCTTGTCATCACAATGCTCCTTTCCCACTCTCATCCCAGTAAGACATGAAACTTTTCAGACAAATGCTGCATGCCCTTGTCATCACAAGCCTCCATTACCCCTGTGAAAACAATGCTCCATGACCCTTGCCAGTACAGTGTTCCACGGCCTTGTCATCACAATGCTCCAAAACCCCTGTAATCACAATGCTCCAGGCCCTTGTCATCACAAAGCTCCATGACGCAAGTCATCAGAATGCTCCATGGCCTTCTCATTACAATGCTCCCTGCTCTTGTCATCACAATTCTCCAAGACCAGTTTAATCACAATCCTCCATGCCCCTCTTCATCTGAATGCTCCATGAACCCTGTCCTCAAATTGCACCATGCCCATCATCATAATCCTTCCAGCTATTGTCATCACAATGAAATCATAATGCTCCATGACCTCTGTCATCACAATGCTCCAAACCCTTTAGATCACGACGTCCCAGAACACTTGTCATAACAATGCACAATGATGATTGCCATCAAAATTATCCATGGTCTTCTCAGCACAATGCTCCATGACATTTGTCATCACAATGCTCAATACACTTGTCATCACAATGCTCAATAACACTTGTCGTAGTATGCTCCTTGAACGTTGTCATGACAAGGCTCCATGCCTTTTTCATCACAATTTCTCATGCCCCTTTCCATGTCAATTCTCCATGAACCCTGTCATCCCAATGAACCATGCCCATCATCATAATACTTCATGCTCTTATCATCACAATGAAATCAAAATGTTTCATGCCCTCTGTCATCCCAATGCTCCAAACCCTTGTGATCACAATATTCCATAACAATTGTCATCACAATGCCCCATGACACTCATCATCACAATTATCCATGGTCTTCTCATCACAATGCTCCATGAACTTTGTCATCACAATGCTCAATGCACTTGTTATCACAATGCTCCCTGACACTTGTTGTCAGTATGCTCCTTGAACCCTGTCATGACGAGGCTCGACGCCTTTTTCATCACAATGATCCATACCTTTTTCATCACATTGTTCCAAGTCCCGTGGAATCACAATACTCCATGCTCTTGTTATCACAATGTTCCATATTGCATGTCATCAGAATGCTCCATGGCCTTCTCATCACAATCCTCCATGCCCCTGTCAACAAAATGCTCCAATAGCCCTGTAATCACAAGGCTCCATGGCACTTTCCATCAGAATGCTACATGACACTTGTCATCACAAGGTTCCCTGGTCTTCTCCACACAATGCTCCAGGAGCTTGTCATCATAATGCTCCATTCCCATGTCATCACAATGCACCATGACATTTGTCTTCACAATGCTCAAGATACTTGTCATCACAATGATCCATGACACTTATCATCAAAATGCTCCTTCAACCGTGTCATGAAAAGGATCCATGCCTTTTTCATCACAATGTTCCATGCCTTTTTCATCACAATGCTCCATGCCATTGTCATCACAATAGTTCACAAGCTTGTCATCAGGATGCTCCATGAAACTTGTCATCACAATGCTCCATGACCCCTGTCATCAAAATGCTCATGACACCTGTCATCATAATGCTCCATGTCCCTTGTCATTACAGTGCTCCGTGATGCTCGTCATCACAATTATCCATGGTGTTCTCATCACAATGCTCCACGGTCTTGCCATCACAATGCTCCATGCCCTGGTCATAACAATGCTCTATGTCCCTTTTCATCAGGATTCTCCACGTCTTTGTCATCACAATTCTCCATGCACATCTCATCACAATTCTCAATGTCCCCTGTTAAAGCAAGCAACATGCACTTGTCATCACAATGCTTCCCGACCTACTCATCAAAATTCTCATTTGCCCTTGTCATCACAATGCTCCATGACCCTTGGCATCACAATGCTCCAAGCCCTTGTCATCACAATAATTCATTACATTTCTCATCACCATCCTCCATGACACTTGGCATCACAATGTTCCCTGCCATTATCATCACAATGGACCATGACATAGGTCATCACAATGCTCCCTGACACCTTTCTTCACAATACTCCATGAACTTGTCATCACAATGCTCCAGGCCCTTGTCATGACAATACTCCACAAGCTTTTCATCAGAATGCTCCATGACCCTTGTCATTACAGTGCTCCATGACGCTCATCATCACAATTATCCATGGTCTTCTCATCACAATGTTCCAAGGTCTTGCCATCACAATGCTCCATTCGTTAGTCATCACCATGCTACATGTCCCTTGTCGTCACAATGCACAATGACACCCCTCGTCACAATGTTATATGTTCTTGTCATCACAATTCTCCATATATTTGTCATCGCAATGCTCCATGACACCTGTCATAGCAAGCTCCACGCGCTTGTCATCACAATGCTTCATGACATTTTCATCAACATTCTCAGTGGCACTTGTCATGACAAAGTTCCATGCCCTTGTCATCACAATGATCCAAGACCTTGTCATCACAATCGCCCATGACACCTGTCCTCACAATGTTCCATGCAATTGTCATCACAATGGACCATGACATATATCATCACAATGATAACTGACATCTGTCTTCACAATAACCCGCGACCTTGTCAGCACAAGGCTCCATGCCCTTATCATCACAATAAGCCAAGCCCACTGTCATCACAATAATTCTTGAAATTTGTCAGACCAATATTTCATGCCCCTGTCATCAAAATGTTACATTCCCTTTCATCACAATGCACCATGACCCCTGTCATCACAATGCTCTTGACTCCAGTCATCACAATGCTTCATAAAATTTGTCATCACAATGGTCCATGCCCTCATCATCAGGAGGCTCTGTTACATTTGTCACCACAATGCTCCATGAACTTTTCACCACAATGTTCTCTGGCACTTGTCATCACTGTGTCCCATGCCATTGGCAGCACAATGCTCCATGACACATGTCATCACAATGCGCCATGCACTTGTCATCACGATGCTCCACAAACTTGTCATCACAATGCTCCATGCACTTCTCATCAAAATGCTGTGTCACCACTGATCTCACAATATTCCATCACTAGTCATCACAGTACACCATCACCCATGTCATCACAATGTTCTATGACCCCTGTCATCACAATCTTACATGACCTTATCATCACAATGCTCCATGACCCCTAACATCAAAATGTTCCATAAACCCTGTCATCAAAATGCTCTATGACCCTTTTCATCTCAAGGATCCTTGACCCCTTACATCACAATGTACCCTAAACTCTGTCAACAAAATATTTCATGTCCCTTTTCATCAAATGGCTCCATGATCATGTCATCACCATGCTCCCTGCCCTTCTCATCACAATGCACCACGCCCTTTTCATCAAAATGCTCCATAACATTAGTCATCACAAAGCTCCATGACACTTGTCATCAAAATGCTGCATGCCATTGTCATCACATTTCTCCATGAACACTCTCATCACATTGCTCAAGGCCCTTGTCATCACAAAGCTCTATGACGCTTGTCATCGCAATGCTCGTTGCCCTTTTCTTTACAATCCTCCATGACCCATGTATCACAGTGTTCTGTGCCCTTGTCATCACAATGCTCCTTTCCCACTCTCATCCCAGTAAGACATGAAACTTTTCAGACAAATGCTCCATGCCCTTGTCATCACAAGCCTCCATTACCCCTGTGAATACAATGCTCCATGACCCTTGCCAGTACAGTGTTCCACGGCCTTGTCATCACAATGCTCCAAAACCCCTGTAATCACAATGCTCCATGCCCTTGTCATCACAAAGCTCCATGACGCAGGTCATCAGAATGCTCCATAGCCTTCTCATTACAATGCTCCCTGCTCTTGTCATCACAATTCTCCAAGACCAATTTAATCACAATCCACCTTGCCCCTCTTCATCTGAATGCTCCATGAACCCTGTCCTCAAAATTCACCATGCCCATCATCATAATGCTTCATGCTATTGTCATCACAATGAAATCAAAATGCTCCATGACCTCTGTCATCACAATGCTCCAAACCCTTTAGATCACGACGTCCCAGAACACTTGTCATAACAATGCACAATGATGATTGCCATCAAAATTATCCATGGTCTTCTCAGCACAATGCTCCATGACATTTGTCATCACAATGCTCAATACACTTGTCATCACAATGCTCAATAACACTTGTCATAGTATGCTCCTTGAACGCTGTCATGAAAAGGATCCATGCCTTTTGCATCACAATGCTCCATGCCCTTTTCATCACAAAGCTCCATGCATTGTCATCACAATAGTTCACAAGCTTGTCATCAGAATGCTCCATGAAACTTGTCATCACAATGCTCCCTGACCCATGTCATCAAAATGCTCATGACACCTGTCATCATAATGCTCCATGTCCCTTGTCATTACAGTGCTCCGTGATGCTCGTCATCACAATTATCCATGGTGTTCTCATCACAATGCTCCACGGTCTTGCCATCACAATGCTCCATGCGCTGGTCATAACAATGCTCTATGTCATTTTTCGCCAGAATTCTCCACGTCCTTGTCATCACAATTCTCCATGCACTTGTCATCACAATTCTCAATGTCCCCTGTCAAAGCAAGCAACATGCACTTGTCATCACAATTCTTCCCGACCTTCTCATCAAAATTCTCATTTGCCCTTGTCATCACAATGCTCCATGACCCTTGACATCACAATGCTCCAAGCCCTTGGCATCACAATAATCCATTACATTTCTCATCACAATCCTCCATGACACTTGGCATCACAATGCTCCCTGCCATTATCATCACACTGGACCATGACATAGGTCATCACAATGCTCCCTGACACCTGTCTTCACAATACTCCATGAACTTGTCATCACAATGCTCCAGGCCCTTGTCATGACAATTCTCCACAAGCTTTTCATCAGAATGCTCCATGACCCTTGTCATTACAGTGCTCCATGACGCTCATCATCACAATTATCCATGGTCTTCTCATCACAATGTTCCAAGGTCTTGCCATCAAAATGCTCCATTCGTTAGTCATCACCATGCTACATGTCCCTTGTCGTCACAATGCACCATGACACCTCTCGTCACAATGTTATATGTTCTTGTCATCACAATTCTCCATGTATTTGTCATCGCAATGCTCCATGACACCTGTCACAGCAAGCTCCACGCGCTTGTCATCACAATGCTTCATGACCTTGTCATCGACATTCTCAGTGGCACTTGTCATGACAAAGCTCCATGCCCTTGTCATCACAATGATCCAAGACCTTGTCATCACAATCGCCCATGACACCTGGCCTCACAATATTCCATGCAATTTTCATTACAATGGACCATGACATATATCATCACAATGCTAACTGACATCTGTCTTCACAATAACCCGTGACCTTGTCAGCACAAGGCTCCATGCCCTTATCATCACAATAAGCCATGCCCACTGTCATCACAATAATCCTTGAAATTTGACAGACCAATATTTCATGCCCCTGTCATCAAAATGTTCCATTCCCTTTCATCACAATGCACCATGACCCCTGTCATCACAATGCTCTTGACTCCAGTCATCACAATGCTTCATAAAATTTGTCATCACAATGGTCCATGCCCTCATCATCAGGAGGCTCTGTTACATTTGTCACCACAATGCTCCATGAACTTTTCACCACAATGTTCTCTGGCACTTGTCATCACAGTGTCCCATGCTTTTGGCAGCACAATGCTCCATGACCCATGTAATCACAATGCACCATGCACTTGTCATCACGATGCTCCACAACCTTCTCATCACAATGCTCCATGCACTTCTCATCAAAATACTCTGTCACCACTGATCTCACAATGTTCCATCACTAGTCATCACAGTACACCCTCACCCATGTCATCACAAAGTTCCATGACCCCTGTCATCACAATCTTACATGAACTTATCATCGCAATGCTCCATGACCACTAACATCAAAATGTTCCATAAACCCTGTCATCAAAATGCTCTATGACCCTTTTCATCTCAAGGATCCTTGACCCCTTACATCACAATGTTCCCTAAACTCTGTCAACAAAATATTCCATGTCCCTTTTCATCAAATGGCTCCATGATCATGTCATCACCATGCTCCCTGCCGTTCTCATCACAATGCACCACGCCCTTTTCATCAAAATGCTCCATAACATTTGTCATCACAAAGCTCCATGACACTTGCCATCAAAATGCTCCATGCCATTGTCATCACATTGCTCCATGAACACTCTCATCACATTGCTCAATGCCCTTGTCATCACAAAGCTCTATGACGCTTGTAATCGCAATGCTCGATGTCCTTTTCTTTACAATCCTCCATGACCCATGTATCACAGTGTTCTGTGCCCTTGTCATCACAATGCTCCTTTCCCACTCTCATCCCAGTAAGACATGAAACTTTTCAGACAAATGCTGCATGCCCTTGTCATCACAAGCCTCCATTACCCCTGTGAAAACAATGTTCCATGACCCTTGCCAGTACAGTGTTCCACGGCCTTGTCATCACAATGCTCCAAAACCCCTGTAATCACAAGGCTTCATGCCCTTGTCATCAGAAAGGTCCATGACGCAAGTCATCAGAATGCTCCATGGCCTTCTCATTACAATGATCCCTGCTCTTGTCATCACAATTCTCCAAGACCAATTTAATCACAATCCTCCATGCCTCTCTTCATGTGAATGCACCATGAACCCTGTCCTCAAATTGCACCATGCCCATCATCATAATGCTTCAAGCTATTGTCATCACAATGAAATCAAAATGCTCCATGACCTCTGTCATAACAATGCTCCAAACCCTTTAGATCACGACGTCCCAGAACACTTGTCATAACAATGCACAACGATGATTGCCATCAAAATTATCCATGGTCTTCTCAGCTCAATGCTCCATGACATTTGTCATCACAATGCTCAATACACTTGTCATCACAATGCTCAATAACACTTGTCGTAGTATGCTCCTTGAACGCTGTCATGACAAGGCTCCATGCCTTTTTCATCACAATGTCCCATGCCCCTTTCCATGTCAATTCTCCATGAACCCTGTCATCCCTATGAACCATGCCCATCATCATAATACTTCATGCTCTTATTATCACAATGAAATCAAAATGTTTCATGCCCTCTGTCATCACAATGCTCCAAACCCTTGTGATCACAATATTCCATAAAAATTGTCATCACAATGCCCCATGACACTCATCATCACAATTATCCATGGTCTTCTCATAACAATGCTCCATAAACTTTGTCACCACAATGCTCAATGCACTTGTTATCACAATGCTCCCTGACACTTGTTGTCAGAATGCTCCTTGAACCCTGTCATGACGAGGCTCGACGCCTTTTTCATCACATTGATCCATACCTTTTTCATCACAATGCTCCAAGTCCCGTGGAATCACAATACTCCATGCTCTTGTTATCACAATGTTCCATGATGCATGTCATCAAAATGCTCCATGGCCTTCTCATCACAATCCTCCATGCCCCTGTCATCAAAATTCTCCAATAGCCCTGTAATCACAAGGCTCCATGGCACATTCCATCAGAATGCTCCATGACACTTGTCATCACAAGGTTCCATGGTCTTCTCAACACAATGATCCAGGAGCTTGTCATCATAATGCTCCATTCCCATGTCATCACAATGCACCATGACAACTGTCATCACAACGCTCCATGACCCATGACACAACCATGATCCAGGACCCTTGGCATCAAAATGTTCCATGGAACTTGTCATCACAATGATTCATGCCCTTGTCCTCCCAATATTCCATGACCCCTGTAATCACAATGCTCCATGACGCTTGTCATCACTGTGCTCCATGACACTTGTCATCACAATGTTCCATGCTATTGTCAGCAAAATGCTACATGACCTTGTCATCACAATGCTCCATGTGCTTGTCATCACAATCCTCCATGAACCTTGGGATCACATTGCTTAATGCTCCTGTCATCACAATGCTCCACGCTCCTTGAAATCAAAATGATCCATGACCTCTGTCATCACAATGCTCCAAACCCTTGTGATCATAATGTTCCATAACACTTGTCGTCACAACTCTTCATGATGCGTGTCATCACAATACTCCATGACCTTGTCATCACAATGCTCCATGACATTTGTCATCACAATGCTCAAGACACTTGTCATCACAATGATCCATAACTCTTATCGTCAAAATGCTCCTTGAACCGTGTCATAAAAAGGATCCATGCCTTTTTCATCACAATGCTCCATGCCCTTTTCATCACAATGCTCCATGCCATTGCCATCACAATAGTTCACAAGCTTGTCATCAGAATGCTCCATGAAACTTGTCATCACAATGCTCCATGACACCTGTCATCAAAATGCTCATGACACCTGTCATCATAATGCTCCATGTCCCTTGTCATTACAGTGCTCCGTGATGCTCGTCATCACAATTATCCATGGTGTTCTCATCACAATGCTCCACGGTCTTGCCATCACAATGCTCCATGCCCTGGTCATAACAATGCTCTATGTCACTTTTCGCCAGAATTCTCCACGTCCTTGTCATCACACTTCTCCATGCACTTGTCATCACAATTCTCAATGTCCCCTATCAAAGCAAGCAACATGCACTTGTCATCACAATGCTACCCGATCTCATCCAAATTCTCATTTGCCCTTGTCATCACAATGCTCCATGACCCTTGGCATCACAATGCTCCAAGCCCTTGTCATCACAATAATCCATTACATTTGTCATCACAATCCTCCATGACACTTGGCATCACAATGCTCCCTGCCATTATCATCACACTGGACCGTGACATAGGTCATCACAATGCTCCCTGACACCAGTCTTCACAATACTCCATGAACTTGTCATCACAATGCTCCAGGCCCTTGTCATGACAATACTCCACAAGCTTTTCATCAGAATGCTCCATGACCCTTGTCATTACAGTGCTCCATGACGCTCATCATCACAATTATCCATGGTCTTCTCATCACAATGTTCCAAGGTCTTGCCATCACAATGCTCCATTCGTTAGTCATCACCATGCTACATGACACTTGTCGCCACAATGCACCATGACACCTCTCGTCACAATGTTATATGTTCTTGTCATCACAATTCTCAATGTATTTGTCATCGCAATGCTCCATGACACCTGTCACAGCAAGCTCCACGCGCTTGTCATCACAATGCTTCATGACCTTGTCATCGACATTCTCAGTGGCACTTGTCATGACAATGCTCCATGCCCTTGTCATCACAATGATCCAAGACCTTGTCATCACAATCGCCCATGACACCTGGCCTCACAATGTTCCATGCAATTGTCATCACAATGGACCTTGGCATATATCATCACAATGCTAACTGACATCTGTATTCACAATAACCCGTGACCTTGTCAGCACAAGGCTCCATGCCCTTATCATCACAATAAGCCATGCCCACTCTCATCACAATAATCCTTGACATTTGTCAGACCAACATTTCATGCCCCTGTCTTCACAATGTTCCATTCCCTTTCATCACAATGCACCATGACCCCTGTCATTACAATGCTCCTGACTCCAGTCATCACAATGCTTCATAAAATTTGTCATCACAATGGTCCGTGCCCTCATCTTCAGGAGGCTCTGTTATGTTTGTCACCACAATGCTCCATGAACTTTTCACCACAATGTTCTCTGGCACTTGCCATCACAGGTTCCCATGCCTTTGGCAGCACAATGCTCCATGAGCCATGTAATCACAATGCACCATGCACTTGTCATCACAGTGCTCCACAATCTTGTCATCACAATGCTCCATGCACTTCTCATCAAAATGCTCTGTCACCACTGATCTCACAATGTTCCATCACTAGTCATCACAGTACACCCTCACCCATGTCATCACAATGTTCCATGACCCCTGTCATCACAATCTTACATGACCTTATCATCACAATGCTCCATGACCCCTAACATCAAAATGTTCCATAACCCCTGTCATCAAAATGCTCTATGACCCTTTGCATCTCAAGGATCCTTGACCCCTTACATCACAATGTTCCCTAAACTCTGTCAACAAAATATTCCTTGTCCCTTTTCATCAAATGGCTCCATGATCATGTCATCACCATGCTCCCTGCCCTTCACATCACAATGCACAACGCCCTTTTCATCAAAATGCTCCATAACATTTGTCATCACAAAGCTCCATGACACTTGCCATCAAAATGCTCCATGCCATTGTCATCATATTGCTCCATGAACACTCTCATCACATTGCTCAATGCCCTTGTCATCACAAAGCTCTATGACGCTTGTCATCGCAATGCTCGATGCCCTTCTCATCACAATGCTCCATGCCCTTTTCTTTACTATCCTTCATGACCCATGTATCACAGTGTTCTGTGCCCTTGTCATCACAATGCTCCTTTCCCACTCTCATCCCAGGAAGACATGAAACTTTTCAGACAAATGTTCCATGCCTTTGTTATCACAAGCCTCCATTACCCCTGTGAA
Organism: Mesoplodon bidens; assembly: GCF_964165515.1. Classification (NCBI taxonomy): domain Eukaryota; kingdom Metazoa; phylum Chordata; class Mammalia; order Artiodactyla; family Ziphiidae; genus Mesoplodon; species Mesoplodon bidens. The sequence continues at coordinate 42,114,792 of NC_138180.1, read as the reverse complement.
AACAATGCTCCATGACCCTTGCCAGTACAGTGTTCCACGGCCTTGTCATCACAATGCTCCAAAACCCCGGTAATCACAATGCTCCATGCTCTTGTCATCACAAAGCTCCATGACGCAAGTCATCAGTATGCTCCATGGATTTCTCATTACAATGCTCCCTGCTCTTGTCATCACAATTCTCCAAGACCAATTTAATCACAATCCTCCATGCCCCTCTTCATCTGAATGCTCCATGAACACTGTCCTCAAAATGCACCATGCCCATCATCATAATGCTTCATGTCTATTGTCATCACAATGAAATCAAAATGTTCCATGACCTCTGTCATCACAATGCTCCAAACCCTTTAGATCACGACGTCCCAGAACACTTGTCATAACAATGCACAAGGATGATTGCCATCAAAATTATCCATGGTCTTCTCAGCGCAATGCTCCATGACATTTGTCATCACAATGCTCAATACACTTGTCATCACAATGCTAAATAACACTTGTCGTAGTATGCTCCTTGAACACTGTCATGGAAAGGCTCCATGCCTTTTTCATCACAATGTCCCATGCCCCTTTCCATGTCAATTCTCCATGAACCCTGTCATCCCAATGAACCATGCCCATCATCATAATACTTCATGCTCTAATCATCACAATGAAATCAAAATGTTTCATGCCCTCTGTCATCACAATGCTCCAAACCCTTGTGATCACAATATTCCATAACAATTGTCATCACAATGCCCCATGACACTCCTCATCACAGTTACCCATGGTCTTCTCATCAAAATGCTCCATGAACTTTGTCATCACAATGCTCAATGCACTTGTTATCACAATGCTCACTGACACTTGTTGTCAGTATGCTCCTTGAACCCTGTCATGACGAGGCTCGACGCCTTTTTCATCACAATGATCCATACCTTTTTCATCACAATGCTCCAAGTCCCGTGGAATCACAATACTCCATGCTCTTGTTATCACAATGTTCCATGATGCATGTCATCAAAATGCTCCATGGCCTTCTCATCCCAATCCTCCATGCCCCTGTCATCAAAATGCTCCAATACCCCTGTAATCACAAGGCTCCATGGCACTTTCCATCAGAATGCTCCATGACACTTGTCATCACAAGGTTCCATGGTCTTCTCAACACAATGCTCCAGGAGCTTGTCATCATAATGCTCCATTCCCATGTCATCACAATGCACCATGACTACTGTCATCACAATGCTCCATGACCCATAACACAAACATGATCCAGGAACCTTGGCATCAAAATGCTCCATGGAACTTGTCATCACAATGATTCATGCCCTTGTCATCCCAATGTTCCATGACCCCTGTAATCACAATGCTCCATGACGCTTGTCATCACTGTGCTCCATGACACTTGTCATCACAATGTTCCATGCTTTTGACAGCAAAATGCTACATGACCTTGTCATCACAATGCTCCATGTCCTTGTCATCACAATCCTCCATGAACCTTGGGATCACATTGCTTCATGCTCCTGTCATCACAATGCTCCACGCTCCTTGAAATCAAAATGATCCATGACCTCTGTCATCACAATGCTCCAAACCCTTGTGATCATAATGTTCCATAACACTTGTCGTCACAACTCTTCATGATGCGTGTCATCACAATACTCCATGACCTTGTCATCACAATGCTCCATGACATTTGTCATCACAATGCTCAAGACCCTTGTCATCACAATGATCCATGACACTTATCATCAAAATGCTCCTTAAACCGTGTCATGAAAAGGTTCCATGCCTTTTTCATCACAATGCTCCATGCCCTTTTCATCACAATGCTCCATGCCATTGTCATCACAATAGTTCACAAGCTTGTCTTCAGAATGCTCCATGAAACTTGTGATCACAATGCTCAATGACCCATGTCATGAAAATGCTCATGACACCTCTCATCATAATGCTCCATGTCCCTTGTCATTACAGTGTTCCGTGATGCTCGTCATCACAATTATCCATGGTGTTCTCATCACAATGCTCCACGGTCTTGCCATCACAATGCTCCATGTCCTGGACATAACCATGCTCTATGTCCCTTTTCATCAGGATTCTCCACGTCCTTGTCATCACAATTCTCCATGCACTTGTCATCACAATTCTCAATGTCCCCTGTCAAAGCAAGCAACATGCGCTTGTCATCACAATGCTTCCCGACCTTCTCATCGAAATTCTCATTTGCCCTTGTCATCACAATGCTCCATGACCCTTGGCATCACAATGCTCCAAGCCCTTGTCATCACAATAATTCATTACATTTCTCATCACAATTCTCCATGACACTTGGCATCACAATGCTCCCTGCCATTATCATCACAGTGGACCATGACATAGGTCATCACAATGCTCCCTGAAACCTGTCTTCACAATACTCCATGAACTTGTCATCACAATGCTCCAGGCCCTTGTCATGACAATACTCCACAAGCTTTTCATCAGAATGCTCCATGACCCTTGTCATTACAGTGCTCCATGACGCTCATCATCAAAATTATCCATGGTCTTCTCATCACAATGTTCCAAAGTCTTGCCATCACAATGCTCCATTCGTTAGTCATCACCATGCTATATGTCCCTTGTCGTCACAATGCACCATGACACCTCTCGTCACAATGTTATATGTTCTTGTCATCACAATTCTTCATGTATTTGTCATTGCAATGCTCCATGACACCTGTCATAGCAAGCTCCACGCGCTTGTCATCACAATGCTTCATGACCTTGTCATCGACATTCTCAGTGGCACTTGTCATGACAATGCTCCATGCCCTTGTCATCACAATGATCCAAGACCTTGTCATCACAATCGCCCATGACACCTGGCCTCACAATGTTCCATGCAATTGTCATCACAATGGACCATGACATATATCGTCACAATGCTAACTGACATCTGTCTTCACAATAACCCGTGACCTTGTCAGCACAAGGCTCCATGCCCTTATCATCACAATAAGCCATGCCCACTGTCATCACAATAATCCTTGAAATTTGTCAGACCAATGATTCATGCCCCTGTCATCACAATGTTCCTTTCCCTTTCATCACAATGCACCATGACCCCTGTCATCACAATGCTCTTGACCCCAGTCATCACAATGCTTCATAAAATTTGTCATCACAATGGTCCATGCCCTCATCATCAGGAGGCTCTGTTACATTTTTCACCACAATGCTCCATGAACTTTTCACCACAATGTTCTCTGGCACTTGTCATCACAGTGTCCCATGCCTTTGGCAGCACAATGCTGCATGACCCATGTCATCACAATGCGCCATGCACTTGTCATCACAATGCTCCACAACTTTGTCTTCACAATGCTCCATGCACTTCTCATCAAAATGCTCTGTCACCACTGATCTCACAATGTTCCATCACTAGTCATCCCAGTACACCCTCACCCATGTCATCACAATGTTCCATGACCCCTGTCATCACAATCTTACATGGCCTTATCATCACAATGCTCCATGACCCCTAACATCAAAATGTTCCGTAACCCCTGTCATCAAAATGCTCTATGACCCTTTTCATCTCAAGGATCCTTGACCCCTTACATCACAATGATCCCTAAACTCTGTCAACAAAATATTCCATGTCCCTTTTCGTCAAATGGCTCCATGATCATGTCATCACCATGCTCCCTGCCCTTCTCATCACAATGCACCATGCCCTTTTCATCAAAATGCTCCATAACATTTGTCATCACAAAGCTCCATGACACTTGCCATCAAAATGCTCCATGCCATTGTCATCACATTGCTCCATGAACACTCTCATCACATTGCTCAATGCCCTTGTCATCACAAAGCTCTATGACGCTTGTCATCGCAATGCTCGATGCCCTTCTCATCACAATGCTCCATGCCCTTTTCTTTACAATCCTCCATGACCCATGTATCACAGTGTTCTGTGCCCTTGTCATCACAATGCTCCTTTCCCACTCTCATCCCAGTAAGACATGAAACTTTTCAGACAAATGCTCCATGCCTTTGTCATCACAAGCCTCCATTACCCCTGTGAAAACAATGTTCCATGACCCTTGCCAGTACAGTGTTCCACGGCCTTGTCATCACAATGCTCCAAAACCCCTGTAATCACAATGCTCCATGCCCTTGTCATCACAAAGCTCCATGACGCATGTCATCAGAATGCTCCATGGCCTTCTCATTACAATGCTCCCTGCTCTTGTCATCACAATTCTCCAAGACCAATTTAATCACAATCCTCCATGCCCCACTTCATCTGAATGCTCCATGAACCCTGTTCTCAAAATGCACCATGCCCATCATCATAATGCTTCGTGCTATTGTCATCACAATGAAATCAAAATGCTCCATGACCTCTGTCATCACAATGCTCCAAACCCTTTAGATCACGACGTCCCTGAACACTTGTCATAACAATGCACAATGATGATTGCCATCAAAATTATCCATGGTCTTCTCAGCACAATGCTCCATGACATTTGCCATCACAATGCTCAATACACTTGTCATCACAATGCTCAATAACACTTGTCGTAGTATGCTCCTTGAACACTGTCATGACAAGGCTCCATGTCTTTTTCATCACAATGTCCCATGCCACTTTCCATGTCAATTTTCCATGAACCTTGTCATCCCAATGAACCATGCCCATCATCATAATACTTCATGCTCTTATCATCTCAATGAAATCAAAATGTGTCATGCCCTCTGTCATCACAATGCTCCAAACCCTTGTGATCACACTATTCCATAACAATTGTCATCACAATGTCCCATGACACTCATCATCACAATTACCCATGGTCTTCTCATCACAATGCTCCATGAACTTTGTCATCACAATGCTCAATGCACTTGTTATCACAATGCTCCCTGACACTTGTTGTCAGTATGCTCCTTGAACCCTGTCATGACGTGGCTCGACGCATTTTTCATCACAATGATCCATACCTTTTTCATCACAATGCTCCAAGTCCCGTGGAATCACAATACTCCATGCTCTTGTTATCACAATGTTCCATGATGCATGTCATCAGAATGCTCCATGGCCTTCTCATCACAATCCTCCATGCCCCTGTCATCAAAATGCTCCAATACCCCTGTAATCACAAGGCTCCATGGCACTTTCCATCAGAATGCTCCATGACAGTTGTCATCACAATGTTCCATGGTCTTCTCAACACAATGCTCCAGGAGCTTGTCATCATAATGCTCCATTCCCATGTCATCACAATACACCATGACCACTGTCATCACAACGCTCCATGACCCATGACACAACCATGATCCAGGACCCTAGGCATCAAAATGCTCCATGGAACTTGTCATCACAATGGTTCCTGCCCTTGTCATCCCAATGTTCCATGACCCCTGTAATCACAATGCTCCATGACGCTTGTCATCACTGTGCTCCATGACACTTGTCATCACAATGTTCCATGCTTTGTCAGCAAAATGCTACATGACCTTGTCATCACAATGCTCCATGTGCTTGTCATCACAATCCTCCATGAAACTTGCGATCACATTGCTTCATGCTCCTGTCATCACAATGCTCCACGCTCCTTGAAAGCAAAATGATCCATGACCTCTGTCATCACAATGCTCCAAACCCTTGTGATCATAATGTTCCATAACACTTGCCGTCACAACACTTCATGATGCGTGTCATCACAATACTCCATGACCTTGTCATCACAATGCTCCATGACATTTGTCATCACAATGCTCAAGACACTTGTCATCACAATGATCCATGACACTTATCATCAAAATGCTCCTTGAACCGTGTCATGAAAAGGATCCATGCCTTTTTCATCACAATGCTCCATGCCCTTCTCATCACAATGCTCCATGCCATTGTCATCACTATAGTTCACAAGCTTGTCATCAGAATGCTCCATGAAACTTGTCATCACAATGCTCCATGACCCCTGTCATCAAAATGCTCATGACACCTGTCACCATAATGCTCCATGTCCCTTGTCATTTCAGTGCTCCGTGTTGCTAGTCATCACAATTATCCATGGTGTTCTCATCACAATGCTCCACGGTCTTGCCATCACAATGCTCCATGCACTGGTCATAACAATGCTCTATGTCCCTTTTCATCAGGATTCTCCACGTACTTGTCATCACAATTCTCCATGCACTTGTCATCACAATTCTCAATGTCCCCTGTCAAAGCAAGCAACAGCGCTTGTCATCACAATGCTTCCCGACCTTCTCATCCAAATTCTCATTTGCCCTTGTCATCACAATGCTCCATGACCCTTGGCATCACAATGCTCCAAGCCCTTGTCATCACAATAATCCATTACGTTTGTCATCACAATCCTCCATGACACTTGGCATCACAATGCTCCCTGCCATTATCATCACAATGGACCATGACATAGGTCATCACAATGCTCCCTGACACCTGTCTTCACAATACTCCATGAACTTGTCATCACAATGCTCCAGGCCCTTGTCATGACAATACTCCACAAGCTTTTCATCAGAATGCTCCATGACCCTTGTCATTACAGTTCTCCATGACGCTCATCATCACAATTATCCATGGTCTTCTCATCACAATGTTCCAATGTCTTGCCATCACAATGCTCCATTCGTTAGTCATCACCATGCTACATGTCCCTTGTCGTCACAATGCACCATGACACCGCTCGTCACAATGTAATATGTTCTTGTCATCAAAATTCTCCATGTATTTGTCATCGCAATGCTCCATGACACCTCTCATAGCAAGCTCCACGCGCTTGTCATCACAATGCTTCATGACAATGTCATCAACATTCTCAGTGGCACTTGTCATGACAATGCTCCATGCCCTTATCATCACAATGATCCAATACTTTGTCATCACAATCGCCCATGACACCTGGCCTCACAATATTCCATGCAATTGTCATCACAATGGACCATGACATATATCATCACAATGCTAACTGACATCTATCTTCACAATAACCCATGACCTTGTCAGCACAAGGCTCCATGCCCTTATCATCACAATAAGCCATGCCCACTGTCATCACAATAATCCTTGAAATTTGTCAGACCAACATTTCATGCCCCTGTCATCAAAATGTTCCATTCCCTTTCATCACAATGCACCATGACCCCTGTCATCACAATGCTCTTGACTCCAGTCATCACAATGCTTCATAAAATTTGTCATCACAATGGTCCATGCCCTCATCATCAGGAGGCTCTGTTACATTTGTCACCACAATGCTCCATGAACTTTTCACCACAATGTTCTCTGGCACTTGTCATCACTGTGTCCCATGCCATTGGCAGCACAATGCTCCATGACACATGTCATCACAATGCGCCATGCACTTGTCATCACGATGCTCCACAACCTTGTCATCACAATGCTCCATGCACTTCTCATCAAAATGCTCTGTCACCACTGATCTCACAATGTTCCATCACTAGTCATCACAGTACACCCTCACCCATGTCATCACAATGTTCCATGACACCTGTCATCACAATCTTACATGACCTTATCATCACAATGCTCCATGACCCCTAACATCAAAATGTTCCATAACCCCTGTCATCAAAATGCTCTATGACCCTTTTCATCTCAAGGATCCTTGACCCCTTACATCACAATGTTCCCTATACTCTGTCAACAAAATATTCCATGTCCCTTTTCATCAAATGGCTCCATGATCATGTCATCACCATGCTCCCTGCCCTTCTCATCACAATGCACCACGCCCTTTTCATCAAAATGCTCCATAACATTTGTCATCACAAAGCTCCATGACACTTGCCATCAAAATGCTCCATGCCATTGTCATCACATTGCTCCATGAACACTCTCATCACATTGCTCAATGCCCTTGTCATCACAAAGCTCTATAACGCTTGTCATCGCAATGCTCGATGCCCTTCTCATCACAATGCTCCATGCCCTTTTCTTTACAATCCTTCATGACCCATGTATCACAGTGTTCTGTGCCCTTGTCATCACAATGCTCCTTTCCCACTCTCATCCCAGTAAGACATGAAACTTTTCAGACAAATGCTCCATGCCCTTGTCATCACAAGCCTCCATTACTCCTGTGAAAACAATGCTCCATGACCCTTTCCAGTACAGTGTTCCACGGCCTTGTCATCACAATGCTCCAAAACCTCTGTAATCACAATGCTCCATGCCCTTGTCATCACAAAGCTCCATGACGCAAGTCATCAGAATGCTCCATGGCCTTCTCATTACAATGCTCCCTGCTCTTGTCATCACAATTCTCCAAGCCCAATTTAATCACAATCCTCCATGCCCCTCTTCATCTGAGTGCTCCATGAACCCTGTCCTCAAATTGCACCATGCCCATCATCATAATGCTTCAAGCTATTGTCATCACAATGAAATCAAAATGCTCCATGACCTCTGTCATCACAATGCTCCAAACCCTTTAGATCACGACGTCCCAGAACACTTGTCATAACAATGCACAATGATGATTGCCATCAAAATTATCCATGATCTTCTCAGCACAATGCTCCATGACATTTGTCATCACAATGCTCAATACACTTGTCATCACAATCCTCAATAACACTTGTTGTAGTATGCTCCTTGAACGCTGTCATGACAAGGCTCCATGCCATTTTCATCACAATGTCCCATGCCCCTTTCCATGTCAATTCTCCATGAACCCTGTCATCCCAATGAACCATGCCCATCATCATAATACTTCATGCTCTTATCATCACAATGAAATCAAAATGTTTCATGCCCTCTGTCATCACAATGGTCCAAACCCTTGTGGTCACAATATTCCATAACAATTGTCATCACAATGCCCCATGACACTCATCATCACAATTATCCATGGTCTTCTCATCACAATGCTCCATGAACTTTGTCATCACAATGCTCAATGCACTTGTTATCACAATGCTCCCTGACACTTGTTGTCAGTATGCTCCTTGAACCCTGTCATGACGAGGCTCGACGCCTTTTTCATCACAATGATCCATACCTTTTTCATCACAATGCTCCAAGTCCCGTGGAATCACAATACTCCATGCTCTTGTTATCACAATGTTCCATGATGCATGTCATCAGAATGCTCCATGGCCTTCTCATCACAATCCTCCATGCCCCTGTCATCAAAATGCTCCAATAGCCCTGTAATCACAAGGCTCCATGGCACTTTCCATCAGAATGCTCCATGACACTTGTCATCACAAGGTTCCTTGGGCTTCTCAACACAATGCTCCAGGAGCTTGTCATCATAATGCTCCATTCCCATGTCATCACAATGCACCATGACCACTGTCATCACAACGCTCCATGACCCATGACACAAACATGATCCAGGACCCTTGGCATCAAAATGCTCCATGGAACTTGTCATCACAATGATTCATGCCCTTGTCATCCCAATGTTCCATGACCCCTGTAATCACAATGCTCCATGACGCTTGTCATCACTGTGCTCCATGACACTTGTCATCACAATGCTCCATGATTTTGTCAGCAAAATGCTACATGACCTTGTCATCACAATGCTCCATGCGCTTGTCTTCACAATCCTCCATGAACCTTGGGATCACATTGCTTCATGCTCCTGTCATCACAATGCTCCAGGCTCCTTGGAATCAAAATGATCCATGACCTCTGTCATCACAAAGCTCCAAACCCTTGTGATCATAATGTTCCATAACACTTGTCGTCACAACTCTTCATGATGCGTGTCATCACAATACTCCATGAACTTGTCATCACAATGCTCCATGACATTTGTCATCACAATGCTCAAGACCCTTGTCATCACAATGATCCATGACACTTATCATCAAAATGCTCCTTAAACCGTGTCATGAAAAGGTTCCATGCCTTTTTCATCACAATGCTCCATGCCCCTTTCATCACAATGCTCCATGCCATTGCCATCACAATAGTTCACAAGCTTGTCATCAGAATGCTCCATGAAACTTGTCATCACAATGCTCCATGACACCTGTCATCAAAATGCTCATGACACCTGTCATCATAATGCTCCATGTCCCTTGTCATTACAGTGCTCCGTGATGCTCGTCATCACAATTATCCATGGTGTTCTCATCACAATGCTCCACGGTCTTGCCATCACAATGCTCCATGCCCTGGTCATAACAATGCTCTATGTCACTTTTCGCCGGAATTCTCCACGTCCTTGTCATCACAATTCTCCATGCACTTGTCATCACAATTCTCAATGTCTCCTGTCAAAGCAAGCAACATGCACTTGTCATCACAATGCTTCCCGATCTTCTCATCCAAATTCTCATTTGCCCTTCTCATCACAATGCTCCATGACCCTTGGCATCACAAAGCTCCAAGCCCTTGTCATCACAATGCTCCTTTACCTTTGTCATCACAATCCTCCATGACACTTGTCATCACAATGCTCCATGCCATTGTCATCACAATGGACCATGACATAAAATATCACAATGCTCCCTGACAACTGTCTTCACAAAACTCCATGAACTTGTCATCACAATGCTCCAGGCCCTTGTCATCACAATGCTCCATGACCTTTTTTATGAAAATTCTCCGTGACTCCAGTCATCACAATTCCTCATGACATTTTTCATCACAATTGTCCATGCCCTCGGCATCACAAGACTCTGTGACTTATGTCACCACATTGCTCCATGATCTTCTCATCACAATGCTCTCTGACCCTTGTCATCACAATGCTCCATGCCTTTATCACCACAATGCTCCATGACCCTTGTCATCACAATTGTCTATGCACTTGAGAGCACAATGCTCCATGACCAATGTCAACACTATATGCCATGCGCTTGTCATCATTATGCTCCACAACCTTGTCATCACAATGCTCCATTAACCATGTCATCACAATGTTCCATGCACTTTTCATCAAAATGCTCTCTCACCACTGATATCAGAGTGTTCCATCAATAGTCATCACTATACACCCTCACCCCTCTCATCACAATGTTCCATGACCCCTGTCATCGCAATGCTACATGACATTATCATTAAAATGCTCCATGACCCCTGACATCACAATGTTCCATAACTCCTGTCATCAAAATGCTCCATGATAATTTTCATCTCAATGCTCCATGAAGCCTGTCATCACAATGCACCATGCCCATCATCATAATGCTTCATGCTATTGTCATCACAATGAAATCAAAATGCTCCATGATCCTTGTCATCACAATGCTTCATGACCCTTGTCATCAGAATGCTCCAATCCCTTGTCATCACAATGCCAAATTACCATTGTCATCACAATCCTCCATGACACTAGGCATCACAATGGACTGGACATATGTCATCACAATGCTCCATGACGAATGACATCAGAATGCTCCAGGGCATTCTCAACACAATGCTCCATGCCATTGTCATCACAATATCCCATGACCCTTGTCATCACAACGCTCTATGATGCCTGTCATCTCAATATTCATTGCCCTTCTCATCACAATGCTGCATGAACATTGTCATCTCAATGCTCTATACACTTGTCAACACAGTGCTCCCTGACACTTGTCAAAAGGCTCCTTGAACGCTGTCAAGAAATAGATCCATGCTTTTTCATTACAATGCTCCATGCCCTTATCATCATAATGCTCAATGACACGGTCAACACAAGGCTCAATGATCCTTGTCATCACAATGCTCCAAGCCCTTATCATAACAATGTTCCATTACCTTTGTCATCACTATCCTCCATGAAACATGGCATCACAAAGCTCCCTGCCATTCTCATCACAATGGACCATGACATATGTCATCACAATGCTCCCTGATAACTGTCTGCATAAAACTCCATGACCTTGCCATCACAATGCTCCATGCCCATGTCATCACAATGTTCCATGCGATTGTCATCACAATGCTCCAGGACCTTATCATCACAATGCTCCATGCCCTTGTCATAACAATGCTCCATGACCTTATTTATGAAAATTCTCCGTGACTCCAGTCATCATAATGCTTCATGACATATGTCATCACAATTGCCCATGTCCTCGTCATCACAAGACTCTGTGACTTATGTCACCAGAATGCACCATGAACTTCTCATCACAATGCTCTCTGACCCTTGTCATCACAATGCTCCATGATCCTTGTCATCATAGTTGTCTTTGCACTTGTCAGCACAATGCTCCATGACAAATGTAATCACAATATGCCATGTGCTTGTCATCATAATTCTTCACAACCTTGTCATCCCAAAGCTCCAGGCACTTTTCATCAAAATGCTCTCTCACCAATGATATCAGAGTGTTCCATCACTAGTCATCACTATACTCCCTCACCCCTGTCATCACAATGTTCCATGACCCCTGTCATTGCAATGCTACATGACCTTATCATCAAAATGCTCCATGACCCACGACATCACAATGTTCCTTAACCCCTGTCATCAAAATGCTTCATGACACTTTTCATCTCAATGCTCCATGAACCCTGTCATCACAATGCACCATGCCCATCATCATAATCCTTCATGCTATTTTCATCACAATGAAATCAGAAAGCTCCATGACCTATGTCATCAAAATGCTCCAAACCCTTGTGATCACAATGTTCCATAACCCTTGTCTTCACAACGCCCCATGACACTCGTCATAAAAATTATCCATGTTCTTCTCATCACAATGCTTCATGAACTTTGTCATCACAATGTTCAATATACTTGTCATCACAATGCTCCCAGACACTTTTTGTCAGTATGCTCCTTGAACCCGTTCATGATAAGGCTCTATGTATTTTTCATCACAGTGATCAATACCGTTTTCTTCAAATTGCTCCATGACCCCCGTAATCACAATGCTCCAGGACCCGTTTCATCAGAATGCTCCATGAGACTTGTCATCACAAGGCTCCAAGGTCTTCTCATCACAATGCTCCAAGAACTTTTCATCACAATCTCCATTCACTTGTCATAACAATGCTCCATCACCATGTCATCACAATACTACATGAACATTTTCAGCCCAATGTTCCATGACCTTCTCATCACAATGCTCCATGACACCTGTCATCAGAATGCTCCATGACGCCTGTCATCAAAATGCTCCATGACCCTTGCCATCACAATAATCCATTCCCTTGTCATCTCATTGCTCCATGACCAATGTAATCACAATGCTCCATGACGCTTGTCATCACAGTACTCTATGACACTTGTCATCCCAATGCTCCATGCCTTCATCAGCAAAATGCTACATGACCTTGTCATCACGATGCTCCATGCGCTTGTCATCACAATACTCCATTCCCCTTGTGACCACAATCCTCCATGAAACTTGGGATCACATTGAATTCTAACCTTGTCATCACAATGCTCCATGCTCCTTGAAATGAAAATGATCCATGACTTCTGGCATCACAATGTTCCACACACTTGTGATCACAATGTTCCATAAAAGGGGTCATCATAGCACTCCATCATGCCTGTCATCACAATATTCCATGCCCTTGTCATCACAATGCTCCATGATATTTGTCATCACAATTCTCAACACACTTGTCATCACAATGCTCGTTGACAATTGTCAGAAGTCTCCTTGAAGTCAATCGTGAAATAGCTCCATGCCTTTTTCATCACAATGCTCCATGCCATTGTCATCACAATGCTCCATGCCCCTTGTCATAACAACGCTCCATGATGCCTGTCATCACAATATCCCATGCCCTTGTCATCACAATTCTCTATGACATGTGTCATCACAATGCTCAATACACTTGTCATCCAAATGCTCCCTGACACTTGTCAGAAGGCTCCTTGAAATCTCTCATGAAATAGCTCCATGTTTTTTTCATCACAATGCTCCATTCCCTTATCATCACAATGCTCCATGCCCTTGCCATCACAATGCTCCAAGCCCTTGTCATCACAATGCACCATGATATATGTCAGCACAATGCTCCCTGACACCTCTCTACACAATACTCCATGACCTTGTAATCACAGTGCTCCATGCCCTAGTCATCACAATGTGCCATGCGCACTGTCATCACAATAATCCATGAAACTTGTCAGACCAATGCTCCATGTCTCTGTAATCACAATGCTCTATATCGTTGTCAGCACAATGCTCCATTACCTTTGTCATCATAAACCTCCATGACCCTTGGCATCACAATGCTCCATGCCATTGTCATCACAATTGACGGACATAAGTCATCACAATGATTCATGACACATGACATCAGAATTCACCAGGGGATTCTCAACAAAATGCTCCATGCCATTGTCATTACAATGCTCCATGACCCTTCTCATCACAACGCTCCATGATGCCTTTCATTACAATATCCCATGTCCTTCTCATCACAGTGCTCCATGACAAATGCCATGACAATGCTCAATACACTTGTCATCACAATGCTCCCTGACACTTGTCAGAAGTCTCCCTGAACTCTGTTATGAAACAGCTCAATGCCTTTTCATCACAATGTTCCATGCCATTCTCATCACAAAGCTTCTTGACCCTTTTCATCAGAATGCTCCAATCCCTTATCATCACAATGCTCCATTACCTTTGTCATCACAATTCTACATGACCCTTGGCATCACATTGCTCCATGCCATTGTCATCACAATGGACCATGACATATATCATCACAATGCTCCCTGACAACTGTCTTCACAAAATTCCATGACCTTGTCATCACAATTCAGCAGGCCCTTGTCATCACAATGCTCCATGCCCTTGTCATCACAATGCTCCATGACCTTTTTTACGAAAATTTCCGTGACTACAGTCATCACAATGCTTCATGACATTTGTCATCACAGTTGTCCTTGTCCTCGTCATCACAAGACTCTGTGACATATGTCACCACAATGTTCCATGAAATTCTCATCACAATGCTCTCTGACCCTTGTCATCACAATGCTCCATGCCGTTGTCACCAACATGCTCCATGACACTTGTCATCACAATTGACTATGCACTTGACAGCGCAATGTTCCATGACCCGTGTCATCACAAAATGCCATGTGCTTGTAATCATAATGCTCCAAAACATTGCCATCACAATGCTCCATAAACGATGTCATCACAATGCTCCATGCACTTTTCATCAAAATGCTCTCTCACCACTGATATCAGAGTGTTCCATCACTAGTCATCACTATACTCCCTCACTGCTGTCATCACAATGTTCCTTGACCCCTGTCTTCGCAATGCTACATGACCTTATCATCAAAATGCTTCATGACCCCTGACATCACAATGTTCCATAACCCCTCTCATAAAAATGCTCTTGGACACTTTTCATCTCAATGCTCCATGAACCCTGTCATCACAATGCACCATGCCCATCATCATAATGCTTCATGCTATTGTCATCACAATGAAATCAAAATGCTCCATGACCCTTGTCATCACAATGCTCCAAGCCCTTGTCATCACATTGCTCCATTACCTTTGTCATCATAATCCTCCATGACACTTGGCATCACAATGCTCCATGCCATTGTCATCACAAGGGACCGGACATATGTCATCACAATGCTCCATGACACATGACATGAGAATGCTGCAGGGGATTCTCAACAAATTGCTCCATTCCATTGTCATCACAATGCTCCATGATCCTTGTCATCACAACGCTCCATGATGCCTGTCATCACAATATTCCATGTCCTTGTCATCACAATGCTCCATGACCATTGTCATCACAATGCTCAATACACTTTTCATCACAATGATCTCTGAAACTTGTCAGAAGTCTCCTTGAACTCTGTCATGACATATCTCAATGCCTTTTTCAACACAATGCTCCATGCCCTTATCATCACAATGCTCCATGTCATTGTCATCACAATGCTTCATGACGCTTCTCATCAGAATGCTCCAATCCCTTGTCATCACAATGTTCCATTACCTTTGTCATCACAATCCTCCATTACTCTTGGCATCACAATGCTCCATGCCATTGTCATCACAATGGTCCATGACATATATCATCAACATGCTCCGTGACAACTGTCTTAACAAAACTCCATGAACTTCTCATCACAATGCTCCAAGACCTTGTCATCACAATGCTCCATGCCCTTGTCATAACAATGCTCCATGACCTTATTAATGAAAATTCTCCGTGACTCCAGTCATCACAATGCTTCACGACATTTGTCATCACAATTGTCCATGTCCTCGTCATCACAAGACTCTGTGAATTATGTCACCACAATGCTCCATTTACTTCTCATCACAAAGCTCTCTGACCCTTGTCATCACAATGCTCCATGACCCTTGTCATCATAGTTGTCTTTGCACTTGTCAGCACAATGCACCACGACAAATGTAATCACAATATGCCATGTGCTTGTCATCATAATTCTTCACAACCTTGTCATCCCAATGATCCAGGCACTTTTCATCAAAATGCTCTCTCACCACTGATATCAGATTGTTCCATCAGTAGTCATCACTATACCCCCTCACCCCTGTCATCACAATGTTCCATGACCCCTGTCATTGCAATGCTACATGACCTTATCATCAAAATGCTCCATGACCCCCGACATCACAATGTTCCATAACACCTGTCATCAAAATGCTCCATGACCCTTTTCATCTCAATGCTCCATGAACCCTGTCATCACAATGCACCATGCCCATCATCATAATCCTTCATGCTATTTTCATCACAATGAAATCAGAATGCTCCATGACCTCTGTCATCAAAATGCTCCAAACCTTTGTGATCAAAATGTTCCATAACCCTTGTATTCACAACGCCCAATGACACTCGTCATAACAATTATCCATGTTCTTCTCATCACAATGCTTCATGAACTTTGTCATCACAATGTTCAATATACTTGTCATCACTATTCCCCCCGACACTTTTCGTCAGTATGCTCCTTGAACGCGTTCATGATAAGGCTGTATGTATTTTTCATCACAGTGATCAATACCGTTTTCTTCAAATTGCTCCATGACCACTGTAATCACAATGCTCCAGGACCCGTTTCATCAGAATGCTCCATGAGACTTGTCATCACAAGGCTCCAAGGACTTCTCATCACAATGCTCCAGGAACTTTTCATCACAATCTCCATTCACTTGTCATAACAATGCTCCATGACCATGTCATCACAATACTCCATGAACATTTTCAGCCCAATGCTCCATGACCTTCTCATCACAATGCTCCCTGACACCTGTCATCACAATGCTCAATGACGCCTGTCATCAAAATGCTCCATGACCCTTGCCCTCACAATAATCCATTCCCTTGTCATCTCATTGCTCCATGACCACTGTAATCACAATGCTCCATGACGCTTGTCATCACAGTGCTCCATGACACTTGTCATCCCAATGCTCCATGCCTTCATCAGCAAAATGCTACATGACTTTGTCATCACGATGCTCCATGCGCTTGTCATCACAATACTCCATTCCCATTTTGAACACAATCCTCCATAAAACTTGGGATCACATTGCTTTCTACCCTTGTCATCACAATGCTCCATGCTCCTTGAAATCAAAATGATCCATGACTTCTGTCATCACAATGCTCCACACACCTGTGATCACAATGTTCCAAAAAACTGGTCATCATAGCACTCCATCATGCCTGTCATCAGAATATTCCATGCCCTTGTCATCACAAAGCTCCATGACATTTGTCATCACAATTCTCAATACACTTGTCATCACAATGCTCGCTGACATTTGTCAGAAGTCTCCTTGAAGTCAGTCGTGAAATAGCTCCATGCCTTTTTCATCACAGTGCTCCATGCCATTGTCATCACAATGCTCCATGCCCGTTGTCATAACAACGCTCCATGATGCCTGTCATCACAATATCCCATGCACTTGTCATCACAATGCTCAAAACACTTGTCATCCAAATGCTCCCTGACACTTGTCAGAAGGCTCCTTGAAATCTGTCATGAAATAGCTCCATGCCTTTTTCATCACAATGCTCCATTCCCTTATCATCACAATGCTCCATGCCCTTGCCTTCACAATGCTCCAAGCCCTTGTCATCACAATGGACCATGTTATATGTCAGCACAATGCTCCCTGACACCTCTCTACACAATACTCCATGACTTTGTAATCACAGTGCTCCATGCCCTAGTCATCACAATGTGCCATGCGCACTGTCATCACAATAATCCATGAAACTTGTCAAACCTATGCTCCATGACTCTGTAATCGCAATGCTCTATGCCGTTGTCAGCACAATGCTCCAAGCCCTTCTCACCACAATGCTCCATTATCTTTGTCATCATAATCCTCCATGACCATAGGCGTCACTGGGCTCCATGCCATTGTCATCACAATGGACGGACATATGTCATCACAATGCTTCATGACACATGACATCAGAATGCTCCAGGGGATTCTCAACAAAATGCTCCATGCCATTCTCATTACAATGCTCCATGACCCTTGTCATCACAACGCTCCATGATGCCTTTCATTACAATATTCCATGTCTTTTTCATCACAATGCTCCATGACCAATGCCATCACAATACTCAATACACTTGTCATCACAATGCTCCCTGACACTTGTCAGAAGTCTCCTTGAACTCTGTCATAAAGTAGCTCCATGCCTTTTTCATCACAATGCTACATTCCCTTTTCATCACAATACTCCATGCCATTGTCATCACAATGCTTCTTGACCCTTGTCATCAGAATGCTCGAATCCCTTGTCATCACAATGCTCCATTACCTTTGTCATCACAATCCTCCATGACCCTTGGCATCACATTGTTCCATGCCATTGTCATCACAATGGACCATGACATATATCATCACAATGCTCCCTGACAACTGTCTTCACAAAACTCCATGAGCTTGTCATCACAATTCACAAGGCCCTTGTCATCACAATGCTCCATGCCCTTCTCATCACAATGCTCCATGACCTTTTTTATGAAAATTCTCCGTGACTCCTGTCATCACAATGCTTCATGACATTAGTCATAACAATTGTCCTTGTCCTCGTCCTCACAAGACTCTGTGACTTATGTCACCACTATGCT
The DNA here is from genome assembly GCF_964165515.1 of Mesoplodon bidens. Taxonomy (NCBI): domain Eukaryota; kingdom Metazoa; phylum Chordata; class Mammalia; order Artiodactyla; family Ziphiidae; genus Mesoplodon; species Mesoplodon bidens. The sequence continues at coordinate 42,095,737 of NC_138180.1, read as the reverse complement.
CCATAAACTTCTCATCACAATGCTCTCTGACCCTTGTCATCACAATGCTCCATGCCGTTGTCACCACCATACTCCATGACCCTTGTCATCACAATTGTCTATGCACATGACAGCAAATGTTCCATGACCCGTGTCATCACAAAATGCCATGTGCCTGTCATCATAATGCTCCACAATATTTTCATCACAATGCTCCATAAACCATGTCATCACAATGCTCCATGCACTTTTCATCAAAATGCTCTCTCACCACTGTATCAGAGTGATCCATCACTAGTCATCTCTATACTCCCTCACTGCTGTCATCACAATGTTCCTTGAACCCTGTCATCGCAATGCTACATGAACTTATCACCAAAATGCTCCATGACCCCTGACATCACAATGTTTCATAACGCCTCTCATCAAAATGCTCTTGGACCCTTTTCATCTCAAGGCTCCATGAACTCTGTCATCACAATGCACCATGCCCATCATCATAACGCTTCATGCTATTGTCATCACAATGAAATAAAAATGCTCCATGACCCTTGTCATCAAAATGCTCCAAGCCCTTCTCATCACAATGCTCCATTACCTTTGTCATCATAATCCTCCATGACACTTGGCATCACATTCTCCATGCCATTGTCATCACAAGGGACCGGACATATGTCATCACAATGCTCCAAGACACATGACATCAGAATGCTGCAGGGGATTCTCAACAAATTGCTCCATTCCATTTTCATCACAATGCTCCATGACCCTTGTCATCACAACGCTCCATGATGCCTGTCATCAAAATATTCCATGTCCTTGTCATCACAATGCTCCATGACCATTGTCATCACAATGCTCAATACCTTGTCATCACAATGATCCGTGAAACTTGTCAGAAGTCTCCTTGAACTCTGTCATGAAATATCTCAATGCCTTTTTCAACACAATGCTCCATGCCCTTATCTTCACAATGCTCCATGCCATTGTCATCACAATGCTAAATGACGCTTGTCATCAGAATGCTACAATCTCTTGTCATCACAATGTTCCATTACCTTTGTCATCACAATCCTCCATTACTCTTGGCATCACAATGCTCCATGCCATTGTCATCACAATGGACCATGACATATATCATCACCATGCTCCCTGACAACTGTCTTAACCAAACTCCATGCACTTCTCATCACAATGCTCCAGGACCTTGTCATCACAATGCTCCATGCCCTTGTCACAACAATGCTCCATGACCTTATTTATGAAAATTCTCCGTGACTCCATTCATCACAATGCTTCTTGACATTTGTCATCAAAATTGTCCTTGTCCTAGTCATCACAAGACTCTGTGACTTATATCACCCCAATGCTCCATGAACTTCTCATCACAATGCTCTCTGACCCTTGTCATCACAATGCTCCATGACCTTCTCATCATAGTTGTCTTTACACTTCTCAGCACAATGCTCCATGACGCATGTAATCACAATATGTCATGTGCTTGTCATCATAATGCTTCACAAACTTGTCATACCAATGCTCCATGCACTTTTCATCAAAATGCTCTCTCACCACTGATATCAGAGTGTTCCATCACTAGTCATCACTATACTCCCTCACCTCTGTCATCACAATGTTCCATGACCACTGTCATCGCAATGCTACATGAACTTATCATCAAAATGCTCCATGACCCACGACATCACAATGTTCCATAACCCCTGTCATCAAAATGTTCCATGACCCTTTTCATCTCAATGCTCCATGAACCCTGTCATCACAATGCACCATGCCCTTCATCATAATCCTTCATGCTATTTTCATCACAATGAAATCAGAATGCTCCATGACCTCTCTCATCAAAATGCTCCAAACCCTTGTGATCACAATATTCCATAACCCTTGTCTTCACGACGCCCCATGACACTCGTCATAACAATTATCCATGTTCTTCTCATCACAATGCTTCATGAACTTTGTCATCACAATGTTCAATATACTTGTCATCACAATGCTCCCCGACACTTTTCGTCAGTATGCTCCTTGAACCCGTTCATAATAAGGCTCTATGTATTTTTCATCACAGTGATCAATACCGTTTTCTTCAAATTGCTCCATGACCCCTGTAATCACAATGCTCCAGGACCCGTTTCATCAGAATGCTCCATGAGACTTGTCATCACAAGGCTCCAAGGTCTTCTCATCACAATGCTCCAGGAACTTTTCATCACAATCTCCATTCACTTGTCATAACAATGCTCCATGACCATGTCATCACAATACTCCATGAACATTTTCAGCCCAATGCTCCATAACCTTCTCATCACAATGCTCCATGACACCTGTCATCACAATGCTCCATGACGCCTGTCATCAAAATGCTCCATGACCCTTGCCATCACAATAATCCATTCCCTTGTCATCTCATTGCTCCATGACCACTGTAATCACAATGCTCCATGACGCTTGTCATCACAGTGCTCTATGACACTTGTCATCCCAATGCTCCATGCCTTCATCAGCAAAATGCTACATGACCTTGTCATCACGATGCTCCATGCGCTTGTCATCACAATACTCCTTTCCCATTGTGACCACAATCCTCCATGAAACTTGGGATCACGTTGCTTTCTACCCTTGTCATCGCAATGCTCCATGCTCCTTGAAATCAAAATGATCCATGACCTCTGTCATCAGAATGCTCCACAAACTTGTGATCACAAAGTTCCATAAAACTGGTCATCATAGCACTCCATCATGTCTGTCATCACAATATTCCATGCCCTTTTCATCACAATGCTCCATGACATTTGTCATCACAATGCTCAATACACTTGTCATCACAATGCTCCCTGACACTTGTCAGAAGTCTCCAGAACTCTGTCATGAAACAGCTCAATGCCTTTTCATCACAATGTTCCATGCCATTGTCATCACAATGCTTCTTAACCCTTGTCATCAGAATGCTCCAATCCCTTGTCATCACAATGCTCCATTACCTTTGTCATCACAATCCTCCATGACACTTGGCATCACATTGCTCCATGACATTGTCATCACAATGGACCATGACATATCTCATCACAATGCTCCTTGACAACGGTCTCCACAAAACTCCATGACCTTGTCATCACAATTCACCAGGCCCTTGTCATCACAATGCTCCATTCCCTTGTCATCACAATGCTCCATGACCTTTTTTATGAAAATTCTCCGTGTCTCCAGTCATCACAATGCTTCATGACATTTGTCATCACAATTGTCCTTGTCCTCGTCATCACAAGACTCTGTGACTTATGTCACCACAATGCTCCATGAAATTCTCATCACAATGATCTCTGACCCTTGTCATCACAATGCTCCATGCCATTGTCACCACCATGCACCATGGCCCTTGTCATCACAATTGTCTAGGCCCTTGACAGCACAATGTTCCATGACCCGAGTCACCACAAAATGCATGCGCTTGTCATCATAATGATCCACAATATTGTCATCACAATGCTCCATAAACGATGTCATCACAATGCTCCATGCACTTTTCATCAAAATGCTCTCTCACCACTGATATCAGAGTGTTCCATCACTAGTCATCACTATACTCACTCACTGCTGTCATCACAATGTTCCTTGACCCCTGCCATCGCAATGCTACATGACCTTATCATCAAAATGCTCCATGACCCCTGACATCACAATGTTCCATAACCCCTGTCATCAAAATGCTCTTGGACCCTTTTCATCTCAATGCTCCATGAACCCTGTCATCACAATGCACCATGCCCATCATCATAATGCTTCATGATATTGTCATCACAATGAAATCAAAAGGCTCCATGACCCTTGTCATCACAATGCTCCAAGCCCTTGTCATCACAATGCTCCATTACCTTTGTCAACATAATCCTCCATGACACTTGGCATCACAATGCTCCATGCCATTGTCATCACAAGGGACCGGACATATGTCATCACAATGCTCCATGACACATGACATCAGAATGTTGCTGGGGATTCTCAACAAATTGCTCCATTCCATTGTCATCACAATGCTCCATGACCCTTGTCATCACAACGCTCCATGATGCCTGTCATCAAAATATTCCATGTCCTTGTCACCACAATGCTCCATGACCATTGTCATCACAATGCTCAATACACTTGTCATCACAATGATCCCTGGAACATGTCAGAAGTCTCCTTGAACTCTGTCATGACATATCTCAATGCCTTTTTCAACACAATGCTCCATGCGCTTATCATCACAATGCTCCAAGCCATTGTCATCACAATGCTTCATGACGCTTGTCATCAGAATGCTCCAATCCCTTGTCATCACAATGTTCCATTACCTTTGTCATCACAATCCTCCAATAATCTTGGCATCACAATGCTCCATGCCATTGTCATCACAATGGACCATGACATATATCTTCACAATGCTCCCTGACAACTGTCTTAACAAGAATCCATGAACTTCTCATCACAATGCTCCAGGACCTTGTCATCACAATGCTCCACACACTTGTGATCACAATGTTCCATAAAACTGGTCATCATAGCACTCCATCATGCCTGTCATCACAATATTCCATGCCCTTGTCATTACAATGCTCCATGACATTTGTCATCACAATTCTCAATACACTTGTCATCACAATGCTCGCTGACAATTGTCAGAAGTCTCCTTGAAGTCAGTCGTGAAATAGCTCCATGCCTTTTTCATCACAGTGCTCCATGCCATTGTCATCACAATGCTCAATGCCCCTTGTAATAACAATGCTCCATGATGCCTGTCATCACAATATCCCATGCCCTTGTCATCACAATGCTCTATGACATGTGTCATCACAATGCTCAAAACACTTGTCATCCAAATGCTCCCTGACACTTGTCAGAAGGCTCCTTGAAATCTGTCATGAAATAGCTCCATGCCTTTTTCATCACAATGCTCCATTCCCTTATCATCACAATGCTCCATGCCCTTGCCATCACAATGCTCCAAGCCCTTGTCATCACAATGGACCATGATATATGTCATCACAATGCTCCCTGACACCGCTCTACACAATACTCCATGACCCTGTAGTCACAGTGCTCCATGCCCTAGTCATCACAATGTGCCATGCGCACTGTCATCACAATAATCCAAGAAACTTGTCAGACCAATGCTCCATGACTCTGTAATCACAATGCTCCAAGCCCTTCTCACCACAAAGCTCCATTACCTTAGTCATCATAATCCTCCATGACACTTGGCATCACAATGCTCCATGCCATTCTCATCACAATGGACGGACATATGTCATCACAATGCTTCATGACACATGACTTCAGAATACTACAGGGGATTCTCAACAAAATGCTCCATTCCATTGTCATTACAATGCTCCATCTCCCTTGTCATCACAACGCTCCATGATGCCTGTCATCACAATATTCCATGTCCTTGTCATCACAATGTTCCATGACCATTGTCATCACAATGCTCAATACACTTGTCATCACAATGATCCCTGAAACTTATCAGACGTCTCCTTGAACTCTGTCATGACATATCTCAATGCCTTTTTCAACACAATGCTCCATGCCCTTATCATCACAATGCTCCATGCCATTGTCATCAGAATGCTTCTTGACGCTTATCATCAGAATGCTCCAATCCCTTGTCATCACAATGTTCCATTACCTTTGTCATCAAATCCTCCATTACTCTTGGCATCGCAATGCTCCATGCCATTGTCATCACAATGGACCATGACATATATCATCACAATGCTCCCTGATAACTGTCTTAACAAAACTCCATGCACTTCTCATCACAATGCTCCAGGACCTTGTCATCACAATGCTCCATGCCCTTGTCATAACAATGCTCCATGACCTTATTTATGAAAATTCTCCGTGACTCCAGTCATCACAATGCTTCTTGACATTTGTCATCACAATTGTCCATGTCCTCGTCATCACAAGACTCTGTGACTTATGTCACCACAATGTTCCATTAACTTCTCATCACAATGCTCTCTGACCTTTGTCATCTCAATGCACCATGACCCTTGTCATCATTGTTGTCTTTGCACTTGTCAGCACAATGCTCCATGACCCATATAATCACCATATGCCATGTGCTTGTCATCATAATGCTTCACAACCTTGTCATCCCAATGCTCCATGCACTTTTCATCAAAATGCTCTCTCACCACTGATATCAGACTGTTCCATCACTAGTCACCACTATACTCCCTCACCCCCGTCATCACAATGTTCCATGACACCTGTCATCGCAATGCTACATGACCTTATCATCAAAATGCTCCATGACCCACGACATCACAATGTTCCATAACCCCTGTCATCAAAACGCTCCATGACCCTTTTCATCTCAATGCTCCATGAAACCTGTCATCACAATGCACCATGCCCATCATCATAATGCTTCATGCAATTTTCATCACAATGAAATCAGAATGCTCTATGACCTCTGTCATCAAAATGCTCCAAACCCTTGTGATCACAATGTTCCATAACCCTTGTCTTCACAACACCCCATGACACTCGTCATAACAATTATCCATGTTCTCCTCATCACAATGCTTCATGAACTTTGTCATCACAATGTTCAATATACTTGTCATCACAATGCTCCCCGACACTTTTCGTCAGTATGCTCCTTGAACCCGTTCATGATAAGGCTCTCATGAAAAGATGACATTGCCCATGGTGGAAGTGGCCATGGTGCCCTTGCCAACAGTGACAGTGCCCACGCTGACAGTTCTCATTGTGATAGTGCCCATGGTGACAGTGCACATGGTGATACTCGCAATGGTGACAGTGCTCATGGTTGCAGTACCAATGATGACAGTGCTCAAAATGACAGTAAGAGTGGTGGCAGTGACCATGGTGACAGTGCCCATGGTGACATTGCCTGTGGTAAAACTTCTCACCGTGACATTGCCCATGGTGACAGGGCTCATGGTGACATGCTCATGTTGAGAGTGCTCACAGTGTGAGTGCCCATGGTGACATTGCCCATGATGGAATTGCTCACGATGCCAGTGCCCACAGTGACAGTGCTCACTCTGAGAGTTGTCATGGTGATAGTGCCCATGGAGACAGTGCGCCTGGTGATACTGTGATATTTTTCATCACAGTGATCAATACCGTTTTCTTCAAATTGCTCCATGACCCCTGTAATCACAATGCTCCAGGACCCGTTTCATCAGAATGCTCCATGAGACTTGTCATCACAAGGCTCCAAGGTCTTCTCATCACAATGCTCCAGGAACTTTTCATCACAATCTCCATTCACTTGTCATAACAATGCTCCATGTCCATGTCATCACAATACTCCATGAATATTTTCAGCACAATGCTCCATAACCTTCTCATCACAATGCTCCATGACACCTGTCATCACAATGCTCCATGACGCCTGTCATCAAAATGCTCCATGACCCTTGCCATCACAATAATCCATTCCCTTGTCATCTCATTGCTCCATGACCACTGTAATCAGAATGATCCATGACGCTTGTCATCACAGTGCTCTATGACACTTGTCATCCCAATGCTCCATGCCTTCATCAGCAAAATGCTACATGACTTTTCATCACGATGCTCCATGCACTTGTCATCACAATACACCATTCCCTTTGTGACCACAATCCTCCATGAAACTTGGGATCACATTGCTTTCTACCCTTGTCATCACAATGCTCCATGCTCCTTGAAATCAAAATGATCCATGACTTCTGTCATCAAAATGCTCCACACACTTGCGATCACAATGTTCCATAAAACTGGTCATCATAGCACTCCATCATGCCTGTCATCACAATATCCCATGCCCTTGTCATCACAATGCTCCATGACATTTGTCATCACAATTCTCAATACACTTGTCATCACAATGCTCGCTGACAATTGTCAGAAGTCTCCTTGAAGTCAGTCGTGATATAGCTCCATGCCTTTTTCATCACAGTGCTCCATGCCATTGTCATCACAATGCTCCATGCCCCTTGTCATAACAACGCTCCATGATGCCTGTCATCACAATATCCCATGCCCTTGTCATCACAATGCTCTATGACATGTGTCATCACAATACTCAAAACACTTGTCATCCAAATGCTCCCTAACACTTGTCAGAAGGCTCCTTGAAATCTGTCATGAAATAGCTCCATGCCTTTTTCATCACAATGCTCCATTCCCTTATCATCACAATGCTCCATGCTCTTGCCATCAAAATGCTCCAAGCCCTTGTCTTCACAATGGACCATGATATATGTCATCACAATGCTCCCTGACACCTCTCTACACAATACTCCATGACCTGGTAATCACAGTGCTCCATGCCCTAGTCATCACAATGTGCCATGCTAACTGTCATCACAATAATCCATGAAACTTCTCAGACCAATGCTCCATGACTCTGTAATCACAATGCTCTATGCCGTTGTCAGCACAATGCTCCAAGCCCTTGTCACCACAATGCTCCATTACCTTTGTCATCATAATGCTCATTGACCCTTGGCATCACAATGCTCCATGCCATTGTCATCACAATGGACGGACATATGTCATCACAATGCTTCATGACACATGACATCAGAATGCTCCAGGGGATTCTCAACAAAATGCTCCATGCCATTGTCATTACAATGCTCCATGACCCTTGTCATCACAACGCTCCATGATGCCTTTCATTACATTATTCCATGTCCTTGTCTTCACAATGCTCCATGACCAATGCCATCACAATGCTCAATACACTTGTCATCACAATGCTCCCTGACACTTGTCAGAAGTCTCCTTGAAGTCTGTCATGAAACAGCTCAATGCATTTTCATCACAATGTTCCATGCCATTCTCATCACAATGCTTCTTGACCCTTGTCATCAGAATGCTCCAAACCCTTGTCATCACAATGCTCCATTACCTTTGTCATCACAATCCTTCATGACCCTTGGCATCACATTGCTCCATGCCATTGTCATCACAATGGACCATGACATATATCATCACAATGCTCCCTGACAACTGTCTTCACAAAACTCCATGACCTTGTCATCACAATTCACCAGGCCCTTGTCATCACAATGCTCCATGCCCTTCTCATCACAATGCTCCATGTCCTTTTTTATGAAAATTCTCCATGACTCTAGTCATCACAATGCTTCATAACATTTGTCACCACAATTGTCCTTGTCCTCATCATCACAAGACTCTGTGACTTATGTCACCACATTGCTCCATGAAATTCTCATCACAATGCTCTCTGACCCTTGTCATCACAATGCTCCATGCCGTTGTCACCACCATGCTCCATGACCCTTGTCATCACAATTGTCTATGCACTTGAGAGCACAATGTTCCATGACCCGTGTCATCCCAAAATGCCATGCGCTTGTCATCATAATGCTCCACAAGTTTGCCATCACAATGCTCCATAAACGATGTCATCACAATGCTCCATGCACTTTTCATCAAAATGCTCTCTCACCACTGATATCAGAGTGTTCCATCACTAGTCATCACTATACTCCCTCTCTGCTGTCATCACAATGTTCCTTGACCCCTGTCATCGCAATGCTACCTGTCCTTAACATCAAAATGCTCCATGACCCCTGACATCACAATGTTCCATAACCCCTGTCATCCAAATGCTCTTGGACCCTTTTCATCTCAATGCTCCATGAACCCTGTCATCACAATGCACCATGCCCATCATCATAATGCTTCATGCTATTGTAATCACAATGAAATCAAAATGCTCCATGACCCTTGTCATCACAATGCTCCAAGCCCTTGTCATCACAATGCTCCATTACCTTTGTCATCATAATCCTCCATGACACTTGGCATCACAATGCTCCATGCCAATGTCATCACAAGGGACCGGACATATGTCATCACAATGCTCCATGACACATGAATTCAGAATGCTGCAGGGGATTCTCAACAAATTGCTCCATTCCATTTTCATCACAATGCTCCATGACCCTTGTCATCACAACGCTCCATGATGCCTGTCATCACAATATTCCATGTCCTTGTCATCACAATGCTCCACGACCATTGTCATCACAATGCTCAATACACTTGTCATCACAATGATCCCTGAAACTTGTCAGAAGTCTCCTTGAACTCTGTCATGACATATCTCAATGCCTTTTTCAACACAATGCTCCATGCCCTTATCATCACAATACTCCATGCCATTGTCATCCCAATGCTTCATGACGCTTGTCATCAGAATGCTCCAATCCCTTGTCATCACAATGTTCCATTACCTTTGTCATCACAATACTCCATTACTCTTGGCATCACAATGCTCCATGCCATTGTCATCACAATGGACCATGACATATATCATCACAATGCTCCCTGAAAACTGTCGTAACAAAGCTCCATGAACTTCTCATCACAATGCTCCAGGACCTTGTCATCACAATGCTCCATGCCCTTGTCATAACAATGCTCCCTGACCTTATTTATGAAAATTCTCCGTGACTCCATTCATCACAATGCTTCATGACATTTGTCATCAAAATTGTCCTTGTCCTAGTCATCACAAGACTCTGTGACTTATATCACCCCAATGCTCCATGAACTTCTCATCACAATGCTCTCTGACCCTTGTCATCACAATGCTCCATGACCTTCTCATCATAGTTGTCTTTGCACTTGTCAGCACAATGCTCCATGACCCATGTAATCACAATATGCCATGTGCTTGTCATCATAATGCTTCACAAACTTGTCATACCAAAGCTCCATGCACTTTTCATCAAAATGCTCTCTCACCACTGATATCAGAGTGTTCCATCACTAGTCATCACTATACTCCCTCACCCCTGTCATCACAATGTTCCATGACCACTGTCATCGCAATGCTACATGAACTTATCATCAAAATGCTCCATGACCCACGACATCACAATGTTCCATAACCCCTGTCATCAAAATGTTCCATGACCCTTTTCATCTCAATGCTCCATGAACCCTGTCATCACAATGCACCATGCCCTTCATCATAATCCTTCATGCTATTTTCATCACAATGAAATCAGAATGCTCCATGACCTCTGTCATCAAAATGCTCCAAACCCTTGTGATCACAATGTTCCATAATCCTTGTCTTCACGACGCCCCATGACACTCGTCATAACAATTATCCATGTTCTTCTCATCACAATGCTTCATGAACTTTGTCATCACAATGTTCAATATACTTGTCATCACAATGCTCCCCGACACTTTTCGTCAGTATGCTCCTTGAACCCGTTCATAATAAGGCTCTATGTATTTTTCATCACAGTGATCAATACCGTTTTCTTCAAATTGCTCCATGACCCCTGTAATCACAATGCTCCAGGACCCGTTTCATCAGAATGCTCCATGAGACTTGTCATCACAAGGCTCCAAGGTCTTCTCATCACAATGCTCCAGGAACTTTTCATCACAATCTCCATTCACTTGTCATAACAATGCTCCATGACCATGTCATCACAATACTCCATGAACATTTTCAGCCCAATGCTCCATAACCTTCTCATCACAATGCTCCATGACACCTGTCATCACAATGCTCCATGACGCCTGTCATCAAAATGCTCCATGACCCTTGCCATCACAATAATCCATTCCCTTGTCATCTCATTGCTCCATGACCACTGTAATCACAATGCTCCATGACGCTTGTCATCACAGTGCTCTATGACACTTGTCATCCCAATGCTCCATGCCTTCATCAGCAAAATGCTACATGACCTTGTCATCACGATGCTCCATGCGCTTGTCATCACAATACTCCATTCCCATTGTGACCACAATCCTCCATGAAACTTGGGATCACGTTGCTTTCTACCCTTGTCATCGCAATGCTCCATGCTCCTTGAAATCAAAATGATCCATGACCTCTGTCATCAGAATGCTCCACAAACTTGTGATCACAAAGTTCCATAAAACTGGTCATCATAGCACTCCATCATGCATGTCATCACAATATTCCATGCCCTTGTCATTACAATGCTCCATGACATTTGTCATCACAATTCTCAATACACTTGTCATCACAATGCTCGCTGACAATTGTCAGAAGTCTCCTTGAAGTCAGTCGTGATATAGCTCCATGCCTTTTTCATCACAGTGCTCCATGCCATTGTCATCACAATGCTGCATGCCCCTTGTCATAACAACGCTCCATGATGCCTGTCATCACAATATCCCATGCCCTTGTCATCACAATGCTCTATGACATGTGTCATCACAATACTCAAAACACTTGTCATCCAAATGCTCCCTAACACTTGTCAGAAGGCTCCTTGAAATCTGTCATGAAATAGCTCCATGCCTTTTTCATCACAATGCTCCATTCCCTTATCATCACAATGCTCCATGCCCTTGCCATCACAATGCTCCAAGCCCTTGTCTTCACAATGGACCATGATATATGTCATCACAATGCTCCCTGACACCTCTCTACACAATACTCCATGACCTTGTAATCACAGTGCTCCATGCCCTAGTCATCACAATGTGCCATGCTAACTGTCATCACAATAATCCATGAAACTTCTCAGACCAATGCTCCATGACTCTGTAATCACAATGCTCTATGCCGTTGTCAGCACAATGCTCCAAGCCCTTGTCACCACAATGCTCCATTACCTTTGTCATCATAATGCTCATTGACCCTTGGCATCACAATGCTCCATGCCATTGTCATCACAATGGACGGACATATGTCATCACAATGCTTCATGACACATGACATCAGAATGCTCCAGGGGATTCTCAACAAAATGCTCCATGCCATTGTCATTACAATGCTCCATGACCCTTGTCATCACAACGCTCCATGATGCCTTTCATTACATTATTCCATGTCCTTGTCTTCACAATGCTCCATGACCAATGCCATCACAATGCTCAATACACTTGTCATCACAATGCTCCCTGACACTTGTCAGAAGTCTCCTTGAAGTCTGTCATGAAACAGCTCAATGCATTTTCATCACAATGTTCCATGCCATTCTCATCACAATGCTTCTTGACCCTTGTCATCAGAATGCTCCAAACCCTTGTCATCACAATGCTCCATTACCTTTGCATCACAATCCTTCATGACCCTTGGCATCACATTGCTCCATGCCATTGTCATCACAATGGACCATGACATATATCATCACAATGCTCCCTGACAACTGTCTTCATAAAACTCCATGACCTTGTCATCACAATTCACCAGGCCCTTGTCATCACAATGCTCCATGCCCTTCTCATCACAATGCTCCATGTCCTTTTTTATGAAAATTCTCCATGACTCCAGTCATCACAATGCTTCATGACATTTGTCACCACAATTGTCCTTGTCCTCGTCATCACAAGACTCTGTGACTTATGTCACCACAATGCTCCATGAAATTCTCATCACAATGCTCTCTGACCCTTGTCATCACAATGCTCCATGCCGTTGTCACCACCATGCTCCATGACCCTTGTCATCACAATTGTCTATGCACTTGAGAGCACAATGTTCCATGACCCGTGTCATCCCAAAATGCCATGCGCTTGTTATCATAATGCTCCACAAGATTGCCATCACAATGCTCCATAAACGATGTCATCACAATGCTCCATGCACTTTTCATCAAAATGCTCTCTCACCACTGATATCAGAGTGTTCCATCACTAGTCATCACTATACTCCCTCTCTGCTGTCATCACAATGTTCCTTGACCCCTGTCATCGCAATGCTACCTGTCCTTAACATCAAAATGCTCCATGACCCCTGACATCACAATGTTCCATAACCCCTGTCATCAAAATGCTGTGGGACGCTTTTCATCTCAGTGCACCATGAACCCTGTCATCACAATGCACCATGCCCATCATCATAATGCTTCATGCTATTGTCATCACAATGAAATCAAAATGCTCCATGACCCTTGTCATCACAATGCTCCAAGCCCTTGTCATCACAATGCTCCATTACCTTTGTCATCATAATCCTCCATGACACTTGGCATCAAAATGCTCCATGCCAATGTCATCACAAGGGACCGGACATATGTCATCACAATGCTCCATGACACATGAATTCAGAATGCTGCAGGGGATTCTCAACAAATTGCTCCATTCCATTTTCATCACAATGCTCCATGACCCTTGTCATCACAACGCTCCATGATGCCTGTCATCACAATATTCCATGTCCTTGTCATCACAATGCTCCATGACCATTGTCATCACAATGCTCAATACACTTGTCATCACAATGATCCCTGAAACTTGTCAGACGTCTCCTTGAACTCTGTCATGACATATCTCAATGCCTTTTTCAACACAATGCTCCATGCCCTTATCATCACAATACTCCATGCCATTGTCATCCCAATGCTTCATGACGCTTGTCATCAGAATGCTCCAATCCCTTGTCATCACAATGTTCCATTACCTTTGTCATCACAATACTCCATTACTCTTGGCATCACAATGCTCCATGCCATTGTCATCACAATGGACCATGACATATATCATCACAATGCTCCCTGAAAACTGTCGTAACAAAGCTCCATGAACTTCTCATCACAATGCTCCAGGACCTTGTCATCACAATGCTCCATGCCCTTGTCATAACAATGCTCCCTGACCTTATTTATGAAAATTCTCCGTGACTCCATTCATCACAATGCTTCATGACATTTGTCATCAAAATTGTCCTTGTCCTAGTCATCACAAGACTCTGTGACTTATATCACCCCAATGCTCCATGAACTTCTCATCACAATGCTCTCTGACCCTTGTCATCACAATGCTCCATGACCTTCTCATCATAGTTGCCTTTGCACTTGTCAGCACAATGCTCCATGACCCATGTAATCACAATATGCCATGTGCTTGTCATCATAATGCTTCACAAACTTGTCATACCAATGCTCCATGCACTTTTCATCAAAATGCTCTCTCACCACTGATATCAGAGTGTTCCATCACTAGTCATCACTATACTCCCTCACCCCTGTCATCACAATGTTCCATGACCACTGTCATCGCAATGCTACATGAACTTATCATCAAAATGCTCCATGACCCACGACATCACAATGTTCCATAACCCCTGTCATCAAAATGTTCCATGACCCTTTTCATCTCAATGCTCCATGAACCCTGTCATCACAATGCACCATGCCCTTCATCATAATCCTTCATGCTATTTTCATCACAATGAAATCAGAATGCTCCATGACCTCTGTCATCAAAATGCTCCAAACCCTTGTGATCACAATGTTCCATAATCCTTGTCTTCACGACGCCCCATGACACTCGTCATAACAATTATCCATGTTCTTCTCATCACAATGCTTCATGAACTTTGTCATCACAATGTTCAATATACTTGTCATCACAATGCTCCCCGACACTTTTCGTCAGTATGCTCCTTGAACCCGTTCATAATAAGGCTCTATGTATTTTTCATCACAGTGATCAATACCGTTTTCTTCAAATTGCTCCATGACCCCTGTAATCACAATGCTCCAGGACCCGTTTCATCAGAATGCTCCATGAGACTTGTCATCACAAGGCTCCAAGGTCTTCTCATCACAATGCTCCAGGAACTTTTCATCACAATCTCCATTCACTTGTCATAACAATGCTCCATGTCCATGTCATCACAATACTCCATGAACATTTTCAGCCCAATGCTCCATAACCTTCTCATCACAATGCTCCATGACACCTGTCATCACAATGCTCCATGACGCCTGTCATCAAAATGCTCCATGACCCTTGCCATCACAATAATCCATTCCCTTGTCATCTCATTGCTCCATGACCACTGTAATCACAATGCTCCATGACGCTTGTCATCACAGTGCTCTATGACACTTGTCATCCCAATGCTCCATGCCTTCATCAGCAAAATGCTACATGACCTTGTCATCACGATGCTCCATGCGCTTGTCATCACAATACTCCATTCCCATTGTGACCACAATCCTCCATGAAACTTGGGATCACGTTGCTTTCTACCCTTGTCATCGCAATGCTCCATGCTCCTTGAAATCAAAATGATCCATGACCTCTGTCATCAGAATGGTCCACAAACTTGTGATCACAAAGTTCCATAAAACTGGTCATCATAGCACTCCATCATGTCTGTCATCACAATATTCCATGCCCTTTTCATCACAATGCTCCATGACATTTGTCATCACAATGCTCAATACACTTGTCATCACAATGCTCCCTGACACTTGTCAGAAGTCTCCAGAACTCTGTCATGAAACAGCTAAATGCTTTTTCATCACAATGTTCCATGCCATTGTCATCACAATGCTTCTTAACCCTTGTCATCAGAATGCTCCAATCCCTTGTCATCACAATGCTCCATTACCTTTGTCATCACAATCCTCCATGACACTTGGCATCACATTGCTCCATGCCATTGTCATCACAATGGACCATGACATATCTCATCACAATGCTCCTTGGCAACGGTCTCCACAAAACTCCATGACCTTGTCATCACAATTCACCAGGCCCTTGTCATCACAATGCTCCATTCCCTTGTCATCACAATGCTCCATGACCTTTTTTATGAAAATTCTCCGTGTCTCCAGTCATCACAATGCTTCATGACATTTGTCATCACAATTGTCCTTGTCCTCGTCATCACAAGACTCTGTGACTTATGTCACCACAATGCTCCATGAAATTCTCATCACAATGATCTCTGACCCTTGTCATCACAATGCTCCATGCCATTGTCACCACCATGCACCATGGCCCTTGTCATCACAATTGTCTAGGCCCTTGACAGCACAATGTTCCATGACCCGTGTCACCACAAAATGCATGCGCTTGTCATCATAATGATCCACAATATTGTCATCACAATGCTCCATAAACGATGTCATCACAATGCTCCATGCACTTTTCATTAAAATGCTCTCTCACCACAGATATCAGAGTGTTCCATCAATAGTCATCACTATACTCACTCACTGCTGTCATGACAATGTTCCTTGACCCCTTTCATCGCAATGCTACATGACCTTATCATCAAAATGCTCCATGACCCCTGACATCACAATGTTCCATAACCCCTGTCATCAAAATGCTCTTGGACCCTTTTCATCTCAATGCTCCATGAACCCTGTCATCACAATGCACCATGCCCATCATCATAATGCTTCATGATATTGTCATCACAATGAAATCAAAATGCTCCATGACCCTTGTCATCACAATGCACCATGCCATTGTCATCACAATGGACCATGACATATATCTTCACAATGCTCCCTGAAAACTGTCTTAACAAAAATCCATGAACTTCTCATCACAATGCTCCAGGACCTTGTCATCACAATGCTCCACACACTTGTGATCACAATGTTCCATAAAACTGGTCATCATAGCACTCCATCATGCCTGTCATCACAATATTCCATGCCCTTGTCATTACAATGCTCCATGACATTTGTCATCACAATTCTCAATACACTTGTCATCACAATGCTCGCTGACAATTGTCAGAAGTCTCCTTGAAGTCAGTCGTGAAATAGCTCCATGCCTTTTTCATCACAGTGCTCCATGCCATTGTCATCACAATGCTCCATGCCCCTTGTCATAACAATGCTCCATGATGCCTGTCATCACAATATCCCATGCCCTTGTCATCACAATGCTCTATGACATGTGTCATCACAATGCTCAAAACACTTGTCATCCAAATGCTCCCTGACACTTGTCAGAAGGCTCCTTGAAATCTGTCATGAAATAGCTCCATGCCTTTTTCATCACAATGCTCCATTCCCTTATCATCACAATGCTCCATGCCCTTGCCATCACAATGCTCCAAGCCCTTGTCATCACAATGGACCATGATATATGTCATCACAATGCTCCCTGACACCGCTCTACACAATACTCCATGACCCTGTAATCACAGTGCTCCATGCCCTAGTCATCACAATGTGCCATGCGCACTGTCATCACAATAATCCAAGAAACTTGTCAGACCAATGCTCCATGACTCTGTAATCACAATGCTCCAAGCCCTTCTCACCACAAAGCTCCATTACCTTTGTCATCATAATCCTCCATGACACTTGGCATCACAATGCTCCATGCCATTCTCATCACAATGGACGGACATATGTCATCACAATGCTTCATGACACATGACTTCAGAATGCTACAGGGGATTCTCAACAAAATGCTCCATGCCATTGTCATTACAATGCTCCATCTCCCTTGTCATCACAACGCTCCATGATGCCTGTCATCACAATATTCCATGTCCTTGTCATCACAATGCTCCATGACCATTGTCATCACAATGCTCAATACACTTGTCATCACAATGATCCCTGAAACTTATCAGACGTCTCCTTGAACTCTGTCATGACATATCTCAATGCCTTTTTCAACACAATGCTCCATGCCCTTATCATCACAATGCTCCATGCCATTGTCATCAGAATGCTTCTTGACGCTTATCATCAGAATGCTCCAATCCCTTGTCATCACAATGTTCCATTACCTTTGTCATCAAATCCTCCATAACACTTGGCATCGCAATGCTCCATGCCATTGTCATCACAATGGACCATGACATATATCATCACAATGCTCCCTGACAACTGTCTTAACAAAACTCCATGCACTTCTCATCAAAATGCTCCAGGACCTTGTCATCACAATGCTCCATGCCCTTGTCATAACAATGCTCCATGACCTTATTTATGAAAATTCTCCGTGACTCCAGTCATCACAATGCTTCATGACATTTGTCATCACAATTGTCCATGTCCTCGTCATCACAAGACTCTGTGACTTATGTCACCACAATGCTCCATTAACTTCTCATCACAATGCTCTCTGACCTTTGTCATCTCAATGCACCATGAACCTTGTCATCATTGTTGTCTTTGCACTTGTCAGCACAATGCTCCATGACCCATGTAATCACCATATGCCATGTGCTTGTCATCATAATGCTTCACAACCTTGTCATCCCAATGCTCCATGCACTTTTCATCAAAATGCTCTCTCACCACTGATATCAGAGTGTTCCATCACTAGTCACCACTATACTCCCTCACCCCCGTCATCACAATGTTCCATGACCCCTGTCATCGCAATGCTACATGACCTTATCATCAAAATGCTCCATGACCCACGAAATCACAATGTTCCATAACCCCTGTCATCAAAATGCTCCATGACCCTTTTCATCTCAATGCTCCATGAAACCTGTCATCACAATGCACCATGCCCATCATCATAATGCTTCATGCAATTTTCATCACAATGAAATCAGAATGCTCTATGACCTCTGTCATCAAAATGCTCCAAACCCTTGTGATCACAATGTTCCATAACCCTTGTCTTCACAACACCCCATGACACTCGTCATAACAATTATCCATGTTCTCCTCATCACAATGCTTCATGAACTTTGTCATCGCAATGTTCAATATACTTGTCATCACAATGCTCCCCGACACTTTTCGACAGTATGCTCCTTGATCCCGTTCATGATAAGGCTCTATGTATTTTTCATCACAGTGATCAATACCGTTTTCTTCAAATTGCTCCATGACCCTTGTAATCACAATGCTCCAGGACCCGTTTCATCAGAATGCTCAATGAGACTTGTCATCACAAGGCTCCAAGGTCTTCTCATCACAATGCTCCAGGAACTTTTCATCACAATCTCCATTCACTTGTCATAACAATGCTCCATGTCCATGTCATCACAATACTCCATGAATATTTTCAGCCCAATGCTCCATAACCTTCTCATCACAATGCTCCATGACACCTGTCATCACAATGCTCCATGACGCCTGTCATCAAAATGCTCCATGACCCTTGCCATCACAATAATCCATTCCCTTGTCATCTCATTGCTCCATGACCACTGTAATCAGAATGATCCATGACGCTTGTCATCACAGTGCTCTATGACACTTGTCATCCCAATGCTCCATGCCTTCATCAGCAAAATGCTACATGACTTGTCATCACGATGCTCCATGCACTTGTCATCACAATACACCATTCCCTTTGTGACCACAATCCTCCATGAGACTTGGGATCACATTGCTTTCTACCCTTGTCATCACAATGCTCCATGCTCCTTGAAATCAAAATGATCCATGACTTCTGTCATCAAAATGCTCCACACACTTGCGATCACAATGTTCCATAAAACTGGTCATCATAGCTCTCCATCATGCCTGTCATCACAATATCCCATGCCCTTGTCATCACAATGCTCCATGACATTTGTCATCACAATTCTCAATACACTTGTCATCACAATGCTCGCTGACAATTGTCAGAAGTCTCCTTGAAGTCAGTCGTGATATAGCTCCATGCCTTTTTCATCACAGTGCTCCATGCCATTGTCATCACAATGCTCCATGCCCCTTGTCATAACAACGCTCCATGATGCCTGTCATCACAATATCCCATGGCCTTGTCATCACAATGCTCCATGACATGTGTCATCACAATACTCAAATCACTTGTCATCCAAATGCTCCCTAACACTTGTCAGAAGGCTCCTTGAAATCTGTCATGAAATAGCTCCATGCCTTTTTCATCACAATGCTCCATTCCCTTATCATCACAATGCTCCATGCCCTTGCCATCACAATGCTCCAAGCCCTTGTCTTCACAATGGACCATGATATATGTCATCACAATGCTCCCTGACACCTCTCTACACAATACTCCATGACCTTGTAATCACAGTGCTCCATGCCCTAGTCATCACAATGTGCCATGCTAACTGTCATCACAATAATCCATGAAACTTCTCAGACCAATGCTCCATGACTCTGTAATCACAATGCTCTATGCCGTTGTCAGCACAATGCTCCAAGCCCTTGTCACCACAATGCTCCATTACCTTTGTCATCATAATGCTCATTGACCCTTGGCATCACAATGCTCCATGCCATTGTCATCACAATGGACGGACATATGTCATCACAATGCTTCATGACACATGACATCAGAATGCTCCAGGGGATTCTCAACAAAATGCTCCATGCCATTGTCATTACAATGCTCCATGACCCTTGTCATCACAACGCTCCATGATGCCTTTCATTACATTATTCCATGTCCTTGTCTTCACAATGCTCCATGATCAATGCCATCACAATGCTCAATACACCTGTCATCACAATGCTCCCTGACACTTGTCAGAAGTCTCCTTGAAGTCTGTCATGAAACAGCTCAATGCCTTTTCATCACAATGTTCCATGCCATTATCATCATAATGCTTCTTGACCCTTGTCATCAGAATGCTCCAAACCCTTGTCATCACAATGCTCCATTACCTTTGTCATCACAATCCTTCATGACCCTTGGCATCACATTGCTCCATGCCATTGTCATCACAATGGACCATGACATATATCATCACAATGCTCCCTGACAACTGTCTTCACAAAACTCCATGACCTTGTCATCACAATTCACCAGGCCCTGGTCATCACAGTGCTCCATGCCCTTCTCATCACAATGCTCCATGTCCTTTTTTATGAAAATTCTCCATGCCTCCAGTCATCACAATGCTTCATGACATTTGTCACCACAATTGTCCTTGTCCTCATCACAAGACTCTGTGACTTATGTCACCACAATGCTCCATGGAATTCGCATCACAATGCTCTCTGACCCTTGTCATCACAATGCTCCATGCCGTTGTCACCACCATGCTCCATGACCCTTGTCATCACAATTGTCTATGCACTTGAGAGCACAATGTTCCATGACCCGTGTCATCACAAAATGCCATGCGCTTGTCATCATAATGCTCCACAAGATTGCCATCACAATGCTCCATAAACGATGTCATCACAATGCTCCATGCACTTTTCATCAAAATGCTCTCTCACCACTGATATCAGAGTGTTCCATCACTAGTCATCACTATACTCCCTCTCTGCTGTCATCACAATGTTCCTTGACCCCTGTCATCGCAATGCTACCTGTCCTTAACATCAAAATGCTCCATGACCCCTGACATCACAATGTTCCATAACCCCTGTCATCAAAATGCTCTTGGACACTTTTCATCTCAATGCTCCATGAACACTGTCATCACAATGCACCTTGCCCATCATCATAATGCTTCATGCTATTGTCATCACAATGAAATCAAAATGCTCCATGACCCTTGTCATCACAATGCTCCAAGCCCTTGTCATCACAATGCTCCATTACCTTTGTCATCATAATCCTCCATGACACTTGGCATCACAATGCTCCATGCCAATGTCATCACAAGGGACCGGACATATGTCATCACAATGCTCCATGACACATGAATTCAGAATGCTGCAGGGGATTCTCAACAAATTGCTCCATTCCATTTTCATCACAATGCTCCATGACCCTTGTCATCACAACGCTCCATGATGCCTGTCATCACAATATTCCATGTCCTTGTCATCACAATGCTCCACGACCATTGTCATCACAATGCTCAATACACTTGTCATCACAATGATCCCTGAAACTTGTCAGAAGTCTCCTTGAACTCTGTCATGACATATCTCAATGCCTTTTTCAACACAATGCTCCATGCCCTTATCATCACAATACTCCATGCCATTGTCATCCCAATGCTTCATGACGCTTGTCATCAGAATGCTCCAATCCCTTGTCATCACAATGTTCCATTACCTTTGTCATCACAATACTCCATTACTCTTGGCATCACAATGCTCCATGCCATTGTCATCACAATGGACCATGACATATATCATCACAATGCTCCCTGAAAACTGTCGTAACAAAGCTCCATGAACTTCTCATCACAATGCTCCAGGACCTTGTCATCACAATGCTCCATGCCCTTGTCATAACAATGCTCCCTGACCTTATTTATGAAAATTCTCCGTGACTCCATTCATCACAATGCTTCATGACATTTGTCATCAAAATTGTCCTTGTCCTAGTCATCACAAGACTCTGTGACTTATATCACCCCAATGCTCCATGAACTTCTCATCACAATGCTCTCTGACCCTTGTCATCACAATGCTCCATGACCTTCTCATCATAGTTGTCTTTGCACTTGTCAGCACAATGCTCCATGACCCATGTAATCACAATATGCCATGTGCTTGTCATCATAATGCTTCACAAACTTGTCATACCAATGCTCCATGCACTTTTCATCAAAATGCTCTCTCACCACTGATATCAGAGTGTTCCATCACTAGTCATCACTATACTCCCTCACCCCTGTCATCACAATGTTCCATGACCACTGTCATCGCAATGCTACATGAACTTATCATCAAAATGCTCCATGACCCACGACATCACAATGTTCCATAACCCCTGTCATCAAAATGTTCCATGACCCTTTTCATCTCAATGCTCCATGAACCCTGTCATCACAATGCACCATGCCCTTCTTCATAATCCTTCATGCTATTTTCATCACAATGAAATCAGAATGCTCCATGACCTCTGTCATCAAAATGCTCCAAACCCTTGTGATCACAATGTTCCATAATCCTTGTCTTCACGACGCCCCATGACACTCGTCATAACAATTATCCATGTTCTTCTCATCACAATGCTTCAGGAACTTTGTCATCACAATGTTCAATATACTTGTCATCACAATGCTCCCCGACACTTTTCGTCAGTATGCTCCTTGAACCCGTTCATAATAAGGCTCTATGTATTTTTCATCACAGTGATCAATACCGTTTTCTTCAAATTGCTCCATGACCCCTGTAATCACAATGCTCCAGAACCCGTTTCATCAGAATGCTCCATGAGACTTGTCATCACAAGGCTCCAAGGTCTTCTCATCACAATGCTCCAGGAACTTTTCATCACAATCTCCATTCACTTGTCATAACAATGCTCCATGACCATGTCATCACAATACTCCATGAACATTTTCAGCCCAATGCTCCATAACCTTCTCATCACAATGCTCCATGACACCTGTCATCACAATGCTCCATGACGCCTGTCATCAAAATGCTCCATGACCCTTGCCATCACAATAATCCATTCCCTTGTCATCTCATTGCTCCATGACCACTGTAATCACAATGCTCCATGACGCTTGTCATCACAGTGCTCTATGACACTTGTCATCCCAATGCTCCATGCCTTCATCAGCAAAATGCTACATGACCTTGTCATCACGATGCTCCATGCGCTTGTCATCACAATACTCCATTCCCATTTTGACCACAATCCTCCATGAAACTTGGGATCACGTTGCTTTCTACCCTTGTCAGCAAAATGCTCCATGCTCCTTGAAATCAAAATGATCCATGACCTCTCTCATCAGAATGCTCCACAAACTTGTGATCACAATGTTCCATAAAACTGGTCATCATAGCACTCCATCATGCCTGTCATCACAATATTCCATGCCCTTGTCATTACAATGCTCCATGACATTTGTCATCACAATTCTCAATACACTTGTCATCACAATGCTCGCTGACAATTGTCAGAAGTCTCCTTGAAGTCAGTCGTGAAATAGCTCCATGCCTTTTTCATCACAGTGCTCCATGCCATTGTCATCACAATGCTCCATGCCCCTTGTCATAACAATGCTCCATGATGCCTGTCATCACAATATCCCATGCCCTTGTCATCACAATGCTCTATGACATGTGTCATCACAATGCTCAAAACACTTGTCATCCAAATGCTCCCTGACACTTGTCAGAAGGCTCCTTGAAATCTGTCATGAAATAGCTCCATGCCTTTTTCATCACAATGCTCCATTCCCTTATCATCACAATGCTCCATGCCCTTGCCATCACAATGCTCCAAGCCCTTGTCATCACAATGGACCATGATATATGTCATCACAATGCTCCCTGACACCGCTCTACCCAATACTCCATGACCCTGTAATCACAGTGCTCCATGCCCTAGTCATCACAATGTGCCATGCGCACTGTCATCACAATAATCCAAGAAACTTGTCAGACCAATGCTCCATGACTCTGTAATCACAATGCTCCAAGCCCTTCTCACCACAAAGCTCCATTACCTTTGTCATCATAATCCTCCATGACACTTGGCATCACAATGCTCCATGCCATTCTCATCACAATGGACGGACATATGTCATCACAATGCTTCATGACACATGACTTCAGAATGCTACAGGGGATTCTCAACAAAATGCTCCATGCCATTGTCATTACAATGCTCCATCTCCCTTGTCATCACAACGCTCCATGATGCCTGTCATCACAATATTCCATGTCCTTGTCATCACAATGCTCCATGACCATTGTCATCACAATTTCTCAATACACTTGTCATCACAATGATCCCTGAAACTTATCAGACGTCTCCTTGAACTCTGTCATGACATATCTCAATGCCTTTTTCAACACAATGCTCCATGCCCTTATCATCACAATGCTCCATGCCATTGTCATCAGAATGCTTCTTGACGCTTATCATCAGAATGCTCCAATCCCTTGTCATCACAATGTTCCATTACCTTGTCATCAAATCCTCCATTACTCTTGGCATCGCAATGCTCCATGCCATTGTCATCACAATGGACCATGACATATATCATCACAATGCTCCCTGACAACTGTCTTAACAAAACTCCATGCACTTCTCATCACAATGCTCCAGGACCTTGTCATCACAATGCTCCATGCCCTTGTCATAACAATGCTCCATGACCTTATTTATGAAAATTCTCCGTGACTCCAGTCATCACAATGCTTCATGACATTTGTCATCACAATTGTCCATGTCCTCGTCATCACAAGACTCTGTGACTTATGTCACCACAATGCTCCATTAACTTCTCATCACAATGCTCTCTGACCTTTGTCATCTCAATGCACCATGACCCTTGTCATCATTGTTGTCTTTGCACTTGTCAGCACAATGCTCCATGACCCATGTAATCACCATATGCCATGTGCTTGTCATCATAATGCTTCACAACCTTGTCATCCCAATGCTCCATGCACTTTTCATCAAAATGCTCTCTCACCACTGATATCAGAGTGTTCCATCACTAGTCACCACTATACTCCCTCACCCCCGACTTCACAATGTTCCATGATCCCTGTCATTGCAATGCTACATGACCTTATCATCAAAATGCTCCATGACCCACGACATCACAATGTTCCATAACCCCTGTCATCAAAATGCTCCATGACACTTTTAATCTCAATGCTCCATGAAACCTGTCATCACAATGCACCATGCCCATCATCATAATGCTTCATGCAATTTTCATCACAATGAAATCAGAATGCTCTATGACCTCTGTCATCAAAATGCTCCAAACCCTTGTGATCACAAGGTTCCATAACCCTTGTCTTCACAACGCCCCATGACACTCGTCATAACAATTATCCATGTTCTCCTCATCACAATGCTTCATGAACTTTGTCATCGCAATGTTCAATATACTTGTCATCACAATGCTCCCCGACACTTTTCGTCAGTATGCTCCTTGAACCCGTTCATGATAAGGCTCTATGTATTTTCATCACAGTGATCAATACCGTTTTCTTCAAATTGCTCCATGACCCCTGTAATCACAAAGCTCCAGGACCCGTTTCATCAGAATGCTCCATGAGACTTGTCATCACAAGGCTCCAAGGTCTTCTCATCACAATGCTCCAGGAACTTTTCATCACAATCTCCATTCACTTGTCATAACAATGCTCCATGTCCATGTCATCACAATACACCATGAATATTTTCAGCCCAATGCTCCATAACCTTCTCATCACAATGCTCCATGAAACCTGTCATCACAATGCTCCATTACGCCTGTCATCAAAATGCTCCATGACCCTTGCCATCACAATAATCCATTCCCTTGTCATCTCATTGCTCCATGACCACTGTAATCAGAATGATCCATGACGCTTGTCATCACAGTGCTCTATGACACTTGTCATCCCAATGCTCCACGCCTTCATCAGCAAAATGCTACATGACTTGTCATCACGATGCTCCATGCACTTGTCATCACAATACACCATTCCCTTTGTGACCACAATCCTCCAAGAAACTTGGGATCACATTGCTTTCTACCCTTGTCATCACAATGCTCCAAGCTCCTTGAAATCAAAATGATCCATGATTTCTGTCATCAAAATGCTCCACACACTTGCGATCACAATGTTCCATAAAACTGGTCATCATAGCACTCCATCATGCCTGTCATCACAATATCCCATGCCCTTGTCATCACAATGCTCCATGACATTTGTCATCACAATTCTCAATACACTTGTCATCACAATGCTCGCTGACAATTGTCAGAAATCTCCTTGAAGTCAGTCGTGATATAGCTCCATGCCTTTTTCATCACAGTGCTCCATGCCATTGTCATCACAATGCTCCATGCCCCTTGTCATAACAACGCTCCATGATGCCTGTCATCACAATATCCCATGGCCTTGTCATCACAATGCTCTATGACATGTGTCATCACAATACTCAAAACACTTGTCATCCAAATGATCCCTAACACTTGTCAGAAGGCTCCTTGAAATGTGTCATGAAATAGCTCCATGCATTTTTCATCACAATGCTCCATTCCCTTATCATCACAATGCTCCATGCCCTTGCCATCACAATGCTCCAAGCCCTTGTCTTCACAATGGACCATGATATATGTCATCACAATGCTCCCTGACACCTCTCTACACAATACTCCATGACCTTGTAATCACAGTGCTCCATGCCCTAGTCATCACAATGTGCCATGCTAACTGTCATCACAATAATCCATGAAACTTCTCAGACCAATGCTCCATGACTCTGTAATCACAATGCTCTATGCCTTTGTCAGCACAATGCTCCAAGCCCTTGTCACCACAATGCTCCATTACCTTTGTCATCATAATGCTCATTGACCCTTGGCATCACAATGCTCCATGCCATTGTCATCACAATGGACGGACATATGTCATCACAATGCTTCATGACACATGACATCAGAATGCTCCAGGGGATTCTCAACAAAATGCTCCATGCCATTGTCATTACAATGCTCCATGACCCTTGTCATCACAACGCTCCATGATGCCTTTCATTACATTATTCCATGTCCTTGTCTTCACAATGCTCCATGACCAATGCCATCACAATGCTCAATACACTTGTCATCACAATGCTCCCTGACACTTGTCAGAAGTCTCCTTGAAGTCTGTCATGAAACAGCTCAATGCCTTTTCATCACAATGTTCCATGCCATTCTCATCACAATGCTTCTTGACCCTTGTCATCAGAATGCTCCAAACCCTTGTCATCACAATGCTCCATTACCTTTGTCATCACAATCCTTCATGACCCTTGGCATCACATTGCTCCATGCCATTGTCATCACAATGGACCATGACATATATCATCACAATGCTCCCTGACAACTGTCTTCATAAAACTCCATGACCTTGTCATCACAATTCACCAGGCCCTTGTCATCACAATGCTCCATGCCCTTCTCATCACAATGCTCCATGTCCTTTTTTATGAAAATTCTCCATGACTCCAGTCATCACAATGCTTCATGACATTTGTCACCACAATTGTCCTTGTCCTCGTCATCACAAGACTCTGTGACTTATGTCACCACAATGCTCCATGAAATTCTCATCACAATGCTCTCTGACCCTTGTCATCACAATGCTCCATGCCGTTGTCACCACCATGCTCCATGACCCTTGTCATCACAATTGTCTATGCACTTGAGAGCACAATGTTCCATGACCCGTGTCATCCCAAAATGCCATGCGCTTGTCATCATAATGCTCCACAAGATTGCCATCACAATGCTCCATAAACGATGTCATCACAATGCTCCATGCACTTTTCATCAAAATGCTCTCTCACCACTGATATCAGAGTGTTCCATCACTAGTCATCACTATACTCCCTCTCTGCTGTCATCACAATGTTCCTTGACCCCTGTCATCGCAATGCTACCTGTCCTTAACATCAAAATGCTCCATGACCCCTGACATCACAATGTTCCATAACCCCTGTCATCAAAATGCTGTGGGACGCTTTTCATCTCAGTGCTCCATGAACCCTGTCATCACAATGCACCATGCCCATCATCATAATGCTTCATGCTATTGTCATCACAATGAAATCAAAATGCTCCATGACCCTTGTCATCACAATGCTCCAAGCCCTTGTCATCACAATGCTCCATTACCTTTGTCATCATAATCCTCCATGACACTTGGCATCACAATGCTCCATGCCAATGTCATCACAAGGGACCGGACATATGTCATCACAATGCTCCATGACACATGAATTCAGAATGCTGCAGGGGATTCTCAACAAATTGCTCCATTCCATTTTCATCACAATGCTCCATGACCCTTGTCATCACAACGCTCCATGATGCCTGTCATCACAATATTCCATGTCCTTGTCATCACAATGCTCCACGACCATTGTCATCACAATGCTCAATACACTTGTCATCACAATGATCCCTGAAACTTGTCAGAAGTCTCCTTGAACTCTGTCATGACATATCTCAATGCCTTTTTCAACACAATGCTCCATGCCCTTATCATCACAATACTCCATGCCATTGTCATCCCAATGCTTCATGACGCTTGTCATCAGAATGCTCCAATCCCTTGTCATCACAATGTTCCATTACCTTTGTCATCACAATACTCCATTACTCTTGGCATCACAATGCTCCATGCCATTGTCATCACAATGGACCATGACATATATCATCACAATGCTCCCTGCAAACTGTCGTAACAAAGCTCCATGAACTTCTCATCACAATGCTCCAGGACCTTGTCATCACAATGCTCCATGCCCTTGTCATAACAATGCTCCCTGACCTTATTTATGAAAATTCTCCGTGACTCCATTCATCACAATGCTTCATGACATTTGTCATCAAAATTGTCCTTGTCCTAGTCATCACAAGACTCTGTGACTTATATCACCCCAATGCTCCATGAACTTCTCATCACAATGCTCTCTGACCCTTGTCATCACAATGCTCCATGACCTTCTCATCATAGTTGTCTTTGCACTTGTCAGCACAATGCTCCATGACCCATGTAATCACAATATGCCATGTGCTTGTCATCATAATGCTTCACAAACTTGTCATACCAATGCTCCATGCACTTTTCATCAAAATGCTCTCTCACCACTGATATCAGAGTGTTCCATCACTAGTCATCACTATACTCCCTCACCCCTGTCATCACAATGTTCCATGACCACTGTCATCGCAATGCTACATGAACTTATCATCAAAATGCTCCATGACCCACGACATCACAATGTTCCATAACCCCTGTCATCAAAATGTTCCATGACCCTTTTCATCTCAATGCTCCATGAACCCTGTCATCACAATGCACCATGCCCTTCATCATAATCCTTCATGCTATTTTCATCACAATGAAATCAGAATGCTCCATGACCTCTGTCATCAAAATGCTCCAAACCCTTGTGATCACAATGTTCCATAATCCTTGTCTTCACGACGCCCCATGACACTCGTCATAACAATTATCCATGTTCTTCTCATCACAATGCTTCAGGAACTTTGTCATCACAATGTTCAATATACTTGTCATCACAATGCTCCCCGACACTTTTCGTCAGTATGCTCCTTGAACCCGTTCATAATAAGGCTCTATGTATTTTTCATCACAGTGATCAATACCGTTTTCTTCAAATTGCTCCATGACCCCTGTAATCACAATGCTCCAGAACCCGTTTCATCAGAATGCTCCATGAGACTTGTCATCACAAGGCTCCAAGGTCTTCTCATCACAATGCTCCAGGAACTTTTCATCACAATCTCCATTCACTTGTCATAACAATGCTCCATGACCATGTCATCACAATACTCCATGAACATTTTCAGCCCAATGCTCCATAACCTTCTCATCACAATGCTCCATGACACCTGTCATCACAATGCTCCATGACGCCTGTCATCAAAATGCTCCATGACCCTTGCCATCACAATAATCCATTCCCTTGTCATCTCATTGCTCCATGACCACTGTAATCACAATGCTCCATGACGCTTGTCATCACAGTGCTCTATGACACTTGTCATCCCAATGCTCCATGCCTTCATCAGCAAAATGCTACATGACCTTGTCATCACGATGCTCCATGCGCTTGTCATCACAATACTCCATTCCCATTGTGACCACAATCCTCCATGAAACTTGGGATCACGTTGCTTTCTACCCTTGTCAGCACAATGCTCCATGCTCCTTGAAATCAAAATGATCCATGACCTCTCTCATCAGAATGCTCCACAAACTTGTGATCACAATGTTCCATAAAACTGGTCATCATAGCACTCCATCATGCCTGTCATCACAATATTCCATGCCCTTGTCATTACAATGCTCCATGACATTTGTCATCACAATTCTCAATACACTTGTCATCACAATGCTCGCTGACAATTGTCAGAAGTCTCCTTGAAGTCAGTCGTGAAATAGCTCCATGCCTTTTTCATCACAGTGCTCCATGCCATTGTCATCACAATGCTCCATGCCCCTTGTCATAACAATGCTCCATGATGCCTGTCATCACAATATCCCATGCCCTTGTCATCACAATGCTCTATGACATGTGTCATCACAATGCTCAAAACACTTGTCATCCAAATGCTCCCTGACACTTGTCAGAAGGCTCCTTGAAATCTGTCATGAAATAGCTCCATGCCTTTTTCATCACAATGCTCCATTCCCTTATCATCACAATGCTCCATGCCCTTGCCATCACAATGCTCCAAGCCCTTGTCATCACAATGGACCATGATATATGTCATCACAATGCTCCCTGACACCGCTCTACACAATACTCCATGACCCTGTAATCACAGTGCTCCATGCCCTAGTCATCACAATGTGCCATGCGCACTGTCATCACAATAATCCAAGAAACTTGTCAGACCAATGCTCCATGACTCTGTAATCACAATGCTCCAAGCCCTTCTCACCACAAAGCTCCATTACCTTTGTCATCATAATCCTCCATGACACTTGGCATCACAATGCTCCATGCCATTCTCATCACAATGGACGGACATATGTCATCACAATGCTTCATGACACATGACTTCAGAATGCTACAGGGGATTCTCAACAAAATGCTCCATGCCATTGTCATTACAATGCTCCATCTCCCTTGTCATCACAACGCTCCATGATGCCTGTCATCACAATATTCCATGTCCTTGTCATCACAATGCTCCATGACCATTGTCATCACAATGCTCAATACACTTGTCATCACAATGATCCCTGAAACTTATCAGACGTCTCCTTGAACTCTGTCATGACATATCTCAATGCCTTTTTCAACACAATGCTCCATGCCCTTATCATCACAATGCTCCATGCCATTGTCATCAGAATGCTTCTTGACGCTTATCATCAGAATGCTCCAATCCCTTGTCATCACAATGTTCCATTACCTTTGTCATCAAATCCTCCATTACTCTTGGCATCGCAATGCTCCATGCCATTGTCATCACAATGGACCATGACATATATCATCACAATGCTCCCTGACAACTGTCTTAACAAAACTCCATGCACTTCTCATCACAATGCTCCAGGACCTTGTCATCACAATGCTCCATGCCCTTGTCATAACAATGCTCCATGACCTTATTTATGAAAATTCTCCGTGACTCCAGTCATCACAATGCTTCATGACATTTGTCATCACAATTGTCCATGTCCTCGTCATCACAAGACTCTGTGACTTATGTCACCACAATGCTCCATTAACTTCTCATCACAATGCTCTCTGACCTTTGTCATCTCAATGCACGATGACCCTTGTCATCATTGTTGTCTTTGCACTTGTCAGCACAATGCTCCATGACCCATGTAATCACCATATGCCATGTGCTTGTCATCATAATGCTTCACAACCTTGTCATCCCAATGCTCCATGCACTTTTCATCAAAATGCTCTCTCACCACTGATATCAGAGTGTTCCATCACTAGTCACCACTATACACCCTCACCCCCGACTTCACAATGTTCCATGATCCCTGTCATTGCAATGCTACATGACCTTATCATCAAAATGCTCCATGACCCACGACATCACAATGTTCCATAACCCCTGTCATCAAAATGCTCCATGACACTTTTAATCTCAATGCTCCATGAAACCTGTCATCACAATGCACCATGCCCATCATCATAATGCTTCATGCGATTTTCATCACAATGAAATCAGAATGCTCTATGACCTCTGTCATCAAAATGCTCCAAACCCTTGTGATCACAAGGTTCCATAACCCTTGTCTTCACAACGCCCCATGACACTCGTCATAACAATTATCCATGTTCTCCTCATCACAATGCTTCATGAACTTTGTCATCACAATGTTCAATATACTTGTCATCACAATGCTCCCCGACACTTTTCGTCAGTATGCTCCTTGAACCCGTTCATGATAAGGCTCTATGTATTTTTCATCACAGTGATCAATACCGTTTTCTTCAAATTGCTCCATGACCCCTGTAATCACAATGCTCCAGGACCCGTTTCATCAGAATGCTCCATGAGACTTGTCATCACAAGGCTCCAAGGTCTTCTCATCACAATGCTCCAGGAACTTTTCATCACAATCTCCATTCACTTGTCATAACAATGCTCCATGTCCATGTCATCACAATACTCCATGAATATTTTCAGCCCAATGCTCCATAACCTTCTCATCACAATGCTCCATGAAACCTGTCATCACAATGCTCCATTACGCCTGTCATCAAAATGCTCCATGACCCTTGCCATCACAATAATCCATTCCCTTGTCATCTCATTGCTCAATGACCACTGTAATCAGAATGATCCATGACGCTTGTCATCACAGTGCTCTATGACACTTGTCATCCCAATGCTCCATGCCTTCATCAGCAAAATGCTACATGACTTGTCATCACGATGCTCCATGCACTTGTCATCACAATACACCATTCCCTTTGTGACCACAATCCTCCAAGAAACTTGGGATCACATTGCTTTCTACCCTTGTCATCACAATGCTCCATGCTCCTTGAAATCAAAATGATCCATGACTTCTGTCATCAAAATGCTCCACACACTTGCGATCACAATGTTCCATAAAACTGGTCATCATAGCACTCCATCATGCCTGTCATCACAATATCCCATGCCCTTGTCATCACAATGCTCCATGACATTTGTCATCACAATTCTCAGTACACTTGTCATCACAATGCTCGCTGACAATTGTCAGAAATCTCCTTGAAGTCAGTCGTGATATAGCTCCATGCCTTTTTCATCACAGTGCTCCATGCCATTGTCATCACAATGCTCCATGCCCCTTGTCATAACAACGCTCCATGATGCCTGTCATCACAATATCCCATGCCCTTGTCATCACAATGCTCTATGACATGTGTCATCACAATACTCAAAACACTTGTCATCCAAATGCTCCCTAACACTTGTCAGAAGGCTCCTTGAAATCTGTCATGAAATAGCTCCATGCCTTTTTCATCACAATGCTCCATTCCCTTATCATCACAATGCTCCATGCCCTTGCCATCACAATGCTCCAAGCCCTTGTCTTCACAATGGACCATGATATATGTCATCACAATGCTCCCTGACACCTCTCTACACAATACTCCATGACCTTGTAATCACAGTGCTCCATGCCCTAGTCATCACAATGTGCCATGCTAACTGTCATCACAATAATCCATGAAACTTCTCAGACCAATGCTCCATGACTCTGTAATCACAATGCTCTATGCCTTTGTCAGCACAATGCTCCAAGCCCTTGTCACCACAATGCTCCATTACCTTTGTCATCATAATGCTCATTGACCCTTGGCATCACAATGCTCCATGCCATTGTCATCACAATGGACGGACATATGTCATCACAATGCTTCATGACACATGACATCAGAATGCTCCAGGGGATTCTCAACAAAATGCTCCATGCCATTGTCATTACAATGCTCCATGACCCTTGTCATCACAACGCTCCATGATGCCTTTCATTACATTATTCCATGTCCTTGTCTTCACAATGCTCCATGACCAATGCCATCACAATGCTCAATACACTTGTCATCACAATGCTCCCTGACACTTGTCAGAAGTCTCCTTGAAGTCTGTCATGAAACAGCTCAATGCCTTTTCATCACAATGTTCCATGCCATTCTCATCACAATGCTTCTTGACCCTTGTCATCAGAATGCTCCAAACCCTTGTCATCACAATGCTCCATTACCTTTGTCATCACAATCCTTCATGACCCTTGGCATCACATTGCTCCATGCCATTGTCATCACAATGGACCATGACATATATCATCACAATGCTCCCTGACAACTGTCTTCATAAAACTCCATGACCTTGTCATCACAATTCACCAGGCCCTTGTCATCACAATGCTCCATGCCCTTCTCATCACAATGCTCCATGTCCTTTATTATGAAAATTCTCCATGACTCCAGTCATCACAATGCTTCATGACATTTGTCACCACAATTGTCCTTGTCCTCGTCATCACAAGACTCTGTGACTTATGTCACCACAATGCTCCATGAAATTCTCATCACAATGCTCTCTGACCCTTGTCATCACAATGCTCCATGCCGTTGTCACCACCATGCTCCATGACCCTTGTCATCACAATTGTCTATGCACTTGAGAGCACAATGTTCCATGACCCGTGTCATCCCAAAATGCCATGCGCTTGTTATCATAATGCTCCACAAGATTGCCATCACAATGCTCCATAAACGATGTCATCACAATGCTCCATGCACTTTTCATCAAAATGCTCTCTCACCACTGATATCAGAGTGTTCCATCACTAGTCATCACTATACTCCCTCTCTGCTGTCATCACAATGTTCCTTGACCCCTGTCATCGCAATGCTACCTGTCCTTAACATCAAAATGCTCCATGACCCCTGACATCACAATGTTCCATAACCCCTGTCATCAAAATGCTGTGGGACGCTTTTCATCTCAGTGCACCATGA
The DNA here is from genome assembly GCF_964165515.1 of Mesoplodon bidens. Classification (NCBI taxonomy): domain Eukaryota; kingdom Metazoa; phylum Chordata; class Mammalia; order Artiodactyla; family Ziphiidae; genus Mesoplodon; species Mesoplodon bidens. Next base: position 42,059,656 of record NC_138180.1, on the reverse strand, counting down.
ACCCTGTCATCACAATGCACCATGCCCATCATCATAATGCTTCATGCTATTGTCATCACAATGAAACCAAAATGTTCCATGACCCTTGTCATCACAATGCTCCAAGCCCTTGTCATCACAATGCTCCATTACCTTTGTCATCATAATCCTCCATGACACTTGGCATCAAAATGCTCCATGCCAATGTCATCACAAGGGACCGGACATATGTCATCACAATGCTCCATGACACATGAATTCAGAATGCTGCAGGGGATTCTCAACAAATTGCTCCATTCCATTTTCATCACAATGCTCCATGACCCTTGTCATCACAACGCTCCATGATGCCTGTCATCACAATATTCCATGTCCTTGTCATCACAATGCTCCACGACCATTGTCATCACAATGCTCAATACACTTGTCATCACAATGATCCCTGAAACTTGTCAGAAGTCTCCTTGAACTCTGTCATGACATATCTCAATGCCTTTTTCAACACAATGCTCCATGCCCTTATCATCACAATACTCCATGCCATTGTCATCCCAATGCTTCATGACGCTTGTCATCAGAATGCTCCAATCCCTTGTCATCACAATGTTCCATTACCTTTGTCATCACAATACTCCATTACTCTTGGCATCACAATGCTCCATGCCATTGTCATCACAATGGACCATGACATATATCATCACAATGCTCCCTGAAAACTGTCGTAACAAAGCTCCATGAACTTCTCATCACAATGCTCCAGGACCTTGTCATCACAATGCTCCATGCCCTTGTCATAACAATGCTCCCTGACCTTATTTATGAAAATTCTCCGTGACTCCATTCATCACAATGCTTCATGACATTTGTCATCAAAATTGTCCTTGTCCTAGTCATCACAAGACTCTGTGACTTATATCACCCCAATGCTCCATGAACTTCTCATCACAATGCTCTCTGACCCTTGTCATCACAATGCTCCATGACCTTCTCATCATAGTTGTCTTTGCACTTGTCAGCACAATGCTCCATGACCCATGTAATCACAATATGCCATGTGCTTGTCATCATAATGCTTCACAAACTTGTCATACCAATGCTCCATGCACTTTTCATCAAAATGCTCTCTCACCACTGATATCAGAGTGTTCCATCACTAGTCATCACTATACTCCCTCACCCCTGTCATCACAATGTTCCATGACCACTGTCATCGCAATGCTACATGAACTTATCATCAAAATGCTCCATGACCCACGACATCACAATGTTCCATAACCCCTGTCATCAAAATGTTCCATGACCCTTTTCATCTCAATGCTCCATGAACCCTGTCATCACAATGCACCATGCCCTTCTTCATAATCCTTCATGCTATTTTCATCACAATGAAATCAGAATGCTCCATGACCTCTGTCATCAAAATGCTCCAAACCCTTGTGATCACAATGTTCCATAATCCTTGTCTTCACGACGCCCCATGACACTCGTCATAACAATTATCCATGTTCTTCTCATCACAATGCTTCAGGAACTTTGTCATCACAATGTTCAATATACTTGTCATCACAATGCTCCCCGACACTTTTCGTCAGTATGCTCCTTGAACCCGTTCATAATAAGGCTCTATGTATTTTTCATCACAGTGATCAATACCGTTTTCTTCAAATTGCTCCATGACCCCTGTAATCACAATGCTCCAGAACCCGTTTCATCAGAATGCTCCATGAGACTTGTCATCACAAGGCTCCAAGGTCTTCTCATCACAATGCTCCAGGAACTTTTCATCACAATCTCCATTCACTTGTCATAACAATGCTCCATGACCATGTCATCACAATACTCCATGAACATTTTCAGCCCAATGCTCCATAACCTTCTCATCACAATGCTCCATGACACCTGTCATCACAATGCTCCATGACGCCTGTCATCAAAATGCTCCATGACCCTTGCCATCACAATAATCCATTCCCTTGTCATCTCATTGCTCCATGACCACTGTAATCACAATGCTCCATGACGCTTGTCATCACAGTGCTCTATGACACTTGTCATCCCAATGCTCCATGCCTTCATCAGCAAAATGCTACATGACCTTGTCATCACGATGCTCCATGCGCTTGTCATCACAATACTCCATTCCCATTGTGACCACAATCCTCCATGAAACTTGGGATCACGTTGCTTTCTACCCTTGTCAGCACAATGCTCCATGCTCCTTGAAATCAAAATGATCCATGACCTCTCTCATCAGAATGCTCCACAAACTTGTGATCACAATGTTCCATAAAACTGGTCATCATAGCACTCCATCATGCCTGTCATCACAATATTCCATGCCCTTGTCATTACAATGCTCCATGACATTTGTCATCACAATTCTCAATACACTTGTCATCACAATGCTCGCTGACAATTGTCAGAAGTCTCCTTGAAGTCAGTCGTGAAATAGCTCCATGCCTTTTTCATCACAGTGCTCCATGCCATTGTCATCACAATGCTCCATGCCCCTTGTCATAACAATGCTCCATGATGCCTGTCATCACAATATCCCATGCCCTTGTCATCACAATGCTCTATGACATGTGTCATCACAATGCTCAAAACACTTGTCATCCAAATGCTCCCTGACACTTGTCAGAAGGCTCCTTGAAATCTGTCATGAAATAGCTCCATGCCTTTTTCATCACAATGCTCCATTCCCTTATCATCACAATGCTCCATGCCCTTGCCATCACAATGCTCCAAGCCCTTGTCATCACAATGGACCATGATATATGTCATCACAATGCTCCCTGACACCGCTCTACACAATACTCCATGACCCTGTAATCACAGTGCTCCATGCCCTAGTCATCACAATGTGCCATGCGCACTGTCATCACAATAATCCAAGAAACTTGTCAGACCAATGCTCCATGACTCTGTAATCACAAGGCTCCAAGCCCTTCTCACCACAAAGCTCCATTACCTTTGTCATCATAATCCTCCATGACACTTGGCATCACAATGCTCCATGCCATTCTCATCACAATGGACGGACATATGTCATCACAATGCTTCATGACACATGACTTCAGAATGCTACAGGGGATTCTCAACAAAATGCTCCATGCCATTGTCATTACAATGCTCCATCTCCATTGTCATCACAACGCTCCATGATGCCTGTCATCACAATATTCCATGTCCTTGTCATCACAATGCTCCATGACCATTGTCATCACAATGCTCAATACACTTGTCATCACAATGATCCCTGAAACTTATCAGACGTCTCCTTGAACTCTGTCATGACATATCTCAATGCCTTTTTCAACACAATTCTCCATGCCCTTATCATCACAATGCTCCATGCCATTGTCATCAGAATGCTTCTTGACGCTTATCATCAGAATGCTCCAATCCCTTGTCATCACAATGTTCCATTACCTTTGTCATCAAATCCTCCATTACTCTTGGCATCGCAATGCTCCATGCCATTGTCATCACAATGGACCATGACATATATCATCACAATGCTCCCTGACAACTGTCTTAACAAAACTCCATGCACTTCTCATCACAATGCTCCAGGACCTTGTCATCACAATGCTCCATGCCCTTGTCATAACAATGCTCCATGACCTTATTTATGAAAATTCTCCGTGACTCCAGTCATCACAATGCTTCATGACATTTGTCATCACAATTGTCCATGTCCTCGTCATCACAAGACTCTGTGACTTATGTCACCACAATGCTCCATTAACTTCTCATCACAATGCTCTCTGACCTTTGTCATCTCAATGCACCATGACCCTTGTCATCATTGTTGTCTTTGCACTTGTCAGCACAATGCTCCATGACCCATGTAATCACCATATGCCATGTGCTTGTCATCATAATGCTTCACAACCTTGTCATCCCAATGCTCCATGCACTTTTCATCAAAATGCTCTCTCACCACTGATATCAGAGTGTTCCATCACTAGTCACCACTATACACCCTCACCCCCGACTTCACAATGTTCCATGATCCCTGTCATTTCAATGCTACATGACCTTATCATCAAAATGCTCCATGACCCACGACATCACAATGTTCCATAACCCCTGTCATCAAAATGCTCCATGACACTTTTAATCTCAATGCTCCATGAAACCTGTCATCACAATGCACCATGCCCATCATCATAATGCTTCATGCGATTTTCATCACAATGAAATCAGAATGCTCTATGACCTCTGTCATCAAAATGCTCCAAACCCTTGTGATCACAAGGTTCCATAACCCTTGTCTTCACAACGCCCCATGACACTCGTCATAACAATTATCCATGTTCTCCTCATCACAATGCTTCATGAACTTTGTCATCGCAATGTTCAATATACTTGTCATCACAATGCTCCCCGACACTTTTCGTCAGTATGCTCCTTGAACCCGTTCATGATAAGGCTCTATGTATTTTTCATCACAGTGATCAATACCGTTTTCTTCAAATTGCTCCATGACCCCTGTAATCACAATGCTCCAGGACCCGTTTCATCAGAATGCTCCATGAGACTTGTCATCACAAGGCTCCAAGGTCTTCTCATCACAATGCTCCAGGAACTTTTCATCACAATCTCCATTCACTTGTCATAACAATGCTCCATGTCCATGTCATCACAATACTCCATGAATATTTTCAGCCCAATGCTCCATAACCTTCTCATCACAATGCTCCATGAAACCTGTCATCACAATGCTCCATTACGCCTGTCATCAAAATGCTCCATGACCCTTGCCATCACAATAATCCATTCCCTTGTCATCTCATTGCTCCATGACCACTGTAATCAGAATGATCCATGACGCTTGTCATCACAGTGCTCTATGACACTTGTCATCCCAATGCTCCATGCCTTCATCAGCAAAATGCTACATGACTTGTCATCACGATGCTCCATGCACTTGTCATCACAATACACCATTCCCTTTGTGACAACAATCCTCCAAGAAACTTGGGATCACATTGCTTTCTACCCTTGTCATCACAATGCTCCATGCTCCTTGAAATCAAAATGATCCATGACTTCTGTCATCAAAATGCTCCACACACTTGCGATCACAATGTTCCATAAAACTGGTCATCATAGCACTCCATCATGCCTGTCATCACAATATCCCATGCCCTTGTCATCACAATGCTCCATGACATTTGTCATCACAATTCTCAGTACACTTGTCATCACAATGCTCGCTGACAATTGTCAGAAATCTCCTTGAAGTCAGTCGTGATATAGCTCCATGCCTTTTTCATCACAGTGCTCCATGCCATTGTCATCACAATGCTCCATGCCCCTTGTCATAACAACGCTCCATGATGCCTGTCATCACAATATCCCATGCCCTTGTCATCACAATGCTCTATGACATGTGTCATCACAATACTCAAAACACTTGTCATCCGAATGCTCCCTAACACTTGTCAGAAGGCTCCTTGAAATCTGTCATGAAATAGCTCCATGCCTTTTTCATCACAATGCTCCATTCCCTTATCATCACAATGCTCCATGCCCTTGCCATCACAATGCTCCAAGCCCTTGTCTTCACAATGGACCATGATATATGTCATCACAATGCTCCCTGACACCTCTCTACACAATACTCCATGACCTTGTAATCACAGTGCTCCATGCCCTAGTCATCACAATGTGCCATGCTAACTGTCATCACAATAATCCATGAAACTTCTCAGACCAATGCTCCATGACTCTGTAATCACAATGCTCTATGCCTTTGTCAGCACAATGCTCCAAGCCCTTGTCACCACAATGCTCCATTACCTTTGTCATTATAATGCTCATTGACCCTTGGCATCACAATGCTCCATGCCATTGTCATCACAATGGACGGACATATGTCATCACAATGCTTCATGACACATGACATCAGAATGCTCCAGGGGATTCTCAACAAAATGCTCCATGCCATTGTCATTACAATGCTCCATGACCCTTGTCATCACAACGCTCCATGATGCCTTTCATTACATTATTCCATGTCCTTGTCTTCACAATGCTCCATGACCAATGCCATCACAATGCTCAATACACTTGTCATCACAATGCTCCCTGACACTTGTCAGAAGTCTCCTTGAAGTCTGTCATGAAACAGCTCAATGCCTTTTCATCACAATGTTCCATGCCATTCTCATCACAATGCTTCTTGACCCTTGTCATCAGAATGCTCCAAACCCTTGTCATCACAATGCTCCATTACCTTTGTCATCACAATCCTTCATGACCCTTGGCATCACATTGCTCCATGCCATTGTCATCACAATGGACCATGACATATATCATCACAATGCTCCCTGACAACTGTCTTCATAAAACTCCATGACCTTGTCATCACAATTCACCAGGCCCTTGTCATCACAATGCTCCATGCCCTTCTCATCACAATGCTCCATGTCCTTTATTATGAAAATTCTCCATGACTCCAGTCATCACAATGCTTCATGACATTTGTCACCACAATTGTCCTTGTCCTCGTCATCACAAGACTCTGTGACTTATGTCACCACAATGCTCCATGAAATTCTCATCACAATGCTCTCTGACCCTTGTCATCACAATGCTCCATGCCGTTGTCACCACCATGCTCCATGACCCTTGTCATCACAATTGTCTATGCACTTGAGAGCACAATGTTCCATGACCCGTGTCATCCCAAAATGCCATGCGCTTGTTATCATAATGCTCCACAAGATTGCCATCACAATGCTCCATAAACGATGTCATCACAATGCTCCATGCACTTTTCATCAAAATGCTCTCTCACCACTGATATCAGAGTGTTCCATCACTAGTCATCACTATACTCCCTCTCTGCTGTCATCACAATGTTCCTTGACCCCTGTCATCGCAATGCTACCTGTCCTTAACATCAAAATGCTCCATGACCCCTGACATCACAATGTTCCATAACCCCTGTCATCAAAATGCTGTGGGACGCTTTTCATCTCAGTGCACCATGAACCCTGTCATCACAATGCACCATGCCCATCATCATAATGCTTCATGCTATTGTCATCACAATGAAATCAAAATGCTCCATGACCCTTGTCATCACAATGCTCCAAGCCCTTGTCATCACAATGCTCCATTACCTTTGTCATCATAATCCTCCATGACACTTGGCATCAAAATGCTCCATGCCAATGTCATCACAAGGGACCGGACATATGTCATCACAATGCTCCATGACACATGAATTCAGAATGCTGCAGGGGATTCTCAACAAATTGCTCCATTCCATTTTCATCACAATGCTCCATGACCCTTGTCATCACAACGCTCCATGATGCCTGTCATCACAATATTCCATGTCCTTGTCATCACAATGCTCCACGACCATTGTCATCACAATGCTCAATACACTTGTCATCACAATGATCCCTGAAACTTGTCAGAAGTCTCCTTGAACTCTGTCATGACATATCTCAATGCCTTTTTCAACACAATGCTCCATGCCCTTATCATCACAATACTCCATGCCATTGTCATCCCAATGCTTCATGACGCTTGTCATCAGAATGCTCCAATCCCTTGTCATCACAATGTTCCATTACCTTTGTCATCACAATACTCCATTACTCTTGGCATCACAATGCTCCATGCCATTGTCATCACAATGGACCATGACATATATCATCACAATGCTCCCTGCAAACTGTCGTAACAAAGCTCCATGAACTTCTCATCACAATGCTCCAGGACCTTGTCATCACAATGCTCCATGCCCTTGTCATAACAATGCTCCCTGACCTTATTTATGAAAATTCTCCGTGACTCCATTCATCACAATGCTTCATGACATTTGTCATCAAAATTGTCCTTGTCCTAGTCATCACAAGACTCTGTGACTTATATCACCCCAATGCTCCATGAACTTCTCATCACAATGCTCTCTGACCCTTGTCATCACAATGCTCCATGACCTTCTCATCATAGTTGTCTTTGCACTTGTCAGCACAATGCTCCATGACCCATGTAATCACAATATGCCATGTGCTTGTCATCATAATGCTTCACAAACTTGTCATACCAATGCTCCATGCACTTTTCATCAAAATGCTCTCTCACCACTGATATCAGAGTGTTCCATCACTAGTCATCACTATACTCCCTCACCCCTGTCATCACAATGTTCCATGACCACTGTCATCGCAATGCTACATGAACTTATCATCAAAATGCTCCATGACCCACGACATCACAATGTTCCATAACCCCTGTCATCAAAATGTTCCATGACCCTTTTCATCTCAATGCTCCATGAACCCTGTCATCACAATGCACCATGCCCTTCATCATAATCCTTCATGCTATTTTCATCACAATGAAATCAGAATGCTCCATGACCTCTGTCATCAAAATGCTCCAAACCCTTGTGATCACAATGTTCCATAATCCTTGTCTTCACGACGCCCCATGACACTCGTCATAACAATTATCCATGTTCTTCTCATCACAATGCTTCAGGAACTTTGTCATCACAATGTTCAATATACTTGTCATCACAATGCTCCCCGACACTTTTCGTCAGTATGCTCCTTGAACCCGTTCATAATAAGGCTCTATGTATTTTTCATCACAGTGATCAATACCGTTTTCTTCAAATTGCTCCATGACCCCTGTAATCACAATGCTCCAGAACCCGTTTCATCAGAATGCTCCATGAGACTTGTCATCACAAGGCTCCAAGGTCTTCTCATCACAATGCTCCAGGAACTTTTCATCACAATCTCCACTCACTTGTCATAACAATGCTCCATGACCATGTCATCACAATACTCCATGAACATTTTCAGCCCAATGCTCCATAACCTTCTCATCACAATGCTCCATGACACCTGTCATCACAATGCTCCATGACGACTGTCATCAAAATGCTCCATGACCCTTGCCATCACAATAATCCATTCCCTTGTCATCTCATTGCTCCATGACCACTGTAATCACAATGCTCCATGACGCTTGTCATCACAGTGCTCTATGACACTTGTCATCCCAATGCTCCATGCCTTCATCAGCAAAATGCTACATGACCTTGTCATCACGATGCTCCATGTGCTTGTCATCACAATACTCCATTCCCATTGTGACCACAATCCTCCATGAAACTTGGGATCACGTTGCTTTCTACCCTTGTCATCGCAATGCTCCATGCTCCTTGAAATCAAAATGATCCATGACCTCTCTCATCAGAATGCTCCACAAACTTGTGATCACAATGTTCCATAAAACTGGTCATCATAGCACTCCATCATGCCTGTCATCACAATATTCCATGCCCTTGTCATTACAATGCTCCATGACATTTGTCATCACAATTCTCAATACACTTGTCATCACAATGCTCGCTGACAATTGTCAGAAGTCTCCTTGAAGTCAGTCGTGAAATAGCTCCATGCCTTTTTCATCACAGTGCTCCATGCCATTGTCATCACAATGCTCCATGCCCCTTGTCATAACAATGCTCCATGATGCCTGTCATCACAATATCCCATGCCCTTGTCATCACAATGCTCTATGACATGTGTCATCACAATGCTCAAAACACTTGTCATCCAAATGCTCCCTGACACTTGTCAGAAGGCTCCTTGAAATCTGTCATGAAATAGCTCCATGCCTTTTTCATCACAATGCTCCATTCCCTTATCATCACAATGCTCCATGCCCTTGCCATCACAATGCTCCAAGCCCTTGTCATCACAATGGACCATGATATATGTCATCACAATGCTCCCTGACACCGCTCTACACAATACTCCATGACCCTGTAATCACAGTGCTCCATGCCCTAGTCATCACAATGTGCCATGCGCACAGTCATCACAATAATCCAAGAAACTTGTCAGACCAATGCTCCATGACTCTGTAATCACAATGCTCCAAGCCCTTCTCACCACAAAGCTCCATTACCTTTGTCATCATAATCCTCCATGACACTTGGCATCACAATGCTCCATGCCATTCTCATCACAATGGACGGACATATGTCATCACAATGCTTCATGACACATGACTTCAGAATGCTACACGGGATTCTCAACAAAATGCTCCATGCCATTGTCATTACAATGCTCCATCTCCCTTGTCATCACAACGCTCCATGATGCCTGTCATCACAATATTCCATGTCCTTGTCATCACAATGCTCCACGACCATTGTCATCACAATGCTCAATACACTTGTCATCACAATGATCCCTGAAACTTGTCAGAAGTCTCCTTGAACTCTGTCATGACATATCTCAATGCCTTTTTCAACACAATGCTCCATGCCCTTATCATCACAATACTCCATGCCATTGTCATCCCAATGCTTCATGACGCTTGTCATCAGAATGCTCCAATCCCTTGTCATCACAATGTTCTATTACCTTTGTCATCACAATACTCCATTACTCTTGGCATCACAATGCTCCATGCCATTGTCATCACAATGGACCATGACATATATCATCACAATGCTCCCTGCAAACTGTCGTAACAAAGCTCCATGAACTTCTCATCACAATGCTCCAGGACCTTGTCATCACAATGCTCCATGCCCTTGTCATAACAATGCTCCCTGACCTTATTTATGAAAATTCTCCGTGACTCCATTCATCACAATGCTTCATGACATTTGTCATCAAAATTGTCCTTGTCCTAGTCATCACAAGACTCTGTGACTTATATCACCCCAATGCTCCATGAACTTCTCATCACAATGCTCTCTGACCCTTGTCATCACAATGCTCCATGACCTTCTCATCATAGTTGTCTTTGCACTTGTCAGCACAATGCTCCATGACCCATGTAATCACAATATGCCATGTGCTTGTCATCATAATGCTTCACAAACTTGTCATACCAATGCTCCATGCACTTTTCATCAAAATGCTCTCTCACCACTGATATCAGAGTGTTCCATCACTAGTCATCACTATACTCCCTCACCCCTGTCATCACAATGTTCCATGACCACTGTCATCGCAATGCTACATGAACTTATCATCAAAATGCTCCATGACCCACGACATCACAATGTTCCATAACCCCTGTCATCAAAATGTTCCATGACCCTTTTCATCTCAATGCTCCATGAACCCTGTCATCACAATGCACCATGCCCTTCATCATAATCCTTCATGCTATTTTCATCACAATGAAATCAGAATGCTCCATGACCTCTGTCATCAAAATGCTCCAAACCCTTGTGATCACAATGTTCCATAATCCTTGTCTTCACGACGCCCCATGACACTCGTCATAACAATTATCCATGTTCTTCTCATCACAATGCTTCAGGAACTTTGTCATCACAATGTTCAATATACTTGTCATCACAATGCTCCCCGACACTTTTCGTCAGTATGCTCCTTGAACCCGTTCATAATAAGGCTCTATGTATTTTTCATCACAGTGATCAATACCGTTTTCTTCAAATTGCTCCATGACCCCTGTAATCACAATGCTCCAGAACCCGTTTCATCAGAATGCTCCATGAGACTTGTCATCACAAGGCTCCAAGGTCTTCTCATCACAATGCTCCAGGAACTTTTCATCACAATCTCCATTCACTTGTCATAACAATGCTCCATGACCATGTCATCACAATACTCCATGAACATTTTCAGCCCAATGCTCCATAACCTTCTCATCACAATGCTCCATGACACCTGTCATCACAATGCTCCATGACGACTGTCATCAAAATGCTCCATGACCCTTGCCATCACAATAATCCTTTCCCTTGTCATCTCATTGCTCCATGACCACTGTAATCACAATGCTCCATGACGCTTGTCATCACAGTGCTCTATGACACTTGTCATCCCAATGCTCCATGCCTTCATCAGCAAAATGCTACATGACCTTGTCATCACGATGCTCCATGCGCTTGTCATCACAATACTCCATTCCCATTGTGACCACAATCCTCCATGAAATTTGGGATCACGTTGCTTTCTACCCTTGTCAGCACAATGCTCCATGCTCCTTGAAATCAAAATGATCCATGACCTCTCTCATCAGAATGCTCCACAAACTTGTGATCACAATGTTCCATAAAACTGGTCATCATAGCACTCCATCATGCCTGTCATCACAATATTCCATGCCCTTGTCATTACAATGCTCCATGACATTTGTCATCACAATTCTCAATACACTTGTCATCACAATGCTCGCTGACAATTGTCAGAAGTCTCCTTGAAGTCAGTCGTGATATAGCTCCATGCCTTTTTCATCACAGTGCTCCATGCCATTGTCATCACAATGCTCCATGCCCCTTGTCATAACAACGCTCCATGATGCCTGTCATCACAATATCCCATGCCCTTGTCATCACAATGCTCTATGACATGTGTCATCACAATACTCAAAACACTTGTCATCCAAATGCTCCCTAACACTTGTCAGAAGGCTCCTTGAAATCTGTCATGAAATAGCTCCATGCCTTTTTCATCACAATGCTCCATTCCCTTATCATCACAATGCTCCATGCCCTTGCCATCACAATGCTCCAAGCCCTTGTCTTCACAATGGACCATGATATATGTCATCACAATGCTCCCTGACACCTCTCTACACAATACTCCATGACCTTGTAATCACAGTGCTCCATGCCCTAGTCATCACAATGTGCCATGCTAACTGTCATCACAATAATCCATGAAACTTCTCAGACCAATGCTCCATGACTCTGTAATCACAATGCTCTATGCCTTTGTCAGCACAATGCTCCAAGCCCTTGTCACCACAATGCTCCATTACCTTTGTCATTATAATGCTCATTGACCCTTGGCATCACAATGCTCCATGCCATTGTCATCACAATGGACGGACATATGTCATCACAATGCTTCATGACACATGACATCAGAATGCTCCAGGGGATTCTCAACAAAATGCTCCATGCCATTGTCATTACAATGCTCCATGACCCTTGTCATCACAACGCTCCATGATGCCTTTCATTACATTATTCCATGTCCTTGTCTTCACAATGCTCCATGACCAATGCCATCACAATGCTCAATACACTTGTCATCACAATGCTCCCTGACACTTGTCAGAAGTCTCCTTGAAGTCTGTCATGAAACAGCTCAATGCCTTTTCATCACAATGTTCCATGCCATTCTCATCACAATGCTTCTTGACCCTTGTCATCAGAATGCTCCAAACCCTTGTCATCACAATGCTCCATTACCTTTGTCATCACAATCCTTCATGACCCTTGGCATCACATTGCTCCATGCCATTGTCATCACAATGGACCATGACATATATCATCACAATGCTCCCTGACAACTGTCTTCATAAAACTCCATGACCTTGTCATCACAATTCACCAGGCCCTTGTCATCACAATGCTCCATGCCCTTCTCATCACAATGCTCCATGTCCTTTATTATGAAAATTCTCCATGACTCCAGTCATCACAATGCTTCATGACATTTGTCACCACAATTGTCCTTGTCCTCGTCATCACAAGACTCTGTGACTTATGTCACCACAATGCTCCATGAAATTCTCATCACAATGCTCTCTGACCCTTGTCATCACAATGCTCCATGCCGTTGTCACCACCATGCTCCATGACCCTTGTCATCACAATTGTCTATGCACTTGAGAGCACAATGTTCCATGACCCGTGTCATCCCAAAATGCCATGCGCTTGTTATCATAATGCTCCACAAGATTGCCATCACAATGCTCCATAAACGATGTCATCACAATGCTCCATGCACTTTTCATCAAAATGCTCTCTCACCACTGATATCAGAGTGTTCCATCACTAGTCATCACTATACTCCCTCTCTGCTGTCATCACAATGTTCCTTGACCCCTGTCATCGCAATGCTACCTGTCCTTAACATCAAAATGCTCCATGACCCCTGACATCACAATGTTCCATAACCCCTGTCATCAAAATGCTGTGGGACGCTTTTCATCTCAGTGCACCATGAACCCTGTCATCACAATGCACCATGCCCATCATCATAATGCTTCATGCTATTGTCATCACAATGAAATCAAAATGCTCCATGACCCTTGTCATCACAATGCTCCAAGCCCTTGTCATCACAATGCTCCATTACCTTTGTCATCATAATCCTCCATGACACTTGGCATCAAAATGCTCCATGCCAATGTCATCACAAGGGACCGGACATATGTCATCACAATGCTCCATGACACATGAATTCAGAATGCTGCAGGGGATTCTCAACAAATTGCTCCATTCCATTTTCATCACAATGCTCCATGACCCTTGTCATCACAACGCTCCATGATGCCTGTCATCACAATATTCCATGTCCTTGTCATCACAATGCTCCACGACCATTGTCATCACAATGCTCAATACACTTGTCATCACAATGATCCCTGAAACTTGTCAGAAGTCTCCTTGAACTCTGTCATGACATATCTCAATGCCTTTTTCAACACAATGCTCCATGCCCTTATCATCACAATACTCCATGCCATTGTCATCCCAATGCTTCATGACGCTTGTCATCAGAATGCTCCAATCCCTTGTCATCACAATGTTCCATTACCTTTGTCATCACAATACTCCATTACTCTTGGCATCACAATGCTCCATGCCATTGTCATCACAATGGACCATGACATATATCATCACAATGCTCCCTGAAAACTGTCGTAACAAAGCTCCATGAACTTCTCATCACAATGCTCCAGGACCTTGTCATCACAATGCTCCATGCCCTTGTCATAACAATGCTCCCTGACCTTATTTATGAAAATTCTCCGTGACTCCATTCATCACAATGCTTCATGACATTTGTCATCAAAATTGTCCTTGTCCTAGTCATCACAAGACTCTGTGACTTATATCACCCCAATGCTCCATGAACTTCTCATCACAATGCTCTCTGACCCTTGTCATCACAATGCTCCATGACCTTCTCATCATAGTTGTCTTTGCACTTGTCAGCACAATGCTCCATGACCCATGTAATCACAATATGCCATGTGCTTGTCATCATAATGCTTCACAAACTTGTCATACCAATGCTCCATGCACTTTTCATCAAAATGCTCTCTCACCACTGATATCAGAGTGTTCCATCACTAGTCATCACTATACTCCCTCACCCCTGTCATCACAATGTTCCATGACCACTGTCATCGCAATGCTACATGAACTTATCATCAAAATGCTCCATGACCCACGACATCACAATGTTCCATAACCCCTGTCATCAAAATGTTCCATGACCCTTTTCATCTCAATGCTCCATGAACCCTGTCATCACAATGCACCATGCCCTTCATCATAATCCTTCATGCTATTTTCATCACAATGAAATCAGAATGCTCCATGACCTCTGTCATCAAAATGCTCCAAACCCTTGTGATCACAATGTTCCATAATCCTTGTCTTCACGACGCCCCATGACACTCGTCATAACAATTATCCATGTTCTTCTCATCACAATGCTTCAGGAACTTTGTCATCACAATGTTCAATATACTTGTCATCACAATGCTCCCCGACACTTTTCGTCAGTATGCTCCTTGAACCCGTTCATAATAAGGCTCTATGTATTTTTCATCACAGTGATCAATACCGTTTTCTTCAAATTGCTCCATGACCCCTGTAATCACAATGCTCCAGAACCCGTTTCATCAGAATGCTCCATGAGACTTGTCATCACAAGGCTCCAAGGTCTTCTCATCACAATGCTCCAGGAACTTTTCATCACAATCTCCACTCACTTGTCATAACAATGCTCCATGACCATGTCATCACAATACTCCATGAACATTTTCAGCCCAATGCTCCATAACCTTCTCATCACAATGCTCCATGACACCTGTCATCACAATGCTCCATGACGACTGTCATCAAAATGCTCCATGACCCTTGCCATCACAATAATCCATTCCCTTGTCATCTCATTGCTCCATGACCACTGTAATCACAATGCTCCATGACGCTTGTCATCACAGTGCTCTATGACACTTGTCATCCCAATGCTCCATGCCTTCATCAGCAAAATGCTACATGACCTTGTCATCACGATGCTCCATGCGCTTGTCATCACAATACTCCATTCCCATTGTGACCACAATCCTCCATGAAACTTGGGATCACGTTGCTTTCTACCCTTGTCATCGCAATGCTCCATGCTCCTTGAAATCAAAATGATCCATGACCTCTCTCATCAGAATGCTCCACAAACTTGTGATCACAATGTTCCATAAAACTGGTCATCATAGCACTCCATCATGCCTGTCATCACAATATTCCATGCCCTTGTCATTACAATGCTCCATGACATTTGTCATCACAATTCTCAATACACTTGTCATCACAATGCTCGCTGACAATTGTCAGAAGTCTCCTTGAAGTCAGTCGTGAAATAGCTCCATGCCTTTTTCATCACAGTGCTCCATGCCATTGTCATCACAATGCTCCATGCCCCTTGTCATAACAATGCTCCATGATGCCTGTCATCACAATATCCCATGCCCTTGTCATCACAATGCTCTATGACATGTGTCATCACAATGCTCAAAACACTTGTCATCCAAATGCTCCCTGACACTTGTCAGAAGGCTCCTTGAAATCTGTCATGAAATAGCTCCATGCCTTTTTCATCACAATGCTCCATTCCCTTATCATCACAATGCTCCATGCCCTTGCCATCACAATGCTCCAAGCCCTTGTCATCACAATGGACCATGATATATGTCATCACAATGCTCCCTGACACCGCTCTACACAATACTCCATGACCCTGTAATCACAGTGCTCCATGCCCTAGTCATCACAATGTGCCATGCGCACTGTCATCACAATAATCCAAGAAACTTGTCAGACCAATGCTCCATGACTCTGTAATCACAATGCTCCAAGCCCTTCTCACCACAAAGCTCCATTACCTTTGTCATCATAATCCTCCATGACACTTGGCATCACAATGCTCCATGCCATTCTCATCACAATGGACGGACATATGTCATCACAATGCTTCATGACACATGACTTCAGAATGCTACACGGGATTCTCAACAAAATGCTCCATGCCATTGTCATTACAATGCTCCATCTCCCTTGTCATCACAACGCTCCATGATGCCTGTCATCACAATATTCCATGTCCTTGTCATCACAATGCTCCATGACCATTGTCATCACAATGCTCAATACACTTGTCATCACAATGATCCCTGAAACTTGTCAGAAGTCTCCTTGAACTCTGTCATGACATATCTCAATGCCTTTTTCAACACAATGCTCCATGCCCTTATCATCACAATACTCCATGCCATTGTCATCCCAATGCTTCATGACGCTTGTCATCAGAATGCTCCAATCCCTTGTCATCACAATGTTCCATTACCTTTGTCATCACAATACTCCATTACTCTTGGCATCACAATGCTCCATGCCATTGTCATCACAATGGACCATGACATATATCATCACAATGCTCCCTGAAAACTGTCGTAACAAAGCTCCATGAACTTCTCATCACAATGCTCCAGGACCTTGTCATCACAATGCTCCATGCCCTTGTCATAACAATGCTCCCTGACCTTATTTATGAAAATTCTCCGTGACTCCATTCATCACAATGCTTCATGACATTTGTCATCAAAATTGTCCTTGTCCTAGTCATCACAAGACTCTGTGACTTATATCACCCCAATGCTCCATGAACTTCTCATCACAATGCTCTCTGACCCTTGTCATCACAATGCTCCATGACCTTCTCATCATAGTTGTCTTTGCACTTGTCAGCACAATGCTCCATGACCCATGTAATCACAATATGCCATGTGCTTGTCATCATAATGCTTCACAAACTTGTCATACCAATGCTCCATGCACTTTTCATCAAAATGCTCTCTCACCACTGATATCAGAGTGTTCCATCACTAGTCATCACTATACTCCCTCACCCCTGTCATCACAATGTTCCATGACCACTGTCATCGCAATGCTACATGAACTTATCATCAAAATGCTCCATGACCCACGACATCACAATGTTCCATAACCCCTGTCATCAAAATGTTCCATGACCCTTTTCATCTCAATGCTCCATGAACCCTGTCATCACAATGCACCATGCCCTTCATCATAATCCTTCATGCTATTTTCATCACAATGAAATCAGAATGCTCCATGACCTCTGTCATCAAAATGCTCCAAACCCTTGTGATCACAATGTTCCATAATCCTTGTCTTCACGACGCCCCATGACACTCGTCATAACAATT
Source organism: Mesoplodon bidens (assembly GCF_964165515.1). Taxonomy (NCBI): domain Eukaryota; kingdom Metazoa; phylum Chordata; class Mammalia; order Artiodactyla; family Ziphiidae; genus Mesoplodon; species Mesoplodon bidens. The sequence goes on along the minus strand of NC_138180.1, from coordinate 42,041,389 downwards.
ATCCATGTTCTTCTCATCACAATGCTTCAGGAACTTTGTCATCACAATGTTCAATATACTTGTCATCACAATGCTCCCCGACACTTTTCGTCAGTATGCTCCTTGAACCCGTTCATAATAAGGCTCTATGTATTTTTCATCACAGTGATCAATACCGTTTTCTTCAAATTGCTCCATGACCCCTGTAATCACAATGCTCCAGAACCCGTTTCATCAGAATGCTCCATGAGACTTGTCATCACAAGGCTCCAAGGTCTTCTCATCACAATGCTCCAGGAACTTTTCATCACAATCTCCACTCACTTGTCATAACAATGCTCCATGACCATGTCATCACAATACTCCATGAACATTTTCAGCCCAATGCTCCATAACCTTCTCATCACAATGCTCCATGACACCTGTCATCACAATGCTCCATGACGACTGTCATCAAAATGCTCCATGACCCTTGCCATCACAATAATCCTTTCCCTTGTCATCTCATTGCTCCATGACCACTGTAATCACAATGCTCCATGACGCTTGTCATCACAGTGCTCTATGACACTTGTCATCCCAATGCTCCATGCCTTCATCAGCAAAATGCTACATGACCTTGTCATCACGATGCTCCATGCGCTTGTCATCACAATACTCCATTCCCATTGTGACCACAATCCTCCATGAAATTTGGGATCACGTTGCTTTCTACCCTTGTCAGCACAATGCTCCATGCTCCTTGAAATCAAAATGATCCATGACCTCTCTCATCAGAATGCTCCACAAACTTGTGATCACAATGTTCCATAAAACTGGTCATCATAGCACTCCATCATGCCTGTCATCACAATATTCCATGCCCTTGTCATTACAATGCTCCATGACATTTGTCATCACAATTCTCAATACACTTGTCATCACAATGCTCGCTGACAATTGTCAGAAGTCTCCTTGAAGTCAGTCGTGATATAGCTCCATGCCTTTTTCATCACAGTGCTCCATGCCATTGTCATCACAATGCTCCATGCCCCTTGTCATAACAACGCTCCATGATGCCTGTCATCACAATATCCCATGCCCTTGTCATCACAATGCTCTATGACATGTGTCATCACAATACTCAAAACACTTGTCATCCAAATGCTCCCTAACACTTGTCAGAAGGCTCCTTGAAATCTGTCATGAAATAGCTCCATGCCTTTTTCATCACAATGCTCCATTCCCTTATCATCACAATGCTCCATGCCCTTGCCATCACAATGCTCCAAGCCCTTGTCTTCACAATGGACCATGATATATGTCATCACAATGCTCCCTGACACCTCTCTACACAATACTCCATGACCTTGTAATCACAGTGCTCCATGCCCTAGTCATCACAATGTGCCATGCTAACTGTCATCACAATAATCCATGAAATTTCTCAGACCAATGCTCCATGACTCTGTAGTCACAATGCTCTATGCCGTTGTCAGCACAATGCTCCAAGCCCTTGTCACCACAATGCTCCATTACCTTTGTCATCATAATGCTCATTGACCCTTGGCATCACAATGCTCCATGCCATTGTCATCACAATGGACGGACATATGTCATCACAATGCTTCATGACACATGACATCAGAATGCTCCAGGGGATTCTCAACAAAATGCTCCATGCCATTGTCATTACAATGCTCCATGACCCTTGTCATCACAACGCTCCATGATGCCTTTCATTACATTATTCCATGTCCTTGTCTTCACAATGCTCCATGACCAATGCCATCACAATGCTCAATACACTTGTCATCACAATGCTCCCTGACACTTGTCAGAAGTCTCCTTGAAGTCTGTCATGAAACAGCTCAATGCCTTTTCATCACAATGTTCCATGCCATTCTCATCACAATGCTTCTTGACCCTTGTCATCAGAATGCTCCAAACCCTTGTCATCACAATGCTCCAATACCTTTGTCATCACAATCCTTCATGACACTTGGCATCACATTGCTCCATGCCATTGTCATCACAATGGACCATGACATATATCATCACAATGCTCCCTGACAACTGTCTTCATAAAACTCCATGACCTTGTCATCACAATTCACTAGGCCCTTGTCATCACAATGCTCCATGCCCTTCTCATCACAATGCTCCATGTCCTTTTTTATGAAAATTCTCCATGACTCCAGTCATCACAATGCTTCATGACATTTGTCACCACAATTGTCCTTGTCCTCGTCATCACAAGACTCTGTGACTTATGTCACCACAATGCTCCATGAAATTCTCATCACAATGCTCTCTGACCCTTGTCATCACAATGCTCCATGCCGTTGTCACCACCATGCTCCATGACCCTTGTCATCACAATTGTCTATGCACTTGAGAGCACAATGTTCCATGACCCGTGTCATCCCAAAATGCCATGCGCTTGTCATCATAATGCTCCACAAGATTGCCATCACAATGCTCCATAAACGATGTCATCACAATGCTCCATGCACTTTTCATCAAAATGCTCTCTCACCACTGATATCAGAGTGTTCCATCACTAGTCATCACTATACTCCCTCTCTGCTGTCATCACAATGTTCCTTGACCCCTGTCATCGCAATGCTACCTGTCCTTAACATCAAAATGCTCCATGACCCCTGACATCACAATGTTCCATAACCCCTGTCATCAAAATGCTGTGGGACGCTTTTCATCTCAGTGCACCATGAACCCTGTCATCACAATGCACCTTGCCCATCATCATAATGCTTCATGCTATTGTCATCACAATGAAATCAAAATGCTCCATGACCCTTGTCATCACAATGCTCCAAGCCCTTGTCATCACAATGCTCCATTACCTTTGTCATCATAATCCTCCATGACACTTGGCATCACAATGCTCCATGCCAATGTCATCACAAGGGACCGGACATATGTCATCACAATGCTCCATGACACATGAATTCAGAATGCTGCAGGGGATTCTCAACAAATTGCTCCATTCCATTTTCATCACAATGCTCCATGACCCTTGTCATCACAACGCTCCATGATGCCTGTCATCACAATATTCCATGTCCTTGTCATCACAATGCTCCACGACCATTGTCATCACAATGCTCAATACACTTGTCATCACAATGATCCCTGAAACTTGTCAGAAGTCTCCTTGAACTCTGTCATGACATATCTCAATGCCTTTTTCAACACAATGCTCCATGCCCTTATCATCACAATACTCCATGCCATTGTCATCCCAATGCTTCATGACGCTTGTCATCAGAATGCTCCAATCCCTTGTCATCACAATGTTCCATTACCTTTGTCATCACAATACTCCATTACTCTTGGCATCACAATGCTCCATGCCATTGTCATCACAATGGACCATGACATATATCATCAAAATGCTCCCTGAAAACTGTCGTAACAAAGCTCCATGAACTTCTCATCACAATGCTCCAGGACCTTGTCATCACAATGCTCCATGCCCTTGTCATAACAATGCTCCCTGACCTTATTTATGAAAATTCTCCGTGACTCCATTCATCACAATGCTTCATGACATTTGTCATCAAAATTGTCCTTGTCCTAGTCATCACAAGACTCTGTGACTTATATCACCCCAATGCTCCATGAACTTCTCATCACAATGCTCTCTGACCCTTGTCATCACAATGCTCCATGACCTTCTCATCATAGTTGTCTTTGCACTTGTCAGCACAATGCTCCATGACCCATGTAATCACAATATGCCATGTGCTTGTCATCATAATGCTTCACAAACTTGTCATACCAATGCTCCATGCACTTTTCATCAAAATGCTCTCTCACCACTGATATCAGAGTGTTCCATCACTAGTCATCACTATACTCCCTCACCCCTGTCATCACAATGTTCCATGACCACTGTCATCGCAATGCTACATGAACTTATCATCAAAATGCTCCATGACTGGGCTTCCCTGGTGGCGCAGTGGTTGAGAGTCCGCCTGCCGATGCAGGGGACACGGGTTCGTGCCCCGGTCTGGGAAGATCCCACATGCCGCAGAGCGGCTAGGCCCGTGTGCCATGGCTGCTGAGCCTGCGCATCCGGAGCCTGTGCTCTGCAAGGGGAGAGGCCACAACAGTGAGAGGCCCGCCTACCGCAAAAAAAAAAAAAAAAAAAAAAAAAAAAAAAAAAAAAAAAAAAAATGCTCCATGACCCACGACATCACAATGTTCCATAACCCCTGTCATCAAAATGTTCCATGACCCTTTTCATCTCAATGCTCCATGAACCCTGTCATCACAATGCACCATGCCCTTCATCATAATCCTTCATGCTATTTTCATCACAATGAAATCAGAATGCTCCATGACCTCTGTCATCAAAATGCTCCAAACCCTTGTGATCACAATGTTCCATAATCCTTGTCTTCACGACGCCCCATGACACTCGTCATAACAATTATCCATGTTCTTCTCATCACAATACTTCAGGAACTTTGTCATCACAATGTTCAATATACTTGTCATCACAATGCTCCCCGACACTTTTCGTCAGTATGCTCCTTGAACCCGTTCATAATAAGGCTCTATGTATTTTTCATCACAGTGATCAATACCGTTTTCTTCAAATTGCTCCATGACCCCTGTAATCACAATGCTCCAGAACCCGTTTCATCAGAATGCTCCATGAGACTTGTCATCACAAGGCTCCAAGGTCTTCTCATCACAATGCTCCAGGAACTTTTCATCACAATCTCCACTCACTTGTCATAAAAATGCTCCATGACCATGTCATCACAATACTCCATGAACATTTTCAGCCCAATGCTCCATAACCTTCTCATCACAATGCTCCATGACACCTGTCATCACAATGCTCCATGACGACTGTCATCAAAATGCTCCATGACCCTTGCCATCACAATAATCCATTCCCTTGTCATCTCATTGCTCCATGACCACTGTAATCACAATGCTCCATGACGCTTGTCATCACAGTGCTCTATGACACTTGTCATCCCAATGCTCCATGCCTTCATCAGCAAAATGCTACATGACCTTGTCATCACGATGCTCCATGCGCTTGTCATCACAATACTCCATTCCCATTGTGACCACAATCCTCCATGAAACTTGGGATCACGTTGCTTTCTACCCTTGTCAGCACAATGCTCCATGCTCCTTGAAATCAAAATGATCCATGACCTCTCTCATCAGAATGCTCCACAAACTTGTGATCACAATGTTCCATAAAACTGGTCATCATAGCACTCCATCATGCCTGTCATCACAATAATCCATGCCCTTGTCATTACAATGCTCCATGACATTTGTCATCACAATTCTCAATACACTTGTCATCACAATGCTCGCTGACAATTGTCAGAAGTCTCCTTGAAGTCAGTCGTGATATATCTCCATGCCTTTTTCATCACAGTGCTCCATGCCATTGTCATCACAATGCTCCATGCCCCTTGTCATAACAACGCTCCATGATGCCTGTCATCACAATATCCCATGCCCTTGTCATCACAATGCTCTATGACATGTGTCATCACAATACTCAAAACACTTGTCATCCAAATGCTCCCTAACACTTGTCAGAAGGCTCCTTGAAATCTGTCATGAAATAGCTCCATGCCTTTTTCATCACAATGCTCCATTCCCTTATCATCACAATGCTCCATGCCCTTGCCATCACAATGCTCCAAGCCCTTGTCTTCACAATGGACCATGATATATGTCATCACAATGCTCCCTGACACCTCTCTACACAATACTCCATGACCTTGTAATCACAGTGCTCCATGCCCTAGTCATCACAATGTGCCATGCTAACTGTCATCACAATAATCCATGAAATTTCTCAGACCAATGCTCCATGACTCTGTAGTCACAATGCTCTATGCCGTTGTCAGCACAATGCTCCAAGCCCTTGTCACCACAATGCTCCATTACCTTTGTCATCATAATGCTCATTGACCCTTGGCATCACAATGCTCCATGCCATTGTCATCACAATGGACGGACATATGTCATCACAATGCTTCATGACACATGACATCAGAATGCTCCAGGGGATTCTCAACAAAATGCTCCATGCCATTGTCATTACAATGCTCCATGACCCTTGTCATCACAACGCTCCATGATGCCTTTCATTACATTATTCCATGTCCTTGTCTTCACAATGCTCCATGACCAATGCCATCACAATGCTCAATACACTTGTCATCACAATGCTCCCTGACACTTGTCAGAAGTCTCCTTGAAGTCTGTCATGAAACAGCTCAATGCCTTTTCATCACAATGTTCCATGCCATTCTCATCACAATGCTTCTTGACCCTTGTCATCAGAATGCTCCAAACCCTTGTCATCACAATGCTCCAATACCTTTGTCATCACAATCCTTCATGACCCTTGGCATCACATTGCTCCATGCCATTGTCATCACAATGGACCATGACATATATCATCACAATGCTCCCTGACAACTGTCTTCATAAAACTCCATGACCTTGTCATCACAATTCACTAGGCCCTTGTCATCACAATGCTCCATGCCCTTCTCATCACAATGCTCCATGTCCTTTTTTATGAAAATTCTCCATGACTCCAGTCATCACAATGCTTCATGACATTTGTCACCACAATTGTCCTTGTCCTCGTCATCACAAGACTCTGTGACTTATGTCACCACAATGCTCCATGAAATTCTCATCACAATGCTCTCTGACCCTTGTCATCACAATGCTCCATGCCGTTGTCACCACCATGCTCCATGACCCTTGTCATCACAATTGTCTATGCACTTGAGAGCACAATGTTCCATGACCCGTGTCATCCCAAAATGCCATGCGCTTGTCATCATAATGCTCCACAAGATTGCCATCACAATGCTCCATAAACGATGTCATCACAATGCTCCATGCACTTTTCATCAAAATGCTCTCTCACCACTGATATCAGAGTGTTCCATCACTAGTCATCACTATACTCCCTCTCTGCTGTCATCACAATGTTCCTTGACCCCTGTCATCGCAATGCTACCTGTCCTTAACATCAAAATGCTCCATGACCCCTGACATCACAATGTTCCATAACCCCTGTCATCAAAATGCTGTGGGACGCTTTTCATCTCAGTGCTCCATGAACCCTGTCATCACAATGCACCTTGCCCATCATCATAATGCTTCATGCTATTGTCATCACAATGAAATCAAAATGCTCCATGACCCTTGTCATCACAATGCTCCAAGCCCTTGTCATCACAATGCTCCATTACCTTTGTCATCATAATCCTCCATGACACTTGGCATCACAATGCTCCATGCCAATGTCATCACAAGGGACCGGACATATGTCATCACAATGCTCCATGACACATGAATTCAGAATGCTGCCGGGGATTCTCAACAAATTGCTCCATTCCATTGTCATCACAATGCTCCATGACCCTTGTCATCACAACGCTCCATGATGCCTGTCATCACAATATTCCATGTCCTTGTCATCACAATGCTCCATGACCATTGTCATCACAATGCTCAATACACTTGTCATCACAATGATCCCTGAAACTTGTCAGAAGTCTCCTTGAACTCTGTCATGACATATCTCAATGCCTTTTTCAACACAATGCTCCATGCCCTTATCATCACAATACTCCATGCCATTGTCATCCCAATGCTTCATGACGCTTGTCATCAGAATGCTCCAATCCCTTGTCATCACAATGTTCCATTACCTTTGTCATCACAATACTCCATTACTCTTGGCATCACAATGCTCCATGCCATTGTCATCACAATGGACCATGACATATATCATCACAATGCTCCCTGAAAACTGTCGTAACAAAGCTCCATGAACTTCTCATCACAATGCTCCAGGACCTTGTCATCACAATGCTCCATGCCCTTGTCATAACAATGCTCCCTGACCTTATTTATGAAAATTCTCCGTGACTCCATTCATCACAATGCTTCATGACATTTGTCATCAAAATTGTCCTTGTCCTAGTCATCACAAGACTCTGTGACTTATATCACCCCAATGCTCCATGAACTTCTCATCACAATGCTCTCTGACCCTTGTCATCACAATGCTCCATGACCTTCTCATCATAGTTGTCTTTGCACTTGTCAGCACAATGCTCCATGACCCATGTAATCACAATATGCCATGTGCTTGTCATCATAATGCTTCACAAACTTGTCATACCAATGCTCCATGCACTTTTCATCAAAATGCTCTCTCACCACTGATATCAGAGTGTTCCATCACTAGTCATCACTATACTCCCTCACCCCTGTCATCACAATGTTCCATGACCACTGTCATCGCAATGCTACATGAACTTATCATCAAAATGCTCCATGACCCACGACATCACAATGTTCCATAACCCCTGTCATCAAAATGTTCCATGACCCTTTTCATCTCAATGCTCCATGAACCCTGTCATCACAATGCACCATGCCCTTCATCATAATCCTTCATGCTATTTTCATCACAATGAAATCAGAATGCTCCATGACCTCTGTCATCAAAATGCTCCAAACCCTTGTGATCACAATGTTCCATAATCCTTGTCTTCACGACGCCCCATGACACTCGTCATAACAATTATCCATGTTCTTCTCATCACAATGCTTCAGGAACTTTGTCATCACAATGTTCAATATACTTGTCATCACAATGCTCCCCGACACTTTTCGTCAGTATGCTCCTTGAACCCGTTCATAATAAGGCTCTATGTATTTTTCATCACAGTGATCAATACCGTTTTCTTCAAATTGCTCCATGACCCCTGTAATCACAATGCTCCAGAACCCGTTTCATCAGAATGCTCCATGAGACTTGTCATCACAAGGCTCCAAGGTCTTCTCATCACAATGCTCCAGGAACTTTTCATCACAATCTCCACTCACTTGTCATAAAAATGCTCCATGACCATGTCATCACAATACTCCATGAACATTTTCAGCCCAATGCTCCATAACCTTCTCATCACAATGCTCCATGACACCTGTCATCACAATGCTCCATGACGACTGTCATCAAAATGCTCCATGACCCTTGCCATCACAATAATCCATTCCCTTGTCATCTCATTGCTCCATGACCACTGTAATCACAATGCTCCATGACGCTTGTCATCACAGTGCTCTATGACACTTGTCATCCCAATGCTCCATGCCTTCATCAGCAAAATGCTACATGACCTTGTCATCACGATGCTCCATGCGCTTGTCATCACAATACTCCATTCCCATTGTGACCACAATCCTCCATGAAACTTGGGATCACGTTGCTTTCTACCCTTGTCATCGCAATGCTCCATGCTCCTTGAAATCAAAATGATCCATGACCTCTGTCATCAGAATGCTCCACAAACTTGTGATCACAAAGTTCCATAAAACTGGTCATCATAGCACTCCATCATGTCTGTCATCACAATATTCCATGCCCTTTTCATCACAATGCTCCATGACATTTGTCATCACAATGCTCAATTCACTTGTCATCACAATGCTCCCTGACACTTGTCAGAAGTCTCCAGAACTCTGTCATGAAACAGCTCAATGCCTTTTCATCACAATGTTCCATTCCATTGTCATCACAATGCTTCTTAACCCTTGTCATCAGAATGCTCCAATCCCTTGTCATCACAATGCTCCATTACCTTTGGCATCACAATCTTCCATGACACTTGGCATCACATTGCTCCATGCCATTGTCATCACAATGGACCATGACATATCTCATCACAATGCTCCTTGACAACGGTCTCCACAAAACTCCATGACCTTGTCATCACAATTCACCAGGCCCTTGTCATCACAATGCTCCATTCCCTTGTCATCACAATGCTCCATGACCTTTTTTATGAAAATTCTCCGTGACTCCAGTCATCACAATGCTTCATGACATTTATCATCACAATTGTCCTTGTCCTCGTCATCACAAGACTCTCTGACATATGTCACCACAATGCTCCATGAAATTCTCATCACAATGATCTCTGACCCTTGTCATCACAATGCTCCATGCCATTGTCACCACCATGCACCATGGCCCTTGTCATCACAATTGTCTAGGCCCTTGACAGCACAATGTTCCATGACCCGTGTCACCACAAAATGCATGAGCTTGTCATAATAATGATCCACAATATTGTCATCACAATGCTCCATAAACGATGTCATCACAATGCTCCATGCACTTTTCATCAAAATGCTCTCTCACCACTGATATCAGAGTGTTCCATCACTAGTCATCACTATACTCACTCACTGCTGTCATCACAATGTTCCTTGACCCCTGTCATCGCAATGCTGCATGACCTTATCATCAAAATGCTCCATGACCCCTGACATCACAATGTTCCATAACCCCTGTCATCAAAATGCTCTTGGACCCTTTTCATCTCAATGCTCCATGAACCCTGTCATCACAATGCACCATGCCCATCATCATAATGCTTCATGCTATTGTCATCACAATGAAATCAAAATGCTCCATGACCCTTGTCATCACAATGCTCCAAGCCCTTGTCATCACAATGCTCCATTACCTTTGTCAACATAATCCTCCATGACACTTGGCATCAAAATGCTCCATGCCATTGTCATCACAAGGGACCGGACATATGTCATCACAATGCTCCATGACACATGACATCAGAATGTTGCAGGGGATTCTCAACAAATTGCTCCATTCCATTGTCATCACAATGCTCCATGACCCTTGTCATCACAACGCTCCATGATGCCTGTCATCAAAATATTCCATGTCCTTGTCACCACAATGCTCCATGACCATTGTCATCACAATGCTCAATACACTTGTCATCACAATGATCCCTGAAACTTGTCAGAAGTCTCCATGAACTCTGTCATGACATATCTCAATGCCTTTTTCAACAGAATGCTCCATGCGCTTATCATCACAATGCTCCAAGCCATTGTCATCACAATGCTTCATGACGCTTCTCATCAGAATGCTCCAATCCCTTGTCATCACAATGTTCCATTACCTTTGTCATCACAATCCTCCAATACTCTTGGCATCACAATGCTCCATGCCATTCTCATCACAATGGACCATGACATATATCTTCACAATGCTCCCTGACAACTGTCTTAACAAAAATCTATGAACTTCTCATCACAATGCTCCAGGACCTTGTCATCACAATGCTCCACACACTTGTGATCACTATGTTCCATAAAACTGGTCATCATAGCACTCCATCATGCCTGTCATCACAATATTCCATGCCCTTGTCATTACAATGCTCCATGACATTTGTCATCACAATTCTCAATACACTTGTCATCACAATGCTCGCTGACAATTGTCAGAAGTCTCCTTGAAGTCAGTCGTGAAATAGCTCCATGCCTTTTTCATCACAGTGCTCCATGCCATTGTCATCACAATGCTCCATGCCCCTTGTCATAACAATGCTCCATGATGCCTGTCATCACAATATCCCATGCCCTTGTCATCACAATGCTCTATGACATGTGTCATCACAATGCTCAAAACACTTGTCATCCAAATGCTCCCTGACACTTGTCAGAAGGCTCCTTGAAATCTGTCATGAAATAGCTCCATGCCTTTTTCATCACAATGCTCCATTCCCTTATCATCACAATGCTCCATGCCCTTGCCATCACAATGCTCCAAGCCCTTGTCATCACAATGGACCATGATATATGTCATCACAATGCTCCCTGACACCGCTCTACACAATACTCCATGACCCTGTAATCACAGTGCTCCATGCCCTAGTCATCACAATGTGCCATGCGCACTGTCATCACAATAATCCAAGAAACTTGTCAGACCAATGCTCCATGACTCTGTAATCACAATGCTCCAAGCCCTTCTCACCACAAAGCTCCATTACCTTTGTCATCATAATCCTCCATGACACTTGGCATCACAATGCTCCATGCCATTCTCATCACAATGGACGGACATATGTCATCACAATGCTTCATGACACATGACTTCAGAATGCTACAGGGGATTCTCAACAAAATGCTCCATGCCATTGTCATTACAATGCTCCATCTCCCTTGTCATCACAACGCTCCATGATGCCTGTCATCACAATATTCCATGTCCTTGTCATCACAATGCTCCATGACCATTGTCATCACAATGCTCAATACACTTGTCATCACAATGATCCCTGAAACTTATCAGACGTCTCCTTGAACTCTGTCATGACATATCTCAATGCCTTTTTCAACACAATGCTCCATGCCCTTATCATCACAATGCTCCATGCCATTGTCATCAGAATGCTTCTTGACGCTTATCATCAAAATGCTCCAATCCCTTGTCATCACAATGTTCCATTACCTTTGTCATCAAATCCTCCATTACTCTTGGCATCGCAATGCTCCATGCCATTGTCATCACAATGGACCATGACATATATCATCACAATGCTCCCTGACAACTGTCTTAACAAAACTCCATGCACTTCTCATCACAATGCTCCAGGACCTTGTCATCACAATGCTCCATGCCCTTGTCATAACAATGCTCCATGACCTTATTTATGAAAATTCTCCGTGACTCCAGTCATCACAATGCTTCATGACATTTGTCATCACAATTGTCCATGTCCTCGTCATCACAAGACTCTGTGACTTATGTCACCACAATGCTCCATTAACTTCTCATCACAATGCTCTCTGACCTTTGTCATCTCAATGCACCATGACCCTTGTCATCATTGTTGTCTTTGCACTTGTCAGCACAATGCTCCATGACCCATGTAATCACCATATGCCATGTGCTTGTCATCATAATGCTTCACAACCTTGTCATCCCAATGCTCCATGCACTTTTCATCAAAATGCTCTCTCACCACTGATATCAGAGTGTTCCATCACTAGTCACCACTATACTCTCTCACCCCCGTCTTCACAATGTTCCATGATCCCTGTCATCACAATGCTACATGACCTTATCATCAAAATGCTCCATGACCCACGACATCACAATGTTCCATAACCCCTGTCATCAAAATGCTCCATGACCCTTTTCATCTCAATGCTCCATGAAACCTGTCATCACAATGCACCATGCCCTTCATCATAATGCTTCATGCAATTTTCATCACAATGAAATCAGAATGCTCTATGACCTCTGTCATCAAAATGCTCCAAACCCTTGTGATCACAAGGTTCCATAACCCTTGTCTTCACAACGCCCCATGACACTGGTCATAACAATTATCCATGTTCTCCTCATCACAATGCTTCATGAACTTTGTCATCACAATGTTCAATATACTTGTCATCACAATGCTCCCCGACACTTTTCGTCAGTATGCTCCTTGAACCCGTTCATGATAAGGCTCTATGTATTTTTCATCACAGTGATCAATACCGTTTTCTTCAAATTGCTCCATGACCCCTGTAATCACAATGCTCCAGGACCCGTTTCATCAGAATGCTCCATGAGACTTGTCATCACAAGGCTCCAAGGTCTTCTCATCACAATGCTCCAGGAACTTTTCATCACAATCTCCATTCACTTGTCATAACAATGCTCCATGTCCATGTCATCACAATACTCCATGAATATTTTCAGCCCAATGCTCCATAACCTTCTCATCACAATGCTCCATGAAACCTGTCATCACAATGCTCCATTACGCCTGTCATCAAAATGCTCCATGACCCTTGCCATCACAATAATCCATTCCCTTGTCATCTCATTGCTCCATGACCACTGTAATCACAATGCTCCATGACGCTTGTCATCACAGTGCTCTATGACACTTGTCATCCCAATGCTCCATGCCTTCATCAGCAAAATGCTACATGACTTGTCATCACGATGCTCCATGCACTTGTCATCACAATACACCATACCCTTTGTGACCACAATCCTCCAAGAAACTTGGGATCACATTGCTTTCTACCCTTGTCATCACAATGCTCCATGCTCCTTGAAATCAAAATGATCCATGACTTCTGTCATCAAAATGCTCCACACACTTGCGATCACAATGTTCCATAAAACTGGTCATCATAGCACTCCATCATGCCTGTCATCACAATATCCCATGCCCTTGTCATCACAATGCTCCATGACATTTGTCATCACAATTCTCAATACACTTGTCATCACAATGCTCGCTGACAATTGTCAGAAGTCTCCTTGAAGTCAGTCGTGATATAGCTCCATGCCTTTTTCATCACAGTGCTCCATGCCATTGTCATCACAATGCTCCATGCCCCTTGTCATAACAACGCTCCATGATGCCTGTCATCACAATATCCCATGCCCTTGTCATCACAATGCTCTATGACATGTGTCATCACAATACTCAAAACACTTGTCATCCAAATGCTCCCTAACACTTGTCAGAAGGCTCCTTGAAATCTGTCATGAAATAGCTCCATGCCTTTTTCATCACAATGCTCCATTCCCTTATCCTCACAATGCTCCATGCCCTTGCCATCACAATGCTCCAAGCCCTTGTCTTCACAATGGACCATGATATATGTCATCACAATGCTCCCTGACACCTCTCTACACAATACTCCATGACCTTGTAATCACAGTGCTCCATGCCCTAGTCATCACAATGTGCCATGCTAACTGTCATCACAATAATCCATGAAACTTCTCAGACCAATGCTCCATGACTCTGTAATCACAATGCTCTATGCCTTTGTCAGCACAATGCTCCAAGCCCTTGTCACCACAATGCTCCATTACCTTTGTCATCATAATGCTCATTGACCCTTGGCATCACAATGCTCCATGCCATTGTCATCACAATGGACGGACATATGTCATCACAATGCTTCATGACACATGACATCAGAATGCTCCAGGGGATTCTCAACAAAATGCTCCATGCCATTGTCATTACAATGCTCCATGACCCTTGTCATCACAACGCTCCATGATGCCTTTCATTACATTATTCCATGTCCTTGTCTTCACAATGCTCCATGACCAATGCCATCACAATGCTCAATACACTTGTCATCACAATGCTCCCTGACACTTGTCAGAAGTCTCCTTGAAGTCTGTCATGAAACAGCTCAATGCCTTTTCATCACAATGTTCCATGCCATTCTCATCACAATGCTTCTTGACCCTTGTCATCAGAATGCTCCAAACCCTTGTCATCACAATGCTCCATTACCTTTGTCATCACAATCCTTCATGACCCTTGGCATCACATTGCTCCATGCCATTGTCATCACAATGGACCATGACATATATCATCACAATGCTCCCTGACAACTGTCTTCATAAAACTCCATGACCTTGTCATCACAATTCACCAGGCCCTTGTCATCACAATGCTCCATGCCCTTCTCATCACAATGCTCCATGTCCTTTATTATGAAAATTCTCCATGACTCCAGTCATCACAATGCTTCATGACATTTGTCACCACAATTGTCCTTGTCCTCGTCATCACAAGACTCTGTGACTTATGTCACCACAATGCTCCATGAAATTCTCATCACAATGCTCTCTGACCCTTGTCATCACAATGCTCCATGCCGTTGTCACCACCATGTTCCATGACCCTTGTCATCACAATTGTCTATGCACTTGAGAGCACAATGTTCCATGACCCGTGTCATCCCAAAATGCCATGCGCTTGTTATCATAATGCTCCACAAGATTGCCATCACAATGCTCCATAAACGATGTCATCACAATGCTCCATGCACTTTTCATCAAAATGCTCTCTCACCACTGATATCAGAGTGTTCCATCACTAGTCATCACTATACTCCCTCTCTGCTGTCATCACAATGTTCCTTGACCCCTGTCATCGCAATGCTACCTGTCCTTAACATCAAAATGCTCCATGACCCCTGACATCACAATGTTCCATAACCCCTGTCATCAAAATGCTGTGGGACGCTTTTCATCTCAGTGCACCATGAACCCTGTCATCACAATGCACCATGCCCATCATCATAATGCTTCATGCTATTGTCATCACAATGAAACCAAAATGTTCCATGACCCTTGTCATCACAATGCTCCAAGCCCTTGTCATCACAATGCTCCATTACCTTTGTCATCATAATCCTCCATGACACTTGGCATCAAAATGCTCCATGCCAATGTCATCACAAGGGACCGGACATATGTCATCACAATGCTCCATGACACATGAATTCAGAATGCTGCAGGGGATTCTCAACAAATTGCTCCATTCCATTTTCATCACAATGCTCCATGACCCTTGTCATCACAACGCTCCATGATGCCTGTCATCACAATATTCCATGTCCTTGTCATCACAATGCTCCACGACCATTGTCATCACAATGCTCAATACACTTGTCATCACAATGATCCCTGAAACTTGTCAGAAGTCTCCTTGAACTCTGTCATGACATATCTCAATGCCTTTTTCAACACAATGCTCCATGCCCTTATCATCACAATACTCCATGCCATTGTCATCCCAATGCTTCATGACGCTTGTCATCAGAATGCTCCAATCCCTTGTCATCACAATGTTCCATTACCTTTGTCATCACAATACTCCATTACTCTTGGCATCACAATGCTCCATGCCATTGTCATCACAATGGACCATGACATATATCATCACAATGCTCCCTGAAAACTGTCGTAACAAAGCTCCATGAACTTCTCATCACAATGCTCCAGGACCTTGTCATCACAATGCTCCATGCCCTTGTCATAACAATGCTCCCTGACCTTATTTATGAAAATTCTCCGTGACTCCATTCATCACAATGCTTCATGACATTTGTCATCAAAATTGTCCTTGTCCTAGTCATCACAAGACTCTGTGACTTATATCACCCCAATGCTCCATGAACTTCTCATCACAATGCTCTCTGACCCTTGTCATCACAATGCTCCATGACCTTCTCATCATAGTTGTCTTTGCACTTGTCAGCACAATGCTCCATGACCCATGTAATCACAATATGCCATGTGCTTGTCATCATAATGCTTCACAAACTTGTCATACCAATGCTCCATGCACTTTTCATCAAAATGCTCTCTCACCACTGATATCAGAGTGTTCCATCACTAGTCATCACTATACTCCCTCACCCCTGTCATCACAATGTTCCATGACCACTGTCATCGCAATGCTACATGAACTTATCATCAAAATGCTCCATGACCCACGACATCACAATGTTCCATAACCCCTGTCATCAAAATGTTCCATGACCCTTTTCATCTCAATGCTCCATGAACCCTGTCATCACAATGCACCATGCCCTTCATCATAATCCTTCATGCTATTTTCATCACAATGAAATCAGAATGCTCCATGACCTCTGTCATCAAAATGCTCCAAACCCTTGTGATCACAATGTTCCATAATCCTTGTCTTCACGACGCCCCATGACACTCGTCATAACAATTATCCATGTTCTTCTCATCACAATGCTTCAGGAACTTTGTCATCACAATGTTCAATATACTTGTCATCACAATGCTCCCCGACACTTTTCGTCAGTATGCTCCTTGAACCCGTTCATAATAAGGCTCTATGTATTTTTCATCACAGTGATCAATACCGTTTTCTTCAAATTGCTCCATGACCCCTGTAATCACAATGCTCCAGAACCCGTTTCATCAGAATGCTCCATGAGACTTGTCATCACAAGGCTCCAAGGTCTTCTCATCACAATGCTCCAGGAACTTTTCATCACAATCTCCATTCACTTGTCATAACAATGCTCCATGACCATGTCATCACAATACTCCATGAACATTTTCAGCCCAATGCTCCATAACCTTCTCATCACAATGCTCCATGACACCTGTCATCACAATGCTCCATGACGACTGTCATCAAAATGCTCCATGACCCTTGCCATCACAATAATCCATTCCCTTGTCATCTCATTGCTCCATGACCACTGTAATCACAATGCTCCATGACGCTTGTCATCACAGTGCTCTATGACACTTGTCATCCCAATGCTCCATGCCTTCATCAGCAAAATGCTACATGACCTTGTCATCACGATGCTCCATGCGCTTGTCATCACAATACTCCATTCCCATTGTGACCACAATCCTCCATGAAACTTGGGATCACGTTGCTTTCTACCCTTGTCAGCACAATGCTCCATGCTCCTTGAAATCAAAATGATCCATGACCTCTCTCATCAGAATGCTCCACAAACTTGTGATCACAATGTTCCATAAAACTGGTCATCATAGCACTCCATCATGCCTGTCATCACAATATTCCATGCCCTTGTCATTACAATGCTCCATGACATTTGTCATCACAATTCTCAATACACTTGTCATCACAATGCTCGCTGACAATTGTCAGAAGTCTCCTTGAAGTCAGTCGTGATATATCTCCATGCCTTTTTCATCACAGTGCTCCATGCCATTGTCATCACAATGCTCCATGCCCCTTGTCATAACAACGCTCCATGATGCCTGTCATCATAATATCCCATGCCCTTGTCATCACAATGCTCTATGACATGTGTCATCACAATACTCAAAACACTTGTCATCCAAATGCTCCCTAACACTTGTCAGAAGGCTCCTTGTAATCTGTCATGAAATAGCTCCATGCCTTTTTCATCACAATGCTCCATTCCCTTATCATCACAATGCTCCATGCCCTTGCCATCACAATGCTCCAAGCCCTTGTCTTCACAATGGACCATGATATATGTCATCACAATGCTCCCTGACACCTCTCTACACAATACTCCATGACCTTGTAATCACAGTGCTCCATGCCCTAGTCATCACAATGTGCCATGCTAACTGTCATCACAATAATCCATGAAACTTCTCAGACCAATGCTCCATGACTCTGTAATCACAATGCTCTATGCCGTTGTCAGCACAATGCTCCAAGCCCTTTTCACCACAATGCTCCATTACCTTTGTCATCATAATGCTCATTGACCCTTGGCATCACAATGCTCCATGCCATTGTCATCACAATGGACGGACATATGTCATCACAATGCTTCATGACACATGACATCAGAATGCTCCAGGGGATTCTCAACAAAATGCTCCATGCCATTGTCATTACAATGCTCCATGACCCTTGTCATCACAACGCTCCATGATGCCTTTCATTACATTATTCCATGTCCTTGTCTTCACAATGCTCCATGACCAATGCCATCACAATGCTCAATACACTTGTCATCACAATGCTCCCTGACACTTGTCAGAAGTCTCCTTGAAGTCTGTCATGAAACAGCTCAATGCCTTTTCATCACAATGTTCCATGCCATTCTCATCACAATGCTTCTTGACCCTTGTCATCAGAATGCTCCAAACCCTTGTCATCACAATGCTCCATTACCTTTGTCATCACAATCCTTCATGACCCTTGGCATCACATTGCTCCATGCCATTGTCATCACAATGGACCATGACATATATCATCACAATGCTCCCTGACAACTGTCTTCATAAAACTCCATGACCTTGTCATCACAATTCACCAGGCCCTTGTCATCACAATGCTCCATGCCCTTCTCATCACAATGCTCCATGTCCTTTTTTATGAAAATTCTCCATGACTCCAGTCATCACAATGCTTCATGACATTTGTCACCACAATTGTCCTTGTCCTCGTCATCACAAGACTCTGTGACTTATGTCACCACAATGCTCCATGAAATTCTCATCACAATGCTCTCTGACCCTTGTCATCACAAAGCTCCATGCCATTGTCACCACCATGCTCCATGACCCTTGTCATCACAATTGTCTATGCACTTGAGAGCACAATGTTCCATGACCCGTGTCATCCCAAAATGCCATGCGCTTGTCATCATAATGCTCCACAAGATTGCCATCACAATGCTCCATAAACGATGTCATCACAATGCTCCATGCACTTTTCATCAAAATGCTCTCTCACCACTGATATCAGAGTGTTCCATCACTAGTCATCACTATACTCCCTCTCTGCTGTCATCACAATGTTCCTTGACCCCTGTCATCGCAATGCTACCTGTCCTTAACATCAAAATGCTCCATGACCCCTGACATCACAATGTTCCATAACCCCTGTCATCAAAATGCTGTGGGACGCTTTTCATCTCAGTGCTCCATGAACCCTGTCATCACAATGCACCATGCCCATCATCATAATGCTTCATGCTATTGTCATCACAATGAAATCAAAATGCTCCATGACCCTTGTCATCACAATGCTCCAAGCCCTTGTCATCACAATGCTCCATTACCTTTGTCATCATAATCCTCCATGACACTTGGCATCACAATGCTCCATGCCAATGTCATCACAAGGGACCGGACATATGTCATCACAATGCTCCATGACACATGAATTCAGAATGCTGCAGGGGATTCTCAACAAATTGCTCCATTCCATTTTCATCACAATGCTCCATGACCCTTGTCATCACAACGCTCCATGATGCCTGTCATCACAATATTCCATGTCCTTGTCATCACAATGCTCCACGACCATTGTCATCACAATGCTCAATACACTTGTCATCACAATGATCCCTGAAACTTGTCAGAAGTCTCCTTGAACTCTGTCATGACATATCTCAATGCCTTTTTCAACACAATGCTCCATGCCCTTATCATCACAATACTCCATGCCATTGTCATCCCAATGCTTCATGACGCTTGTCATCAGAATGCTCCAATCCCTTGTCATCACAATGTTCCATTACCTTTGTCATCACAATACTCCATTACTCTTGGCATCACAATGCTCCATGCCATTGTCATCACAATGGACCATGACATATATCATCACAATGCTCCCTGAAAACTGTCGTAACAAAGCTCCATGAACTTCTCATCACAATGCTCCAGGACCTTGTCATCACAATGCTCCATGCCCTTGTCATAACAATGCTCCCTGACCTTATTTATGAAAATTCTCCGTGACTCCATTCATCACAATGCTTCATGACATTTGTCATCAAAATTGTCCTTGTCCTAGTCATCACAAGACTCTGTGACTTATATCACCCCAATGCTCCATGAACTTCTCATCACAATGCTCTCTGACCCTTGTCATCACAATGCTCCATGACCTTCTCATCATAGTTGTCTTTGCACTTGTCAGCACAATGCTCCATGACCCATGTAATCACAATATGCCATGTGCTTGTCATCATAATGCTTCACAAACTTGTCATACCAATGCTCCATGCACTTTTCATCAAAATGCTCTCTCACCACTGATATCAGAGTGTTCCATCACTAGTCATCACTATACTCCCTCACCCCTGTCATCACAATGTTCCATGACCACTGTCATCGCAATGCTACATGAACTTATCATCAAAATGCTCCATGACCCACGACATCACAATGTTCCATAACCCCTGTCATCAAAATGTTCCATGACCCTTTTCATCTCAATGCTCCATGAACCCTGTCATCACAATGCACCATGCCCTTCATCATAATCCTTCATGCTATTTTCATCACAATGAAATCAGAATGCTCCATGACCTCTGTCATCAAAATGCTCCAAACCCTTGTGATCACAATGTTCCATAATCCTTGTCTTCACGACGCCCCATGACACTCGTCATAACAATTATCCATGTTCTTCTCATCACAATGCTTCAGGAACTTTGTCATCACAATGTTCAATATACTTGTCATCACAATGCTCCCCGACACTTTTCGTCAGTATGCTCCTTGAACCCGTTCATAATAAGGCTCTATGTATTTTTCATCACAGTGATCAATACCGTTTTCTTCAAATTGCTCCATGACCCCTGTAATCACAATGCTCCAGAACCCGTTTCATCAGAATGCTCCATGAGACTTGTCATCACAAGGCTCCAAGGTCTTCTCATCACAATGCTCCAGGAACTTTTCATCACAATCTCCATTCACTTGTCATAACAATGCTCCATGACCATGTCATCACAATACTCCATGAACATTTTCAGCCCAATGCTCCATAACCTTCTCATCACAATGCTCCATGACACCTGTCATCACAATGCTCCATGACGCCTGTCATCAAAATGCTCCATGACCCTTGCCATCACAATAATCCATTCCCTTGTCATCTCATTGCTCCATGACCACTGTAATCACAATGCTCCATGACGCTTGTCATCACAGTGCTCTATGACACTTGTCATCCCAATGCTCCATGCCTTCATCAGCAAAATGCTACATGACCTTGTCATCACGATGCTCCATGCGCTTGTCATCACAATACTCCATTCCCATTTTGACCACAATCCTCCATGAAACTTGGGATCACGTTGCTTTCTACCCTTGTCAGCAAAATGCTCCATGCTCCTTGAAATCAAAATGATCCATGACCTCTCTCATCAGAATGCTCCACAAACTTGTGATCACAATGTTCCATAAAACTGGTCATCATAGCACTCCATCATGCCTGTCATCACAATATTCCATGCCCTTGTCATTACAATGCTCCATGACATTTGTCATCACAATTCTCAATACACTTGTCATCACAATGCTCGCTGACAATTGTCAGAAGTCTCCTTGAAGTCAGTCGTGAAATAGCTCAATGCCTTTTTCATCACAGTGCTCCATGCCATTGTCATCACAATGCTCCATGCCCCTTGTCATAACAATGCTCCATGATGCCTGTCATCACAATATCCCATGCCCTTGTCATCACAATGCTCTATGACATGTGTCATCACAATGCTCAAAACACTTGTCATCCAAATGCTCCCTGACACTTGTCAGAAGGCTCCTTGAAATCTGTCATGAAATAGCTCCATGCCTTTTTCATCACAATGCTCCATTCCCTTATCATCACAATGCTCCATGCCCTTGCCATCACAATGCTCCAAGCCCTTGTCATCACAATGGACCATGATATATGTCATCACAATGCTCCCTGACACCGCTCTACACAATACTCCATGACCCTGTAATCACAGTGCTCCATGCCCTAGTCATCACAATGTGCCATGCGCACTGTCATCACAATAATCCAAGAAACTTGTCAGACCAATGCTCCATGACTCTGTAATCACAAGGCTCCAAGCCCTTCTCACCACAAAGCTCCATTACCTTTGTCATCATAATCCTCCATGACACTTGGCATCACAATGCTCCATGCCATTCTCATCACAATGGACGGACATATGTCATCACAATGCTTCATGACACATGACTTCAGAATGCTACAGGGGATTCTCAACAAAATGCTCCATGCCATTGTCATTACAATGCTCCA
Organism: Mesoplodon bidens; assembly: GCF_964165515.1. NCBI lineage: Eukaryota > Metazoa > Chordata > Mammalia > Artiodactyla > Ziphiidae > Mesoplodon > Mesoplodon bidens. The sequence continues at coordinate 42,018,191 of NC_138180.1, read as the reverse complement.
TCTCCCTTGTCATCACAACGCTCCATGATGCCTGTCATCACAATATTCCATGTCCTTGTCATCACAATGCTCCATGACCATTGTCATCACAATTTCTCAATACACTTGTCATCACAATGATCCCTGAAACTTATCAGACGTCTCCTTGAACTCTGTCATGACATATCTCAATGCCTTTTTCAACACAATGCTCCATGCCCTTATCATCACAATGCTCCATGCCATTGTCATCAGAATGCTTCTTGACGCTTATCATCAGAATGCTCCAATCCCTTGTCATCACAATGTTCCATTACCTTTGTCATCAAATCCTCCATTACTCTTGGCATCGCAATGCTCCATGCCATTGTCATCACAATGGACCATGACATATATCATCACAATGCTCCCTGACAACTGTCTTAACAAAACTCCATGCACTTCTCATCACAATGCTCCAGGACCTTGTCATCACAATGCTCCATGCCCTTGTCATAACAATGCTCCATGACCTTATTTATGAAAATTCTCCGTGACTCCAGTCATCACAATGCTTCATGACATTTGTCATCACAATTGTCCATGTCCTCGTCATCACAAGACTCTGTGACTTATGTCACCACAATGCTCCATTAACTTCTCATCACAATGCTCTCTGACCTTTGTCATCTCAATGCACCATGACCCTTGTCATCATTGTTGTCTTTGCACTTGTCAGCACAATGCTCCATGACCCATGTAATCACCATATGCCATGTGCTTGTCATCATAATGCTTCACAACCTTGTCATCCCAATGCTCCATGCACTTTTCATCAAAATGCTCTCTCACCACTGATATCAGAGTGTTCCATCACTAGTCACCACTATACTCCCTCACCCCCGACTTCACAATGTTCCATGATCCCTGTCATTGCAATGCTACATGACCTTATCATCAAAATGCTCCATGACCCACGACATCACAATGTTCCATAACCCCTGTCATCAAAATGCTCCATGACACTTTTAATCTCAATGCTCCATGAAACCTGTCATCACAATGCACCATGCCCATCATCATAATGCTTCATGCAATTTTCATCACAATGAAATCAGAATGCTCTATGACCTCTGTCATCAAAATGCTCCAAACCCTTGTGATCACAAGGTTCCATAACCCTTGTCTTCACAACGCCCCATGACACTCGTCATAACAATTATCCATGTTCTCCTCATCACAATGCTTCATGAACTTTGTCATCGCAATGTTCAATATACTTGTCATCACAATGCTCCCCGACACTTTTCGTCAGTATGCTCCTTGAACCCGTTCATGATAAGGCTCTATGTATTTTCATCACAGTGATCAATACCGTTTTCTTCAAATTGCTCCATGACCCCTGTAATCACAATGCTCCAGGACCCGTTTCATCAGAATGCTCCATGAGACTTGTCATCACAAGGCTCCAAGGTCTTCTCATCACAATGCTCCAGGAACTTTTCATCACAATCTCCATTCACTTGTCATAACAATGCTCCATGTCCATGTCATCACAATACACCATGAATATTTTCAGCCCAATGCTCCATAACCTTCTCATCACAATGCTCCATGAAACCTGTCATCACAATGCTCCATTACGCCTGTCATCAAAATGCTCCATGACCCTTGCCATCACAATAATCCATTCCCTTGTCATCTCATTGCTCCATGACCACTGTAATCAGAATGATCCATGACGCTTGTCATCACAGTGCTCTATGACACTTGTCATCCCAATGCTCCACGCCTTCATCAGCAAAATGCTACATGACTTGTCATCACGATGCTCCATGCACTTGTCATCACAATACACCATTCCCTTTGTGACCACAATCCTCCAAGAAACTTGGGATCACATTGCTTTCTACCCTTGTCATCACAATGCTCCAAGCTCCTTGAAATCAAAATGATCCATGACTTCTGTCATCAAAATGCTCCACACACTTGCGATCACAATGTTCCATAAAACTGGTCATCATAGCACTCCATCATGCCTGTCATCACAATATCCCATGCCCTTGTCATCACAATGCTCCATGACATTTGTCATCACAATTCTCAATACACTTGTCATCACAATGCTCGCTGACAATTGTCAGAAATCTCCTTGAAGTCAGTCGTGATATAGCTCCATGCCTTTTTCATCACAGTGCTCCATGCCATTGTCATCACAATGCTCCATGCCCCTTGTCATAACAACGCTCCATGATGCCTGTCATCACAATATCCCATGGCCTTGTCATCACAATGCTCTATGACATGTGTCATCACAATACTCAAAACACTTGTCATCCAAATGATCCCTAACACTTGTCAGAAGGCTCCTTGAAATGTGTCATGAAATAGCTCCATGCATTTTTCATCACAATGCTCCATTCCCTTATCATCACAATGCTCCATGCCCTTGCCATCACAATGCTCCAAGCCCTTGTCTTCACAATGGACCATGATATATGTCATCACAATGCTCCCTGACACCTCTCTACACAATACTCCATGACCTTGTAATCACAGTGCTCCATGCCCTAGTCATCACAATGTGCCATGCTAACTGTCATCACAATAATCCATGAAACTTCTCAGACCAATGCTCCATGACTCTGTAATCACAATGCTCTATGCCTTTGTCAGCACAATGCTCCAAGCCCTTGTCACCACAATGCTCCATTACCTTTGTCATCATAATGCTCATTGACCCTTGGCATCACAATGCTCCATGCCATTGTCATCACAATGGACGGACATATGTCATCACAATGCTTCATGACACATGACATCAGAATGCTCCAGGGGATTCTCAACAAAATGCTCCATGCCATTGTCATTACAATGCTCCATGACCCTTGTCATCACAACGCTCCATGATGCCTTTCATTACATTATTCCATGTCCTTGTCTTCACAATGCTCCATGACCAATGCCATCACAATGCTCAATACACTTGTCATCACAATGCTCCCTGACACTTGTCAGAAGTCTCCTTGAAGTCTGTCATGAAACAGCTCAATGCCTTTTCATCACAATGTTCCATGCCATTCTCATCACAATGCTTCTTGACCCTTGTCATCAGAATGCTCCAAACCCTTGTCATCACAATGCTCCATTACCTTTGTCATCACAATCCTTCATGACCCTTGGCATCACATTGCTCCATGCCATTGTCATCACAATGGACCATGACATATATCATCACAATGCTCCCTGACAACTGTCTTCATAAAACTCCATGACCTTGTCATCACAATTCACCAGGCCCTTGTCATCACAATGCTCCATGCCCTTCTCATCACAATGCTCCATGTCCTTTTTTATGAAAATTCTCCATGACTCCAGTCATCACAATGCTTCATGACATTTGTCACCACAATTGTCCTTGTCCTCGTCATCACAAGACTCTGTGACTTATGTCACCACAATGCTCCATGAAATTCTCATCACAATGCTCTCTGACCCTTGTCATCACAATGCTCCATGCCGTTGTCACCACCATGCTCCATGACCCTTGTCATCACAATTGTCTATGCACTTGAGAGCACAATGTTCCATGACCCGTGTCATCCCAAAATGCCATGCGCTTGTCATCATAATGCTCCACAAGATTGCCATCACAATGCTCCATAAACGATGTCATCACAATGCTCCATGCACTTTTCATCAAAATGCTCTCTCACCACTGATATCAGAGTGTTCCATCACTAGTCATCACTATACTCCCTCTCTGCTGTCATCACAATGTTCCTTGACCCCTGTCATCGCAATGCTACCTGTCCTTAACATCAAAATGCTCCATGACCCCTGACATCACAATGTTCCATAACCCCTGTCATCAAAATGCTGTGGGACGCTTTTCATCTCAGTGCTCCATGAACCCTGTCATCACAATGCACCATGCCCATCATCATAATGCTTCATGCTATTGTCATCACAATGAAATCAAAATGCTCCATGACCCTTGTCATCACAATGCTCCAAGCCCTTGTCATCACAATGCTCCATTACCTTTGTCATCATAATCCTCCATGACACTTGGCATCACAATGCTCCATGCCAATGTCATCACAAGGGACCGGACATATGTCATCACAATGCTCCATGACACATGAATTCAGAATGCTGCAGGGGATTCTCAACAAATTGCTCCATTCCATTTTCATCACAATGCTCCATGACCCTTGTCATCACAACGCTCCATGATGCCTGTCATCACAATATTCCATGTCCTTGTCATCACAATGCTCCACGACCATTGTCATCACAATGCTCAATACACTTGTCATCACAATGATCCCTGAAACTTGTCAGAAGTCTCCTTGAACTCTGTCATGACATATCTCAATGCCTTTTTCAACACAATGCTCCATGCCCTTATCATCACAATACTCCATGCCATTGTCATCCCAATGCTTCATGACGCTTGTCATCAGAATGCTCCAATCCCTTGTCATCACAATGTTCCATTACCTTTGTCATCACAATACTCCATTACTCTTGGCATCACAATGCTCCATGCCATTGTCATCACAATGGACCATGACATATATCATCACAATGCTCCCTGAAAACTGTCGTAACAAAGCTCCATGAACTTCTCATCACAATGCTCCAGGACCTTGTCATCACAATGCTCCATGCCCTTGTCATAACAATGCTCCCTGACCTTATTTATGAAAATTCTCCGTGACTCCATTCATCACAATGCTTCATGACATTTGTCATCAAAATTGTCCTTGTCCTAGTCATCACAAGACTCTGTGACTTATATCACCCCAATGCTCCATGAACTTCTCATCACAATGCTCTCTGACCCTTGTCATCACAATGCTCCATGACCTTCTCATCATAGTTGTCTTTGCACTTGTCAGCACAATGCTCCATGACCCATGTAATCACAATATGCCATGTGCTTGTCATCATAATGCTTCACAAACTTGTCATACCAATGCTCCATGCACTTTTCATCAAAATGCTCTCTCACCACTGATATCAGAGTGTTCCATCACTAGTCATCACTATACTCCCTCACCCCTGTCATCACAATGTTCCATGACCACTGTCATCGCAATGCTACATGAACTTATCATCAAAATGCTCCATGACCCACGACATCACAATGTTCCATAACCCCTGTCATCAAAATGTTCCATGACCCTTTTCATCTCAATGCTCCATGAACCCTGTCATCACAATGCACCATGCCCTTCATCATAATCCTTCATGCTATTTTCATCACAATGAAATCAGAATGCTCCATGACCTCTGTCATCAAAATGCTCCAAACCCTTGTGATCACAATGTTCCATAATCCTTGTCTTCACGACGCCCCATGACACTCGTCATAACAATTATCCATGTTCTTCTCATCACAATGCTTCAGGAACTTTGTCATCACAATGTTCAATATACTTGTCATCACAATGCTCCCCGACACTTTTCGTCAGTATGCTCCTTGAACCCGTTCATAATAAGGCTCTATGTATTTTTCATCACAGTGATCAATACCGTTTTCTTCAAATTGCTCCATGACCCCTGTAATCACAATGCTCCAGAACCCGTTTCATCAGAATGCTCCATGAGACTTGTCATCACAAGGCTCCAAGGTCTTCTCATCACAATGCTCCAGGAACTTTTCATCACAATCTCCATTCACTTGTCATAACAATGCTCCATGACCATGTCATCACAATACTCCATGAACATTTTCAGCCCAATGCTCCATAACCTTCTCATCACAATGCTCCATGACACCTGTCATCACAATGCTCCATGACGCCTGTCATCAAAATGCTCCATGACCCTTGCCATCACAATAATCCATTCCCTTGTCATCTCATTGCTCCATGACCACTGTAATCACAATGCTCCATGACGCTTGTCATCACAGTGCTCTATGACACTTGTCATCCCAATGCTCCATGCCTTCATCAGCAAAATGCTACATGACCTTGTCATCACGATGCTCCATGCGCTTGTCATCACAATACTCCATTCCCATTGTGACCACAATCCTCCATGAAACTTGGGATCACGTTGCTTTCTACCCTTGTCAGCACAATGCTCCATGCTCCTTGAAATCAAAATGATCCATGACCTCTCTCATCAGAATGCTCCACAAACTTGTGATCACAATGTTCCATAAAACTGGTCATCATAGCACTCCATCATGCCTGTCATCACAATATTCCATGCCCTTGTCATTACAATGCTCCATGACATTTGTCATCACAATTCTCAATACACTTGTCATCACAATGCTCGCTGACAATTGTCAGAAGTCTCCTTGAAGTCACTCGTGAAATAGCTCCATGCCTTTTTCATCACAGTGCTCCATGCCATTGTCATCACAATGCTCCATGCCCCTTGTCATAACAATGCTCCATGATGCCTGTCATCACAATATCCCATGCCCTTGTCATCACAATGCTCTATGACATGTGTCATCACAATGCTCAAAACACTTGTCATCCAAATGCTCCCTGACACTTGTCAGAAGGCTCCTTGAAATCTGTCATGAAATAGCTCCATGCCTTTTTCATCACAATGCTCCATTCCCTTATCATCACAATGCTCCATGCCCTTGCCATCACAATGCTCCAAGCCCTTGTCATCACAATGGACCATGATATATGTCATCACAATGCTCCCTGACACCGCTCTACACAATACTCCATGACCCTGTAATCACAGTGCTCCATGCCCTAGTCATCACAATGTGCCATGCGCACTGTCATCACAATAATCCAAGAAACTTGTCAGACCAATGCTCCATGACTCTGTAATCACAATGCTCCAAGCCCTTCTCACCACAAAGCTCCATTACCTTTGTCATCATAATCCTCCATGACACTTGGCATCACAATGCTCCATGCCATTCTCATCACAATGGACGGACATATGTCATCACAATGCTTCATGACACATGACTTCAGAATGCTACAGGGGATTCTCAACAAAATGCTCCATGCCATTGTCATTACAATGCTCCATCTCCCTTGTCATCACAACGCTCCATGATGCCTGTCATCACAATATTCCATGTCCTTGTCATCACAATGCTCCATGACCATTGTCATCACAATGCTCAATACACTTGTCATCACAATGATCCCTGAAACTTATCAGACGTCTCCTTGAACTCTGTCATGACATATCTCAATGCCTTTTTCAACACAATGCTCCATGCCCTTATCATCACAATGCTCCATGCCATTGTCATCAGAATGCTTCTTGACGCTTATCATCAGAATGCTCCAATCCCTTGTCATCACAATGTTCCATTACCTTTGTCATCAAATCCTCCATTACTCTTGGCATCGCAATGCTCCATGCCATTGTCATCACAATGGACCATGACATATATCATCACAATGCTCCCTGACAACTGTCTTAACAAAACTCCATGCACTTCTCATCACAATGCTCCAGGACCTTGTCATCACAATGCTCCATGCCCTTGTCATAACAATGCTCCATGACCTTATTTATGAAAATTCTCCGTGACTCCAGTCATCACAATGCTTCATGACATTTGTCATCACAATTGTCCATGTCCTCGTCATCACAAGACTCTGTGACTTATGTCACCACAATGCTCCATTAACTTCTCATCACAATGCTCTCTGACCTTTGTCATCTCAATGCACGATGACCCTTGTCATCATTGTTGTCTTTGCACTTGTCAGCACAATGCTCCATGACCCATGTAATCACCATATGCCATGTGCTTGTCATCATAATGCTTCACAACCTTGTCATCCCAATGCTCCATGCACTTTTCATCAAAATGCTCTCTCACCACTGATATCAGAGTGTTCCATCACTAGTCACCACTATACACCCTCACCCCCGACTTCACAATGTTCCATGATCCCTGTCATTGCAATGCTACATGACCTTATCATCAAAATGCTCCATGACCCACGACATCACAATGTTCCATAACCCCTGTCATCAAAATGCTCCATGACACTTTTAATCTCAATGCTCCATGAAACCTGTCATCACAATGCACCATGCCCATCATCATAATGCTTCATGCGATTTTCATCACAATGAAATCAGAATGCTCTATGACCTCTGTCATCAAAATGCTCCAAACCCTTGTGATCACAAGGTTCCATAACCCTTGTCTTCACAACGCCCCATGACACTCGTCATAACAATTATCCATGTTCTCCTCATCACAATGCTTCATGAACTTTGTCATCGCAATGTTCAATATACTTGTCATCACAATGCTCCCCGACACTTTTCGTCAGTATGCTCCTTGAACCCGTTCATGATAAGGCTCTATGTATTTTTCATCACAGTGATCAATACCGTTTTCTTCAAATTGCTCCATGACCCCTGTAATCACAATGCTCCAGGACCCGTTTCATCAGAATGCTCCATGAGACTTGTCATCACAAGGCTCCAAGGTCTTCTCATCACAATGCTCCAGGAACTTTTCATCACAATCTCCATTCACTTGTCATAACAATGCTCCATGTCCATGTCATCACAATACTCCATGAATATTTTCAGCCCAATGCTCCATAACCTTCTCATCACAATGCTCCATGAAACCTGTCATCACAATGCTCCATTACGCCTGTCATCAAAATGCTCCATGACCCTTGCCATCACAATAATCCATTCCCTTGTCATCTCATTGCTCAATGACCACTGTAATCAGAATGATCCATGACGCTTGTCATCACAGTGCTCTATGACACTTGTCATCCCAATGCTCCATGCCTTCATCAGCAAAATGCTACATGACTTGTCATCACGATGCTCCATGCACTTGTCATCACAATACACCATTCCCTTTGTGACCACAATCCTCCAAGAAACTTGGGATCACATTGCTTTCTACCCTTGTCATCACAATGCTCCATGCTCCTTGAAATCAAAATGATCCATGACTTCTGTCATCAAAATGCTCCACACACTTGCGATCACAATGTTCCATAAAACTGGTCATCATAGCACTCCATCATGCCTGTCATCACAATATCCCATGCCCTTGTCATCACAATGCTCCATGACATTTGTCATCACAATTCTCAGTACACTTGTCATCACAATGCTCGCTGACAATTGTCAGAAATCTCCTTGAAGTCAGTCGTGATATAGCTCCATGCCTTTTTCATCACAGTGCTCCATGCCATTGTCATCACAATGCTCCATGCCCCTTGTCATAACAACGCTCCATGATGCCTGTCATCACAATATCCCATGCCCTTGTCATCACAATGCTCTATGACATGTGTCATCACAATACTCAAAACACTTGTCATCCAAATGCTCCCTAACACTTGTCAGAAGGCTCCTTGAAATCTGTCATGAAATAGCTCCATGCCTTTTTCATCACAATGCTCCATTCCCTTATCATCACAATGCTCCATGCCCTTGCCATCACAATGCTCCAAGCCCTTGTCTTCACAATGGACCATGATATATGTCATCACAATGCTCCCTGACACCTCTCTACACAATACTCCATGACCTTGTAATCACAGTGCTCCATGCCCTAGTCATCACAATGTGCCATGCTAACTGTCATCACAATAATCCATGAAACTTCTCAGACCAATGCTCCATGACTCTGTAATCACAATGCTCTATGCCTTTGTCAGCACAATGCTCCAAGCCCTTGTCACCACAATGCTCCATTACCTTTGTCATCATAATGCTCATTGACCCTTGGCATCACAATGCTCCATGCCATTGTCATCACAATGGACGGACATATGTCATCACAATGCTTCATGACACATGACATCAGAATGCTCCAGGGGATTCTCAACAAAATGCTCCATGCCATTGTCATTACAATGCTCCATGACCCTTGTCATCACAACGCTCCATGATGCCTTTCATTACATTATTCCATGTCCTTGTCTTCACAATGCTCCATGACCAATGCCATCACAATGCTCAATACACTTGTCATCACAATGCTCCCTGACACTTGTCAGAAGTCTCCTTGAAGTCTGTCATGAAACAGCTCAATGCCTTTTCATCACAATGTTCCATGCCATTCTCATCACAATGCTTCTTGACCCTTGTCATCAGAATGCTCCAAACCCTTGTCATCACAATGCTCCATTACCTTTGTCATCACAATCCTTCATGACCCTTGGCATCACATTGCTCCATGCCATTGTCATCACAATGGACCATGACATATATCATCACAATGCTCCCTGACAACTGTCTTCATAAAACTCCATGACCTTGTCATCACAATTCACCAGGCCCTTGTCATCACAATGCTCCATGCCCTTCTCATCACAATGCTCCATGTCCTTTATTATGAAAATTCTCCATGACTCCAGTCATCACAATGCTTCATGACATTTGTCACCACAATTGTCCTTGTCCTCGTCATCACAAGACTCTGTGACTTATGTCACCACAATGCTCCATGAAATTCTCATCACAATGCTCTCTGACCCTTGTCATCACAATGCTCCATGCCGTTGTCACCACCATGCTCCATGACCCTTGTCATCACAATTGTCTGTGCACTTGAGAGCACAATGTTCCATGACCCGTGTCATCCCAAAATGCCATGCGCTTGTTATCATAATGCTCCACAAGATTGCCATCACAATGCTCCATAAACGATGTCATCACAATGCTCCATGCACTTTTCATCAAAATGCTCTCTCACCACTGATATCAGAGTGTTCCATCACTAGTCATCACTATACTCCCTCTCTGCTGTCATCACAATGTTCCTTGACCCCTGTCATCGCAATGCTACCTGTCCTTAACATCAAAATGCTCCATGACCCCTGACATCACAATGTTCCATAACCCCTGTCATCAAAATGCTGTGGGACGCTTTTCATCTCAGTGCACCATGAACCCTGTCATCACAATGCACCATGCCCATCATCATAATGCTTCATGCTATTGTCATCACAATGAAACCAAAATGTTCCATGACCCTTGTCATCACAATGCTCCAAGCCCTTGTCATCACAATGCTCCATTACCTTTGTCATCATAATCCTCCATGACACTTGGCATCAAAATGCTCCATGCCAATGTCATCACAAGGGACCGGACATATGTCATCACAATGCTCCATGACACATGAATTCAGAATGCTGCAGGGGATTCTCAACAAATTGCTCCATTCCATTTTCATCACAATGCTCCATGACCCTTGTCATCACAACGCTCCATGATGCCTGTCATCACAATATTCCATGTCCTTGTCATCACAATGCTCCACGACCATTGTCATCACAATGCTCAATACACTTGTCATCACAATGATCCCTGAAACTTGTCAGAAGTCTCCTTGAACTCTGTCATGACATATCTCAATGCCTTTTTCAACACAATGCTCCATGCCCTTATCATCACAATACTCCATGCCATTGTCATCCCAATGCTTCATGACGCTTGTCATCAGAATGCTCCAATCCCTTGTCATCACAATGTTCCATTACCTTTGTCATCACAATACTCCATTACTCTTGGCATCACAATGCTCCATGCCATTGTCATCACAATGGACCATGACATATATCATCACAATGCTCCCTGAAAACTGTCGTAACAAAGCTCCATGAACTTCTCATCACAATGCTCCAGGACCTTGTCATCACAATGCTCCATGCCCTTGTCATAACAATGCTCCCTGACCTTATTTATGAAAATTCTCCGTGACTCCATTCATCACAATGCTTCATGACATTTGTCATCAAAATTGTCCTTGTCCTAGTCATCACAAGACTCTGTGACTTATATCACCCCAATGCTCCATGAACTTCTCATCACAATGCTCTCTGACCCTTGTCATCACAATGCTCCATGACCTTCTCATCATAGTTGTCTTTGCACTTGTCAGCACAATGCTCCATGACCCATGTAATCACAATATGCCATGTGCTTGTCATCATAATGCTTCACAAACTTGTCATACCAATGCTCCATGCACTTTTCATCAAAATGCTCTCTCACCACTGATATCAGAGTGTTCCATCACTAGTCATCACTATACTCCCTCACCCCTGTCATCACAATGTTCCATGACCACTGTCATCGCAATGCTACATGAACTTATCATCAAAATGCTCCATGACCCACGACATCACAATGTTCCATAACCCCTGTCATCAAAATGTTCCATGACCCTTTTCATCTCAATGCTCCATGAACCCTGTCATCACAATGCACCATGCCCTTCTTCATAATCCTTCATGCTATTTTCATCACAATGAAATCAGAATGCTCCATGACCTCTGTCATCAAAATGCTCCAAACCCTTGTGATCACAATGTTCCATAATCCTTGTCTTCACGACGCCCCATGACACTCGTCATAACAATTATCCATGTTCTTCTCATCACAATGCTTCAGGAACTTTGTCATCACAATGTTCAATATACTTGTCATCACAATGCTCCCCGACACTTTTCGTCAGTATGCTCCTTGAACCCGTTCATAATAAGGCTCTATGTATTTTTCATCACAGTGATCAATACCGTTTTCTTCAAATTGCTCCATGACCCCTGTAATCACAATGCTCCAGAACCCGTTTCATCAGAATGCTCCATGAGACTTGTCATCACAAGGCTCCAAGGTCTTCTCATCACAATGCTCCAGGAACTTTTCATCACAATCTCCATTCACTTGTCATAACAATGCTCCATGACCATGTCATCACAATACTCCATGAACATTTTCAGCCCAATGCTCCATAACCTTCTCATCACAATGCTCCATGACACCTGTCATCACAATGCTCCATGACGCCTGTCATCAAAATGCTCCATGACCCTTGCCATCACAATAATCCATTCCCTTGTCATCTCATTGCTCCATGACCACTGTAATCACAATGCTCCATGACGCTTGTCATCACAGTGCTCTATGACACTTGTCATCCCAATGCTCCATGCCTTCATCAGCAAAATGCTACATGACCTTGTCATCACGATGCTCCATGCGCTTGTCATCACAATACTCCATTCCCATTGTGACCACAATCCTCCATGAAACTTGGGATCACGTTGCTTTCTACCCTTGTCAGCACAATGCTCCATGCTCCTTGAAATCAAAATGATCCATGACCTCTCTCATCAGAATGCTCCACAAACTTGTGATCACAATGTTCCATAAAACTGGTCATCATAGCACTCCATCATGCCTGTCATCACAATATTCCATGCCCTTGTCATTACAATGCTCCATGACATTTGTCATCACAATTCTCAATACACTTGTCATCACAATGCTCGCTGACAATTGTCAGAAGTCTCCTTGAAGTCAGTCGTGAAATAGCTCCATGCCTTTTTCATCACAGTGCTCCATGCCATTGTCATCACAATGCTCCATGCCCCTTGTCATAACAATGCTCCATGATGCCTGTCATCACAATATCCCATGCCCTTGTCATCACAATGCTCTATGACATGTGTCATCACAATGCTCAAAACACTTGTCATCCAAATGCTCCCTGACACTTGTCAGAAGGCTCCTTGAAATCTGTCATGAAATAGCTCCATGCCTTTTTCATCACAATGCTCCATTCCCTTATCATCACAATGCTCCATGCCCTTGCCATCACAATGCTCCAAGCCCTTGTCATCACAATGGACCATGATATATGTCATCACAATGCTCCCTGACACCGCTCTACACAATACTCCATGACCCTGTAATCACAGTGCTCCATGCCCTAGTCATCACAATGTGCCATGCGCACTGTCATCACAATAATCCAAGAAACTTGTCAGACCAATGCTCCATGACTCTGTAATCACAATGCTCCAAGCCCTTCTCACCACAAAGCTCCATTACCTTTGTCATCATAATCCTCCATGACACTTGGCATCACAATGCTCCATGCCATTCTCATCACAATGGACGGACATATGTCATCACAATGCTTCATGACACATGACTTCAGAATGCTACAGGGGATTCTCAACAAAATGCTCCATGCCATTGTCATTACAATGCTCCATCTCCATTGTCATCACAACGCTCCATGATGCCTGTCATCACAATATTCCATGTCCTTGTCATCACAATGCTCCATGACCATTGTCATCACAATGCTCAATACACTTGTCATCACAATGATCCCTGAAACTTATCAGACGTCTCCTTGAACTCTGTCATGACATATCTCAATGCCTTTTTCAACACAATTCTCCATGCCCTTATCATCACAATGCTCCATGCCATTGTCATCAGAATGCTTCTTGACGCTTATCATCAGAATGCTCCAATCCCTTGTCATCACAATGTTCCATTACCTTTGTCATCAAATCCTCCATTACTCTTGGCATCGCAATGCTCCATGCCATTGTCATCACAATGGACCATGACATATATCATCACAATGCTCCCTGACAACTGTCTTAACAAAACTCCATGCACTTCTCATCACAATGCTCCAGGACCTTGTCATCACAATGCTCCATGCCCTTGTCATAACAATGCTCCATGACCTTATTTATGAAAATTCTCCGTGACTCCAGTCATCACAATGCTTCATGACATTTGTCATCACAATTGTCCATGTCCTCGTCATCACAAGACTCTGTGACTTATGTCACCACAATGCTCCATTAACTTCTCATCACAATGCTCTCTGACCTTTGTCATCTCAATGCACCATGACCCTTGTCATCATTGTTGTCTTTGCACTTGTCAGCACAATGCTCCATGACCCATGTAATCACCATATGCCATGTGCTTGTCATCATAATGCTTCACAACCTTGTCATCCCAATGCTCCATGCACTTTTCATCAAAATGCTCTCTCACCACTGATATCAGAGTGTTCCATCACTAGTCACCACTATACACCCTCACCCCCGACTTCACAATGTTCCATGATCCCTGTCATTGCAATGCTACATGACCTTATCATCAAAATGCTCCATGACCCACGACATCACAATGTTCCATAACCCCTGTCATCAAAATGCTCCATGACACTTTTAATCTCAATGCTCCATGAAACCTGTCATCACAATGCACCATGCCCATCATCATAATGCTTCATGCGATTTTCATCACAATGAAATCAGAATGCTCTATGACCTCTGTCATCAAAATGCTCCAAACCCTTGTGATCACAAGGTTCCATAACCCTTGTCTTCACAACGCCCCATGACACTCGTCATAACAATTATCCATGTTCTCCTCATCACAATGCTTCATGAACTTTGTCATCGCAATGTTCAATATACTTGTCATCACAATGCTCCCCGACACTTTTCGTCAGTATGCTCCTTGAACCCGTTCATGATAAGGCTCTATGTATTTTTCATCACAGTGATCAATACCGTTTTCTTCAAATTGCTCCATGACCCCTGTAATCACAATGCTCCAGGACCCGTTTCATCAGAATGCTCCATGAGACTTGTCATCACAAGGCTCCAAGGTCTTCTCATCACAATGCTCCAGGAACTTTTCATCACAATCTCCATTCACTTGTCATAACAATGCTCCATGTCCATGTCATCACAATACTCCATGAATATTTTCAGCCCAATGCTCCATAACCTTCTCATCACAATGCTCCATGAAACCTGTCATCACAATGCTCCATTACGCCTGTCATCAAAATGCTCCATGACCCTTGCCATCACAATAATCCATTCCCTTGTCATCTCATTGCTCCATGACCACTGTAATCAGAATGATCCATGACGCTTGTCATCACAGTGCTCTATGACACTTGTCATCCCAATGCTCCATGCCTTCATCAGCAAAATGCTACATGACTTGTCATCACGATGCTCCATGCACTTGTCATCACAATACACCATTCCCTTTGTGACAACAATCCTCCAAGAAACTTGGGATCACATTGCTTTCTACCCTTGTCATCACAATGCTCCATGCTCCTTGAAATCAAAATGATCCATGACTTCTGTCATCAAAATGCTCCACACACTTGCGATCACAATGTTCCATAAAACTGGTCATCATAGCACTCCATCATGCCTGTCATCACAATATCCCATGCCCTTGTCATCACAATGCTCCATGACATTTGTCATCACAATTCTCAGTACACTTGTCATCACAATGCTCGCTGACAATTGTCAGAAATCTCCTTGAAGTCAGTCGTGATATAGCTCCATGCCTTTTTCATCACAGTGCTCCATGCCATTGTCATCACAATGCTCCATGCCCCTTGTCATAACAACGCTCCATGATGCCTGTCATCACAATATCCCATGCCCTTGTCATCACAATGCTCTATGACATGTGTCATCACAATACTCAAAACACTTGTCATCCAAATGCTCCCTAACACTTGTCAGAAGGCTCCTTGAAATCTGTCATGAAATAGCTCCATGCCTTTTTCATCACAATGCTCCATTCCCTTATCATCACAATGCTCCATGCCCTTGCCATCACAATGCTCCAAGCCCTTGTCTTCACAATGGACCATGATATATGTCATCACAATGCTCCCTGACACCTCTCTACACAATACTCCATGACCTTGTAATCACAGTGCTCCATGCCCTAGTCATCACAATGTGCCATGCTAACTGTCATCACAATAATCCATGAAACTTCTCAGACCAATGCTCCATGACTCTGTAATCACAATGCTCTATGCCTTTGTCAGCACAATGCTCCAAGCCCTTGTCACCACAATGCTCCATTACCTTTGTCATTATAATGCTCATTGACCCTTGGCATCACAATGCTCCATGCCATTGTCATCACAATGGACGGACATATGTCATCACAATGCTTCATGACACATGACATCAGAATGCTCCAGGGGATTCTCAACAAAATGCTCCATGCCATTGTCATTACAATGCTCCATGACCCTTGTCATCACAACGCTCCATGATGCCTTTCATTACATTATTCCATGTCCTTGTCTTCACAATGCTCCATGACCAATGCCATCACAATGCTCAATACACTTGTCATCACAATGCTCCCTGACACTTGTCAGAAGTCTCCTTGAAGTCTGTCATGAAACAGCTCAATGCCTTTTCATCACAATGTTCCATGCCATTCTCATCACAATGCTTCTTGACCCTTGTCATCAGAATGCTCCAAACCCTTGTCATCACAATGCTCCATTACCTTTGTCATCACAATCCTTCATGACCCTTGGCATCACATTGCTCCATGCCATTGTCATCACAATGGACCATGACATATATCATCACAATGCTCCCTGACAACTGTCTTCATAAAACTCCATGACCTTGTCATCACAATTCACCAGGCCCTTGTCATCACAATGCTCCATGCCCTTCTCATCACAATGCTCCATGTCCTTTATTATGAAAATTCTCCATGACTCCAGTCATCACAATGCTTCATGACATTTGTCACCACAATTGTCCTTGTCCTCGTCATCACAAGACTCTGTGACTTATGTCACCACAATGCTCCATGAAATTCTCATCACAATGCTCTCTGACCCTTGTCATCACAATGCTCCATGCCGTTGTCACCACCATGCTCCATGACCCTTGTCATCACAATTGTCTATGCACTTGAGAGCACAATGTTCCATGACCCGTGTCATCCCAAAATGCCATGCGCTTGTTATCATAATGCTCCACAAGATTGCCATCACAATGCTCCATAAACGATGTCATCACAATGCTCCATGCACTTTTCATCAAAATGCTCTCTCACCACTGATATCAGAGTGTTCCATCACTAGTCATCACTATACTCCCTCTCTGCTGTCATCACAATGTTCCTTGACCCCTGTCATCGCAATGCTACCTGTCCTTAACATCAAAATGCTCCATGACCCCTGACATCACAATGTTCCATAACCCCTGTCATCAAAATGCTGTGGGACGCTTTTCATCTCAGTGCACCATGAACCCTGTCATCACAATGCACCATGCCCATCATCATAATGCTTCATGCTATTGTCATCACAATGAAATCAAAATGCTCCATGACCCTTGTCATCACAATGCTCCAAGCCCTTGTCATCACAATGCTCCATTACCTTTGTCATCATAATCCTCCATGACACTTGGCATCAAAATGCTCCATGCCAATGTCATCACAAGGGACCGGACATATGTCATCACAATGCTCCATGACACATGAATTCAGAATGCTGCAGGGGATTCTCAACAAATTGCTCCATTCCATTTTCATCACAATGCTCCATGACCCTTGTCATCACAACGCTCCATGATGCCTGTCATCACAATATTCCATGTCCTTGTCATCACAATGCTCCACGACCATTGTCATCACAATGCTCAATACACTTGTCATCACAATGATCCCTGAAACTTGTCAGAAGTCTCCTTGAACTCTGTCATGACATATCTCAATGCCTTTTTCAACACAATGCTCCATGCCCTTATCATCACAATACTCCATGCCATTGTCATCCCA
Source organism: Mesoplodon bidens (assembly GCF_964165515.1). Classification (NCBI taxonomy): domain Eukaryota; kingdom Metazoa; phylum Chordata; class Mammalia; order Artiodactyla; family Ziphiidae; genus Mesoplodon; species Mesoplodon bidens. Next base: position 41,999,816 of record NC_138180.1, on the reverse strand, counting down.
ATGCTTCATGACGCTTGTCATCAGAATGCTCCAATCCCTTGTCATCACAATGTTCCATTACCTTTGTCATCACAATACTCCATTACTCTTGGCATCACAATGCTCCATGCCATTGTCATCACAATGGACCATGACATATATCATCACAATGCTCCCTGCAAACTGTCGTAACAAAGCTCCATGAACTTCTCATCACAATGCTCCAGGACCTTGTCATCACAATGCTCCATGCCCTTGTCATAACAATGCTCCCTGACCTTATTTATGAAAATTCTCCGTGACTCCATTCATCACAATGCTTCATGACATTTGTCATCAAAATTGTCCTTGTCCTAGTCATCACAAGACTCTGTGACTTATATCACCCCAATGCTCCATGAACTTCTCATCACAATGCTCTCTGACCCTTGTCATCACAATGCTCCATGACCTTCTCATCATAGTTGTCTTTGCACTTGTCAGCACAATGCTCCATGACCCATGTAATCACAATATGCCATGTGCTTGTCATCATAATGCTTCACAAACTTGTCATACCAATGCTCCATGCACTTTTCATCAAAATGCTCTCTCACCACTGATATCAGAGTGTTCCATCACTAGTCATCACTATACTCCCTCACCCCTGTCATCACAATGTTCCATGACCACTGTCATCGCAATGCTACATGAACTTATCATCAAAATGCTCCATGACCCACGACATCACAATGTTCCATAACCCCTGTCATCAAAATGTTCCATGACCCTTTTCATCTCAATGCTCCATGAACCCTGTCATCACAATGCACCATGCCCTTCATCATAATCCTTCATGCTATTTTCATCACAATGAAATCAGAATGCTCCATGACCTCTGTCATCAAAATGCTCCAAACCCTTGTGATCACAATGTTCCATAATCCTTGTCTTCACGACGCCCCATGACACTCGTCATAACAATTATCCATGTTCTTCTCATCACAATGCTTCAGGAACTTTGTCATCACAATGTTCAATATACTTGTCATCACAATGCTCCCCGACACTTTTCGTCAGTATGCTCCTTGAACCCGTTCATAATAAGGCTCTATGTATTTTTCATCACAGTGATCAATACCGTTTTCTTCAAATTGCTCCATGACCCCTGTAATCACAATGCTCCAGAACCCGTTTCATCAGAATGCTCCATGAGACTTGTCATCACAAGGCTCCAAGGTCTTCTCATCACAATGCTCCAGGAACTTTTCATCACAATCTCCACTCACTTGTCATAACAATGCTCCATGACCATGTCATCACAATACTCCATGAACATTTTCAGCCCAATGCTCCATAACCTTCTCATCACAATGCTCCATGACACCTGTCATCACAATGCTCCATGACGACTGTCATCAAAATGCTCCATGACCCTTGCCATCACAATAATCCATTCCCTTGTCATCTCATTGCTCCATGACCACTGTAATCACAATGCTCCATGACGCTTGTCATCACAGTGCTCTATGACACTTGTCATCCCAATGCTCCATGCCTTCATCAGCAAAATGCTACATGACCTTGTCATCACGATGCTCCATGCGCTTGTCATCACAATACTCCATTCCCATTGTGACCACAATCCTCCATGAAACTTGGGATCACGTTGCTTTCTACCCTTGTCATCGCAATGCTCCATGCTCCTTGAAATCAAAATGATCCATGACCTCTCTCATCAGAATGCTCCACAAACTTGTGATCACAATGTTCCATAAAACTGGTCATCATAGCACTCCATCATGCCTGTCATCACAATATTCCATGCCCTTGTCATTACAATGCTCCATGACATTTGTCATCACAATTCTCAATACACTTGTCATCACAATGCTCGCTGACAATTGTCAGAAGTCTCCTTGAAGTCAGTCGTGAAATAGCTCCATGCCTTTTTCATCACAGTGCTCCATGCCATTGTCATCACAATGCTCCATGCCCCTTGTCATAACAATGCTCCATGATGCCTGTCATCACAATATCCCATGCCCTTGTCATCACAATGCTCTATGACATGTGTCATCACAATGCTCAAAACACTTGTCATCCAAATGCTCCCTGACACTTGTCAGAAGGCTCCTTGAAATCTGTCATGAAATAGCTCCATGCCTTTTTCATCACAATGCTCCATTCCCTTATCATCACAATGCTCCATGCCCTTGCCATCACAATGCTCCAAGCCCTTGTCTTCACAATGGACCATGATATATGTCATCACAATGCTCCCTGACACCTCTCTACACAATACTCCATGACCTTGTAATCACAGTGCTCCATGCCCTAGTCATCACAATGTGCCATGCTAACTGTCATCACAATAATCCATGAAATTTCTCAGACCAATGCTCCATGACTCTGTAGTCACAATGCTCTATGCCGTTGTCAGCACAATGCTCCAAGCCCTTGTCACCACAATGCTCCATTACCTTTGTCATCATAATGCTCATTGACCCTTGGCATCACAATGCTCCATGCCATTGTCATCACAATGGACGGACATATGTCATCACAATGCTTCATGACACATGACATCAGAATGCTCCAGGGGATTCTCAACAAAATGCTCCATGCCATTGTCATTACAATGCTCCATGACCCTTGTCATCACAACGCTCCATGATGCCTTTCATTACATTATTCCATGTCCTTGTCTTCACAATGCTCCATGACCAATGCCATCACAATGCTCAATACACTTGTCATCACAATGCTCCCTGACACTTGTCAGAAGTCTCCTTGAAGTCTGTCATGAAACAGCTCAATGCCTTTTCATCACAATGTTCCATGCCATTCTCATCACAATGCTTCTTGACCCTTGTCATCAGAATGCTCCAAACCCTTGTCATCACAATGCTCCATTACCTTTGTCATCACAATCCTTCATGACCCTTGGCATCACATTGCTCCATGCCATTGTCATCACAATGGACCATGACATATATCATCACAATGCTCCCTGACAACTGTCTTCATAAAACTCCATGACCTTGTCATCACAATTCACTAGGCCCTTGTCATCACAATGCTCCATGCCCTTCTCATCACAATGCTCCATGTCCTTTTTTATGAAAATTCTCCATGACTCCAGTCATCACAATGCTTCATGACATTTGTCACCACAATTGTCCTTGTCCTCGTCATCACAAGACTCTGTGACTTATGTCACCACAATGCTCCATGAAATTCTCATCACAATGCTCTCTGACCCTTGTCATCACAATGCTCCATGCCGTTGTCACCACCATGCTCCATGACCCTTGTCATCACAATTGTCTATGCACTTGAGAGCACAATGTTCCATGACCCGTGTCATCCCAAAATGCCATGCGCTTGTCATCATAATGCTCCACAAGATTGCCATCACAATGCTCCATAAACGATGTCATCACAATGCTCCATGCACTTTTCATCAAAATGCTCTCTCACCACTGATATCAGAGTGTTCCATCACTAGTCATCACTATACTCCCTCTCTGCTGTCATCACAATGTTCCTTGACCCCTGTCATCGCAATGCTACCTGTCCTTAACATCAAAATGCTCCATGACCCCTGACATCACAATGTTCCATAACCCCTGTCATCAAAATGCTGTGGGACGCTTTTCATCTCAGTGCTCCATGAACCCTGTCATCACAATGCACCTTGCCCATCATCATAATGCTTCATGCTATTGTCATCACAATGAAATCAAAATGCTCCATGACCCTTGTCATCACAATGCTCCAAGCCCTTGTCATCACAATGCTCCATTACCTTTGTCATCATAATCCTCCATGACACTTGGCATCACAATGCTCCATGCCAATGTCATCACAAGGGACCGGACATATGTCATCACAATGCTCCATGACACAGGAATTCAGAATGCTGCCGGGGATTCTCAACAAATTGCTCCATTCCATTGTCATCACAATGCTCCATGACCCTTGTCATCACAACGCTCCATGATGCCTGTCATCACAATATTCCATGTCCTTGTCATCACAATGCTCCATGACCATTGTCATCACAATGCTCAATACACTTGTCATCACAATGATCCCTGAAACTTGTCAGAAGTCTCCTTGAACTCTGTCATGACATATCTCAATGCCTTTTTCAACACAATGCTCCATGCCCTTATCATCACAATACTCCATGCCATTGTCATCCCAATGCTTCATGACGCTTGTCATCAGAATGCTCCAATCCCTTGTCATCACAATGTTCCATTACCTTTGTCATCACAATACTCCATTACTCTTGGCATCACAATGCTCCATGCCATTGTCATCACAATGGACCATGACATATATCATCACAATGCTCCCTGAAAACTGTCGTAACAAAGCTCCATGAACTTCTCATCACAATGCTCCAGGACCTTGTCATCACAATGCTCCATGCCCTTGTCATAACAATGCTCCCTGACCTTATTTATGAAAATTCTCCGTGACTCCATTCATCACAATGCTTCATGACATTTGTCATCAAAATTGTCCTTGTCCTAGTCATCACAAGACTCTGTGACTTATATCACCCCAATGCTCCATGAACTTCTCATCACAATGCTCTCTGACCCTTGTCATCACAATGCTCCATGACCTTCTCATCATAGTTGTCTTTGCACTTGTCAGCACAATGCTCCATGACCCATGTAATCACAATATGCCATGTGCTTGTCATCATAATGCTTCACAAACTTGTCATACCAATGCTCCATGCACTTTTCATCAAAATGCTCTCTCACCACTGATATCAGAGTGTTCCATCACTAGTCATCACTATACTCCCTCACCCCTGTCATCACAATGTTCCATGACCACTGTCATCGCAATGCTACATGAACTTATCATCAAAATGCTCCATGACCCACGACATCACAATGTTCCATAACCCCTGTCATCAAAATGTTCCATGACCCTTTTCATCTCAATGCTCCATGAACCCTGTCATCACAATGCACCATGCCCTTCATCATAATCCTTCATGCTATTTTCATCACAATGAAATCAGAATGCTCCATGACCTCTGTCATCAAAATGCTCCAAACCCTTGTGATCACAATGTTCCATAATCCTTGTCTTCACGACGCCCCATGACACTCGTCATAACAATTATCCATGTTCTTCTCATCACAATGCTTCAGGAACTTTGTCATCACAATGTTCAATATACTTGTCATCACAATGCTCCCCGACACTTTTCGTCAGTATGCTCCTTGAACCCGTTCATAATAAGGCTCTATGTATTTTTCATCACAGTGATCAATACCGTTTTCTTCAAATTGCTCCATGACCCCTGTAATCACAATGCTCCAGAACCCGTTTCATCAGAATGCTCCATGAGACTTGTCATCACAAGGCTCCAAGGTCTTCTCATCACAATGCTCCAGGAACTTTTCATCACAATCTCCACTCACTTGTCATAAAAATGCTCCATGACCATGTCATCACAATACTCCATGAACATTTTCAGCCCAATGCTCCATAACCTTCTCATCACAATGCTCCATGACACCTGTCATCACAATGCTCCATGACGACTGTCATCAAAATGCTCCATGACCCTTGCCATCACAATAATCCATTCCCTTGTCATCTCATTGCTCCATGACCACTGTAATCACAATGCTCCATGACGCTTGTCATCACAGTGCTCTATGACACTTGTCATCCCAATGCTCCATGCCTTCATCAGCAAAATGCTACATGACCTTGTCATCACGATGCTCCATGCGCTTGTCATCACAATACTCCATTCCCATTGTGACCACAATCCTCCATGAAACTTGGGATCACGTTGCTTTCTACCCTTGTCAGCACAATGCTCCATGCTCCTTGAAATCAAAATGATCCATGACCTCTCTCATCAGAATGCTCCACAAACTTGTGATCACAATGTTCCATAAAACTGGTCATCATAGCACTCCATCATGCCTGTCATCACAATATTCCATGCCCTTGTCATTACAATGCTCCATGACATTTGTCATCACAATTCTCAATACACTTGTCATCACAATGCTCGCTGACAATTGTCAGAAGTCTCCTTGAAGTCACTCGTGAAATAGCTCCATGCCTTTTTCATCACAGTGCTCCATGCCATTGTCATCACAATGCTCCATGCCCCTTGTCATAACAATGCTCCATGATGCCTGTCATCACAATATCCCATGCCCTTGTCATCACAATGCTCTATGACATGTGTCATCACAATGCTCAAAACACTTGTCATCCAAATGCTCCCTGACACTTGTCAGAAGGCTCCTTGAAATCTGTCATGAAATAGCTCCATGCCTTTTTCATCACAATGCTCCATTCCCTTATCATCACAATGCTCCATGCCCTTGCCATCACAATGCTCCAAGCCCTTGTCATCACAATGGACCATGATATATGTCATCACAATGCTCCCTGACACCGCTCTACACAATACTCCATGACCCTGTAATCACAGTGCTCCATGCCCTAGTCATCACAATGTGCCATGCGCACTGTCATCACAATAATCCAAGAAACTTGTCAGACCAATGCTCCATGACTCTGTAATCACAATGCTCCAAGCCCTTCTCACCACAAAGCTCCATTACCTTTGTCATCATAATCCTCCATGACACTTGGCATCACAATGCTCCATGCCATTCTCATCACAATGGACGGACATATGTCATCACAATGCTTCATGACACATGACTTCAGAATGCTACAGGGGATTCTCAACAAAATGCTCCATGCCATTGTCATTACAATGCTCCATCTCCCTTGTCATCACAACGCTCCATGATGCCTGTCATCACAATATTCCATGTCCTTGTCATCACAATGCTCCATGACCATTGTCATCACAATGCTCAATACACTTGTCATCACAATGATCCCTGAAACTTATCAGACGTCTCCTTGAACTCTGTCATGACATATCTCAATGCCTTTTTCAACACAATGCTCCATGCCCTTATCATCACAATGCTCCATGCCATTGTCATCAGAATGCTTCTTGACGCTTATCATCAGAATGCTCCAATCCCTTGTCATCACAATGTTCCATTACCTTTGTCATCAAATCCTCCATTACTCTTGGCATCGCAATGCTCCATGCCATTGTCATCACAATGGACCATGACATATATCATCACAATGCTCCCTGACAACTGTCTTAACAAAACTCCATGCACTTCTCATCACAATGCTCCAGGACCTTGTCATCACAATGCTCCATGCCCTTGTCATAACAATGCTCCATGACCTTATTTATGAAAATTCTCCGTGACTCCAGTCATCACAATGCTTCATGACATTTGTCATCACAATTGTCCATGTCCTCGTCATCACAAGACTCTGTGACTTATGTCACCACAATGCTCCATTAACTTCTCATCACAATGCTCTCTGACCTTTGTCATCTCAATGCACCATGACCCTTGTCATCATTGTTGTCTTTGCACTTGTCAGCACAATGCTCCATGACCCATGTAATCACCATATGCCATGTGCTTGTCATCATAATGCTTCACAACCTTGTCATCCCAATGCTCCATGCACTTTTCATCAAAATGCTCTCTCACCACTGATATCAGAGTGTTCCATCACTAGTCACCACTATACTCCCTCACCCCCGTCTTCACAATGTTCCATGATCCCTGTCATCACAATGCTACATGACCTTATCATCAAAATGCTCCATGACCCACGACATCACAATGTTCCATAACCACTGTCATCAAAATGCTCCATGACCCTTTTCATCTCAATGCTCCATGAAACCTGTCATCACAATGCACCATGCCCATCATCATAATGCTTCATGCAATTTTCATCACAATGAAATCAGAATGCTCTATGACCTCTGTCATCAAAATGCTCCAAACCCTTGTGATCACAATGTTCCATAACCCTTGTCTTCACAACGCCCCATGACACTGGTCATAACAATTATCCATGTTCTCCTCATCACAATGCTTCATGAACTTTGTCATCACAATGTTCAATATACTTGTCATCACAATGCTCCCCGACACTTTTCGTCAGTATGCTCCTTGAACCCGTTCATGATAAGGCTCTATGTATTTTTCATCACAGTGATCAATACCGTTTTCTTCAAATTGCTCCATGACCCCTGTAATCACAATGCTCCAGGACCCGTTTCATCAGAATGCTCCATGAGACTTGTCATCACAAGGCTCCAAGGTCTTCTCATCACAATGCTCCAGGAACTTTTCATCACAATCTCCATTCACTTGTCATAACAATGCTCCATGTCCATGTCATCACAATACTCCATGAATATTTTCAGCCCAATGCTCCATAACCTTCTCATCACAATGCTCCATGAAACCTGTCATCACAATGCTCCATAACGCCTGTCATCAAAATGCTCCATGACCCTTGCCATCACAATAATCCATTCCCTTGTCATCTCATTGCTCCATGACCACTGTAATCAGAATGATCCATGACGCTTGTCATCACAGTGCTCTATGACACTTGTCATCCCAATGCTCCATGCCTTCATCAGCAAAATGCTACATGACTTGTCATCACGATGCTCCATGCACTTGTCATCACAATACTCCATTCCCATTGTGACCACAATCCTCCAAGAAACTTGGGATCACATTGCTTTCTACCCTTGTCATCACAATGCTCCATGCTCCTTGAAATCAAAATGATCCAGGACTTCTGTCATCAAAATGCTCCACACACTTGCGATCACAATGTTCCATAAAACTGGTCATCATAGCACTCCATCATGCCTGTCATCACAATATCCCATGCCCTTGTCATCACAATGCTCCATGACATTTGTCATCACAATTCTCAATACACTTGTCATCACAATGCTCGCTGACAATTGTCAGAAGTCTCCTTGAAGTCAGTCGTGAAATAGCTCCATGCCTTTTTCATCACAGTGCTCCATGCCATTGTCATCACAATGCTCCATGCCCCTTGTCATAACAACGCTCCATGATGCCTGTCATCACAATATCCCATGCCCTTGTCATCACAATGCTCTATGACATGTGTCATCACAATACTCAAAACACTTGTCATCCAAATGCTCCCTAACACTTGTCAGAAGGCTCCTTGAAATCTGTCATGAAATAGCTCCATGCCTTTTTCATCACAATGCTCCATTCCCTTATCATCACAATGCTCCATGCCCTTGCCATCACAATGCTCCAAGCCCTTGTCTTCACAATGGACCATGATATATGTCATCACAATGCTCCCTGACACCTCTCTACACAATACTCCATGACCTTGTAATCACAGTGCTCCATGCCCTAGTCATCACAATGTGCCATGCTAACTGTCATCACAATAATCCATGAAACTTCTCAGACCAATGCTCCATGACTCTGTAATCACAATGCTCTATGCCTTTGTCAGCACAATGCTCCAAGCCCTTGTCACCACAATGCTCCATTACCTTTGTCATCATAATGCTCATTGACCCTTGGCATCACAATGCTCCATGCCATTGTCATCACAATGGACGGACATATGTCATCACAATGCTTCATGACACATGACATCAGAATGCTCCAGGGGATTCTCAACAAAATGCTCCATGCCATTGTCATTACAATGCTCCATGACCCTTGTCATCACAACGCTCCATGATGCCTTTCATTACATTATTCCATGTCCTTGTCTTCACAATGCTCCATGACCAATGCCATCACAATGCTCAATACACTTGTCATCACAATGCTCCCTGACACTTGTCAGAAGTCTCCTTGAAGTCTGTCATGAAACAGCTCAATGCCTTTTCATCACAATGTTCCATGCCATTCTCATCACAATCCTTCTTGACCCTTGTCATCAGAATGCTCCAAACCCTTGTCATCACAATGCTCCATTACCTTTGTCATCACAATCCTTCATGACCCTTGGCATCACATTGCTCCATGCCATTGTCATCACAATGGACCATGACATATATCATCACAATGCTCCCTGACAACTGTCTTCATAAAACTCCATGACCTTGTCATCACAATTCACCAGGCCCTTGTCATCACAATGCTCCATGCCCTTCTCATCACAATGCTCCATGTCCTTTATTATGAAAATTCTCCATGACTCCAGTCATCACAATGCTTCATGACATTTGTCACCACAATTGTCCTTGTCCTCGTCATCACAAGACTCTGTGACTTATGTCACCACAATGCTCCATGAAATTCTCATCACAAGGCTCTCTGACCCTTGTCATCACAAAGCTCCATGCCGTTGTCACCACCATGCTCCATGACCCTTGTCATCACAATTGTCTATGCACTTGAGAGCACAATGTTCCATGACCCGTGTCATCCCAAAATGCCATGCGCTTGTTATCATAATGCTCCACAAGATTGCCATCACAATGCTCCATAAACGATGTCATCACAATGCTCCTTGCACTTTTCATCAAAATGCTCTCTCACCACTGATATCAGAGTGTTCCATCACTAGTCATCACTATACTCCCTCTCTGCTGTCATCACAATGTTCCTTGACCCCTGTCATCGCAATGCTACCTGTCCTTAACATCAAAATGCTCCATGACCCCTGACATCACAATGTTCCATAACCCCTGTCATCAAAATGCTGTGGGACGCTTTTCATCTCAGTGCTCCATGAACCCTGTCATCACAATGCACCTTGCCCATCATCATAATGCTTCATGCTATTGTCATCACAATGAAATCAAAATGCTCCATGACCCTTGTCATCACAATGCTCCAAGCCCTTGTCATCACAATGCTCCATTACCTTTGTCATCATAATCCTCCATGACACTTGGCATCAAAATGCTCCATGCCAATGTCATCACAAGGGACCGGACATATGTCATCACAATGCTCCATGACACATGAATTCAGAATGCTGCAGGGGATTCTCAACAAATTGCTCCATTCCATTTTCATCACAATGCTCCATGACCCTTGTCATCACAACGCTCCATGATGCCTGTCATCACAATATTCCATGTCCTTGTCATCACAATGCTCCATGACCATTGTCATCACAATGCTCAATACACTTGTCATCACAATGATCCCTGAAACTTGTCAGAAGTCTCCTTGAACTCTGTCATGACATATCTCAATGCCTTTTTCAACACAATGCTCCATGCCCTTATCATCACAATACTCCATGCCATTGTCATCCCAATGCTTCATGACGCTTGTCATCAGAATGCTCCAATCCCTTGTCATCACAATGTTCCATTACCTTTGTCATCACAATACTCCATTACTCTTGGCATCACAATGCTCCATGCCATTGTCATCACAATGGACCATGACATATATCATCACAATGCTCCCTGAAAACTGTCGTAACAAAGCTCCATGAACTTCTCATCACAATGCTCCAGGACCTTGTCATCACAATGCTCCATGCCCTTGTCATAACAATGCTCCCTGACCTTATTTATGAAAATTCTCCGTGACTCCATTCATCACAATGCTTCATGACATTTGTCATCAAAATTGTCCTTGTCCTAGTCATCACAAGACTCTGTGACTTATATCACCCCAATGCTCCATGAACTTCTCATCACAATGCTCTCTGACCCTTGTCATCACAATGCTCCATGACCTTCTCATCATAGTTGTCTTTGCACTTGTCAGCACAATGCTCCATGACCCATGTAATCACAATATGCCTTGTGCTTGTCATCATAATGCTTCACAAACTTGTCATACCAATGCTCCATGCACTTTTCATCAAAATGCTCTCTCACCACTGATATCAGAGTGTTCCATCACTAGTCATCACTATACTCCCTCACCCCTGTCATCACAATGTTCCATGACCACTGTCATCGCAATGCTACATGAACTTATCATCAAAATGCTCCATGACCCACGACATCACAATGTTCCATAACCCCTGTCATCAAAATGTTCCATGACCCTTTTCATCTCAATGCTCCATGAACCCTGTCATCACAATGCACCATGCCCTTCATCATAATCCTTCATGCTATTTTCATCACAATGAAATCAGAATGCTCCATGACCTCTGTCATCAAAATGCTCCAAACCCTTGTGATCACAATGTTCCATAATCCTTGTCTTCACGACGCCCCATGACACTCGTCATAACAATTATCCATGTTCTTCTCATCACAATGCTTCAGGTACTTTGTCATCACAATGTTCAATATACTTGTCATCACAATGCTCCCCGACACTTTTCGTCAGTATGCTCCTTGAACCCGTTCATAATAAGGCTCTATGTATTTTTCATCACAGTGATCAATACCGTTTTCTTCAAATTGCTCCATGACCCCTGTAATCACAATGCTCCAGAACCCGTTTCATCAGAATGCTCCATGAGACTTGTCATCACAAGGCTCCAAGGTCTTCTCATCACAATGCTCCAGGAACTTTTCATCACAATCTCCATTCACTTGTCATAACAATGCTCCATGACCATGTCATCACAATACTCCATGAACATTTTCAGCCCAATGCTCCATAACCTTCTCATCACAATGCTCCATGACACCTGTCATCACAATGCTCCATGACGACTGTCATCAAAATGCTCCATGACCCTTGCCATCACAATAATCCTTTCCCTTGTCATCTCATTGCTCCATGACCACTGTAATCACAATGCTCCATGACGCTTGTCATCACAGTGCTCTATGACACTTGTCATCCCAATGCTCCATGCCTTCATCAGCAAAATGCTACATGACCTTGTCATCACGATGCTCCATGCGCTTGTCATCACAATACTCCATTCCCATTGTGACCACAATCCTCCATGAAATTTGGGATCACGTTGCTTTCTACCCTTGTCAGCACAATGCTCCATGCTCCTTGAAATCAAAATGATCCATGACCTCTCTCATCAGAATGCCCCACAAACTTGTGATCACAATGTTCCATAAAACTGGTCATCATAGCACTCCATCATGCCTGTCATCACAATATTCCATGCCCTTGTCATTACAATGCTCCATGACATTTGTCATCACAATTCTCAATACACTTGTCATCACAATGCTCGCTGACAATTGTCAGAAGTCTCCTTGAAGTCAGTCGTGAAATAGCTCCATGCCTTTTTCATCACAGTGCTCCATGCCATTGTCATCACAATGCTCCATGCCCCTTGTCATAACAATGCTCCATGATGCCTGTCATCACAATATCCCATGCCCTTGTCATCACAATGCTCTATGACATGTGTCATCACAATGCTCAAAACACTTGTCATCCAAATGCTCCCTGACACTTGTCAGAAGGCTCCTTGAAATCTGTCATGAAATAGCTCCATGCCTTTTTCATCACAATGCTCCATTCCCTTATCATCACAATGCTCCATGCCCTTGCCATCACAATGCTCCAAGCCCTTGTCATCACAATGGACCATGATATATGTCATCACAATGCTCCCTGATACCGCTCTACACAATACTCCATGACCCTGTAATCACAGTGCTCCATGCCCTAGTCATCACAATGTGCCATGCGCACTGTCATCACAATAATCCAAGAAACTTGTCAGACCAATGCTCCATGACTCTGTAATCACAATGCTCCAAGCCCTTCTCACCACAAAGCTCCATTACCTTTGTCATCATAATCCTCCATGACACTTGGCATCACAATGCTCCATGCCATTCTCATCACAATGGACGGACATATGTCATCACAATGCTTCATGACACATGACTTCAGAATGCTACAGGGGATTCTCAACAAAATGCTCCATGCCATTGTCATTACAATGCTCCATCTCCATTGTCATCACAACGCTCCATGATGCCTGTCATCACAATATTCCATGTCCTTGTCATCACAATGCTCCATGACCATTGTCATCACAATGCTCAATACACTTGTCATCACAATGATCCCTGAAACTTATCAGACGTCTCCTTGAACTCTGTCATGACATATCTCAATGCCTTTTTCAACACAATGCTCCATGCCCTTATCATCACAATGCTCCATGCCATTGTCATCAGAATGCTTCTTGACGCTTATCATCAGAATGCTCCAATCCCTTGTCATCACAATGTTCCATTACCTTTGTCATCAAATCCTCCATTACTCTTGGCATCGCAATGCTCCATGCCATTGTCATCACAATGGACCATGACATATATCATCACAATGCTCCCTGACAACTGTCTTAACAAAACTCCATGCACTTCTCATCACAATGCTCCAGGACCTTGTCATCACAATGCTCCATGCCCTTGTCATAACAATGCTCCATGACCTTATTTATGAAAATTCTCCGTGACTCCAGTCATCACAATGCTTCATGACATTTGTCATCACAATTGTCCATGTCCTCGTCATCACAAGACTCTGTGACTTATGTCACCACAATGCTCCATTAACTTCTCATCACAATGCTCTCTGACCTTTGTCATCTCAATGCACCATGACCCTTGTCATCATTGTTGTCTTTGCACTTGTCAGCACAATGCTCCATGACCCATGTAATCACCATATGCCATGTGCTTGTCATCATAATGCTTCACAACCTTGTCATCCCAATGCTCCATGCACTTTTCATCAAAATGCTCTCTCACCACTGATATCAGAGTGTTCCATCACTAGTCACCACTATACTCCCTCACCCCCGTCTTCACAATGTTCCATGATCCCTGTCATCACAATGCTACATGACCTTATCATCAAAATGCTCCATGACCCACGACATCACAATGTTCCATAACCACTGTCATCAAAATGCTCCATGACCCTTTTCATCTCAATGCTCCATGAAACCTGTCATCACAATGCACCATGCCCATCATCATAATGCTTCATGCAATTTTCATCACAATGAAATCAGAATGCTCTATGACCTCTGTCATCAAAATGCTCCAAACCCTTGTGATCACAATGTTCCATAACCCTTGTCTTCACAACGCCCCATGACACTGGTCATAACAATTATCCATGTTCTCCTCATCACAATGCTTCATGAACTTTGTCATCACAATGTTCAATATACTTGTCATCACAATGCTCCCCGACACTTTTCGTCAGTATGCTCCTTGAACCCGTTCATGATAAGGCTCTATGTATTTTTCATCACAGTGATCAATACCGTTTTCTTCAAATTGCTCCATGACCCCTGTAATCACAATGCTCCAGGACCCGTTTCATCAGAATGCTCCATGAGACTTGTCATCACAAGGCTCCAAGGTCTTCTCATCACAATGCTCCAGGAACTTTTCATCACAATCTCCATTCACTTGTCATAACAATGCTCCATGTCCATGTCATCACAATACTCCATGAATATTTTCAGCCCAATGCTCCATAACCTTCTCATCACAATGCTCCATGAAACCTGTCATCACAATGCTCCATTACGCCTGTCATCAAAATGCTCCATGACCCTTGCCATCACAATAATCCATTCTCTTGTCATCTCATTGCTCCATAACCACTGTAATCAGAATGATCCATGACGCTTGTCATCACAGTGCTCTATGACACTTGTCATCCCAATGCTCCATGCCTTCATCAGCAAAATGCTACATGACTTGTCATCACGATGCTCCATGCACTTGTCATCACAATACACCATTCCCTTTGTGACCACAATCCTCCAAGAAACTTGGGATCACATTGCTTTCTACCCTAGTCATCACAATGCTCCATGCTCCTTGAAATCAAAATGATCCATGACTTCTGTCATCAAAATGCTCCACACACTTGCGATCACAATGTTCCATAAAACTGGTCATCATAGCACTCCATCATGCCTGTCATCACAATATCCCATGCCCTTGTCATCACAATGCTCCATGACATTTGTCATCACAATTCTCAATACACTTGTCATCACAATGCTCGCTGACAATTGTCAGAAGTCTCCTTGAAGTCAGTCGTGATATAGCTCCATGCCTTTTTCATCACAGTGCTCCATGCCATTGTCATCACAATGCTCCATGCCCCTTGTCATAACAACGCTCCATGATGCCTGTCATCACAATATCCCATGCCCTTGTCATCACAATGCTCTATGACATGTGTCATCACAATACTCAAAACACTTGTCATCCAAATGCTCCCTAACACTTGTCAGAAGGCTCCTTGAAATCTGTCATGAAATAGCTCCATGCCTTTTTCATCACAATGCTCCATTCCCTTATCATCACAATGCTCCATGCCCTTGCCATCACAATGCTCCAAGCCCTTGTCTTCACAATGGACCATGATATATGTCATCACAATGCTCCCTGACACCTCTCTACACAATACTCCATGACCTTGTAATCACAGTGCTCCATGCCCTAGTCATCACAATGTGCCATGCTAACTGTCATCACAATAATCCATGAAACTTCTCAGACCAATGCTCCATGACTCTGTAATCACAATGCTCTATGCCTTTGTCAGCACAATGCTCCAAGCCCTTGTCACCACAATGCTCCATTACCTTTGTCATCATAATGCTCATTGACCCTTGGCATCACAATGCTCCATGCCATTGTCATCACAATGGACGGACATATGTCATCACAATGCTTCATGACACATGACATCAGAATGCTCCAGGGGATTCTCAACAAAATGCTCCATGCCATTGTCATTACAATGCTCCATGACCCTTGTCATCACAACGCTCCATGATGCCTTTCATTACATTATTCCATGTCCTTGTCTTCACAATGCTCCATGACCAATGCCATCACAATGCTCAATACACTTGTCATCACAATGCTCCCTGACACTTGTCAGAAGTCTCCTTGAAGTCTGTCATGAAACAGCTCAATGCCTTTTCATCACAATGTTCCATGCCATTCTCATCACAATGCTTCTTGACCCTTGTCATCAGAATGCTCCAAACCCTTGTCATCACAATGCTCCATTACCTTTGTCATCACAATCCTTCATGACCCTTGGCATCACATTGCTCCATGCCATTGTCATCACAATGGACCATGACATATATCATCACAATGCTCCCTGACAACTGTCTTCATAAAATTCCATGACCTTGTCATCACAATTCACCAGGCCTTTGTCATCACAATGCTCCATGCCCTTCTCATCACAATGCTCCATGTCCTTTATTATGAAAATTCTCCATGACTCCAGTCATCACAATGCTTCATGACATTTGTCACCACAATTGTCCTTGTCCTCGTCATCACAAGACTCTGTGACTTATGTCACCACAATGCTCCATGAAATTCTCATCACAATGCTCTCTGACCCTTGTCATCACAATGCTCCATGCCGTTGTCACCACCATGCTCCATGACCCTTGTCATCACAATTGTCTATGCACTTGAGAGCACAATGTTCCATGACCCGTGTCATCCCAAAATGCCATGCGTTTGTTATCATAATGCTCTACAAGATTGCCATCACAATGCTCCATAAACGATGTCATCACAATGCTCCATGCACTTTTCATCAAAATGCTCTCTCACCACTGATATCAGAGTGTTCCATCACTAGTCATCACTATACTCCCTCTCTGCTGTCATCACAATGTTCCTTGACCCCTGTCATCGCAATGCTACCTGTCCTTAACATCAAAATGCTCCATGACCCCTGACATCACAATGTTCCATAACCCCTGTCATCAAAATGCTGTGGGACCCTTTTCATCTCAGTGCACCATGAACCCTGTCATCACAATGCACCATGCCCATCATCATAATGCTTCATGCTATTGTCATCACAATGAAATCCAAATGCTCCATGACCCTTGTCATCACAATGCTCCAAGCCCTTGTCATCACAATGCTCCATTACCTTTGTCATCATAATCCTCCATGACACTTGGCATCAAAATGCTCCATGCCAATGTCATCACAAGGGACCGGACATATGTCATCACAATGCTCCATGACACATGAATTCAGAATGCTGCAGGGGATTCTCAACAAATTGCTCCATTCCATTTTCATCACAATGCTCCATGACCCTTGTCATCACAACGCTCCATGATGCCTGTCATCACAATATTCCATGTCCTTGTCATCACAATGCTCCACGACCATTGTCATCACAATGCTCAATACACTTGTCATCACAATGATCCCTGAAACTTGTCAGAAGTCTCCTTGAACTCTGTCATGACATATCTCAATGCCTTTTTCAACACAATGCTCCATGCCCTTATCATCACAATACTCCATGCCATTGTCATCCCAATGCTTCATGACGCTTGTCATCAGAATGCTCCAATCCCTTGTCATCACAATGTTCCATTACCTTTGTCATCACAATACTCCATTACTCTTGGCATCACAATGCTCCATGCCATTGTCATCACAATGGACCATGACATATATCATCACAATGCTCCCTGAAAACTGTCGTAACAAAGCTCCATGAACTTCTCATCACAATGCTCCAGGACCTTGTCATCACAATGCTCCATGCCCTTGTCATAACAATGCTCCCTGACCTTATTTATGAAAATTCTCCGTGACTCCATTCATCACAATGCTTCATGACATTTGTCATCAAAATTGTCCTTGTCCTAGTCATCACAAGACTCTGTGACTTATATCACCCCAATGCTCCATGAACTTCTCATCACAATGCTCTCTGACCCTTGTCATCACAATGCTCCATGACCTTCTCATCATAGTTGTCTTTGCACTTGTCAGCACAATGCTCCATGACCCATGTAATCACAATATGCCATGTGCTTGTCATCATAATGCTTCACAAACTTGTCATACCAATGCTCCATGCACTTTTCATCAAAATGCTCTCTCACCACTGATATCAGAGTGTTCCATCACTAGTCATCACTATACTCCCTCACCCCTGTCATCACAATGTTCCATGACCACTGTCATCGCAATGCTACATGAACTTATCATCAAAATGCTCCATGACCCACGACATCACAATGTTCCATAACCCCTGTCATCAAAATGTTCCATGACCCTTTTCATCTCAATGCTCCATGAACCCTGTCATCACAATGCACCATGCCCTTCATCATAATCCTTCATGCTATTTTCATCACAATGAAATCAGAATGCTCCATGACCTCTGTCATCAAAATGCTCCAAACCCTTGTGATCACAATGTTCCATAATCCTTGTCTTCACGACGCCCCATGACACTCGTCATAACAATTATCCATGTTCTTCTCATCACAATGCTTCAGGAACTTTGTCATCACAATGTTCAATATACTTGTCATCACAATGCTCCCCGACACTTTTCGTCAGTATGCTCCTTGAACCCGTTCATAATAAGGCTCTATGTATTTTTCATCACAGTGATCAATACCGTTTTCTTCAAATTGCTCCATGACCCCTGTAATCACAATGCTCCAGAACCCGTTTCATCAGAATGCTCCATGAGACTTGTCATCACAAGGCTCCAAGGTCTTCTCATCACAATGCTCCAGGAACTTTTCATCACAATCTCCATTCACTTGTCATAACAATGCTCCATGACCATGTCATCACAATACTCCATGAACATTTTCAGCCCAATGCTCCATAACCTTCTCATCACAATGCTCCATGACACCTGTCATCACAATGCTCCATGACGACTGTCATCAAAATGCTCCATGACCCTTGCCATCACAATAATCCATTCCCTTGTCATCTCATTGCTCCATGACCACTGTAATCACAATGCTCCATGACGCTTGTCATCACAGTGCTCTATGACACTTGTCATCCCAATGCTCCATGCCTTCATCAGCAAAATGCTACATGACCTTGTCATCACGATGCTCCATGCGCTTGTCATCACAATACTCCATTCCCATTGTGACCACAATCCTCCATGAAACTTGGGATCACGTTGCTTTCTACCCTTGTCAGCACAATGCTCCATGCTCCTTGAAATCAAAATGATCCATGACCTCTCTCATCAGAATGCTCCACAAACTTGTGATCACAATGTTCCATAAAACTGGTCATCATAGCACTCCATCATGCCTGTCATCACAATATTCCATGCCCTTGTCATTACAATGCTCCATGACATTTGTCATCACAATTCTCAATACACTTGTCATCACAATGCTCGCTGACAATTGTCAGAAGTCTCCTTGAAGTCAGTCGTGATATAGCTCCATGCCTTTTTCATCACAGTGCTCCATGCCATTGTCATCACAATGCTCCATGCCCCTTGTCATAACAACGCTCCATGATGCCTGTCATCACAATATCCCATGCCCTTGTCATCACAATGCTCTATGACATGTGTCATCACAATACTCAAAACACTTGTCATCCAAATGCTCCCTAACACTTGTCAGAAGGCTCCTTGAAATCTGTCATGAAATAGCTCCATGCCTTTTTCATCACAATGCTCCATTCCCTTATCATCACAATGCTCCATGCCCTTGCCATCACAATGCTCCAAGCCCTTGTCTTCACAATGGACCATGATATATGTCATCACAATGCTCCCTGACACCTCTCTACACAATACTCCATGACCTTGTAATCACAGTGCTCCATGCCCTAGTCATCACAATGTGCCATGCTAACTGTCATCACAATAATCCATGAAACTTCTCAGACCAATGCTCCATGACTCTGTAATCACAATGCTCTATGCCGTTGTCAGCACAATGCTCCAAGCCCTTTTCACCACAATGCTCCATTACCTTTGTCATCATAATGCTCATTGACCCTTGGCATCACAATGCTCCATGCCATTGTCATCACAATGGACGGACATATGTCATCACAATGCTTCATGACACATGACATCAGAATGCTCCAGGGGATTCTCAACAAAATGCTCCATGCCATTGTCATTACAATGCTCCATGACCCTTGTCATCACAACGCTCCATGATGCCTTTCATTACATTATTCCATGTCCTTGTCTTCACAATGCTCCATGACCAATGCCATCACAATGCTCAATACACTTGTCATCACAATGCTCCCTGACACTTGTCAGAAGTCTCCTTGAAGTCTGTCATGAAACAGCTCAATGCCTTTTCATCACAATGTTCCATGCCATTCTCATCACAATGCTTCTTGACCCTTGTCATCAGAATGCTCCAAACCCTTGTCATCACAATGCTCCAATACCTTTGTCATCACAATCCTTCATGACCCTTGGCATCACATTGCTCCATGCCATTGTCATCACAATGGACCATGACATATATCATCACAATGCTCCCTGACAACTGTCTTCATAAAACTCCATGACCTTGTCATCACAATTCACCAGGCCCTTGTCATCACAATGCTCCATGCCCTTCTCATCACAATGCTCCATGTCCTTTATTATGAAAATTCTCCATGACTCCAGTCATCACAATGCTTCATGACATTTGTCACCACAATTGTCCTTGTCCTCGTCATCACAAGACTCTGTGACTTATGTCACCACAATGCTCCATGAAATTCTCATCACAATGCTCTCTGACCCTTGTCATCACAATGCTCCATGCCGTTGTCACCACCATGCTCCATGACCCTTGTCATCACAATTGTCTATGCACTTGAGAGCACAATGTTCCATGACCCGTGTCATCCCAAAATGCCATGCGCTTGTTATCATAATGCTCCACAAGATTGCCATCACAATGCTCCATAAACGATGTCATCACAATGCTCCATGCACTTTTCATCAAAATGCTCTCTCACCACTGATATCAGAGTGTTCCATCACTAGTCATCACTATACTCCCTCTCTGCTGTCATCACAATGTTCCTTGACCCCTGTCATCGCAATGCTACCTGTCCTTAACATCAAAATGCTCCATGACCCCTGACATCACAATGTTCCATAACCCCTGTCATCAAAATGCTGTGGGACGCTTTTCATCTCAGTGCACCATGAACCCTGTCATCACAATGCACCATGCCCATCATCATAATGCTTCATGCTATTGTCATCACAATGAAATCAAAATGCTCCATGACCCTTGTCATCACAATGCTCCAAGCCCTTGTCATCACAATGCTCCATTACCTTTGTCATCATAATCCTCCATGACACTTGGCATCACAATGCTCCATGCCAATGTCATCACAAGGGACCGGACATATGTCATCACAATGCTCCATGACACATGAATTCAGAATGCTGCAGGGGATTCTCAACAAATTGCTCCATTCCATTTTCATCACAATGCTCCATGACCCTTGTCATCACAACGCTCCATGATGCCTGTCATCACAATATTCCATGTCCTTGTCATCACAATGCTCCACGACCATTGTCATCACAATGCTCAATACACTTGTCATCACAATGATCCCTGAAACTTGTCAGAAGTCTCCTTGAACTCTGTCATGACATATCTCAATGCCTTTTTCAACACAATGCTCCATGCGCTTATCATCACAATACTCCATGCCATTGTCATCCCAATGCTTCATGACGCTTGTCATCAGAATGCTCCAATCCCTTGTCATCACAATGTTCCATTACCTTTGTCATCACAATACTCCATTACTCTTGGCATCACAATGCTCCATGCCATTGTCATCACAATGGACCATGACATATATCATCACAATGCTCCCTGAAAACTGTCGTAACAAAGCTCCATGAACTTCTCATCACAATGCTCCAGGACCTTGTCATCACAATGCTCCATGCCCTTGTCATAACAATGCTCCCTGACCTTATTTATGAAAATTCTCCGTGACTCCATTCATCACAATGCTTCATGACATTTGTCATCAAAATTGTCCTTGTCCTAGTCATCACAAGACTCTGTGACTTATATCACCCCAATGCTCCATGAACTTCTCATCACAATGCTCTCTGACCCTTGTCATCACAATGCTCCATGACCTTCTCATCATAGTTGTCTTTGCACTTGTCAGCACAATGCTCCATGACCCATGTAATCACAATATGCCATGTGCTTGTCATCATAATGCTTCACAAACTTGTCATACCAATGCTCCATGCACTTTTCATCAAAATGCTCTCTCACCACTGTTATCAGAGTGTTCCATCACTAGTCATCACTATACTCCGTCACCCCTGTCATCACAATGTTCCATGACCACTGTCATCGCAATGCTACATGAACTTATCATCAAAATGCTCCATGACCCACGACATCACAATGTTCCATAACCCCTGTCATCAAAATGTTCCATGACCCTTTTCATCTCAATGCTCCATGAACCCTGTCATCACAATGCACCATGCCCTTCATCATAATCCTTCATGCTATTTTCATCACAATGAAATCAGAATGCTCCATGACCTCTGTCATCAAAATGCTCCAAACCCTTGTGATCACAATGTTCCATAATCCTTGTCTTCACGACGCCCCATGACACTCGTCATAACAATTATCCATGTTCTTCTCATCACAATGCTTCATGAACTTTGTCATCACAATGTTCAATATACTTGTCATCACAATGCTCCCCGACACTTTTCGTCAGTATGCTCCTTGAACCCGTTCATAATAAGGCTCTATGTATTTTTCATCACAGTGATCAATACCGTTTTCTTCAAATTGCTCCATGACCCCTGTAATCACAATGCTCCAGAACCCGTTTCATCAGAATGCTCCATGAGACTTGTCATCACAAGGCTCCAAGGTCTTCTCATCACAATGCTCCAGGAACTTTTCATCACAATCTCCATTCACTTGTCATAACAATGCTCCATGACCATGTCATCACAATACTCCATGAACATTTTCAGCCCAATGCTCCATAACCTTCTCATCACAATGCTCCATGACACCTGTCATCACAATGCTCCATGACGCCTGTCATCAAAATGCTCCATGACCCTTGCCATCACAATAATCCATTCCCTTGTCATCTCATTGCTCCATGACCACTGTAATCACAATGCTCCATGACGCTTGTCATCACAGTGCTCTAAGACACTTGTCATCCCAATGCTCCATGCCTTCATCAGCAAAATGCTACATGACCTTGTCATCACGATGCTCCATGCGCTTGTCATCACAATACTCCATTCCCATTGTGACCACAATCCTCCATGAAACTTGGGATCACGTTGCTTTCTACCCTTGTCAGCACAATGCTCCATGCTCCTTGAAATCAAAATGATCCATGACCTCTCTCATCAGAATGCTCCACAAACTTGTGATCACAATGTTCCATAAAACTGGTCATCATAGCACTCCATCATGCCTGTCATCACAATATTCCATGCCCTTGTCATTACAATGCTCCATGACATTTGTCATCACAATTCTCAATACACTTGTCATCACAATGCTCGCTGACAATTGTCAGAAGTCTCCTTGAAGTCAGTCGTGATATAGCTCCATGCCTTTTTCATCACAGTGCTCCATGCCATTGTCATCACAATGCTCCATGCCCCTTGTCATAACAACGCTCCATGATGCCTGTCATCACAATATCCCATGCCCTTGTCATCACAATGCTCTATGACATGTGTCATCACAATACTCAAAACACTTGTCATCCAAATGCTCCCTAACACTTGTCAGAAGGCTCCTTGAAATCTGTCATGAAATAGCTCCATGCCTTTTTCATCACAATGCTCCATTCCCTTATCATCACAATGCTCCATGCCCTAGCCATCACAATGCTCCAAGCCCTTGTCTTCACAATGGACCATGATATATGTCATCACAATGCTCCCTGACACCTCTCTACACAATACTCCATGACCTTGTAATCACAGTGCTCCATGCCCTAGTCATCACAATGTGCCATGCTAACTGTCATCACAATAATCCATGAAACTTCTCAGACCAATGCTCCATGACTCTGTAATCACAATGCTCTATGCCATTGTCAGCACAATGCTCCAAGCCCTTGTCACCACAATGCTCCATTACCTTTGTCATCATAATGCTCATTGACCCTTGGCATCACAATGCTCCATGCCATTGTCATCACAATGGACGGACATATGTCATCACAATGCTTCATGACACATGACATCAGAATGCTCCAGGGGATTCTCAACAAAATGCTCCATGCCATTTTCATTACAATGCTCCATGACCCTTGTCATCACAACGCTCCATGATGCCTTTCATTACATTATTCCATGTCCTTGTCTTCACAATGCTCCATGACCAATGCCATCACAATGCTCAATACACTTGTCATCACAATGCTCCCTGACACTTGTCAGAAGTCTCCTTGAAGTCTGTCATGAAACAGCTCAATGCCTTTTCATCACAATGTTCCATGCCATTCTCATCACAATGCTTCTTGACCCTTGTCATCAGAATGCTCCAAACCCTTGTCATCACAATGCTCCATTACCTTTGTCATCACAATCCTTCATGACCCTTGGCATCACATTGCTCCATGCCATTGTCATCACAATGGACCATGACATATATCATCACAATGCTCCCTGACAACTGTCTTCATAAAACTCCATGACCTTGTCATCACAATTCACCAGGCCCTTGTCATCACAATGCTCCATGCCCTTCTCATCACAATGCTCCATGTCCTTTTTTATGAAAATTCTCCATGACTCCAGTCATCACAATGCTTCATGACATTTGTCACCACAATTGTCCTTGTCCTCGTCATCACAAGACTCTGTGACTTATGTCACCACAATGCTCCATGAAATTCTCATCACAATGCTCTCTGACCCTTGTCATCACAATGCTCCATGCCGTTGTCACCACCATGCTCCATGACCCTTGTCATCACAATTGTCTATGCACTTGAGAGCACAATGTTCCATGACCCGTGTCATCCCAAAATGCCATGCGCTTGTCATCATAATGCTCCACAAGATTGCCATCACAGTGCTCCATAAACGATGTCATCACAATGCTCCATGCACTTTTCATCAAAATGCTCTCTCACCACTGATATCAGAGTGTTCCATCACTAGTCATCACTATACTCCCTCTCTGCAGTCATCACAATGTTCCTTGACCCCTGTCATCGCAATGCTACCTGTCCTTAACATCAAAATGCTCCATGACCCCTGACATCACAATGTTCCATAACCCCTGTCATCAAAATGCTGTGGGACGCTTTTCATCTCAGTGCTCCATGAACCCTGTCATCACAATGCACCTTGCCCATCATCATAATGCTTCATGCTATTGTCATCACAATGAAATCAAAATGCTCCATGACCCTTGTCATCACAATGCTCCAAGCCCTTGTCATCACAATGCTCCATTACCTTTGTCATCATAATCCTCCATGACACTTGGCATCACAATGCTCCATGCCAATGTCATCACAAGGGACCGGACATATGTCATCACAATGCTCCATGACACATGAATTCAGAATGCTGCCGGGGATTCTCAACAAATTGCTCCATTCCATTGTCATCACAATGCTCCATGACCCTTGTCATCACAACGCTCCATGATGCCTGTCATCACAATATTCCATGTCCTTGTCATCACAATGCTCCATGACCATTGTCATCACAATGCTCAATACACTTGTCATCACAATGATCCCTGAAACTTGTCAGAAGTCTCCTTGAACTCTGTCATGACATATCTCAATGCCTTTTTCAACACAATGCTCCATGCCCTTATCATCACAATACTCCATGCCATTGTCATCCCAATGCTTCATGACGCTTGTCATCAGAATGCTCCAATCCCTTGTCATCACAATGTTCCATTACCTTTGTCATCACAATACTCCATTACTCTTGGCATCACAATGCTCCATGCCATTGTCATCACAATGGACCATGACATATATCATCACAATGCTCCCTGAAAACTGTCGTAACAAAGCTCCATGAACTTCTCATCACAATGCTCCAGGACCTTGTCATCACAATGCTCCATGCCCTTGTCATAACAATGCTCCCTGACCTTATTTATGAAAATTCTCCGTGACTCCATTCATCACAATGCTTCATGACATTTGTCATCAAAATTGTCCTTGTCCTAGTCATCACAAGACTCTGTGACTTATATCACCCCAATGCTCCATGAACTTCTCATCACAATGCTCTCTGACCCTTGTCATCACAATGCTCCATGACCTTCTCATCATAGTTGTCTTTGCACTTGTCAGCACAATGCTCCATGACCCATGTAATCACAATATGCCATGTGCTTGTCATCATAATGCTTCACAAACTTGTCATACCAATGCTCCATGCACTTTTCATCAAAATGCTCTCTCACCACTGATATCAGAGTGTTCCATCACTAGTCATCACTATACTCCCTCACCCCTGTCATCACAATGTTCCATGACCACTGTCATCGCAATGCTACATGAACTTATCATCAAAATGCTCCATGACCCACGACATCACAATGTTCCATAACCCCTGTCATCAAAATGTTCCATGACCCTTTTCATCTCAATGCTCCATGAACCCTGTCATCACAATGCACCATGCCCTTCATCATAATCCTTCATGCTATTTTCATCACAATGAAATCAGAATGCTCCATGACCTCTGTCATCAAAATGCTCCAAACCCTTGTGATCACAATGTTCCATAATCCTTGTCTTCACGACGCCCCATGACACTCGTCATAACAATTATCCATGTTCTTCTCATCACAATGCTTCAGGAACTTTGTCATCACAATGTTCAATATACTTGTCATCACAATGCTCCCCGACACTTTTCGTCAGTATGCTCCTTGAACCCGTTCATAATAAGGCTCTATGTATTTTTCATCACAGTGATCAATACCGTTTTCTTCAAATTGCTCCATGACCCCTGTAATCACAATGCTCCAGAACCCGTTTCATCAGAATGCTCCATGAGACTTGTCATCACAAGGCTCCAAGGTCTTCTCATCACAATGCTCCAGGAACTTTTCATCACAATCTCCATTCACTTGTCATAACAATGCTCCATGACCATGTCATCACAATACTCCATGAATATTTTCAGCCCAATGCTCCATAACCTTCTCATCACAATGCTCCATGACACCTGTCATCACAATGCTCCATGACGCCTGTCATCAAAATGCTCCATGACCCTTGCCATCACAATAATCCATTCCCTTGTCATCTCATTGCTCCATGACCACTGTAATCACAATGCTCCATGACGCTTGTCATCACAGTGCTCTATGACACTTGTCATCCCAATGCTCCATGCCTTCATCAGCAAAATGCTACATGACCTTGTCATCACGATGCTCCATGCGCTTGTCATCACAATACTCCATTCCCATTGTGACCACAATCCTCCATGAAACTTGGGATCACGTTGCTTTCTACCCTTGTCAGCACAATGCTCCATGCTCCTTGAAATCAAAATGATCCATGACCTCTCTCATCAGAATGCTCCACAAACTTGTGATCACAATGTTCCATAAAACTGGTCATCATAGCACTCCATCATGCCTGTCATCACAATATTCCATGCCCTTGTCATTACAATGCTCCATGACATTTGTCATCACAATTCTCAATACACTTGTCATCACAATGCTCGCTGACAATTGTCAGAAGTCTCCTTGAAGTCAGTCGTGATATAGCTCCATGCCTTTTTCATCACAGTGCTCCATGCCATTGTCATCACAATGCTCCATGCCCCTTGTCATAACAACGCTCCATGATGCCTGTCATCACAATATCCCATGCCCTTGTCATCACAATGCTCTATGACATGTGTCATCACAATACTCAAAACACTTGTCATCCAAATGCTCCCTAACACTTGTCAGAAGGCTCCTTGAAATCTGTCATGAAATAGCTCCATGCCTTTTTCATCACAATGCTCCATTCCCTTATCATCACAATGCTCCATGCCCTTGCCATCACAATGCTCCAAGCCCTTGTCTTCACAATGGACCATGATATATGTCATCACAATGCTCCCTGACACCTCTCTACACAATACTCCATGACCTTGTAATCACAGTGCTCCATGCCCTAGTCATCACAATGTGCCATGCTAACTGTCATCACAATAATCCATGAAACTTCTCAGACCAATGCTCCATGACTCTGTAATCACAATGCTCTATGCCTTTGTCAGCACAATGCTCCAAGCCCTTGTCACCACAATGCTCCATTACCTTTGTCATCATAATGCTCATTGACCCTTGGCATCACAATGCTCCATGCCATTGTCATCACAATGGACGGACATATGTCATCACAATGCTTCATGACACATGACATCAGAATGCTCCAGGGGATTCTCAACAAAATGCTCCATGCCATTTTCATTACAATGCTCCATGACCCTTGTCATCACAACGCTCCATGATGCCTTTCATTACATTATTCCATGTCCTTGTCTTCACAATGCTCCATGACCAATGCCATCACAATGCTCAATACACTTGTCATCACAATGCTCCCTGACACTTGTCAGAAGTCTCCTTGAAGTCTGTCATGAAACAGCTCAATGCCTTTTCATCACAATGTTCCATGCCATTCTCATCACAATGCTTCTTGACCCTTGTCATCAGAATGCTCCAAACCCTTGTCATCACAATGCTCCATTACCTTTGTCATCACAATCCTTCATGACCCTTGGCATCACATTGCTCCATGCCATTGTCATCACAATGGACCATGACATATATCATCACAATGCTCCCTGACAACTGTCTTCATAAAACTCCATGACCTTGTCATCACAATTCACCAGGCCCTTGTCATCACAATGCTCCATGCCCTTCTCATCACAATGCTCCATGTCCTTTTTTATGAAAATTCTCCATGACTCCAGTCATCACAATGCTTCATGACATTTGTCACCACAATTGTCCTTGTCCTCGTCATCACAAGACTCTGTGACTTATGTCACCACAATGCTCCATGAAATTCTCATCACAATGCTCTCTGACCCTTGTCATCACAATGCTCCATGCCGTTGTCACCACCATGCTCCATGACCCTTGTCATCACAATTGTCTATGCACTTGAGAGCACAATGTTCCATGACCCGTGTCATCCCAAAATGCCATGCGCTTGTCATCATAATGCTCCACAAGATTGCCATCACAATGCTCCATAAACGATGTCATCACAATGCTCCATGCACTTTTCGTCAAAATGCTCTCTCACCACTGATATCAGAGTGTTCCATCACTAGTCATCACTATACTCCCTCTCTGCTGTCATCACAATGTTCCTTGACCCCTGTCATCGCAATGCTACCTGTCCTTAACATCAAAATGCTCCATGACCCCTGACATCACAATGTTCCATAACCCCTGTCATCAAAATGCTGTGGGACGCTTTTCATCTCAGTGCACCATGAACCCTGTCATCACAATGCACCATGCCCATCATCATAATGCTTCATGCTATTGTCATCACAATGAAATCAAAATGCTCCATGACCCTTGTCATCACAATGCTCCAAGCCCTTGTCATCACAATGCTCCATTACCTTTGTCATCATAATCCTCCATGACACTTGGCATCAAAATGCTCCATGCCAATGTCATCACAAGGGACCGGACATATGTCATCACAATGCTCCATGACACATGAATTCAGAATGCTGCCGGGGATTCTCAACAAATTGCTCCATTCCATTGTCATCACAATGCTCCATGACCCTTGTCATCACAACGCTCCATGATGCCTGTCATCACAATATTCCATGTCCTTGTCATCACAATGCTCCATGACCATTGTCATCACAATGCTCAATACACTTGTCATCACAATGATCCCTGAAACTTGTCAGAAGTCTCCTTGAACTCTGTCATGACATATCTCAATGCCTTTTTCAACACAATGCTCCATGCGCTTATCATCACAATACTCCATGCCATTGTCATCCCAATGCTTCATGACGCTTGTCATCAGAATGCTCCAATCCCTTGTCATCACAATGTTCCATTACCTTTGTCATCACAATACTCCATTACTCTTGGCATCACAATGCTCCATGCCATTGTCATCACAATGGACCATGACATATATCATCACAATGCTCCCTGAAAACTGTCGTAACAAAGCTCCATGAACTTCTCATCACAATGCTCCAGGACCTTGTCATCACAATGCTCCATGCCCTTGTCATAACAATGCTCCCTGACCTTATTTATGAAAATTCTCCGTGACTCCATTCATCACAATGCTTCATGACATTTGTCATCAAAATTGTCCTTGTCCTAGTCATCACAAGACTCTGTGACTTATATCACCCCAATGCTCCATGAACTTCTCATCACAATGCTCTCTGACTCTTGTCATCACAATGCTCCATGACCTTCTCATCATAGTTGTCTTTGCACTTGTCAGCACAATGCTCCATGACCCATGTAATCACAATATGCCATGTGCTTGTCATCATAATGCTTCACAAACTTGTCATACCAATGCTCCATGCACTTTTCATCAAAATGCTCTCTCACCACTGATATCAGAGTGTTCCATCACTAGTCATCACTATACTCCCTCACCCCTGTCATCACAATGTTCCATGACCACTGTCATCGCAATGCTACATGAACTTATCATCAAAATGCTCCATGACCCACGACATCACAATGTTCCATAACCCCTGTCATCAAAATGTTCCATGACCCTTTTCATCTCAATGCTCCATGAACCCTGTCATCACAATGCACCATGCCCTTCATCATAATCCTTCATGCTATTTTCATCACAATGAAATCAGAATGCTCCATGACCTCTGTCATCAAAATGCTCCAAACCCTTGTGATCACAATGTTCCATAATCCTTGTCTTCACGACGCCCCATGACACTCGTCATAACAATTATCCATGTTCTTCTCATCACAATGCTTCAGGAACTTTGTCATCACAATGTTCAATATACTTGTCATCACAATGCTCCCCGACACTTTTCGTCAGTATGCTCCTTGAACCCGTTCATAATAAGGCTCTATGTATTTTTCATCACAGTGATCAATACCGTTTTCTTCAAATTGCTCCATGACCCCTGTAATCACAATGCTCCAGAACCCGTTTCATCAGAATGCTCCATGAGACTTGTCATCACAAGGCTCCAAGGTCTTCTCATCACAATGCTCCAGGAACTTTTCATCACAATCTCCATTCACTTGTCATAACAATGCTCCATGACCATGTCATCACAATACTCCATGAACATTTTCAGCCCAATGCTCCATAACCTTCTCATCACAATGCTCCATGACACCTGTCATCACAATGCTCCATGACGCCTGTCATCAAAATGCTCCATGACCCTTGCCATCACAATAATCCATTCCCTTGTCATCTCATTGCTCCATGACCACTGTAATCACAATGCTCCATGACGCTTGTCATCACAGTGCTCTATGACACTTGTCATCCCAATGCTCCATGCCTTCATCAGCAAAATGCTACATGACCTTGTCATCACGATGCTCCATGCGCTTGTCATCACAATACTCCATTCCCATTGTGACCACAATCCTCCATGAAACTTGGGATCACGTTGCTTTCTACCCTTGTCAGCACAATGCTCCATGCTCCTTGAAATCAAAATGATCCATGACCTCTCTCATCAGAATGCTCCACAAACTTGTGATCACAATGTTCCATAAAACTGGTCATCATAGCACTCCATCATGCCTGTCATCACAATATTCCATGCCCTTGTCATTACAATGCTCCATGACATTTGTCATCACAATTCTCAATACACTTGTCATCACAATGCTCGCTGACAATTGTCAGAAGTCTCCTTGAAGTCAGTCGTGATATAGCTCCATGCCTTTTTCATCACAGTGCTCCATGCCATTGTCATCACAATGCTCCATGCCCCTTGTCATAACAACGCTCCATGATGCCTGTCATCACAATATCCCATGCCCTTGTCATCACAATGCTCTATGACATGTGTCATCACAATACTCAAAACACTTGTCATCCAAATGCTCCCTAACACTTGTCAGAAGGCTCCTTGAAATCTGTCATGAAATAGCTCCATGCCTTTTTCATCACAATGCTCCATTCCCTTATCATCACAATGCTCCATGCCCTTGCCATCACAATGCTCCAAGCCCTTGTCTTCACAATGGACCATGATATATGTCATCACAATGCTCCCTGACACCTCTCTACACAATACTCCATGACCTTGTAATCACAGTGCTCCATGCCCTAGTCATCACAATGTGCCATGCTAACTGTCATCACAATAATCCATGAAACTTCTCAGACCAATGCTCCATGACTCTGTAATCACAATGCTCTATGCCTTTGTCAGCACAATGCTCCAAGCCCTTGTCACCACAATGCTCCATTACCTTTGTCATCATAATGCTCATTGACCCTTGGCATCACAATGCTCCATGCCATTGTCATCACAATGGACGGACATATGTCATCACAATGCTTCATGACACATGACATCAGAATGCTCCAGGGGATTCTCAACAAAATGCTCCATGCCATTTTCATTACAATGCTCCATGACCCTTGTCATCACAACGCTCCATGATGCCTTTCATTACATTATTCCATGTCCTTGTCTTCACAATGCTCCATGACCAATGCCATCACAATGCTCAATACACTTGTCATCACAATGCTCCCTGACACTTGTCAGAAGTCTCCTTGAAGTCTGTCATGAAACAGCTCAATGCCTTTTCATCACAATGTTCCATGCCATTCTCATCACAATGCTTCTTGACCCTTGTCATCAGAATGCTCCAAACCCTTGTCATCACAATGCTCCATTACCTTTGTCATCACAATCCTTCATGACCCTTGGCATCACATTGCTCCATGCCATTGTCATCACAATGGACCATGACATATATCATCACAATGCTCCCTGACAACTGTCTTCATAAAACTCCATGACCTTGTCATCACAATTCACCAGGCCCTTGTCATCACAATGCTCCATGCCCTTCTCATCACAATGCTCCATGTCCTTTTTTATGAAAATTCTCCATGACTCCAGTCATCACAATGCTTCATGACATTTGTCACCACAATTGTCCTTGTCCTCGTCATCACAAGACTCTGTGACTTATGTCACCACAATGCTCCATGAAATTCTCATCACAATGCTCTCTGACCCTTGTCATCACAATGCTCCATGCCGTTGTCACCACCATGCTCCATGACCCTTGTCATCACAATTGTCTATGCACTTGAGAGCACAATGTTCTATGACCCGTGTCATCCCAAAATGCCATGCGCTTGTTATCATAATGCTCCACAAGATTGCCATCACAATGCTCCATAAACGATGTCATCACAATGCTCCATGCACTTTTCGTCAAAATGCTCTCTCACCACTGATATCAGAGTGTTCCATCACTAGTCATCACTATACTCCCTCTCTGCTGTCATCACAATGTTCCTTGACCCCTGTCATCGCAATGCTACCTGTCCTTAACATCAAAATGCTCCATGACCCCTGACATCACAATGTTCCATAACCCCTGTCATCAAAATGCTGTGGGACGCTTTTCATCTCAGTGCACCATGAACCCTGTCATCACAATGCACCATGCCCATCATCATAATGCTTCATGCTATTGTCATCACAATGAAATCAAAATGCTCCATGACCCTTGTCATCACAATGCTCCAAGCCCTTGTCATCACAATGCTCCATTACCTTTGTCATCATAATCCTCCATGACACTTGGCATCAAAATGCTCCATGCCAATGTCATCACAAGGGACCGGACATATGTCATCACAATGCTCCATGACACATGAATTCAGAATGCTGCCGGGGATTCTCAACAAATTGCTCCATTCCATTGTCATCACAATGCTCCATGACCCTTGTCATCACAACGCTCCATGATGCCTGTCATCACAATATTCCATGTCCTTGTCATCACAATGCTCCATGACCATTGTCATCACAATGCTCAATACACTTGTCATCACAATGATCCCTGAAACTTGTCAGAAGTCTCCTTGAACTCTGTCATGACATATCTCAATGCCTTTTTCAACACAATGCTCCATGCGCTTATCATCACAATACTCCATGCCATTGTCATCCCAATGCTTCATGACGCTTGTCATCAGAATGCTCCAATCCCTTGTCATCACAATGTTCCATTACCTTTGTCATCACAATACTCCATTACTCTTGGCATCACAATGCTCCATGCCATTGTCATCACAATGGACCATGACATATATCATCACAATGCTCCCTGAAAACTGTCGTAACAAAGCTCCATGAACTTCTCATCACAATGCTCCAGGACCTTGTCATCACAATGCTCCATGCCCTTGTCATAACAATGCTCCCTGACCTTATTTATGAAAATTCTCCGTGACTCCATTCATCACAATGCTTCATGACATTTGTCATCAAAATTGTCCTTGTCCTAGTCATCACAAGACTCTGTGACTTATATCACCCCAATGCTCCATGAACTTCTCATCACAATGCTCTCTGACCCTTGTCATCACAATGCTCCATGACCTTCTCATCATAGTTGTCTTTGCACTTGTCAGCACAATGCTCCATGACCCATGTAATCACAATATGCCATGTGCTTGTCATCATAATGCTTCACAAACTTGTCATACCAATGCTCCATGCACTTTTCATCAAAATGCTCTCTCACCACTGATATCAGAGTGTTCCATCACTAGTCATCACTATACTCCCTCACCCCTGTCATCACAATGTTCCATGACCACTGTCATCGCAATGCTACATGAACTTATCATCAAAATGCTCCATGACCCACGACATCACAATGTTCCATAACCCCTGTCATCAAAATGTTCCATGACCCTTTTCATCTCAATGCTCCATGAACCCTGTCATCACAATGCACCATGCCCTTCATCATAATCCTTCATGCTATTTTCATCACAATGAAATCAGAATGCTCCATGACCTCTGTCATCAAAATGCTCCAAACCCTTGTGATCACAATGTTCCATAATCCTTGTCTTCACGACGCCCCATGACACTCGTCATAACAATTATCCATGTTCTTCTCATCACAATGCTTCAGGAACTTTGTCATCACAATGTTCAATATACTTGTCATCACAATGCTCCCCGACACTTTTCGTCAGTATGCTCCTTGAACCCGTTCATAATAAGGCTCTATGTATTTTTCATCACAGTGATCAATACCGTTTTCTTCAAATTGCTCCATGACCCCTGTAATCACAATGCTCCAGAACCCGTTTCATCAGAATGCTCCATGAGACTTGTCATCACAAGGCTCCAAGGTCTTCTCATCACAATGCTCCAGGAACTTTTCATCACAATCTCCATTCACTTGTCATAACAATGCTCCATGACCATGTCATCACAATACTCCATGAACATTTTCAGCCCAATGCTCCATAACCTTCTCATCACAATGCTCCATGACACCTGTCATCACAATGCTCCATGACGCCTGTCATCAAAATGCTCCATGACCCTTGCCATCACAATAATCCATTCCCTTGTCATCTCATTGCTCCATGACCACTGTAATCACAATGCTCCATGACGCTTGTCATCACAGTGCTCTATGACACTTGTCATCCCAATGCTCCATGCCTTCATCAGCAAAATGCTACATGACCTTGTCATCACGATGCTCCATGCGCTTGTCATCACAATACTCCATTCCCATTGTGACCACAATCCTCCATGAAACTTGGGATCACGTTGCTTTCTACCCTTGTCAGCACAATGCTCCATGCTCCTTGAAATCAAAATGATCCATGACCTCTCTCATCAGAATGCTCCACAAACTTGTGATCACAATGTTCCATAAAACTGGTCATCATAGCACTCCATCATGCCTGTCATCACAATATTCCATGCCCTTGTCATTACAATGCTCCATGACATTTGTCATCACAATTCTCAATACACTTGTCATCACAATGCTCGCTGACAATTGTCAGAAATCTCCTTGAAGTCAGTCGTGATATAGCTCCATGCCTTTTTCATCACAGTGCTCCATGCCATTGTCATCACAATGCTCCATGCCCCTTGTCATAACAACGCTCCATGATGCCTGTCATCACAATATCCCATGCCCTTGTCATCACAATGCTCTATGACATGTGTCATCACAATACTCAAAACACTTGTCATCCAAATGCTCCCTAACACTTGTCAGAAGGCTCCTTGAAATCTGTCATGAAATAGCTCCATGCCTTTTTCATCACAATGCTCCATTCCCTTATCATCACAATGCTCCATGCCCTTGCCATCACAATGCTCCAAGCCCTTGTCTTCACAATGGACCATGATATATGTCATCACAATGCTCCCTGACACCTCTCTACACAATACTCCATGACCTTGTAATCACAGTGCTCCATGCCCTAGTCATCACAATGTGCCATGCTAACTGTCATCACAATAATCCATGAAACTTCTCAGACCAATGCTCCATGACTCTGTAATCACAATGCTCTATGCCGTTGTCAGCACAATGCTCCAAGCCCTTGTCACCACAATGCTCCATTACCTTTGTCATCATAATGCTCATTGACCCTTGGCATCACAATGCTCCATGCCATTGTCATCACAATGGACGGACATATGTCATCACAATGCTTCATGACACATGACATCAGAATGCTCCAGGGGATTCTCAACAAAATGCTCCATGCCATTGTCATTACAATGCTCCATGACCCTTGTCATCACAACGCTCCATGATGCCTTTCATTACATTATTCCATGTCCTTGTCTTCACAATGCTCCATGACCAATGCCATCACAATGCTCAATACACTTGTCATCACAATGCTCCCTGACACTTGTCAGAAGTCTCCTTGAAGTCTGTCATGAAACAGCTCAATGCCATTTCATCACAATGTTCCATGCCATTCTCATCACAATGCTTCTTGACCCTTGTCATCAGAATGCTCCAAACCCTTGTCATCACAATGCTCCATTACCTTTGCATCACAATCCTTCATGACCCTTGGCATCACATTGCTCCATGTCATTGTCATCACAATGGACCATGACATATATCATCACAATGCTCCCTGACAACTGTCTTCATAAAACTCCATGACCTTGTCATCACAATTCACCAGGCCCTTGTCATCACAATGCTCCATGCCCTTCTCATCACAATGCTCCATGTCCTTTATTATGAAAATTCTCCATGACTCCAGTCATCACAATGCTTCATGACATTTGTCACCACAATTGTCCTTGTCCTCGTCATCACAAGACTCTGTGACTTATGTCACCACAATGCTCCATGAAATTCTCATCACAATGCTCTCTGACCCTTGTCATCACAATGCTCCATGCCGTTGTCACCACCATGCTCCATGACCCTTGTCATCACAATTGTCTATGCACTTGAGAGCACAATGTTCCATGACCCGTGTCATCCCAAAATGCCATGCGCTTGTTATCATAATGCTCCACAAGATTGCCATCACAATGCTCCATAAACGATGTCATCACAATGCTCCATGCACTTTTCATCAAAATGCTCTCTCACCACTGATATCAGAGTGTTCCATCACTAGTCATCACTATACTCCCTCTCTGCTGTCATCACAATGTTCCTTGACCCCTGTCATCGCAATGCTACCTGTCCTTAACATCAAGATGCTCCATGACCCCTGACATCACAATGTTCCATAACCCCTGTCATCAAAATGCTGTGGGACGCTTTTCATCTCAGTGCACCATGAACCCTGTCATCACAATGCACCATGCCCATCATCATAATGCTTCATGCTATTGTCATCACAATGAAATCAAAATGCTCCATGACCCTTGTCATCACAATGCTCCAAGCCCTTGTCATCACAATGCTCCATTACATTTGTCATCATAATCCTCCATGACACTTGGCATCAAAATGCTCCATGCCAATGTCATCACAAGGGACCGGACATATGTCATCAGAATGCTCCATGACACATGAATTCAGAATGCTGCAGGGGATTCTCAACAAATTGCTCCATTCCATTTTCATCACAATGCTCCATGACCCTTGTCATCACAACGCTCCATGATGCCTGTCATCACAATATTCCATGTCCTTGTCATCACAATGCTCCACGACCATTGTCATCACAATGCTCAATACACTTGTCATCACAATGATCCCTGAAACTTGTCAGAAGTCTCCTTGAACTCTGTCATGACATATCTCAATGCCTTTTTCAACACAATGCTCCATGCCCTTATCATCACAATACTCCATGCCATTGTCATCCCAATGCTTCATGACGCTTGTCATCAGAATGCTCCCGTCCCTTGTCATCACAATGTTCCATTACCTTTGTCATCACAATACTCCATTACTCTTGGCATCACAATGCTCCATGCCATTGTCATCACAATGGACCATGACATATATCATCACAATGCTCCCTGAAAACTGTCGTAACAAAGCTCCATGAACTTCTCATCACAATGCTCCAGGACCTTGTCATCACAATGCTCCATGCCCTTGTCATAACAATGCTCCCTGACCTTATTTATGAAAATTCTCCGTGACTCCATTCATCACAATGCTTCATGACATTTGTCATCAAAATTGTCCTTGTCCTAGTCATCACAAGACTCTGTGACTTATATCACCCCAATGCTCCATGAACTTCTCATCACAATGCTCTCTGACCCTTGTCATCACAATGCTCCATGACCTTCTCATCATAGTTGTCTTTGCACTTGTCAGCACAATGCTCCATGACCCATGTAATCACAATATGCCATGTGCTTGTCATCATAATGCTTCACAAACTTGTCATACCAATGCTCCATGCACTTTTCATCAAAATGCTCTCTCACCACTGATATCAGAGTGTTCCATCACTAGTCATCACTATACTCCCTCACCCCTGTCATCACAATGTTCCATGACCACTGTCATCGCAATGCTACATGAACTTATCATCAAAATGCTCCATGACCCACGACATCACAATGTTCCATAACCCCTGTCATCAAAATGTTCCATGACCCTTTTCATCTCAATGCTCCATGAACCCTGTCATCACAATGCACCATGCCCTTCATCATAATCCTTCATGCTATTTTCATCACAATGAAATCAGAATGCTCCATGACCTCTGTCATCAAAATGCTCCAAACCCTTGTGATCACAATGTTCCATAATCCTTGTCTTCACGACGCCCCATGACACTCGTCATAACAATTATCCATGTTCTTCTCATCACAATGCTTCAGGAACTTTGTCATCACAATGTTCAATATACTTGTCAACACAATGCTCCCCGACACTTTTCGTCAGTATGCTCCTTGAACCCGTTCATAATAAGGCTCTATGTATTTTTCATCACAGTGATCAATACCGTTTTCTTCAAATTGCTCCATGACCCCTGTAATCACAATGCTCCAGAACCCGTTTCATCAGAATTCTCCATGAGACTTGTCATCACAAGGCTCCAAGGTCTTCTCATCACAATGCTCCAGGAACTTTTCATCACAATCTCCACTCACTTGTCATAACAATGCTCCATGACCATGTCATCACAATACTCCATGAACATTTTCAGCCCAATGCTCCATAACCTTCTCATCACAATGCTCCATGACACCTGTCATCACAATGCTCCATGACGACTGTCATCAAAATGCTCCATGACCCTTGCCATCACAATAATCCATTCCCTTGTCATCTCATTGCTCCATGACCACTGTAATCACAATGCTCCATGACGCTTGTCATCACAGTGCTCTATGACACTTGTCATCCCAATGCTCCATGCCTTCATCAGCAAAATGCTACATGACCTTGTCATCACGATGCTCCATGCGCTTGTCATCACAATACTCCATTCCCATTGTGACCACAATCCTCCATGAAACTTGGGATCACGTTGCTTTCTACCCTTGTCAGCACAATGCTCCATGCTCCTTGAAATCAAAATGATCCATGACCTCTCTCATCAGAATGCTCCACAAACTTGTGATCACAATGTTCCATAAAACTGGTCATCATAGCACTCCATCATGCCTGTCATCACAATATTCCATGCCCTTGTCATTACAATGCTCCATGACATTTGTCATCACAATTCTCAATACACTTGTCATCACAATGCTCGCTGACAATTGTCAGAAGTCTCCTTGAAGTCAGTCGTGAAATAGCTCCATGCCTTTTTCATCACAGTGCTCCATGCCATTGTCATCACAATGCTCCATGCCCCTTGTCATAACAATGCTCCATGATGCCTGTCATCACAATATCCCATGCCCTTGTCATCACAATGCTCTATGACATGTGTCATCACAATGCTCAAAACACTTGTCATCCAAATGCTCCCTGACACTTGTCAGAAGGCTCCTTGAAATCTGTCATGAAATAGCTCCATGCCTTTTTCATCACAATGCTCCATTCCCTTATCATCACAATGCTCCATGCCCTTGCCATCACAATGCTCCAAGCCCTTGTCTTCACAATGGACCATGATATATGTCATCACAATGCTCCCTGACACCTCTCTACACAATACTCCATGACCTTGTAATCACAGTGCTCCATGCCCTAGTCATCACAATGTGCCATGCTAACTGTC
Source organism: Mesoplodon bidens (assembly GCF_964165515.1). NCBI lineage: Eukaryota > Metazoa > Chordata > Mammalia > Artiodactyla > Ziphiidae > Mesoplodon > Mesoplodon bidens. Next base: position 41,958,499 of record NC_138180.1, on the reverse strand, counting down.
ATCACAATAATCCATGAAACTTCTCAGACCAATGCTCCATGACTCTGTAATCACAATGCTCTATGCCGTTGTCAGCACAATGCTCCAAACCCTTGTCACCACAATGCTCCATTACCTTTGTCATCATAATGCTCATTGACCCTTGGCATCACAATGCTCCATGCCATTGTCATCACAATGGACGGACATATGTCATCACAATGCTTCATGACACATGACATCAGAATGCTCCAGGGGATTCTCAACAAAATGCTCCATGCCATTGTCATTACAATGCTCCATGACCCTTGTCATCACAACGCTCCATGATGCCTTTCATTACATTATTCCATGTCCTTGTCTTCACAATGCTCCATGACCAATGCCATCACAATGCTCAATACACTTGTCATCACAATGCTCCCTGACACTTGTCAGAAGTCTCCTTGAAGTCTGTCATGAAACAGCTCAATGCCATTTCATCACAATGTTCCATGCCATTCTCATCACAATGCTTCTTGACCCTTGTCATCAGAATGCTCCAAACCCTTGTCATCACAATGCTCCATTACCTTTGCATCACAATCCTTCATGACCCTTGGCATCACATTGCTCCATGTCATTGTCATCACAATGGACCATGACATATATCATCACAATGCTCCCTGACAACTGTCTTCATAAAACTCCATGACCTTGTCATCACAATTCACCAGGCCCTTGTCATCACAATGCTCCATGCCCTTCTCATCACAATGCTCCATGTCCTTTATTATGAAAATTCTCCATGACTCCAGTCATCACAATGCTTCATGACATTTGTCACCACAATTGTCCTTGTCCTCGTCATCACAAGACTCTGTGACTTATGTCACCACAATGCTCCATGAAATTCTCATCACAATGCTCTCTGACCCTTGTCATCACAATGCTCCATGCCGTTGTCACCACCATGCTCCATGACCCTTGTCATCACAATTGTCTATGCACTTGAGAGCACAATGTTCCATGACCCGTGTCATCCCAAAATGCCATGCGCTTGTTATCATAATGCTCCACAAGATTGCCATCACAATGCTCCATAAACGATGTCATCACAATGCTCCATGCACTTTTCGTCAAAATGCTCTCTCACCACTGCTATCAGAGTGTTCCATCACTAGTCATCACTATACTCCCTCTCTGCTGTCATCACAATGTTCCTTGACCCCTGTCATCGCAATGCTACCTGTCCTTAACATCAAAATGCTCCATGACCCCTGACATCACAATGTTCCATAACCCCTGTCATCAAAATGCTGTGGGACCCTTTTCATCTCAGTGCACCATGAACCCTGTCATCACAATGCACCATGCCCATCATCATAATGCTTCATGCTATTGTCATCACAATGAAATCAAAATGCTCCATGACCCTTGTCATCACAATGCTCCAAGCCCTTGTCATCACAATGCTCCATTACCTTTGTCATCATAATCCTCCATGACACTTGGCATCAAAATGCTCCATGCCAATGTCATCACAAGGGACCGGACATATGTCATCACAATGCTCCATGACACATGAATTCAGAATGCTGCAGGGGATTCTCAACAAATTGCTCCATTCCATTTTCATCACAATGCTCCATGACCCTTGTCATCACAATGCTCCATGATGCCTGTCATCACAATATTCCATGTCCTTGTCATCACAATGCTCCATGACCATTGTCATCACAATGCTCAATACACTTGTCATCACAATGATCCCTGAAACTTGTCAGAAGTCTCCTTGAACTCTGTCATGACATATCTCAATGCCTTTTTCAACACAATGCTCCATGCGCTTATCATCACAATACTCCATGCCATTGTCATCCCAATGCTTCATGACGCTTGTCATCAGAATGCTCCAATCCCTTGTCATCACAATGTTCCATTACCTTTGTCATCACAATACTCCATTACTCTTGGCATCACAATGCTCCATGCCATTGTCATCACAATGGACCATGACATATATCATCACAATGCTCCCTGAAAACTGTCGTAACAAAGCTCCATGAACTTCTCATCACAATGCTCCAGGACCTTGTCATCACAATGCTCCATGCCCTTGTCATAACAATGCTCCCTGACCTTATTTATGAAAATTCTCCGTGACTCCATTCATCACAATGCTTCATGACATTTGTCATCAAAATTGTCCTTGTCCTAGTCATCACAAGACTCTGTGACTTATATCACCCCAATGCTCCATGAACTTCTCATCAATGCTCTCTGACCCTTGTCATCACAATGCTCCATGACCTTCTCATCATAGTTGTCTTTGCACTTGTCAGCACAATGCTCCATGACCCATGTAATCACAATATGCCATGTGCTTGTCATCATAATGCTTCACAAACTTGTCATACCAATGCTCCATGCACTTTTCATCAAAATGCTCTCTCACCACTGATATCAGAGTGTTCCATCACTAGTCATCACTATACTCCCTCACCCCTGTCATCACAATGTTCCATGACCACTGTCATCGCAATGCTACATGAACTTATCATCAAAATGCTCCATGACCCACGACATCACAATGTTCCATAACCCCTGTCATCAAAATGTTCCATGACCCTTTTCATCTCAATGCTCCATGAACCCTGTCATCACAATGCACCATGCCCTTCATCATAATCCTTCATGCTATTTTCATCACAATGAAATCAGAATGCTCCATGACCTCTGTCATCAAAATGCTCCAAACCCTTGTGATCACAATGTTCCATAATCCTTGTCTTCACGACGCCCCATGACACTCGTCATAACAATTATCCATGTTCTTCTCATCACAATGCTTCAGGAACTTTGTCATCACAATGTTCAATATACTTGTCATCACAATGCTCCCCGACACTTTTCGTCAGTATGCTCCTTGAACCCGTTCATAATAAGGCTCTATGTATTTTTCATCACAGTGATCAATACCGTTTTCTTCAAATTGCTCCATGACCCCTGTAATCACAATGCTCCAGAACCCGTTTCATCAGAATTCTCCATGAGACTTGTCATCACAAGGCTCCAAGGTCTTCTCATCACAATGCTCCAGGAACTTTTCATCACAATCTCCACTCACTTGTCATAACAATGCTCCATGACCATGTCATCACAATACTCCATGAACATTTTCAGCCCAATGCTCCATAACCTTCTCATCACAATGCTCCATGACACCTGTCATCACAATGCTCCATGACGACTGTCATCAAAATGCTCCATGACCCTTGCCATCACAATAATCCATTCCCTTGTCATCTCATTGCTCCATGACCACTGTAATCACAATGCTCCATGACGCTTGTCATCACAGTGCTCTATGACACTTGTCATCCCAATGCTCCATGCCTTCATCAGCAAAATGCTACATGACCTTGTCATCACGATGCTCCATGCGCTTGTCATCACAATACTCCATTCCCATTGTGACCACAATCCTCCATGAAACTTGGGATCACGTTGCTTTCTACCCTTGTCAGCACAATGCTCCATGCTCCTTGAAATCAAAATGATCCATGACCTCTCTCATCAGAATGCTCCACAAACTTGTGATCACAATGTTCCATAAAACTGGTCATCATAGCACTCCATCATGCCTGTCATCACAATATTCCATGCCCTTGTCATTACAATGCTCCATGACATTTGTCATCACAATTCTCAATACACTTGTCATCACAATGCTCGCTGACAATTGTCAGAAGTCTCCTTGAAGTCAGTCGTGAAATAGCTCCATGCCTTTTTCATCACAGTGCTCCATGCCATTGTCATCACAATGCTCCATGCCCCTTGTCATAACAATGCTCCATGATGCCTGTCATCACAATATCCCATGCCCTTGTCATCACAATGCTCTATGACATGTGTCATCACAATGCTCAAAACACTTGTCATCCAAATGCTCCCTGACACTTGTCAGAAGGCTCCTTGAAATCTGTCATGAAATAGCTCCATGCCTTTTTCATCACAATGCTCCATTCCCTTATCATCACAATGCTCCATGCCCTTGCCATCACAATGCTCCAAGCCCTTGTCATCACAATGGACCATGATATATGTCATCACAATGCTCCCTGACACCGCTCTACACAATACTCCATGACCCTGTAATCACAGTGCTCCATGCCCTAGTCATCACAATGTGCCATGCGCACTGTCATCACAATAATCCAAGAAACTTGTCAGACCAATGCTCCATGACTCTGTAATCACAATGCTCCAAGCCCTTCTCACCACAAAGCTCCATTACCTTTGTCATCATAATCCTCCATGACACTTGGCATCACAATGCTCCATGCCATTCTCATCACAATGGACGGACATATGTCATCACAATGCTTCATGACACATGACTTCAGAATGCTACAGGGGATTCTCAACAAAATGCTCCATGCCATTGTCATTACAAAGCTCCATCTCCCTTGTCATCACAACGCTCCTTGATGCCTCTCATCACAATATTCCATGTCCTTGTCATCACAATGCTCCATGACCATTGTCATCACAATGCTCAATACACTTGTCATCACAATGATCCCTGAAACTTATCAGACGTCTCCTTGAACTCTGTCATGACATATCTCAATGCCTTTTTCAACACAATGCTCCATGCCCTTATCATCACAATGCTCCATGCCATTGTCATCAGAATGCTTCTTGACGCTTATCATCAGAATGCTCCAATCCCTTGTCATCACAATGTTCCATTACCTTTGACATCAAATCCTCCATTACACTTGGCATCGCAATGCTCCATGCCATTGTCATCACAATGGACCATGACATATATCATCACAATGCTCCCTGACAACTGTCTTAACAAAACTCCATGCACTTCTCATCACAATGCTCCAGGACCTTGTCATCACAATGCTCCATGCCCTTGTCATAACAATGCTCCATGACCTTATTTATGAAAATTCTCCGTGACTCCAGTCATCACAATGCTTCATGACATTTGTCATCACAATTGTCCATGTCCTCGTCATCACAAGACTCTGTGACTTATGTCACCACAATGTTCCATTAACTTCTCATCACAATGCTCTCTGACCTTTGTCATCTCAATGCACCATGACCCTTGTCATCATTGTTGTCTTTGCACTTGTCAGCACAATGCTCCATGACCCATGTAATCACCATATGCCATGTGCTTGTCATCATAATGCTTCACAACCTTGTCATCCCAATGCTCCATGCACTTTTCATCAAAATGCTCTCTCACCACTGATATCAGAGTGTTCCATCACTAGTCACCACTATACTCCCTCACCCCCGTCTTCACAATGTTCCATGATCCCTGTCATTGCAATGCTACATGACCTTATCATCAAAATGCTCCATGACCCACGACATCACAATGTTCCATAACCCCTGTCATCAAAATGTTCCATGACACTTTTAATCTCAATGCTCCATGAAACCTGTCATCACAATGCACCATGCCCATCATCATAATGCTTCATGCAATTTTCATCACAATGAAATCAGAATGCTCTATGACCTCTGTCATCAAAATGCTCCAAACCCTTGTGATCACAAGGTTCCATAACCCTTGTCTTCACAACGACCCATGACACTCGTCATAACAATTATCCATGTTCTCCTCATCACAATGCTTCATGAACTTTGTCATCGCAATGTTCAATATACTTGTCATCACAATGCTCCCCGACACTTTTCGTCAGTATGCTCCTTGAACCCGTTCATGATAAGGCTCTATGTATTTTTCATCACAGTGATCAATACCGTTTTCTTCAAATTGTTCCATGACCCCTGTAATCACAATGCTCCAGGACCCGTTTCATCAGAATGCTCCATGAGACTTGTCATCACAAGGCTCCAAGGTCTTCTCATCACAATGCTCCAGGAACTTTTCATCACAATCTCCATTCACTTGTCATAACAATGCTCCATGTCCATGTCATCACAATACTCCATGAATATTTTCAGCCCAATGCTCCATAACCTTCTCATCACAATGCTCCATGAAACCTGTCATCACAATGCTCCATTACGCCTGTCATCAAAATGCTCCATGACCCTTGCCATCACAATAATCCATTCCCTTGTCATCTCATTGCTCCATGACCACTGTAATCAGAATGATCCATGACGCTTGTCATCACAGTGCTCTATGACACTTGTCATCCCAATGCTCCATGCCTTCATCAGCAAAATGCTACATGACTTGTCATCACGATGCTCCATGCACTTGTCATCACAATACACCATTCCCTTTGTGACTACAATCCTCCAAGAAACTTGGGATCACATTGCTTTCTACCCTTGTCATCACAATGCTCCATGCTCCTTGAAATCAAAATGATCCATGACTTCTGTCATCAAAATGCTCCACACACTTGCGATCACAATGTTCCATAAAACTGGTCATCATAGCACTCCATCATGCCTGTCATCACAATATCCCATGCCCTTGTCATCACAATGCTCCATGACATTTGTCATCACAATGCTCAATACACTTGTCATCACAATGCTCGCTGACAATTGTCAGAAGTCTCCTTGAAGTCAGTCGTGATATAGCTCCATGCCTTTTTCATCACAGTGCTCCATGCCATTGTCATCACAATGCTCCATGCCCCTTGTCATAACAACGCTCCATGATGCCTGTCATCACAATATCCCATGCCCTTGTCATCACAATGCTCTATGACATGTGTCATCACAATACTCAAAACACTTGTCATCCAAATGCTCCCTAACACTTGTCAGAAGGCTCCTTGAAATCTGTCATGAAATAGCTCCATGCCTTTTTCATCACAATGCTCCATTCCCTTATCATCACAATGCTCCATGCCCTTGCCATCACAATGCTCCAAGCCCTTGTCTTCACAATGGACCATGATATATGTCATCACAATGCTCCCTGACACCTCTCTACACAATACTCCATGACCTTGTAATCACAGTGCTCCATGCCCTAGTCATCACAATGTGCCATGCTAACTGTCATCACAATAATCCATGAAACTTCTCAGACCAATGCTCCATGACTCTGTAATCACAATGCTCTATGCCGTTGTCAGCACAATGCTCCAAGCCCTTGTCACCACAATGCTCCATTACCTTTGTCATCATAATGCTCATTGACCCTTGGCATCACAATGCTCCATGCCATTGTCATCACAATGGACGGACATATGTCATCACAATGCTTCATGACACATGACATCAGAATGCTCCAGGGGATTCTCAACAAAATGCTCCATGCCATTGTCATTACAATGCTCCATGACCCTTGTCATCACAACGCTCCATGATGCCTTTCATTACATTATTCCATGTCCTTGTCTTCACAATGCTCCATGACCAATGCCATCACAATGCTCAATACACTTGTCATCACAATGCTCCCTGACACTTGTCAGAAGTCTCCTTGAAGTCTGTCATGAAACAGCTCAATGCCTTTTCATCACAATGTTCCATGCCATTCTCATCACAATGCTTCTTGACCCTTGTCATCAGAATGCTCCAAACCCTTGTCATCACAATGCTCCATTACCTTTGCATCACAATCCTTCATGACCCTTGGCATCACATTGCTCCATGTCATTGTCATCACAATGGACCATGACATATATCATCACAATGCTCCCTGACAACTGTCTTCATAAAACTCCATGACCTTGTCATCACAATTCACCAGGCCCTTGTCATCACAATGCTCCATGCCCTTCTCATCACAATGCTCCATGTCCTTTATTATGAAAATTCTCCATGACTCCAGTCATCACAATGCTTCATGACATTTGTCACCACAATTGTCCTTGTCCTCGTCATCACAAGACTCTGTGACTTATGTCACCACAATGCTCCATGAAATTCTCATCACAATGCTCTCTGACCCTTGTCATCACAATGCTCCATGCCGTTGTCACCACCATGCTCCATGACCCTTGTCATCACAATTGTCTATGCACTTGAGAGCACAATGTTCCATGACCCGTGTCATCCCAAAATGCCATGCACTTGTTATCATAATGCTCCACAAGATTGCCATCACAATGCTCCATAAACGATGTCATCACAATGCTCCATGCACTTTTCATCAAAATGCTCTCTCACCACTGATATCAGAGTGTTCCATCACTAGTCATCACTATACTCCCTCTCTGCTGTCATCACAATGTTCCTTGACCCCTGTCATCGCAATGCTACCTGTCCTTAACATCAAAATGCTCCATGACCCCTGACATCACAATGTTCCATAACCCCTGTCATCAAAATGCTGTGGGACGCTTTTCATCTCAGTGCACCATGAACCCTGTCATCACAATGCACCATGCCCATCATCATAATGCTTCATGCTATTGTCATCACAATGAAATCAAAATGCTCCATGACCCTTGTCATCACAATGCTCCAAGCCCTTGTCATCACAATGCTCCATTACCTTTGTCATCATAATCCTCCATGACACTTGGCATCAAAATGCTCCATGCCAATGTCATCACAAGGGACCGGACATATGTCATCACAATGCTCCATGACACATGAATTCAGAATGCTGCAGGGGATTCTCAACAAATTGCTCCATTCCATTTTCATCACAATGCTCCATGACCCTTGTCATCACAACGCTCCATGATGCCTGTCATCACAATATTCCATGTCCTTGTCATCACAATGCTCCACGACCATTGTCATCACAATGCTCAATACACTTGTCATCACAATGATCCCTGAAACTTGTCAGAAGTCTCCTTGAACTCTGTCATGACATATCTCAATGCCTTTTTCAACACAATGCTCCATGCGCTTATCATCACAATACTCCATGCCATTGTCATCCCAATGCTTCATGACGCTTGTCATCAGAATGCTCCAATCCCTTGTCATCACAATGTTCCATTACCTTTGTCATCACAATACTCCATTACTCTTGGCATCACAATGCTCCATGCCATTGTCATCACAATGGACCATGACATATATCATCACAATGCTCCCTGAAAACTGTCGTAACAAAGCTCCATGAACTTCTCATCACAATGCTCCAGGACCTTGTCATCACAATGCTCCATGCCCTTGTCATAACAATGCTCCCTGACCTTATTTATGAAAATTCTCCGTGACTCCATTCATCACAATGCTTCATGACATTTGTCATCAAAATTGTCCTTGTCCTAGTCATCACAAGACTCTGTGACTTATATCACCCCAATGCTCCATGAACTTCTCATCACAATGCTCTCTGACCCTTGTCATCACAATGCTCCATGACCTTCTCATCATAGTTGTCTTTGCACTTGTCAGCACAATGCTCCATGACCCATGTAATCACAATATGCCATGTGCTTGTCATCATAATGCTTCACAAACTTGTCATACCAATGCTCCATGCACTTTTCATCAAAATGCTCTCTCACCACTGATATCAGAGTGTTCCATCACTAGTCATCACTATACTCCCTCACCCCTGTCATCACAATGTTCCATGACCACTGTCATCGCAATGCTACATGAACTTATCATCAAAATGCTCCATGACCCACGACATCACAATGTTCCATAACCCCTGTCATCAAAATGTTCCATGACCCTTTTCATCTCAATGCTCCATGAACCCTGTCATCACAATGCACCATGCCCTTCATCATAATCCTTCATGCTATTTTCATCACAATGAAATCAGAATGCTCTATGACCTCTGTCATCTAAATGCTCCAAACCCTTGTGATCACAATGTTCCATAATCCTTGTCTTCACGACGCCCCATGACACTCGTCATAACAATTATCCATGTTCTTCTCATCACAATGCTTCAGGAACTTTGTCATCACAATGTTCAATATACTTGTCATCACAATGCTCCCCGACACTTTTCGTCAGTATGCTCCTTGAACCCGTTCATAATAAGGCTCTATGTATTTTTCATCACAGTGATCAATACAGTTTTCTTCAAATTGCTCCATGACCCCTGTAATCACAATGCTCCAGAACCCGTTTCATCAGAATTCTCCATGAGACTTGTCATCACAAGGCTCCAAGGTCTTCTCATCACAATGCTCCAGGAACTTTTCATCACAATCTCCACTCACTTGTCATAACAATGCTCCATGACCATGTCATCACAATACTCCATGAACATTTTCAGCCCAATGCTCCATAACCTTCTCATCACAATGCTCCATGACACCTGTCATCACAATGCTCCATGACGCCTGTCATCAAAATGCTCCATGACCCTTGCCATCACAATAATCCATTCCCTTGTCATCTCATTGCTCCATGACCACTGTAATCACAATGCTCCATGACGCTTGTCATCACAGTGCTCTATGACACTTGTCATCCCAATGCTCCATGCCTTCATCAGCAAAATGCTACATGACCTTGTCATCACGATGCTCCATGCGCTTGTCATCACAATACTCCATTCCCATTGTGACCACAATCCTCCATGAAACTTGGGATCACGTTGCTTTCTACCCTTGTCAGCACAATGCTCCATGCTCCTTGAAATCAAAATGATCCATGACCTCTCTCATCAGAATGCTCCACAAACTTGTGATCACAATGTTCCATAAAACTGGTCATCATAGCACTCCATCATGCCTGTCATCACAATATTCCATGCCCTTGTCATTACAATGCTCCATGACATTTGTCATCACAATTCTCAATACACTTGTCATCACAATGCTCGCTGACAATTGTCAGAAGTCTCCTTGAAGTCAGTCGTGAAATAGCTCCATGCCTTTTTCATCACAGTGCTCCATGCCATTGTCATCACAATGCTCCATGCCCCTTGTCATAACAATGCTCCATGATGCCTGTCATCACAATACCCCATGCCCTTGTCATCACAATGCTCTATGACATGTGTCATCACAATGCTCAAAACACTTGTCATCCAAATGCTTCCTGACACTTGTCAGAAGGCTCCTTGAAATCTGTCATGAAATAGCTCCATGCCTTTTTCATCACAATGCTCCATTCCCTTATCATCACAATGCTCCATGCCCTTGCCATCACAATGCTCCAAGCCCTTGTCTTCACAATGGACCATGATATATGTCATCACAATGCTCCCTGACACCTCTCTACACAATACTCCATGACCTTGTAATCACAGTGCTCCATGCCCTAGTCATCACAATGTGCCATGCTAACTGTCATCACAATAATCCATGAAACTTCTCAGACCAATGCTCCATGACTCTGTAATCACAATGCTCTATGCCGTTGTCAGCACAATGCTCCAAGCCCTTGTCACCACAATGCTCCATTACCTTTGTCATCATAATGCTCATTGACCCTTGGCATCACAATGCTCCATGCCATTGTCATCACAATGGACGGACATATGTCATCACAATGCTTCATGACACATGACATCAGAATGCTCCAGGGGATTCTCAACAAAATGCTCCATGCCATTGTCATTACAATGCTCCATGACCCTTGTCATCACAACGCTCCATGATGCCTTTCATTACATTATTCCATGTCCTTGTCTTCACAATGCTCCATGACCAATGCCATCACAATGCTCAATACACTTGTCATCACAATGCTCCCTGACACTTGTCAGAAGTCTCCTTGAAGTCTGTCATGAAACAGCTCAATGCCATTTCATCACAATGTTCCATGCCATTCTCATCACAATGCTTCTTGACCCTTGTCATCAGAATGCTCCAAACCCTTGTCATCACAATGCTCCATTACCTTTGCATCACAATCCTTCATGACCCTTGGCATCACATTGCTCCATGTCATTGTCATCACAATGGACCATGACATATATCATCACAATGCTCCCTGACAACTGTCTTCATAAAACTCCATGACCTTGTCATCACAATTCACCAGGCCCTTGTCATCACAATGCTCCATGCCCTTCTCATCACAATGCTCCATGTCCTTTTTTATGAAAATTCTCCATGACTCCAGTCATCACAATGCTTCATGACATTTGTCACCACAATTGTCCTTGTCCTCGTCATCACAAGACTCTGTGACTTATGTCACCACAATGCTCCATGAAATTCTCATCACAATGCTCTCTGACCCTTGTCATCACAATGCTCCATGCCGTTGTCACCACCATGCTCCATGACCCTTGTCATCACAATTGTCTATGCACTTGAGAGCACAATGTTCCATGACCCGTGTCATCCCAAAATGCCATGCGCTTGTTATCATAATGCTCCACAAGATTGCCATCACAATGCTCCATAAACGATGTCATCACAATGCTCCATGCACTTTTCGACAAAATGCTCTCTCACCACTGCTATCAGAGTGTTCCATCACTAGTCATCACTATACTCCCTCTCTGCTGTCATCACAATGTTCCTTGACCCCTGTCATCGCAATGCTACCTGTCCTTAACATCAAAATGCTCCATGACCCCTGACATCACAATGTTCCATAACCCCTGTCATCAAAATGCTGTGGGACCCTTTTCATCTCAGTGCACCATGAACCCTGTCATCACAATGCACCATGCCCATCATCATAATGCTTCATGCTATTGTCATCACAATGAAATCAAAATGCTCCATGACCCTTGTCATCACAATGCTCCAAGCCCTTGTCATCACAATGCTCCATTACCTTTGTCATCATAATCCTCCATGACACTTGGCATCAAAATGCTCCATGCCAATGTCATCACAAGGGACCGGACATATGTCATCACAATGCTCCATGACACATGAATTCAGAATGCTGCAGGGGATTCTCAACAAATTGCTCCATTCCATTGTCATCACAATGCTCCATGACCCTTGTCATCACAACGCTCCATGATGCCTGTCATCACAATATTCCATGTCCTTGTCATCACAATGCTCCATGACCATTGTCATCACAATGCTCAATACACTTGTCATCACAATGATCCCTGAAACTTGTCAGAAGTCTCCTTGAACTCTGTCATGACATATCTCAATGCCTTTTTCAACACAATGCTCCATGCGCTTATCATCACAATACTCCATGCCATTGTCATCCCAATGCTTCATGACGCTTGTCATCAGAATGCTCCAATCCCTTGTCATCACAATGTTCCATTACCTTTGTCATCACAATACTCCATTACTCTTGGCATCACAATGCTCCATGCCATTGTCATCACAATGGACCATGACATATATCATCACAATGCTCCCTGAAAACTGTCGTAACAAAGCTCCATGAACTTCTCATCACAATGCTCCAGGACCTTGTCATCACAATGCTCCATGCCCTTGTCATAACAATGCTCCCTGACCTTATTTATGAAAATTCTCCGTGACTCCATTCATCACAATGCTTCATGACATTTGTCATCAAAATTGTCCTTGTCCTAGTCATCACAAGACTCTGTGACTTATATCACCCCAATGCTCCATGAACTTCTCATCAATGCTCTCTGACCCTTGTCATCACAATGCTCCATGACCTTCTCATCATAGTTGTCTTTGCACTTGTCAGCACAATGCTCCATGACCCATGTAATCACAATATGCCATGTGCTTGTCATCATAATGCTTCACAAACTTGTCATACCAATGCTCCATGCACTTTTCATCAAAATGCTCTCTCACCACTGATATCAGAGTGTTCCATCACTAGTCATCACTATACTCCCTCACCCCTGTCATCACAATGTTCCATGACCACTGTCATCGCAATGCTACATGAACTTATCATCAAAATGCTCCATGACCCACGACATCACAATGTTCCATAACCCCTGTCATCAAAATGTTCCATGACCCTTTTCATCTCAATGCTCCATGAACCCTGTCATCACAATGCACCATGCCCTTCATCATAATCCTTCATGCTATTTTCATCACAATGAAATCAGAATGCTCCATGACCTCTGTCATCAAAATGCTCCAAACCCTTGTGATCACAATGTTCCATAATCCTTGTCTTCACGACGCCCCATGACACTCGTCATAACAATTATCCATGTTCTTCTCATCACAATGCTTCAGGAACTTTGTCATCACAATGTTCAATATACTTGTCATCACAATGCTCCCCGACACTTTTCGTCAGTATGCTCCTTGAACCCGTTCATAATAAGGCTCTATGTATTTTTCATCACAGTGATCAATACCGTTTTCTTCAAATTGCTCCATGACCCCTGTAATCACAATGCTCCAGAACCCGTTTCATCAGAATTCTCCATGAGACTTGTCATCACAAGGCTCCAAGGTCTTCTCATCACAATGCTCCAGGAACTTTTCATCACAATCTCCACTCACTTGTCATAACAATGCTCCATGACCATGTCATCACAATACTCCATGAACATTTTCAGCCCAATGCTCCATAACCTTCTCATCACAATGCTCCATGACACCTGTCATCACAATGCTCCATGACGACTGTCATCAAAATGCTCCATGACCCTTGCCATCACAATAATCCATTCCCTTGTCATCTCATTGCTCCATGACCACTGTAATCACAATGCTCCATGACGCTTGTCATCACAGTGCTCTATGACACTTGTCATCCCAATGCTCCATGCCTTCATCAGGAAAATGCTACATGACCTTCTCATCACGATGCTCCATGCGCTTGTCATCACAATACTCCATTCCCATTGTGACCACAATCCTCCATGAAACTTGGGATCACGTTGCTTTCTACCCTTGTCAGCACAATGCTCCATGCTCCTTGAAATCAAAATGATCCATGACCTCTCTCATCAGAATGCTCCACAAACTTGTGATCACAATGTTCCATAAAACTGGTCATCATAGCACTCCATCATGCCTGTCATCACAATATTCCATGCCCTTGTCATTACAATGCTCCATGACATTTGTCATCACAATGCTCAATACACTTGTCATCACAATGCTCGCTGACAATTGTCAGAAGTCTCCTTGAAGTCAGTCGTGAAATAGCTCCATGCCTTTTTCATCACAGTGCTCCATGCCATTGTCATCACAATGCTCCATGCCCCTTGTCATAACAATGCTCCATGATGCCTGTCATCACAATATCCCATGCCCTTGTCATCACAATGCTCTATGACATGTGTCATCACAATGCTCAAAACACTTGTCATCCAAATGCTCCCTGACACTTGTCAGAAGGCTCCTTGAAATCTGTCATGAAATAGCTCCATGCCTTTTTCATCACAATGCTCCATTCCCTTATCATCACAATGCTCCATGCCCTTGCCATCACAATGCTCCAAGCCCTTGTCATCACAATGGACCATGATATATGTCATCACAATGCTCCCTGACACCGCTCTACACAATACTCCATGACCCTGTAATCACAGTGCTCCATGCCCTAGTCATCACAATGTGCCATGCGCACTGTCATCACAATAATCCAAGAAACTTGTCAGACCAATGCTCCATGACTCTGTAATCACAATGCTCCAAGCCCTTCTCACCACAAAGCTCCATTACCTTTGTCATCATAATCCTCCATGACACTTGGCATCACAATGCTCCATGCCATTCTCATCACAATGGACGGACATATGTCATCACAATGCTTCATGACACATGACTTCAGAATGCTACAGGGGATTCTCAACAAAATGCTCCATGCCATTGTCATTACAATGCTCCATCTCCCTTGTCATCACAACGCTCCATGATGCCTGTCATCACAATATTCCATGTCCTTGTCATCAGAATGCTCCATGACCATTGTCATCACAATGCTCAATACACTTGTCATCACAATGATCCCTGAAACTTATCAGACGTCTCCTTGAACTCTGTCATGACATATCTCAATGCCTTTTTCAACACAATGCTCCATGCCCTTATCATCACAATGCTCCATGCCATTGTCATCAGAATGCTTCTTGACACTTATCATCAGAATGCTCCAATCCCTTGTCATCACAATGTTCCATTACCTTTGTCATCAAATCCTCCATTACTCTTGGCATCGCAATGCTCCATGCCATTGTCATCACAATGGACCATGACATATATCATCACAATGCTCCCTGACAACTGTCTTAACAAAACTCCATGCACTTCTCATCACAATGCTCCAGGACCTTGTCATCACAATGCTCCATGCCCTTGTCATAACAATGCTCCATGACCTTATTTATGAAAATTCTCCGTGACTCCAGTCATCACAATGCTTCATGACATTTGTCATCACAATTGTCCATGTCCTCGTCATCACAAGACTCTGTGACTTATGTCACCACAATGTTCCATTAACTTCTCATCACAATGCTCTCTGACCTTTGTCATCTCAATGCACCATGACCCTTGTCATCATTGTTGTCTTTGCACTTGTCAGCACAATGCTCCATGACCCATGTAATCACCATATGCCATGTGCTTGTCATCATAATGCTTCACAACCTTGTCATCCCAATGCTCCATGCACTTTTCATCAAAATGCTCTCTCACCACTGATATCAGAGTGTTCCATCACTAGTCACCACTATACTCCCTCACCCCCGTCTTCACAATGTTCCATGATCCCTGTCATTGCAATGCTACATGACCTTATCATCAAAATGCTCCATGACCCACGACATCACAATGTTCCATAACCCCTGTCATCAAAATGTTCCATGACACTTTTAATCTCAATGCTCCATGAAACCTGTCATCACAATGCACCATGCCCATCATCATAATGCTTCATGCAATTTTCATCACAATGAAATCAGAATGCTCTATGACCTCTGTCATCAAAATGCTCCAAACCCTTGTGATCACAAGGTTCCATAACCCTTGTCTTCACAACGACCCATGACACTCGTCATAACAATTATCCATGTTCTCCTCATCACAATGCTTCATGAACTTTGTCATCGCAATGTTCAATATACTTGTCATCACAATGCTCCCCGACACTTTTCGTCAGTATGCTCCTTGAACCCGTTCATGATAAGGCTCTATGTATTTTTCATCACAGTGATCAATACCATTTTCTTCAAATTGCTCCATGACCCCTGTAATCACAATGCTCCAGGACCCGTTTCATCAGAATGCTCCATGAGACTTGTCATCACAAGGCTCCAAGGTCTTCTCATCACAATGCTCCAGGAACTTTTCATCACAATCTCCATTCACTTGTCATAACAATGCTCCATGTCCATGTCATCACAATACTCCATGAATATTTTCAGCCCAATGCTCCATAACCTTCTCATCACAATGCTCCATGAAACCTGTCATCACAATGCTCCATTACGCCTGTCATCAAAATGCTCCATGACCCTTGCCATCACAATAATCCATTCCCTTGTCATCTCATTGCTCCATGACCACTGTAATCAGAATGATCCATGACGCTTGTCATCACAGTGCTCTATGACACTTGTCATCCCAATGCTCCATGCCTTCATCAGCAAAATGCTACATGACTTGTCATCACGATGCTCCATGCACTTGTCATCACAATACACCATTCCCTTTGTGACCACAATCCTCCAAGAAACTTGGGATCACATTGCTTTCTACCCTTGTCATCACAATGCTCCATGCTCCTTGAAATCAAAATGATCCATGACTTCTGTCATCAAAATGCTCCACACACTTGCGATCACAATGTTCCATAAAACTGGTCATCATAGCACTCCATCATGCCTGTCATCACAATATCCCATGCCCTTGTCATCACAATGCTCCATGACATGTGTCATCACAATTCTCAATACACTTGTCATCACAATGCTCGCTGACAATTGTCAGAAGTCTCCTTGAAGTCAGTCGTGATATAGCTCCATGCCTTTTTCATCACAGTGCTCCATGCCATTGCCATCACAATGCTCCATGCCCCTTGTCATAACAATGCTCCATGATGCCTGTCATCACAATATCCCATGCCCTTGTCATCACAATGCTCTATGACATGTGTCATCACAATGCTCAAAACACTTGTCATCCAAATGCTCCCTGACACTTGTCAGAAGGCTCCTTGAAATCTGTCATGAAATAGCTCCATGCCTTTTTCATCACAATGCTCCATTCCCTTATCATCACAATGCTCCATGCCCTTGCCATCACAATGCTCCAAGCCCTTGTCATCACAATGGACCATGATATATGTCATCACAATGCTCCCTGACACCGCTCTACACAATACTCCATGACCCTGTAATCACAGTGCTCCATGCCCTAGTCATCACAATGTGCCATGCGCACTGTCATCACAATAATCCAAGAAACTTATCAGACCAATGCTCCATGACTCTGTAATCACAATGCTCCAAGCCCTTCTCACCACAAAGCTCCATTACCTTTGTCATCATAATCCTCCATGACACTTGGCATCACAATGCTCCATGCCATTCTCATCACAATGGACGGACATATGTCATCACAATGCTTCATGACACATGACTTCAGAATGCTACAGGGGATTCTCAACAAAATGCTCCATGCCATTGTCATTACAATGCTCCATCTCCCTTGTCATCACAACGCTCCATGATGCCTGTCATCACAATATTCCATGTCCTTGTCATCACAATGCTCCATGACCATTGTCATCACAATGCTCAATACACTTGTCATCACAATGATCCCTGAAACTTATCAGACGTCTCCTTGAACTCTGTCATGACATATCTCAATGCCTTTTTCAACACAATGCTCCATGCCCTTATCATCACAATGCTCCATGCCATTGTCATCAGAATGCTTCTTGACACTTATCATCAGAATGCTCCAATCCCTTGTCATCACAATGTTCCATTACCTTTGTCATCAAATCCTCCATTACTCTTGGCATCGCAATGCTCCATGCCATTGTCATCACAATGGACCATGACATATATCATCACAATGCGCCCTGACAACTGTCTTAACAAAACTCCATGCACTTCTCATCACAATGCTCCAGGACCTTGTCATCACAATGCTCCATGCCCTTGTCATAACAATGCTCCATGACCTTATTTATGAAAATTCTCCGTGACTCCAGTCATCACAATGCTTCATGACATTTGTCATCACAATTGTCCATGTCCTCGTCATCACAAGACTCTGTGACTTATGTCACCACAATGTTCCATTAACTTCTCATCACAATGCTCTCTGACCTTTGTCATCTCAATGCACCATGACCCTTGTCATCATTGTTGTCTTTGCACTTGTCAGCACAATGCTCCATGACCCATGTAATCACCATATGCCATGTGCTTGTCATCATAATGCTTCACAACCTTGTCATCCCAATGCTCCATGCACTTTTCATCAAAATGCTCTCTCACCACTGATATCAGAGTGTTCCATCACTAGTCACCACTATACTCCCTCACCCCCGTCTTCACAATGTTCCATGATCCCTGTCATTGCAATGCTACATGACCTTATCATCAAAATGCTCCATGACCCACGACATCACAATGTTCCATAACCCCTGTCATCAAAATGTTCCATGACACTTTTAATCTCAATGCTCCATGAAACCTGTCATCACAATGCACCATGCCCATCATCATAATGCTTCATGCAATTTTCATCACAATGAAATCAGAATGCTCTATGACCTCTGTCATCAAAATGCTCCAAACCCTTGTGATCACAAGGTTCCATAACCCTTGTCTTCACAACGACCCATGACACTCGTCATAACAATTATCCATGTTCTCCTCATCACAATGCTTCATGAACTTTGTCATCGCAATGTTCAATATACTTGTCATCACAATGCTCCCCGACACTTTTCGTCAGTATGCTCCTTGAACCCGTTCATGATAAGGCTCTATGTATTTTTCATCACAGTGATCAATACCGTTTTCTTCAAATTGCTCCATGACCCCTGTAATCACAATGCTCCAGGACCCGTTTCATCAGAATGCTCCATGAGACTTGTCATCACAAGGCTCCAAGGTCTTCTCATCACAATGCTCCAGGAACTTTTCATCACAATCTCCATTCACTTGTCATAACAATGCTCCATGTCCATGTCATCACAATACTCCATGAATATTTTCAGCCCAATGCTCCATAACCTTCTCATCACAATGCTCCATGAAACCTGTCATCACAATGCTCCATTACGCCTGTCATCAAAATGCTCCATGACCCTTGCCATCACAATAATCCATTCCCTTGTCATCTCATTGCTCCATGACCACTGTAATCAGAATGATCCATGACGCTTGTCATCACAGTGCTCTATGACACTTGTCATCCCAATGCTCCATGCCTTCATCAGCAAAATGCTACATGACTTGTCATCACGATGCTCCATGCACTTGTCATCACAATACACCATTCCCTTTGTGACCACAATCCTCCAAGAAACTTGGGATCACATTGCTTTCTACCCTTGTCATCACAATGCTCCATGCTCCTTGAAATCAAAATGATCCATGACTTCTGTCATCAAAATGCTCCACACACTTGCGATCACAATGTTCCATAAAACTGGTCATCATAGCACTCCATCATGCCTGTCATCACAATATCCCATGCCCTTGTCATCACAATGCTCCATGACATGTGTCATCACAATTCTCAATACACTTGTCATCACAATGCTCGCTGACAATTGTCAGAAGTCTCCTTGAAGTCAGTCGTGATATAGCTCCATGCCTTTTTCATCACAGTGCTCCATGCCATTGCCATCACAATGCTCCATGCCCCTTGTCATAACAATGCTCCATGATGCCTGTCATCACAATATCCCATGCCCTTGTCATCACAATGCTCTATGACATGTGTCATCACAATGCTCAAAACACTTGTCATCCAAATGCTCCCTGACACTTGTCAGAAGGCTCCTTGAAATCTGTCATGAAATAGCTCCATGCCTTTTTCATCACAATGCTCCATTCCCTTATCATCACAATGCTCCATGCCCTTGCCATCACAATGCTCCAAGCCCTTGTCATCACAATGGACCATGATATATGTCATCACAATGCTCCCTGACACCGCTCTACACAATACTCCATGACCCTGTAATCACAGTGCTCCATGCCCTAGTCATCACAATGTGCCATGCGCACTGTCATCACAATAATCCAAGAAACTTATCAGACCAATGCTCCATGACTCTGTAATCACAATGCTCCAAGCCCTTCTCACCACAAAGCTCCATTACCTTTGTCATCATAATCCTCCATGACACTTGGCATCACAATGCTCCATGCCATTCTCATCACAATGGACGGACATATGTCATCACAATGCTTCATGACACATGACTTCAGAATGCTACAGGGGATTCTCAACAAAATGCTCCATGCCATTGTCATTACAATGCTCCATCTCCCTTGTCATCACAACGCTCCATGATGCCTGTCATCACAATATTCCATGTCCTTGTCATCACAATGCTCCATGACCATTGTCATCACAATGCTCAATACACTTGTCATCACAATGATCCCTGAAACTTATCAGACGTCTCCTTGAACTCTGTCATGACATATCTCAATGCCTTTTTCAACACAATGCTCCATGCCCTTATCATCACAATGCTCCATGCCATTGTCATCAGAATGCTTCTTGACACTTATCATCAGAATGCTCCAATCCCTTGTCATCACAATGTTCCATTACCTTTGTCATCAAATCCTCCATTACTCTTGGCATCGCAATGCTCCATGCCATTGTCATCACAATGGACCATGACATATATCATCACAATGCGCCCTGACAACTGTCTTAACAAAACTCCATGCACTTCTCATCACAATGCTCCAGGACCTTGTCATCACAATGCTCCATGCCCTTGTCATAACAATGCTCCATGACCTTATTTATGAAAATTCTCCGTGACTCCAGTCATCACAATGCTTCATGACATTTGTCATCACAATTGTCCATGTCCTCGTCATCACAAGACTCTGTGACTTATGTCACCACAATGTTCCATTAACTTCTCATCACAATGCTCTCTGACCTTTGTCATCTCAATGCACCATGACCCTTGTCATCATTGTTGTCTTTGCACTTGTCAGCACAATGCTCCATGACCCATGTAATCACCATATGCCATGTGCTTGTCATCATAATGCTTCACAACCTTGTCATCCCAATGCTCCATGCACTTTTCATCAAAATGCTCTCTCACCACTGATATCAGAGTGTTCCATCACTAGTCACCACTATACTCCCTCACCCCCGTCTTCACAATGTTCCATGATCCCTGTCATTGCAATGCTACATGACCTTATCATCAAAATGCTCCATGACCCACGACATCACAATGTTCCATAACCCCTGTCATCAAAATGTTCCATGACACTTTTAATCTCAATGCTCCATGAAACCTGTCATCACAATGCACCATGCCCATCATCATAATGCTTCATGCAATTTTCATCACAATGAAATCAGAATGCTCTATGACCTCTGTCATCAAAATGCTCCAAACCCTTGTGATCACAAGGTTCCATAACCCTTGTCTTCACAACGACCCATGACACTCGTCATAACAATTATCCATGTTCTCCTCATCACAATGCTTCATGAACTTTGTCATCGCAATGTTCAATATACTTGTCATCACAATGCTCCCCGACACTTTTCGTCAGTATGCTCCTTGAACCCGTTCATGATAAGGCTCTATGTATTTTTCATCACAGTGATCAATACCATTTTCTTCAAATTGCTCCATGACCCCTGTAATCACAATGCTCCAGGACCCGTTTCATCAGAATGCTCCATGAGACTTGTCATCACAAGGCTCCAAGGTCTTCTCATCACAATGCTCCAGGAACTTTTCATCACAATCTCCATTCACTTGTCATAACAATGCTCCATGTCCATGTCATCACAATACTCCATGAATATTTTCAGCCCAATGCTCCATAACCTTCTCATCACAATGCTCCATGAAACCTGTCATCACAATGCTCCATTACGCCTGTCATCAAAATGCTCCATGACCCTTGCCATCACAATAATCCATTCCCTTGTCATCTCATTGCTCCATGACCACTGTAATCAGAATGATCCATGACGCTTGTCATCACAGTGCTCTATGACACTTGTCATCCCAATGCTCCATGCCTTCATCAGCAAAATGCTACATGACTTGTCATCACGATGCTCCATGCACTTGTCATCACAATACACCATTCCCTTTGTGACCACAATCCTCCAAGAAACTTGGGATCACATTGCTTTCTACCCTTGTCATCACAATGCTCCATGCTCCTTGAAATCAAAATGATCCATGACTTCTGTCATCAAAATGCTCCACACACTTGCGATCACAATGTTCCATAAAACTGGTCATCATAGCACTCCATCATGCCTGTCATCACAATATCCCATGCCCTTGTCATCACAATGCTCCATGACATTTGTCATCACAATTCTCAATACACTTGTCATCACAATGCTCGCTGACAATTGTCAGAAGTCTCCTTGAAGTCAGTCGTGATATAGCTCCATGCCTTTTTCATCACAGTGCTCCATGCCATTGTCATCACAATGCTCCATGCCCCTTGTCATAACAACGCTCCATGATGCCTGTCATCACAATATCCCATGCCCTTGTCATCACAATGCTCTATGACATGTGTCATCACAATACTCAAAACACTTGTCATCCAAATGCTCCCTAACACTTGTCAGAAGGCTTCTTGAAATCTGTCATGAAATAGCTCCATGCCTTTTTCATCACAATGCTCCATTCCCTTATCATCACAATGCTCCATGCCCTTGCCATCACAATGCTCCAAGCCCTTGTCTTCACAATGGACCATGATATATGTCATCACAATGCTCCCTGACACCTCTCTACACAATACTCCATGACCTTGTAATCACAGTGCTCCATGCCCTAGTCATCACAATGTGCCATGCTAACTGTCATCACAATAATCCATGAAATTTCTCAGACCAATGCTCCATGACTCTGTAATCACAATGCTCTATGCCGTTGTCAGCACAATGCTCCAAGCCCTTGTCACCACAATGCTCCATTACCTTTGTCATCATAATGCTCATTGACCCTTGGCATCACAATGCTCCATGCCATTGTCATCACAATGGACGGACATATGTCATCACAATGCTTCATGACACATGACATCAGAATGCTCCAGGGGATTCTCAACAAAATGCTCCATGCCATTGTCATTACAATGCTCCATGACCCTTGTCATCACAACGCTCCATGATGCCTTTCATTACATTATTCCATGTCCTTGTCTTCACAATGCTCCATGACCAATGCCATCACAATGCTCAATACACTTGTCATCACAATGCTCCCTGACACTTGTCAGAAGTCTCCTTGAAGTCTGTCATGAAACAGCTCAATGCCTTTTCATCACAATGTTCCATGCCATTCTCATCACAATGCTTCTTGACACTTGTCATCAGAATGCTCCAAACCCTTGTCATCACAATGCTCCATTACCTTTGCATCACAATCCTTCATGACCCTTGGCATCACATTGCTCCATGTCATTGTCATCACAATGGACCATGACATATATCATCACAATGCTCCCTGACAACTGTCTTCATAAAACTCCATGACCTTGTCATCACAATTCACCAGGCCCTTGTCATCACAATGCTCCATGCCCTTCTCATCACAATGCTCCATGTCCTTTATTATGAAAATTCTCCATGACTCCAGTCATCACAATGCTTCATGACATTTGTCACCACAATTGTCCTTGTCCTCGTCATCACAAGACTCTGTGACTTATGTCACCACAATGCTCCATGAAATTCTCATCACAATGCTCTCTGACCCTTGTCATCACAATGCTCCATGCCGTTGTCACCACCATGCTCCATGACCCTTGTCATCACAATTGTCTATGCACTTGAGAGCACAATGTTCCATGACCCGTGTCATCCCAAAATGCCATGCGCTTGTTATCATAATGCTCCACAAGATTGCCATCACAATGCTCCATAAACGATGTCATCACAATGCTCCATGCACTTTTCATCAAAATGCTCTCTCACCACTGATATCAGAGTGTTCCATCACTAGTCATCACTATACTCCCTCTCTGCTGTCATCACAATGTTCCTTGACCCCTGTCATCGCAATGCTACCTGTCCTTAACATCAAAATGCTCCATGACCCCTGACATCACAATGTTCCATAACCCCTGTCATCAAAATGCTGTGGGACGCTTTTCATCTCAGTGCACCATGAACCCTGTCATCACAATGCACCATGCCCATCATCATAATGCTTCATGCTATTGTCATCACAATGAAATCAAAATGCTCCATGACCCTTGTCATCACAATGCTCCAAGCCCTTGTCATCACAATGCTCCATTACCTTTGTCATCATAATCCTCCATGACACTTGGCATCAAAATGCTCCATGCCAATGTCATCACAAGGGACCGGACATATGTCATCACAATGCTCCATGACACATGAATTCAGAATGCTGCAGGGGATTCTCAACAAATTGCTCCATTCCATTTTCATCACAATGCTCCATGACCCTTGTCATCACAACGCTCCATGATGCCTGTCATCACAATATTCCATGTCCTTGTCATCACAATGCTCCACGACCATTGTCATCACAATGCTCAATACACTTGTCATCACAATGATCCCTGAAACTTGTCAGAAGTCTCCTTGAACTCTGTCATGACATATCTCAATGCCTTTTTCAACACAATGCTCCATGCGCTTATCATCACAATACTCCATGCCATTGTCATCCCAATGCTTCATGACGCTTGTCATCAGAATGCTCCAATCCCTTGTCATCACAATGTTCCATTACCTTTGTCATCACAATACTCCATTACTCTTGGCATCACAATGCTCCATGCCATTGTCATCACAATGGACCATGACATATATCATCACAATGCTCCCTGAAAACTGTCGTAACAAAGCTCCATGAACTTCTCATCACAATGCTCCAGGACCTTGTCATCACAATGCTCCATGCCCTTGTCATAACAATGCTCCCTGACCTTATTTATGAAAATTCTCCGTGACTCCATTCATCACAATGCTTCATGACATTTGTCATCAAAATTGTCCTTGTCCTAGTCATCACAAGACTCTGTGACTTATATCACCCCAATGCTCCATGAACTTCTCATCACAATGCTCTCTGACCCTTGTCATCACAATGCTCCATGACCTTCTCATCATAGTTGTCTTTGCACTTGTCAGCACAATGCTCCATGACCCATGTAATCACAATATGCCATGTGCTTGTCATCATAATGCTTCACAAACTTGTCATACCAATGCTCCATGCACTTTTCATCAAAATGCTCTCTCACCACTGATATCAGAGTGTTCCATCACTAGTCATCACTATACTCCCTCACCCCTGTCATCACAATGTTCCATGACCACTGTCATCGCAATGCTACATGAACTTATCATCAAAATGCTCCATGACCCACGACATCACAATGTTCCATAACCCCTGTCATCAAAATGTTCCATGACCCTTTTCATCTCAATGCTCCATGAACCCTGTCATCACAATGCACCATGCCCTTCATCATAATCCTTCATGCTATTTTCATCACAATGAAATCAGAATGCTCCATGACCTCTGTCATCAAAATGCTCCAAACCCTTGTGATCACAATGTTCCATAATCCTTGTCTTCACGACGCCCCATGACACTCGTCATAACAATTATCCATGTTCTTCTCATCACAATGCTTCATGAACTTTGTCATCACAATGTTCAATATACTTGTCATCACAATGCTCCCCGACACTTTTCGTCAGTATGCTCCTGGAACCCGTTCATAATAAGGCTCTATGTATTTTTCATCACAGTGATCAATACCGTTTTCTTCAAATTGCTCCATGACCCCTGTAATCACAATGCTCCAGAACCCGTTTCATCAGAATGCTCCATGAGACTTGTCATCACAAGGCTCCAAGGTCTTCTCATCACAATGCTCCAGGAACTTTTCATCACAATCTCCATTCACTTGTCATAACAATGCTCCATGACCATGTCATCACAATACTCCATGAACATTTTCAGCCCAATGCTCCATAACCTTCTCATCACAATGCTCCATGACACCTGTCATCACAATGCTCCATGACGCCTGTCATCAAAATGCTCCCTGACCCTTGCCATCACAATAATCCATTCCCTTGTCATCTCATTGCTCCATGACCACTGTAATCACAATGCTCCATGACGCTTGTCATCACAGTGCTCTATGACACTTGTCATCCCAATGCTCCATGCCTTCATCAGCAAAATGCTACATGACCTTGTCATCACGATGCTCCATGCGCTTGTCATCACAATACTCCATTCCCATTGTGACCACAATCCTCCATGAAACTTGGGATCACGTTGCTTTCTACCCTTGTCAGCACAATGCTCCATGCTCCTTGAAATCAAAATGATCCATGACCTCTCTCATCAGAATGCTCCACAAACTTGTGATCACAATGTTCCATAAAACTGGTCATCATAGCACTCCATCATGCCTGTCATCACAATATTCCATGCCCTTGTCATTACAATGCTCCATGACATTTGTCATCACAATTCTCAATACACTTGTCATCACAATGCTCGCTGACAATTGTCAGAAGTCTCCTTGAAGTCAGTCGTGATATAGCTCCATGCCTTTTTCATCACAGTGCTCCATGCCATTGTCATCACAATGCTCCATGCCCCTTGTCATAACAACGCTCCATGATGCCTGTCATCACAATATCCCATGCCCTTGTCATCACAATGCTCTATGACATGTGTCATCACAATACTCAAAACACTTGTCATCCAAATGCTCCCTAACACTTGTCAGAAGGCTCCTTGAAATCTGTCATGAAATAGCTCCATGCCTTTTTCATCACAATGCTCCATTCCCTTATCATCACAATGCTCCATGCCCTAGCCATCACAATGCTCCAAGCCCTTGTCTTCACAATGGACCATGATATATGTCATCACAATGCTCCCTGACACCTCTCTACACAATACTCCATGACCTTGTAATCACAGTGCTCCATGCCCTAGTCATCACAATGTGCCATGCTAACTGTCATCACAATAATCCATGAAACTTCTCAGACCAATGCTCCATGACTCTGTAATCACAATGCTCTATGCCATTGTCAGCACAATGCTCCAAGCCCTTGTCACCACAATGCTCCATTACCTTTGTCATCATAATGCTCATTGACCCTTGGCATCACAATGCTCCATGCCATTGTCATCACAATGGACGGACATATGTCATCACAATGCTTCATGACACATGACATCAGAATGCTCCAGGGGATTCTCAACAAAATGCTCCATGCCATTGTCATTACAATGCTCCATGACCCTTGTCATCACAACGCTCCATGATGCCTTTCATTACATTATTCCATGTCCTTGTCTTCACAATGCTCCATGACCAATGCCATCACAATGCTCAATACACTTGTCATCACAATGCTCCCTGACACTTGTCAGAAGTCTCCTTGAAGTCTGTCATGAAACAGCTCAATGCCTTTTCATCACAATGTTCCATGCCATTCTCATCACAATGCTTCTTGACCCTTGTCATCAGAATGCTCCAAACCCTTGTCATCACAATGCTCCATTACCTTTGTCATCACAATCCTTCATGACCCTTGGCATCACATTGCTCCATGCCATTGTCATCACAATGGACCATGACATATATAATCACAATGCTCCCTGACAACTGTCTTCATAAAACTCCATGACCTTGTCATCACAATTCACCAGGCCCTTGTCATCACAATGCTCCATGCCCTTCTCATCACAATGCTCCATGTCCTTTATTATGAAAATTCTCCATGACTCCAGTCATCACAATGCTTCATGACATTTGTCACCACAATTGTCCTTGTCCTCGTCATCACAAGACTCTGTGACTTATGTCACCACAATGCTCCATGAAATTCTCATCACAATGCTCTCTGACCCTTGTCATCACAATGCTCCATGCCGTTGTCACCACCATGCTCCATGACCTTGTCATCACAATTGTCTATGCACTTGAGAGCACAATGTTCCATGACCCGTGTCATCCCAAAATGCCATGCGCTTGTCATCATAATGCTCCACAAGATTGCCATCACAATGCTCCATAAACGATGTCATCACAATGCTCCATGCACTTTTCATCAAAATGCTCTCTCACCACTGATATCAGAGTGTTCCATCACTAGTCATCACTATACTCCCTCTCTGCTGTCATCACAATGTTCCTTGACCCCTGTCATCGCAATGCTACCTGTCCTTAACATCAAAATGCTCCATGACCCCTGACATCACAATGTTCCATAACCCCTGTCATCAAAATGCTGTGGGACGCTTTTCATCTCAGTGCTCCATGAACCCTGTCATCACAATGCACCATGCCCATCATCATAATGCTTCATGCTATTGTCATCACAATGAAATCAAAATGCTCCATGACCCTTGTCATCACAATGCTCCAAGCCCTTGTCATCACAATGCTCCATTACCTTTGTCATCATAATCCTCCATGACACTTGGCATCACAATGCTCCATGCCAATGTCATCACAAGGGACCGGACATATGTCATCACAATGCTCCATGACACATGAATTCAGAATGCTGCAGGGGATTCTCAACAAATTGCTCCATTCCATTTTCATCACAATGCTCCATGACCCTTGTCATCACAACGCTCCATGATGCCTGTCATCACAATATTCCATGTCCTTGTCATCACAATGCTCCATGACCATTGTCATCACAATGCTCAATACACTTGTCATCACAATGATCCCTGAAACTTGTCAGAAGTCTCCTTGAACTCTGTCATGACATATCTCAATGCCTTTTTCAACACAATGCTCCATGCCCTTATCATCACAATACTCCATGCCATTGTCATCCCAATGCTTCATGACGCTTGTCATCAGAATGCTCCAATCCCTTGTCATCACAATGTTCCAT
The DNA here is from genome assembly GCF_964165515.1 of Mesoplodon bidens. Classification (NCBI taxonomy): domain Eukaryota; kingdom Metazoa; phylum Chordata; class Mammalia; order Artiodactyla; family Ziphiidae; genus Mesoplodon; species Mesoplodon bidens. The sequence goes on along the minus strand of NC_138180.1, from coordinate 41,928,662 downwards.
TACCTTTGTCATCACAATACTCCATGACTCTTGGCATCACAATGCTCCATGCCATTGTCATCACAATGGACCATGACATATATCATCACAATGCTCCCTGAAAACTGTCGTAACAAAGCTCCATGAACTTCTCATCACAATGCTCCAGGACCTTGTCATCACAATGCTCCATGCCCTTGTCATAACAATGCTCCCTGACCTTATTTATGAAAATTCTCCGTGACTCCATTCATCACAATGCTTCATGACATTTGTCATCAAAATTGTCCTTGTCCTAGTCATCACAAGACTCTGTGACTTATATCACCCCAATGCTCCATGAACTTCTCATCACAATGCTCTCTGACCCTTGTCATCACAATGCTCCATGACCTTCTCATCATAGTTGTCTTTGCACTTGTCAGCACAATGCTCCATGACCCATGTAATCACAATATGCCATGTGCTTGTCATCATAATGCTTCACAAACTTGTCATACCAATGCTCCATGCACTTTTCATCAAAATGCTCTCTCACCACTGATATCAGAGTGTTCCATCACTAGTCATCACTATACTCCCTCACCCCTGTCATCACAATGTTCCATGACCACTGTCATCGCAATGCTACATGAACTTATCATCAAAATGCTCCATGACCCACGACATCACAATGTTCCATAACCCCTGTCATCAAAATGTTCCATGACCCTTTTCATCTCAATGCTCCATGAACCCTGTCATCACAATGCACCATGCCCTTCATCATAATCCTTCATGCTATTTTCATCACAATGAAATCAGAATGCTCCATGACCTCTGTCATCAAAATGCTCCAAACCCTTGTGATCACAATGTTCCATAATCCTTGTCTTCACGACGCCCCATGACACTCGTCATAACAATTATCCATGTTCTTCTCATCACAATGCTTCAGGAACTTTGTCATCACAATGTTCAATATACTTGTCATCACAATGCTCCCCGACACTTTTCGTCAGTATGCTCCTTGAACCCGTTCATAATAAGGCTCTATGTATTTTTCATCACAGTGATCAATACCGTTTTCTTCAAATTGCTCCATGACCCCTGTAATCACAATGCTCCAGAACCCGTTTCATCAGAATTCTCCATGAGACTTGTCATCACAAGGCTCCAAGGTCTTCTCATCACAATGCTCCAGGAACTTTTCATCACAATCTCCACTCACTTGTCATAACAATGCTCCATGACCATGTCATCACAATACTCCATGAACATTTTCAGCCCAATGCTCCATAACCTTCTCATCACAATGCTCCATGACACCTGTCATCACAATGCTCCATGACGCCTGTCATCAAAATGCTCCATGACCCTTGCCATCACAATAATCCATTCCCTTGTCATCTCATTGCTCCATGACCACTGTAATCACAATGCTCCATGACGCTTGTCATCACAGTGCTCTATGACACTTGTCATCCCAATGCTCCATGCCTTCATCAGCAAAATGCTACATGACCTTGTCATCACGATGCTCCATGCGCTTGTCATCACAATACTCCATTCCCATTGTGACCACAATCCTCAATGAAACTTGGGATCACGTTGCTTTCTACCCTTGTCATCGCAATGCTCCATGCTCCTTGAAATCAAAATGATCCATGACCTCTGTCATCAGAATGCTCCACAAACTTGTGATCACAAAGTTCCATAAAACTGGTCATCATAGCACTCCATCATGTCTGTCATCACAATATTCCATGCCGTTTTCATCACAATGCTCCATGACATTTGTCATCACAATGCTCAATACACTTGTCATCACAATGCTCCCTGACACTTGTCAGAAGTCTCCAGAGCTCTGTCATGAAACAGCTCAAAGCCTTTTCATCACAATGTTGCATGGCATTGTCATCACAATGCTTCTTAACCCTTGTCATCAGAATGCTCCAATCCCTTGTCATCACAATGCTCCATTACCTTTGTCATCACAATCCTCCATGAAACTTGACTTCACATTGCTCCATGCCATTGTCATCACAATGGACCATGACATATCTCATCACAATGCTCCTTGACAACGGTCTCCACAAAACTCCATGACCTTGTCATCACAATTCACCAGGCCCTTGTCATCACAATGCTCCATTCCCTTGTCATCACAATGCTCCATGACCTTTTTCATGAAAATTCTCCGTGACTCCAGTCATCACAATGCTTCATGACATTTGTCATCACAATTGTCCTTGTCCTCGTCATCACAAGACTCTGTGACATATGTCACCACAATGCTCCATGAAATTCTCATCACAATGATCTCTGACCCTTGTCATCACAATGCTACATGCCATTGTCACCACCATGCACCATGGCCCTTGTCATCACAATTGTCTAGGCCCTTGACAGCACAATGTTCCATGACCCGTGTCACCACAAAATGCATGCGCTTGTCATCATAAAGATCCACAATATTGTCATCACAATGCTCCATAAAGGATGTCATCACAATGCTCCATGCACTTTTCATCAAAATGCTCTCTCACCACTGATATCAGAGTGTTCCATCACTAGTCATCACTATACTCACTCACTGCTGTCATCACAATGTTCCTTGACCCCTGTCATCGCAATGCTACATGACTTTATCATCAAAATGCTCCATGACACCCGACATCACAATGTTCCATAACCCCTGTCATCAAAATGCTCTTGGACCCTTTTCATCTCAATGCTCCATGAACCCTGTCATCACAATGCACCATGCCCATCATCCTAATGCTTCATGCTATTGTCATCACAATGAAATCAGAATGCTCCATGACCCTTGTCATCACAATGCTCCAAGCCCTTGTCATCACAATGCTCCATTACCTTTGTCAACATAATCCTCCATGACAATTGGCATCACACTGCCCCATGCCATTGTCATCACAAGGGACCAGACATATGTCATCACAATGCTCCATGACACATGAATTCAGAATGCTGCAGGGGATTCTCAACAAATTGCTCCATTCCATTGTCATCACAATGCTCCATGACCCTTGTCATCACAACGCTTTATGATGCCTGTCATCAAAATATTCCATGTCCTTGTCATCACAATGCTCCATGACCATTGTCATCACAATGCTCAATACACTTGTCATCACAATGATCCCTGAAACTTGTCAGAAGTCTCCTTGAACCCTGTCATGACATATCTCAATGCCTTTTTCAACACAATGCTCCATGCCCTTATCATCACAATGCTCCAAGCCATTGTCATCACAATGCTTCATGACGCTTGTCATCAGAATGCTGCAATCCCTTGTCATCACAATGTCCCATTACCTTTGTCATCACAATCCTCCAATACTCTTGGCATCACAATGCTCCATGCCATTGTCATCACAATGGACCATGACATATATCTTCACAATGCTCCCTGACAACTGTCTAAACAAAAATCCATGAACTTCTCATCACAATGCTCCAGGACCTTGTCATCACAATGCTCCACACACTTGTGATCACAATGTTCCATAAAACTGGTCATCATAGCACTCCATCATGCCTGTCATCACAATATTCCATGCCCTTGTCATTACAATGCTCCATGACATTTGTCATCACAATTCTCAATACACTTGTCATCACAATGCTCGCTGACAATTGTCAGAAGTCTCCTTGAAGTCAGTCGTGAAATAGTTCCATGCCTTTTTCATCACAGTGCTCCATGCCATTGTCATCACAATGCTCCATGCCCCTTGTCATAACAATGCTCCATGATGCCTGTCATCACAATATCCCATGCCCTTGTCATCACAATGCTCTATGACATGTGTCATCACAATGCTCAAAACACTTGTCATCCAAATGCTTCCTGACACTTGTCAGAAGGCTCCTTGAAATCTGTCATGAAATAGCTCCATGCCTTTTTCATCACAATGCTCCATTCCCTTATCATCACAATGCTCCATGCCCTTGCCATCACAATGCTCCAAGCCCTTGTCATCACAATGGACCATGATACATGTCATCACAATGCTCCCTGACACCTCTCTACACTATACTCCATGACCTTGTAATCACAGTGCTCCATGCCCTAGTCATCACAATGTGCCATGCTAACTGTCATCACAATAATCCATGAAACTTGTCAGACCAATGCTCCATGACCCTGTAATCACAATGCTCTATGCCGTTGTCAGCACAATGCTCCAAGCCCTTGTCATCACTATGCTCCATTACCTTTGTCATCATAATGCTCATTGACCCTTGGCATCACAATGCTCCATGCCATTGTCATCACAATGGACGGACATATGTCATCACAATGCTTCATGACACATGACATCAGAATGCTCCAGGGGATTCTCAACAAAATGCTCCATGCCATTGTCATTACAATGCTCCATGAACCTTGTCATCACAACGCTCCATGATGCCTTTCATTACATTATTCCATGTCCTTGTCTTCACAATGCTCCATGACCAATACCATCACAATGCTCAATACACTTGTCATCACAATGCTCCCTGACACTTGTCAGAAGTCTCCTTGAAGTCTGTCATGAAACAGCTCAATGCCTTTTCATCACAATGTTCCATGCCATTCTCATCACAATGCTTCTTGACCCTTGTCATCAGAATGCTCCAAACCCTTGTCATCACAATGCTCCATTACCTTTGTCATCACAATCCTTCATGACCCTTGGCATCACATTGCTCCATGCCATTGTCATCACAATGGACCATGACATATATCATCACAATGCTCCCTGACAACTGTCTTCACAAAACTCCATGACCTTGTCATCACAATTCACCAGGCCCTTGTCATCACAATGCTCCATGCCCTTCTCATCACAATGCTCCATGTCCTTTTTTATGAAAATTCTCCATGACTCCAGTCATCACAATGCTTCATGACATTTGTCACCACAATTGTCCTTGTCCTCGTCATCACAAGACTCTGTGACTTATGTCACCACAATGCTCCATGAAATTCTCATCACAATGCTCTCTGACCCTTGTCATCACAATGCTCCATGCCGTTGTCACCACCATGCTCCATGACCCTTGTCATCACAATTGTCTATGCACTTGAGAGCACAATGTTCCATGACCCGTGTCATCCCAAAATGCCATGCGCTTGTCATCATAATGCTCCACAAGATTGCCATCACAATGCTCCATAAACGATGTCATCACAATGCTCCATGCACTTTTCATCAAAATGCTCTCTCACCACTGATATCAGAGTGTTCCATCACTAGTCATCACTATACTCCCTCTCTGCTGTCATCACAATGTTCCTTGACCCCTGTCATCGCAATGCTACCTGTCCTTAACATCAAAATGCTCCATGACCCCTGACATCACAATGTTCCATAAACCCTGTCATCAAAATGCTGTGGGACGCTTTTCATCTCAGTGCACCATGAACCCTGTCATCACAATGCACCATGCCCATCATCATAATGCTTCATGCTATTGTCATCACAATGAAATCAAAATGCTCCATGACCCTTGTCATCACAATGCTCCAAGCCCTTGTCATCACAATGCTCCATTACCTTTGTCATCATAATCCTCCATGACACTTGGCATCAAAATGCTCCATGCCAATGTCATCACAAGGGACCGGACATATGTCATCACAATGCTCCATGACACTTGAATTCAGAATGCTGCAGGGGATTCTCAACAAATTGCTCCATTCCATTTTCATCACAATGCTCCATGACCCTTGACATCACAACGCTCCATGATGCCTGTCTTCACAATATTCCATGTCCTTGTCATCACAATGCTCCATGACCATTGTCATCACAATGCTCAATACACTTGTCATCACAATGATCCCTGAAACTTGTCAGAAGTCTCCTTGAACTCTGTCATGACATATCTCAATGCCTTTTTCAACACAATGCTCCATGCCCTTATCATCACAATACTCCATGCCATTGTCATCCCAATGCTTCATGACGCTTGTCATCAGAATGCTCCAATCCCTTGTCATCACAATGTTCCATTACCTTTGTCATCACAATACTCCATTACTCTTGGCATCACAATGCTCCATGCCATTGTCATCACAATGGACCATGACATATATCATCACAATGCTCCCTGAAAACTGTCGTAACAAAGCTCCATGAACTTCTCATCACAATGCTCCAGGACCCTGTCATCACAATGCTCCATGCCCTTGTCATAACAATGCTCCCTGACCTTATTTATGAAAATTCTCCGTGACTCCATTCATCACAATGCTTCATGACACTTGTCATCAAAATTGTCCTTGTCCTAGTCATCACAAGACTCTGTGACTTATATCACCCCAATGCTCCATGAACTTCTCATCAATGCTCTCTGACCCTTGTCATCACAATGCTCCATGACCTTCTCATCATAGTTGTCTTTGCACTTGTCAGCATAATGCTCCATGACCCATGTAATCACAATATGCCATGTGCTTGTCATCATAATGCTTCACAAACTTGTCATACCAATGCTCCATGCACTTTTCATCAAAATGCTCTCTCACCACTGATATCAGAGTGTTCCATCACTAGTCATCACTATACTCCCTCACCCCTGTCATCACAATGTTCCATGACCACTGTCATCGCAATGCTACATGAACTTATCATCAAAATGCTCCATGACCCAAGACATCACAATGTTCCATAACCCCTGTCATCAAAATGTTCCATGACCCTTTTCATCTCAATGCTCCATGAACCCTGTCATCACAATGCACCATGCCCTTCATCATAATCCTTCATGCTATTTTCATCACAATGAAATCAGAATGCTCCATGACCTCTGTCATCAAAATGCTCCAAACCCTTGTGATCACAATGTTCCATAATCCTTGTCTTCACGACGCCCCATGACACTCGTCATAACAATTATCCATGTTCTTCTCATCACAATGCTTCAGGAACTTTGTCATCACAATGTTCAATATACTTGTCATCACAATGCTCCCCGACACTTTTCGTCAGTATGCTCCTTGAACCCGTTCATAATAAGGCTCTATGTATTTTTCATCACAGTGATCAATACCGTTTTCTTCAAATTGCTCCATGACCCCTGTAATCACAATGCTCCAGAACCCGTTTCATCAGAATGCTCCATGAGACTTGTCATCACAAGGCTCCAAGGTCTTCTCATCACAATGCTCCAGGAACTTTTCATCACAATCTCCATTCACTTGTCATAACAATGCTCCATGACCATGTCATCACAATACTCCATGAACATTTTCAGCCCAATGCTCCATGACCTTCTCATCACAATGCTCCATGACACCTGTCATCACAATGCTCCATGACGACTGTCATCAAAATGCTCCATGACCCTTGCCATCACAATAATCCATTCCCTTGTCATCTCATTGCTCCATGACCACTGTAATCACAATGCTCCATGACGCTTGTCATCACAGTGCTCTATGACACTTGTCATCCCAATGCTCCATGCCTTCATCAGCAAAATGCTACATGACCTTGTCATCACGATGCTCCATGCGCTTGTCATCACAATACTCCATTCCCATTGTGACCACAATCCTCCATGAAACTTGGGATCACGTTGCTTTCTACCCTTGTCATCGCAATGCTCCATGCTCCTTGAAATCAAAATGATCCATGACCTCTGTCATCAGAATGCTCCACAAACTTGTGATCACAATGTTCCATAAAACTGGTCATCATAGCACTCCATCATGTCTGTCATCACAATATTCCATGCCCTTTTCATCACAATGCTCCATGACATTTGTCATCACAATGCTCAATTCACTTGTCATCACAATGCTCCCTGACACTTGTCAGAAGTCTCCAGAACTCTGTCATGAAACAGCTCAATGCCTTTTCATCACAATGTTCCATGCCATTGTCATCACAATGCTTCTTAAACCTTGTCATCAGAATGCTCCAATCCCTTGTCATCACAATGCTCCATTACCTTTGTCATCACAATCCTCCATGACACTTGGCATCACATTGCTCCATGCCATTGTCATCACAATGGACCATGACATATCTCATCACAATGCTCCTTGACAACGGTCTCCACAAAACTCCATGACCTTGTCATCACAATTCACCAGGCCCTTGTCATCACAATGCTCCATTCCCTTGTCATCACAATGCTCATGACCTTTTTTATGAAAATTCTCCGTGACTCCAGTCATCACAATGCTTCATGACATTTGCCATCACAATTGTCCTTGTCCTCGTCATCACAAGACTCTGTGACTTATGTCACCACAATGCTCCATGAAATTCTCATCACAATGATCTCTGACCCTTGTCATCACAATGCTCCATGCCATTGTCACCACCATTCACCATGGCCCTTGTCATCACAATTGTCTAGGCCCTTGACAGCACAATGTTCCATGACCCGTGTCACCACAAAATGCATGCGCTTGTCATCATAATGATCCACAATATAGTCATCACAATGCTCCATAAACGATGTCATCACAATGCTCCATGCACTTTTCATCAAAATGCTCTCTCACCACTGATATCAGAGTGTTCCATCACTAGTCATCACTATACTCACTCACTGCTGTCATCACAATGTTCCTTGACCCCTGTCATCGCAATGCTACATGACCTTATCATCAAAATGCTCCATGACCCCTGACATCACAATGTCCCATAACCCCTGTCATCAAAATGCTCTTGGACCCTTTTCATCTCAATGCTCCATGAACCCTGTCATCACAATGCACCATGCCCATCATCATAATGCTTCATGATATTGTCATCACAATGAAATCAAAATGCTCCATGACCCTTGTCATCACAATGCTCCAAGCCCTTGTCATCACAATGCTCCATTACCTTTGTCAACATAATCCTCCATGACACTTGGCATCACAATGCTCCATGCCATTGTCATCACAAGGGACCGGACATATGTCATCACAATGCTCCATGACACATGACATCAGAATGTTGCAGGGGATTCTCAACAAATTGCTCCATTCCATTGTCATCACAATGCTCCATGACCCTTGTCATCACAACGCTCCATGATGCCTGTCATCAAAATATTCCATGTCCTTGTCACCACAATGCTCCATGACCATTGTCATCACAATGCTCAATACACTTGTCATCACAATGATCCCTGAAACTTGTCAGAAGTCTCCTTGAACTCTGTCATGACATATCTCAATGCCTTTTTCAACACAATGCTCCATGCGTTTATCATCACAATGCTCCAAGCCATTGTCATCACAATGCTTCATGACGCTTGTCATCAGAATGCTCCAATCCCTTGTCATCACAATGTTCCATTACCTTTGTCATCACAATCCTCCAATACTCTTGGCATCACAATGCTCCATGCCATTGTCATCACAATGGACCATGACATATATCTTCACAATGCTCCCTGACAACTGTCTTAACAAAAATCCATGAACTTCTCATCACAATGCTCCAGGACCCTGTCATCACAATGCTCCACACACTTGTGATCACAATGTCCATAAAACTGGTCATCATAGCACTCCATCATGCCTGTCATCACAATATTCCATGCCCTTGTCATTACAATGCTCCGTGACATTTGTCATCACAATTCTCAATACACTTGTCATCACAATGCTCGCTGACAATTGTCAGAAGTCTCCTTGAAGTCAGTCGTGAAATAGCTCCATGCCTTTTTCATCACAGTGCTCCATGCCATTGTCATCACAATGCTCCATGCCCCTTGTCATAACAATGCTCCATGATGCCTGTCATCACAATATCCCATGCCCTTGTCATCACAATGCTCTATGACATGTGTCATCACAATGCTCAAAACACTTGTCATCCAAATGCTCCCTGACACTTGTCAGAAGGCTCCTTGAAATCTGTCATGAAATAGCTCCATGCCTTTTTCATCACAATGCTCCATTCCCTTATCATCACAATGCTCCATGCCCTTGCCATCACAATGCTCCAAGCCCTTGTCATCACAATGGACCATGATATATGTCATCACAATGCTCCCTGACACCGCTCTACACAATACTCCATGACCCTGTAATCACAGTGCTCCATGCCCTAGTCATCACAATGTGCCATGCGCACTGTCATCACAATAATCCAAGAAACTTGTCAGACCAATGCTCCATGACTCTGTAATCACAATGCTCCAAGCCCTTCTCACCACAAAGCTCCATTACCTTTGTCATCATAATCCTCCATGACACTTGGCATCACAATGCTCCATGCCATTCTCATCACAATGGACGGACATATGTCATCACAATGCTTCATGACACATGACTTCAGAATGCTACAGGGGATTCTCAACAAAATGCTCCATGCCATTGTCATTACAATGCTCCATCTCCCTTGTCATCACAACGCTCCATGATGCCTGTCATCACAATATTCCATGTCCTTGTCATCACAATGTTCCATGACCATTGTCATCACAATGCTCAATACACTTGTCATCACAATGATCCCTGAAACTTATCAGACGTCTCCTTGAACTCTGTCATGACATATCTCAATGCCTTTTTCAACACAATGCTCCATGCCCTTATCATCACAATGCTCCATGCCATTGTCATCAGAATGCTTCTTGACGCTTATCATCAGAATGCTCCAATCCCTTGTCATCACAATGTTCCATTACCTTTGTCATCAAATCCTCCATTACTCTTGGCATCGCAATGCTCCATGCCATTGTCATCACAATGGACCATGACATATATCATCACAATGCTCCCTGACAACTGTCTTAACAAAACTCCATGCACTTCTCATCACAATGCTCCAGGACCTTGTCATCACAATGCTCCATGCCCTTGTCATAACAATGCTCCATGACCTTATTTATGAAAATTCTCCGTGACTCCAGTCATCACAATGCTTCATGACATTTGTCATCACAATTGTCCATGTCCTCGTCATCACAAGACTCTGTGACTTATGTCACCACAATGCTCCATTAACTTCTCATCACAATGCTCTCTGACCTTTGTCATCTCAATGCACCATGACCCTTGTCATCATTGTTGTCTTTGCACTTGTCAACACAATGCTCCATGACCCATGTAATCACCATATGCCATGTGCTTGTCATCGTAATGCTTCACAACCTTGTCATCCCAATGCTCCATGCACTTCTCATCAAAATGCTCTCTCACCACTGATATCAGAGTGTTCCATCACTAGTCATCACTATACTCCCGCACCCCTGTCATCACAATGTTCCATGACCCCTGTCATCGCAATGCTACATGAACTTATCATCGAAATGCTCCATGTCCCCCGACATCACAATGTTCCATAACGCCTGTCATCAAAATGCTCCATGACCCTTTTCATCTCAATGCTCCATGAACCCTGTCACAATGCACCATGCCCATCATCATAAAGCTTCATGCAATTTTCATCACAATGAAATCAGAATGCACCATGACCTCAGTCATCAAAATGCTCCAAACCCTTGTGATCACAATGTTCCATAAACCTTGTCTTCACAACGCCCCATGACACTCGTCATAACAATTACCCATGTTCTTCTCATCACAATGCTTCATGAACTTTGTCATCACAATGTTCAATATACTTGTCATCACAATGCTCCCCGACACTTTTCGTCAGTATGCTCCTTCATCCCGTTCATGATAAGGCTCTATGTATTTTCATCACAGTGATCAATACCGTTTTCTTCAAATTGCTCCATGACCCCTGCAATCACAATGCTCCATGACCAGTTTCATCAGAATTCTCCATGAGACTTGTCATCACAAGGCTCCAAGGTCTTCTCATCACAATGCTCCAGGAACTTTTCATCACAATCTCCATTCACTTGTCATAACAATGCTCCATGACCATGTCATCACAATACTCCATGAACATTTTCAGCCCAATGCTCCATGACCTTCTCATCACAATGCTCCATGACGCCTGTCATCACAATGCTCCATGACGCCTGTCATCAAAATACTCCATGACCCTTGCCATCACAATAATCCATTCCCTTGTCATCTCATTGCTCCATGACCACTGTAATCACAATGTTCCATGACGCTTGTCATCACAGTGCTCCACACACTTGTGATCACAATGTTCCATACAACTGGTCATCATAGTACTCCATCATGCCTGTCATCACTATATTCCATCCCCTTGTCATCACAATGCTCCATGACATTTGTCATCACAATTTTCAATACACTTGTCATCACAATGCTTGCTGAAAATTGTCAGAAGTCTCTTGAAGTCAGTCGTGAAATAGCTCCATGCCTTTTTCATCACAGTGCTCCATGCCATTGTCATCACAATGCTCCATGCCCCTTGTCATAACATCGCTCCGTGATGCCTGTCATCACAATATCCCATTCCCTTGTCATCACAATGCTCTATGACATGTGTCATCACAATGCTCAAAACACTTGTCATCCAAATGCTCCCTGACACTTGTCAGAAGCCTCCTTGAAATCTGTCATGAAATAGCTCCATGCCTTTTTCATCACAATGCTCCATTCCCTTATCATCACAATGCTCCATGCCCTTGCCATCACAATGTTCCAAGCCCTTGTCATCACAATGCTCCATTACCTTTGTCATCACAATCCTCCATGACATTTGGCATCACAATTCTCCATGCCATTTTCATCACAATGGACCGTGATGTATGTCATCAAAATGCTCCCTAACACCTGTCTTCACTATAGTCCATGACCTTGTCATCATAATGCTCCATGTCCCTGCCATCACAATGTGCCATGCCCACTGTCATCACAATAATCCATGAAACTTGTCAGACCAATTCTCCATGACCCTGTCATCACAATGCTCCATGCCCTTTTCATCACAATGCTCCAAGCCCTTGTCATCACAAAGCTCCTTTACATTTGTCATCACTATCCTCCATGACCCTTGGAATCACAATGCTCCATGCCATTGTCATCACAATGGACCATGATACATGTCATCACAATGCTCACTGACAACTCTCTACTCAATACTGCATGACCTTATCTTCACACTTCTCCATGACCTAGTCATCACAATGTGCCATTCCCACTGTCCTCACAATATTCCGTGAAACTTCTCAGGCTAATGCTCCATGCCCCTGTCATCCCAATGTTCTATGCCCTTGACATCACAGTGCTCCAAGACCTTGTCATCACAATGCTCCATTACCTTTGTCATCACAATCCTCCATGTCACTTGGCATCACAATGGATCATGATATATGTCTTCACAATGCTCCCTGACACCTCTCTACACAATACTCCTTAACCTTGTCATCACATTGCACCATGCGCTTGTCATCACAATGTGCCACGGACACTGTCATCACAATAATCCATGAAAATTGTCAGACCAATGCTCCATGCCCGTGTCATCACAATACTCCATGCCCTTGTCATCACAATGCTCCATGATCCCTTTTATGAAAATTCTCTTTGACTGCTGTCATCACAATGCTTCATGACATTTGTCATCACAATTGTCCATGCCCTCGTCATCACAAGGCTCTGTGACTTTTGTCACCAAAATGCTCCATGAACTTCTCATCTCAATGCTCTCTGATCATTGTCATCACAATGCTCCATGACTTTGTCAGCACAATAATCCATGACACTTTTCATCACAATTGTCTATGAACTTGTCATCACAATGCTCCATGAACAATGTCATCAAAACGTGCCATGTGTCTGTCATCATAATGCTGAACAACCTTGTCATCACAATGTTCCATAAACCTTGTCATCACAATGCTCCCTGCCATTCTCATCACAATGCACCATGCACTTGTCATCAAAATGCTCCAACGTTTGTCATCACACAGCTCCATGACACTTGGCATCACAATGCTCGATGCCATTGTCATCACAATGCTCCATGGAACGTCTCATCCCATTGTTCTATATCCTTGTCATCACAAAGCTCCATGACGCTTGTCATCACAATGCTCGATGCCGTTCTCATCACACTGATCGATGCCCTTTTAATTACAATCCTCCATGACCCACGTTTCACAGTGTTCCGTGCCTTTGTCATTACAATACTCGAGGTCCACTCTCTTCATAATAATCCATTAAAATTTTCAGACCAGTGTTGCATACCCAGGTCATCACAATGCTCCAAGACCTTGTCATCACAATGCTCCATTAACTTTTCATCACAATCATCCATGACACTTGGCATCACAATGCTCCATGCCACTGTCATCACAGTTGACCATGACATATGGCATCACAATGCTCCCTGATACCTTCTTTCACAATACTCCTAGACCTTGTGATCACCATGCTCCAAAATCTTGTGATCACAATGTTCCATAACACTTGTCATCACAACGTCCCATGACGCTCATCATCACAATTATCCATGGTCTTCTACTCACAGTGTTCCAAGAATTTTCTCATCACAATGCTCCGTGATACTTGTCGTCATTAAGCTCCTTGAAACTAGTCATGACAAGGCTCCATGCCTTTTTCATCACAATGATCCATGCCCTTGTCATCACAAAGCTCTATGACGCATATCATCAGAGTGATCCATGGCATTCTCAACACAATTATCCATGCCCTTGTCATCACAAGTCTCCAACCCCTGTAATCACAATGCTCCATGCCCCTTTTCATCAAAGAGCTCCATGAGACATCTCATCACAAGGCTCAATGGTCCTCTCATCACGATGCTCCAAGACATTGTCATCACAATGCTTCATTCCCTTTTCATCACAATGCTCCATGACAATTGTCATCACAATGTTACAGGCTCTTGTCATCACAATTATCCATGCACTTGTCATCGCAATGCTCAATGAACCCTGTCATAGCAAGCTCCAAGCACTTTGTCATCACAATGCTTCACGACGTTGTCATTAAAATGTTCATTGGCCCTTGTCATCACAATGCTCCATGCACTTGTAATCAAAATGCTCCGTGAACCTTGTCATCACAATGCTCCAAGCCCTTCTCAACACAATTCTCCATTACCATTGTCATCACAATCCCTCATGACACTTGGTATCACAATTCTCCATGCCATTGTCATCACAATGGACCATGACATATGTCATCACAATGCTCCCTGACACCTGTCTTCACAGTAGTCCATGACCCTGTCATCACCATGAGCCATGCCGACTGTCATCACAATAATCCATGAAACATGTCAGACCAATGCTCCATGACCCTGTCATCACAATGCTCCATGCCTTTGTCATCACAATCCTCCAAGCAATTTTCATCACAATGCTCCATTACCTTTGCCATCACAATCCTCCATGACTCTTGGCATCACAATGCTCCATGATATTGTCATCACAATGGACCATGATATGTCATCACGATGCTCCCTGACACCTCTCTACACAATAATCCATGACCTTGTCATCACAGTGCTCAATGCCCTTGTCATCACAATGCGCCATGACCAGTGTCATCACAATAATCCATGAAAATGGTCCGGGCAATGCTCCATGCTGCTGTCATCATAAACTTCTATGCCGTTGTTATCACAAAGCTCCATGTCCCTCTCATCACAATGCTCCGTGATTCCATTCATCACAATGCTTCATGACCTTTATCATCACAATTGTCCATGCCCTCGTCGTCACAAGGTTTTGTAACTTTTGTCACTGCTATGCTCCATGAACTTTTAATCACAATGCTCTGTGATCCGTGTCATCACCATGCTCCATGCCTTTGTTAGCACAATGCTCCATGACCCATGTCATCACAATGTGCCATGCCCTTTTCATCATAATGCTCCACATCCTTGTCATCACAATGCTCCATATACCTTGTCATCACAATGCTCTATGCACTTCTCATCAAAATGCTCTCTCACCACTGATATCAGAGTGTTCCATCACAAATCCTCACAATACTGCTTCACCCCTGTCATCACAATGTTCCATGACACCTGTCATCGCAATGCTACATGACATTTTCATCAAAATGCTCCATGACCCCTGACGTCAAAATGTTCCATAACCCCGGACATCAAAATGTTCCATGACACTTTTCATCTCAATGTTCCATGAACACTGACATCACATTGTTCCATAACGCCTGTCACCAAAATGTTCCATGACACTTTTCATCAAATTGCTCCACGACCCTGTCATCACAATGTTCCCTGCCCTACTCTTGACAACACACCACACACTTGTCTTCAAAGTGCTCCAACATTTGTCATCCCAAAGCTCCATGACACTTGGCATCACAATGCTCCATGCCATTGTCATCGAAACGCTCCATGAAACCTCTCATCCCATTGCTCCATGCCCTTGTCATCAAAATGCTTCATGACCCCATTCATCACAATGCACCATGACTCCAGTCAACACAATGCTTCATGACTATTGTCATCACAATGGTCCATGCCCCCATCATCACAAGGCTCTGTGACCTTTGTCACCACAATGCTCCTTGAAATTTCATCACATTGCTCTGTGACACTTGTCATCACAATGCCCCATGCCTTATTCAGCACAATGCTCCATGACCCTTGTCATCACAATATGCCATGCATTCTCATCACAAAGCTCAACAACCGTGTCATTACAAAGCTCTATATACCATCATCAAAATGCTCCATGCACTTCTCATCAAAATGCTCTCTCACCACTGATATCACAATGTTCCATCAGTAGTGATCTCAATACTCCCTCATCCCTGACATCACAATGTTCCATAACCCCTGTCATCACATTGCTACATGCCTTTATCATCCCAATGTTCCATGATCCCTGACAACACAATGTTCCATAACCCCTCTCATCAAAATGTTCCGTGACCCTTTGCAACACAATGATCCATGACCCCTGACACAACAAAGTTCCATATCCACTGTCATCAAAATGATCCATTACACATTTCAGCAAATTGCTCAATGACCCTGTCATCACAATTCTCCCTGTCCTTCACATCACAATGCACCACACCCTAGTCATCAAAATACTCCATGACCTTTTTCATCACAATGCTTTTTGACCCTTGGCATCACAATGTTCCATGCCATTGTCATCAGAATGCTCCATGAAAACTCTCATCACATTGCTCCATGCACTTGTCATCACAAAGCTCCATGACACTTGTCATCAATATGCTCGATGTCTTTCTCATCACAATGCTCCATGCCCTTGTCATTACAATCCTCCATGACCCATGTATCACCGTGTTCCTTGCCCTTGTCAACACAATGATCCATGCTCACTCTCATCACAATAACCGATGAAACTTTTCAGACAAATGACCCATGCCCTTGTCACCACAATGCTCCATTACCGCTGTTATAACAATGATCCCTGAACCCTGCCATCACAATGTTCTACGGCCTTGTCATCACAAGGCTCCATGACCCTTGTCATCACAATGATCAAAGACCCCTGTAATAACAATGTTCCATGCCCTTGTCATCACAAAGCTCCATGGCACATGTCATCATAAGGTTCCATGGCATTCTCTTCACAATGCCCCATGCCCTTGTCATCACAATGCTCTAAGACACCTCTAATCACAATGCTCCATGCCCTTGTCAGCATAAAGCTCCATGACTCATGTCATCAGAATGCTCCATTTCCTTCTCATCACAATGCTCCATGCCCTTGCCATCACAATGTTCCAAGACACCTGTAAACACAATGCTCCATGCCCATTTTCATCTCAATGATCCATGAACCTTCTCATCAAAAGGTACCATGCCCATCATCATAATGCACCATCCTATTGTCATCACAATGAAATCAGTATTCTCCATGACCTCTGTCATCACAATTCGACAAAACCTTGTGATCACAATGTTCCATAACACTTGTCATTACAGTGCCCCATGACGCTCATCATCACAATTACCCATGGTCTTATCATCACAATGCTCCATGACCCTTTGCATCACAATGATCCAAGCCCTTGTCATCCCAAACCTCCATGACACCTGTAATCACACTGTTCAGTGACGCCTGTCATCACATAGCTCCATGACACTTGTCATCACGATGCTCCATGCATTTGTCAGCAAAAGGCTACATGACTTTGTCTTCACAATGCTCCATGCACTTTTCATCACAATGCTCCATGCCATTGTCATCACAATACACCACAAGCTTCTCATCACAATGCTCCATGACACTTGTCGTCACAATGTTCCTTGCCCCTTGTCATTACAGTGCTCCATGACGCTCGTCATCACAATTATCCATGGTCTGCTCATCACCATTCTCCACTGTCTTGCCATCACAATGCTCCATGCCCTGGTCATCACGATGCTCCAAGCCATTGTCATTAAAATCCTCCATGACACCTGGCATCACAATGCTCCATGCAATTGTCATCACAATGGACCATGAAATATATCATCACAATGATAACTGACACATGTCTTCACAGTACTCCATGCCCTTGTAATCCCAATGTGCAATGCCCACTGTCATCACAATAAAACATGAAACTTCTCAGACCAATGCAACATGACCCTGTCATCACAATGCTACATGCCCTTGCCATCAAAAAGCTCCATGACACCTCTCATCACAATGCTCCCTGACTCCAGTCATTACAATGCTTCATGACCTTTGTCATCACAATGGTCCATGCTGTTGTCACCACAAGGCTCTGTGACATTTGTCTCCACAATGCTCCATGAACTTTTCATCACAATGCTCCGTGACCCCTGTCAACACAATGCTCCATGACTCCAGTCTTCACAATGCTTCCTGAACTTTGTCATCACAATGGTCCATGCCCCCGTCATCACAAGGCTTTGTGACCTTTGTCAGCACAATGCTCCATGAACATTTCATTACAATGCTCCATGACCCCAGTCATCACATTGCTCCATGCCTTTGTCAGCACAATGCTCCATGTGATAGTCATCACAATACTCCTTTACCATTGCCATCACAATCCTCCATTACCATTGTCATCACAATCCTCCATGAAGCTTGGGATCACATTGCTTCATGCCCTTGTCATCACAATGCTCCATGCTCCTTGAAATCAAAATGATCCTTTACCTCTGTCATCACAATGCTCCATAAACCTTGTCATCAAAATGCTCCATGCACTTCTTTTCAAAATGCTCTCTCACCTCTGATATCACAATGTTCCATCACTAGTCATCACAATACTTCCTCACCACTGTCATCACAATGTTCCATGACCCCAGTCATCACAATGCTACATGCAATTATCATCACAATACTCCATGACCCATGACATCACAATATTCCATAACCCTGTCAACAAAATGCTCCATGACCCTTTTCATCACAATTCTGCATGACCACTGACATCACAATGTTCCATAACCACTGTCATCAAAATGTTCCATGACACTTTTCATCAACTTTCTCCATGACCCTGTGACCAAAATACTCCCTGCCCTACTCATCACAATGCACCACGCCCCTGTCATCAAAATGCTCCATGACATTTGTCATCACGAAGCTCCATGGCCTTTGGCATCACAATGATCCATGCCATTGTCATAACAGTGCTCCATGAATCCTCTCATCACATTGCTCCATGCCCTTGTCATCACAAGGCTTCATGGTCTTGTCATCACAATGTTCCATTCCCTTGGCTTCACAATGCTCCATGACAACTGTCATCACAATACTCCATGAACAGTTTCAGCCCAATGCTCCATGACCTTCTCATCATAATGCTCCATGACACATGTTGTGACAATGCTCCATAACCACTGTCATCACAACGCCCCATGACCCCTGACAACACAATGATCCGGGACTCTTTTCATCAAAATTCTCCATGACCATTGTTATCACAATTATCCTGGCACTTGTCAGCCCAATGCTCCATGAGCCCTATAATCACAAAGCTCCGTGATGCTTTTCATCACAGTGCTCCATGACCACTGTCATCACACTTCTCCAAGCCTTTGTCATCAAAATGCTACATGACCTTGTCATCACAATGCTCCATGTGCTTCTCCTCACAATGCTCCAAGCCTTTGTCATCACAATACTCCATGACCCATGGCATCACAATGCTCCATGCAATTGTCATCATAGTGCACCTTGACATATATCAACACAATGCTAACTGACACCTGTCTTCACCATACTCCATGACCTTGTCATCACAATGATCCATGCCCTTGTCATCAAAATGAGCCATGCCCAATGCCATCAAATAATCCATGAAACTTGTCAGACCAATGTTCCATATCCCAGTCATCACAATGCTCCATACACTTGTCATCACAATGCTTCATGACCTTTGTCATCACAATGTTCAATACAGTTCTCAACACAGTGCTCCATGACACTTGTCATCAGAATGCTCCTTGAACCCTATCATGAAAAGGCTCCATGCCTTTTTCTTCACAATGCTCCATACACTTTTCATCACAATGCTCCATGCCATTGTTATCACAATACTCCACAAGCTTGTCATCAGAATGCTCCATTACTTTGCCATCACAATGCTACATGACCACAGTCTTCACAATTCTACATGACCACTGTCATCACAACGCTTCATGATCCCTGACAACACAATGATCTGGGACTCTGGTCATCAAAATGCTCCATGACCCTTGTCATCACAATGATCCATGCCCTTGTCATCCCAATGCTCCATGACACGTGTAATCACAATGAACCGTGATGCCTCTCGTCACAGTGTTCCATGACACTTGTCATCACGATGCTCCATGCGATTGTCATTACAATGCTCCATTATCATTGTCATCAAAATATTCCATTACCATTGTCATAACAATCCTCAATGAAACTTGGGATCACATTGCTTCATGCCCTTATCATCACAGTACTCCATGCTCCTTGAAATCAAAATCATCCATGACCTCTGTCATCACAATGCTCCAAACAATTGATCGCAATGTTCCATAACTCTTGTCATCACAACGCTCAATGATGCCTGCCATCACAATACTCCATGCACTTGTCATCAAAATGCTCCATGACTTTGTCATCACAATGCTCAATACACCTCTCAGCACAATGCTCCCAGACACTTGTCGTCAGAATGCTCCTTGAATCCTGTCATGAAAAGATTCCATGCTTTTTTCATCACAATGCTCCATGCCGTTATCATCACAATGCTCCATGCCATTGTCATACAATCCTCCATCAACCTTGGGATCACATTGCTTCATGCCCTTGTCTTCACAATGTTCCATGCTCCTTGAAATCAAAATGATCCATGACCTCTGTCTTCACAATGCTCCAAAGCATTGATCGCAATGTTCCATAACACTTGTCACCACAACGCTCAATGATGCCTGTCATCACAATACTCCATGCTCTTTTCCTCACAATGATCCATGACCGTAGTCATCACAATGCTCAATACACATGACATCACAATGCTCCCTGACACTTGCCGTCAAAATGCTCCATGAACCCTGTCATGAAAAGGCTCCATGCCTTTTTCATCACAATGCTCCATGCCATTGTCATAACAATACACCACAAGCTGGTCATCAGAATGTTCCATGAACCTGTCATCACAATGCACCATGACCCCTGTCATCACAGTGCTCCATGACACCTGTCATCACAATGCTCCATGTCCTTGTCATTACAGTGCTCCATGAGGCTAGTCATCACAATCATCCATGGTTTCTCATCACCATGCTCCACGGTATTGCCATCATAGTGCTCCATGTCCTGGTCATCACAAAGCTCCAAGCCCTTGTCATCACAGTCCTATATGACACTTGGCATCACAATGCTCCATGCAATTGTCATCACAATGGACCATGAAATATGTCATCACAATGCTAACTGAAACCTGTCTTCACAGTACTCCATGCCCTTGTAATCCCAATGTACCATGCCCACTGTCATCACAATAATCCATGAAACTTGTTAGAACAATGCTCCATGCCCCTGTCATCACAATGCTCCATGCGATTGTCATCACAATTCTCCATTACCACTGTCATCACAATTCTCCATGAACCTTGGGATCACATTGCTTCATGCCCTTGTCATCACAATGCTCCATTCTCCTTGAAATCAAAATGATCCTTTACCTCTGTCATCACAATGCTCCATAAACCTTGTCATCACAATGTTCCATGCACTTCTCATCAAAATGCTCTCTCACCACTGATATCACAATGTTCCATCACTAGTCATCACAATACTCCCTCATCACTGTCATCACAATATTCCATGACCCCAGTCATCACAATGCTACATGCACTTATCATCACAATACTCCATGACCAATGACATCACAATGTTCCATTACCCTGTCATCAAAATGCTCCATGACCCTTTTCATCACAATTCTGCATGACCCCTGACATCACAATGTTCCATAACCACCGTCATCAAAATGTTCCATGACTCTTTTCATCAAATTGCTCCATGACACTGTGACCACAATACTCCCTGCCCTACTCATCACAATGCACCACGCCCCTGTCATCAAAATGCTCCATGACCTTTTTCATCACAAAGCTCCATGACTCCTGTCAACAAAATGCTCCGTGACTCCAGTCAACACAATGCTTCATGAACTTTGTCATCACAGTGGTCCATGCCCCCATCATCACAAGGCTTTGTGACCTTTGTCACCACAATGCTCCATGAAATTTTCATCACAATGCTCCATGACCCCAGTCATCACAAAGCTCCATGCCTTTGTCAGCAAAATGCTCCATGAACTTGTCATCACAATGCTTCATGCTCCTTGTAATCAAAATGATCCACAACCTCTATCATCACAATGCTCCAAACCCTTGTCATCACAATGTTCCATAACACTTGTCATCACAAAGTTCCATGATGCCTGTCATCACAATACTCCATGACCTTGTCATCAAAATGTTCCATGACACTTATCATCACAATGCTCAATACACTTGTCATCACAAGGCTCCTTGATACTTTTCGTCAGTATGCTCCATGAACCCTGTCATGAAAGGCTCCATGCCTTTTCCATTACAAGGCTTCATGCACTTTTCATCAGAATGCTCCATGTCACCTGTCATCACAATGCTCCTTTCCCCTTGTCATTACAGTGCTCCATGATGCTCGTCATCACAATTTTCCATGATATTCTCATCAACATCCTCCACGGTCTTGCCATCACAATGTTCCATGCCATGGTCATCACAATGCTCCATGACACTTACTATCACAACGTTACATGCTTTTGTCATAACAATTCTCCATGCACTTGTCATCACAATGCTCCATGACACTTCTCATAGCAAACTCCATGCGACTGACATCACAATGCTTCACGACCTTGTCATCAAATTCCCAATGTCCCTTATTGTCACAATGCTCCATGCCATTGTCATCACAATGCTCCAAGCACTTGTCATCACCATCCTCCACGACACCTGGCATCACAATGTTTCATGCAATTGTCATCACAATGGACCATGACATATGTCAAAACAATGCTAACTAACACCTGTCTTCAGAATACTCCATGAACTTGTCATCACAATGCTCCATGAACCCTCTCATCACATTGCTCCATGACCTTCTCATCACAATGCTCCATTCCTTTGGCATCACAATGCTCCAAGAACCCTGTTATCACAATACTCCATGAATATTTTCAGCCCAATGCTCCATCACCTTCTCATCATAATGCTCGTGACTCTTGTCGTCACAATGTTCCATAACCAATGTCATCACATCGCTCCATGTCCCCTGACAACACAATGATCCAGGACGATTTTCATCAAAATGTTCCAGAACCCTTGTCATCACCATGATCTTGCCCTTTTCAGCCCCATGATCCATGACACATGTATTCACAATGCCCCGTGTCGCTTGTCATCACAGTGCTCCGTGACCCTTGTCATCACAATTCTCCATTCCTTTGTCAGGAAAATGTTACATGACCTTGTCATCACAATTCTCCATGTGCTTTTCATCACAATGCTCTATTTTCCTTGGAATCAATATGATTAATGACCTCTGTCATCACAATGCTCCAAACCCTTGTGATCACAATGTTCAATAACACTTGTCATCACAATGCTGCATGATGCCTGTCATCACCATACTCCATGTCCTTATCATCACAATGCTTCATGACCTTTTTCATCTCAATGCTCAGTACACTTGTCATCACAATTCTCACTGACACTTGTCAGAATGCTCCTTGAAACCTTTCACGAAAAGTCTCCATGCCAGTTTCTTCACAATGCTCCATGCCCTCTTCTTCACAATGCTCCATGTCATTGTCATAACAATACTCCACAAGCTTGACATCAGAATGCTCCATTACCTTTGTCATCGCAATGCTCCATGCTCCTTGAAATCAAAATGATCCATGACCTCTGTCATCACAATGCTCCAAACCCTTGTGATCACAATGTTCCATAACACTTGTCCTCACAATGCTCCATGATGCTTCTCATCACAATACACCATTAGTATTGTCATCACAAACCTCCATTACCATTGTCATCACAATCCTCCATGAATCTTGGGATCACATTTCTTCATGCACTTGTCATCACAATGCTCTATGAACTTTGTCATCACAATGCACAATACACTTGTCATCACAATGTTCCATGACACTTTTGGTCAGAATGCTCCTTGAGCCCTGTCATGACAAGGCACCATGCCTGTTTCATCACATTGATCAATGCCCTTGTCATCAAAATGCTCCATGCCATTCTCATAAAAATGCTCCATGACCACTCTCATCACATAGTTCCATGCCATTGTCATCACAAAGCTCCATGACTCTTATCACCACAATGCTCAATGCCCTCATCACAATGCTCCATGACCTGTCATTACAATGTTCCATGAACCATGTGTCAAAATGTTCCGTGCCATTCTCATCACAATGCTCCATGACCCTTTTCATCAAAATGCTCCAAGAACACTGTAATCACGATGCTCCATGCCCATCATCATAATGCTTCATGTCATTGTCATCACAATGTTCATTGCCCCTTATCATCAAAATGGTCCTCCACACCGCTGTATTCACAATGTTGCAGGACACTTGTCATCACAGTTTTCCACGCCCATGTCATCACAAGGCTCCATAATCTTTGTCATCACAGTGCTCAAAGAACCCTGTATTTACAATGCTCCAATCCCTTGTCATCACAAAGCTCCATGACACATGTCATCAGAATGATCCATGGCATTCTCAACACAATGCTCCATGTCCTTGTCATCCCAATGCTCCAAGACACCTGTAATCACAATGCTCCATGCCTTGTCATCACAAAGCTCCTTGACGCATGTCATCAGAATGATCCATCGCCTTCTCATCACAATGCTCCATGCAATTGTCATCACAATGGACCATGAAATATGTCATCAAAATGCTAACTGACACCTGTATTCACAGTACTGCATGCCCTTGTAATCCCAATGTGCCATGCCCACTGTCATCACAATAATCCATGAAACTTTTCAGAACAATGCTCCATGCCCCTGACATCACAATGCTCCATGCCCTTGTCATCAAAATGCTCCATGACCACTGTCATCACAATGCTCCGTGACTTCAGGCATCACAATGCTTCATGACCATTGTCATTTCAATGGTCCATGCCTTCGTCATCACAAGGCACTGACATTTGTCACCAAAATGCTCCATGAACTTTTCATCACAATGCTCCATGACCCTAGTCTTCACAATGCTCCATGCCTTTGTCAGCATAATGCACCTTGCACTTCTCATCACAATACTCCATTACCATTGTCATAACAATGCTCCATGCTCCTTGAAATCAAAATCATCCATGACCTCTGTCATCACAATGCTCCAAACCCTTGTGATCACAGTGTTCCATCACACTTGTCATCACAATGCTCCGTTATGCTTGTTATCACAATACCCCATGCCCTTGTCATCACAGTGCTCCTTAACCTTTATCATCACAATGCTCAATACACTTGTCATCACAATACTCTTTGACCCTTGTAATCAGAATGCTCCATGAACTCTGTTATGAAAAGGCTCTGTGACTTTTTCATCACAATGCTCCATGCACTTTTCATCACACTGCTCCATGCCATTGTCATCACAATACTCCACAAGCTTGTAATCAGAATTCTCCATGAACCTTATCATCACAATGCTCTATGACTCCTGTCATCACAAGACTCCATGACACCTGTCATCACAATGCTCCTTGCCCCTTGTCATTACAGTGCTCCATAACGCTCGTCATCACAATTATCCATGGTATTCTCATCACCATGCTCCACGGTCTTGCCATCACAATGCTCCATGCCCTGGTCATCACAATGCTCCAAGCTGTTGTCATCACAGTCCTCCATGACACCTGACATCACAATGCTCCATGCAATTGTCATGACAATGGACCATGAAATATGTCATCACAATGGTAACTGACACCTGTCTTCTCAGTAATCCACGCCCTTGTAATCCCAATGTGCCATACCCACTGTCATCACAATAATCCATGAAACTTGTCAGACTAATGCTCCCTGTCCTTGTCATCAGGATGCTCCATGCCCTTGTCATCACAATGCTTCCTGACCTTTGTCATCACACTGTTCAATACAGTTGTCATCACAATGCTCCATGACACTTGTCATCAGAATGCTCCTAGAAACCTGGCATGAAAAGGTTCCATGCCTTTTTCATCACAATGCTCCATGCCATTGACATTGCAACACTCCACAAGCTAGTCATCAGAATTTTCATGACCCTTGTCATCACAATGCTACATGACACCTGTCTTCACAATGCTACATGACCACTGTCATCACAACGCTTTGTGACCCCTGACAACACAATGATATGGGACTCTAGTCATCAAAATGCTCCATCACCCTTTTCATCACAATGATCCATGCCCTTGTCATCCCAATGCACCATGACATCTATAATCACAATGTTCCGTGACACCTGTCATCACAGTGCTGCATGACATTTGTCATCACGATGCTCCATGCCTTTTTCAACAAAATGCTACATGATCTTGTCATCACAATGCTCCCTGCAATTGTCATCACAATGCTCCATTTTCATTGTCATCAAAATACTCCATTACCAATGTCATCACTATCCTCCATGAAACTTGGGATCACATTGCTTCATGACCCTCTCATCACAATGCTCCATGCTCCTTGAAATCAAAATCATCCATGACCTCTGTCATCACAATGCTCCAAACCGTTGATCAAAATGTTTGATAACACTTGCCATCACAATGCTCCATGATGCCTGTCATCACAATAATCCACGCAATTGTCATCAAAATGCTCCATGACTTTGTCATCACACTGCTCAATACACTTGCCATCACAATGCTCCCTGACACTTGTCGTCAGAATGCTCCTTGAATCCTGTAATGAATAGGCTCCATGCATTTTTCATCACAATGCTCCATGCCGTTTTTATCACAATGCTCCATGCCATTGTCATACAATCCTCCATGAAATTTGGGATCACATTGCTTCATGCCCTTCTCATAACAATGCTCCATGCTCCTTGAAATCAAAATCATCCATGACCTCTGTCATCACAATGCTTCAAACCCTTGTGATCACAATGTCCCATAACACTTGTCATCACAACGCTCCGTGATGCCTGTCATCACAGTAATCCATCCCCTTGTCATCACAATGCTCCATGACCCTTGTAATCACAATGCTCAATACACTTGTCATCAGAATATTCCCTGACATTTGTCGTCAGAATGCTCCATGAAACCTGTCAGAAAAGGCTCCATGCTTTTTTCATTACAATGCTCCATGCTCTTTTCATCACAATGCTCCATGCCATTTTCATCACAATACTCCACAAGCTTTTCATCAGAATTCTCCATGTCCCTTGTCATCACAATGCTCCATGAACCCTGTCATCACAATGCTCCATGACACCTGTCATCACAATTCTCCATGACCCTTGTCATAACAGCGCTCCATGAGGTTCCTCATCACAATCATCCTGGGTTTCTCATCACCATGCTCCACGGTATTGCCATCCCAATGCTCCATTCCCTGGTCATCACAATGCTCCAAGTCCCTTGTCATCACAATTCTCCAGGTCCTTCTCATCACAATGCTCCATGACACTTCTCATCACAATGTTACATGTTCTTGTCATCACAACCTTCATGCATTTTTCATTGCAATGTCCCATGACCCTTTTCATAGCAAGCTCCATGCGCTTGGCAACAAAATGTTTCACGGTCTTCTCATCAAAATTCTCAATGGCCCTTGTCATCACAATGCTCCATGCCCTTGTCATCAAAGTGCTCCTAGCCCTTGTCATCACAATACACCATGACACCTGGCATCTTAATGCTCCTTGCAATTGTCATCACAATGGACCATGACATATGTCAAAACAATGCTAAATGACACCTGTCTTCACAATACTCCATGACCTTGTCATCACAATGCTCCATGCCATTGTCATCACAATGTGCCATGCCCACTCTCATCACAATAATAAATGAAACTTCTCAGACCAATGCTCCATGCCCTTAACATCAAAATGTTCCATGCCTTTGTCATCAAAATGTTCCATGAACCCTGTCATCACAATGCTCCGTGACTCCAGTCATCACAATGATTCATGTCCTTTGTCATCACAATGGTCCATGCCCTCGTCATCACAAGGCTCTGTGACAGTTGTCACCACAATGCTCCATGAACTTTTCGTCACAATTCTTCATGACCACTATCATCGCAATGCTCTGTGACTCCAGTCAACACAATGCTTCATGACCTTTGTCATCACAATGGTCCATGCCCTCATCATCACAAAGCTCTGTGACCTTTGTCATCACAATGCTCCATAAACTTTTCATCACAATGCTCTCTGACCCAAGTCATCACAATGCTCCATGAATCGTGTCATCACAATACTCCATGAATATTTACCGCCCAATGCTCCTTGACCTTCTCATCATGATGCTCCATGACTCCTGTCGTCACAATGCTCCATAACCAATATCACCGCATCACTCCATGACCCCTGACAACACAATGATC
The DNA here is from genome assembly GCF_964165515.1 of Mesoplodon bidens. Lineage (NCBI taxonomy): Eukaryota > Metazoa > Chordata > Mammalia > Artiodactyla > Ziphiidae > Mesoplodon > Mesoplodon bidens. The sequence goes on along the minus strand of NC_138180.1, from coordinate 41,899,739 downwards.
CGGGACGCTTCTCATCAAAATGCTCCAGGACCATTGTCAGCACAATGATCTTGCCCTTGTCAGCCCAATGCTCCATGTTCCCTGTAATCACAATGTTCCGTGTCGCTTGTCATCACAGTGTTCCATGACACTTGTCATCCCAATGCTCCATGCCTTTGTCAGGAAAATGCTACATGACCTTGTCATCACAATGTTCTAGGCACTTGTCATCACAATACTCCATTACCATTGTCAGCACAATCCTCCATGAACCTTGGGATCACATTGTTTCATGCCCTTGTCATCACAATGCTCCATGGTCCTTGAAATCAAAATGATCCATGACCTCTGTCATCACAATGCTCCAAACCCTTGTGATCACAATGTTCAATAACACTTGTCATCACAACGCTGCATGATGCCTGTCATCACCATACTCCATGACCTTGTCATCACAATCCTTCAGGACCTTTGTCATCACAATTCTCAATACACTTGTCATCACATTGCTCACAGACACTTGTCATCCGAATGCTCCTTGAACCCTGTCATGAAATGTCTCCATGCCTTTTTCTTCACAATGCTCCATTCCCTTTTCATCACAATGCTCCATGCCATTGTCATAACAATACTCCACCAGCTAGTCATCAGAATGCTCGATTAAGGTTGTCATCACAATGATCCATGACCCTTGTCATCACAATGCTCCATGACACCTGTCATCACAATGCTCCATACCCTTTGTCATTACAGTGCTCAATGACTCTCGTCATCACAATTATTCGTGGTCTCTCATCACAATGTTCCACGGTCTTGCCATCACAATGCTCCATGTCCCTTGACATCAAAATTCTCTATATCCTTGTCATCACAATGTTTCATGACACTTTTCATCACAATGTTACATGCATTTGTCATCACAATTCTCCATTCATTTGTAATCGCAATGCTCCATGACACATGTCATAGCAAGCTCCATGCAATTGTCATCACAATGCTTCACGACATTGTCATCAAAATTCTCAATGGACCTTGTCATCACAATGCTCCATGCCCTTGTCATCACAATGCTCCCAGCCCTTGTCATCACAATGCTCCATTACCTTTGTCATCAAAATGGACCTTGACATATATCATCACAATGCTCCCTGACATCTGTCTTCACAATAAACCATGACATTGTCATCACAATCCTCCATGCCCTTCTCATCACAATGCTCCATGCCATTGCCATCACAATGGACCTTGACATATGTCATCACAATGCTCCCTGACATCTGTCTTCACAATAAACCATGACATTGCCATCACAATCCTCCATGCCCTTGTCATCACAATGATCCATGACCCCTGTCATCACAATGCTCTGTGACTCCAGTCATCACAATGCTTCATGACCTTTGTCATCACAATGGTCCATGCCCTCATCATCACAAGGCTCTGTGATCTTTGTCACCACAATGCTCCATGAACATTTCATCACACAGCTCTGTGGCACTTGTCATCAAAATGCTCCATGCCTTTGTCAACACAATGCTCCATGACCCTTGTCATCACAATGCTCCATGCGCTTGTCAGCACAATGCTCCATGAAACATGTAATCACAATGTGCCATGTGATTGTCATCACAATGCTCCACAAACTTGCCATCACAATGCTCCATAAATTTTGTCATCACAATCTCCATGCACTTCTCATCAAAATGCTCTATCACCACTGATATCACAATGTTCCATCAATAGTCATCACAATACACCCTCACCCCTGACATCACAATGTTCCATAACCCCTGTCATCAAAATGTTCCATGACTCTTTGCATCAAATTGCTCCATGACCCTGTCATCACAATGCTCCTTGCCATTCTCATCACAATGCACCACGCACTTGTCATCAAAATGCTCCATGACTTTTGTCATCAAAACGCTCCATGTCCCTTGGCAGCAAAATGTTCCATGCCATTGTCATCACAATGCTCCATGAAAACTCTCATCACATTACTCCATGCGCTTGTCATAACAAAGCTCCATGACGCTTGTCTTCACAATGATCGATGCCCTTCTGATCACAATGCTCCATGCCCTTGTCATTGCAATCGTCCATAATCCTTGTATCACAGTGTTCCTTGCTCTAGTCATCACAATGCTCCATGCACACTCTCATCTCAGTAATCCATGATACTTTTCCACACAATGTTCCATGCCCTTGTCATCACAATGCTCCATTACCGCTTTCATATCAATGCTCCATGACCCCTGCCATCACAATATTCCACGGCCTTGTCATCAAAAGGCTCCATGACACTTCTCATCACAATGTTCCAAGACACTTGTAATCACAATGCTCCATGCCCCATTTCATCTCAATGCTCCATGAACCCTGTCATCACAATGCATAATGACCATTATAAAAATGCTTTATGCTATTGTCATACAATGAAATCAAAATGCTCCATGACCTCTGTCATCACAATGCTCCAAACCCTTGTGATCACAATGTTCCATAACCCTTGTCATCACAACGCTCTATGATGCTCGTCCTCACAATTATCCATGGTCTTCTTATCACAATGCTCCATAAACTTTGTCATCACAAAGCTCAATACACTTGTCGTCACAATGCTCCCTCACACTTGTCATCAGTATGCTCCTTGAACCCTGTCATGACAAGGTTCCATGCAGTTTTCGTCACAATCATCCATGCCCTTTTCATCACAATGCTCCAATACACCTCTAATCACAATGCTCCATGCCCATGTCATCACAGAGCTCCATGATGCATGTCGTCTGAATGCTCCATGGCATTTTCATCCAAATGCTCCATGCCCTTGTCATCACAATGCTCCAAGACCCCTGTAATCACAATGCTTCATGCCCCTTTTCATCAGATTTCTCCATGAGACTTGTTATCACAAGGCTCCATGGTATTCTCATCACAATGCTCCAGGACCTTGTCATCACATTGCCCCTTTCCCTTGTCATCACAGTGCTCCATGACCACAGTCATCAAAATACTCCGTGAACATTTTCAGCTCAATGATCCATGACCTTCTCATCACAATGCTCCATGACCCCTGTCATCACAATGCTCCATGAACACTGTTTCCACAACGCTCCATGACCCCTGAAAACACAATGATCCGGGACTATTGTCATCAAAAGGCTTCATGACAATTGTCATCCCAATGATCCACTCCCTTGTCATCCCAATGTTCCATGACACCTGTAATCACAATGCTACATAAAGCATGTCATCACAGTGCTCCATGACCCTTGTCATCACAATGCTCCATGCCTTTGTCAACAAAATGCTCCATTCACTTGTCATCACAATCCTCCATGAAACTTCTGATCACATCGCTTCATGCTCTTGTGATCAAAATGTTCAATGCTCCTTGATATCAAAATACTCCATGACCTCTGTCATCACAATGCTCCAAAGCCTTGTGATCACAGTGTTCCATAACACTTGTCATCACAACGCTCCATGATGCCTGTCATCACAATACTCCATGCCTTTTTCATCACAATGCTCCATGCGCTTTTCTTCACAATGTTCCATGCCATTGTCATCACAGTGTTCCATGACCCCGGTCATCACAATGTTCCATGACACCTGTCATCACAATGCTCCATGCCCCTTGTCATTACAGTGCTCCATGACGCTCGTCATCACAATACTCCATGAATATTTTCAGCCCAATGATCCATGACCTTCGTATCACAATGTTCCATGACCCCTATCATCACAATGCTCCATGACCCCTGTCATCACAACGCTCCATGAACCCTGAAAACAAAATGATCTTTGACTCTTGTAATTAAAATGCTCCATGACACTTCTCATCACAATGATCCATGCATTTGTAATCCCAATGTTCCATGACCCCTGTAATCACAATGCTCTGTGATGCTTGTCATCACAGTGCTCCATGACATTTGTCATCACAATGCTCCATGCCTTTGTCAGCAAAATTCTACATGACCTTGTCATTACAATGCTCCATGCACTGGTCATCACAATTCTCCATTACCATTGTCATCACATTCCACCATGAACCTTGGGATCACATTTCTTCATGCCCTTGTCATTACAATGTTCCATGCTCCTTGAAGTCAAAATGATACATGACTTCTGTCATCATAATGCTCCTAAACTTTGTAATCACAGCCTTCCATAACACGTGTCATCGCAACGCTCCATGTTGACTCTCTTCACAATGCTCCATGAGCTTTGTCATAACAATGTTAAATACACTTGTCATCACAAAGCTCCGTGACGCTTGTCATCAGAATACTCCTTGAAACCTTTCATGAAAATGCTCCATGCCTTTTTCATCACAATGATCGTTGCCCTTTTCATCACAATGCTCCAAGCCATTGTCATCACAATACTCCACAAACTTGTCATCAGAATGCTCCATGACCCTTGTCATCACAATGCTCCATGACACCTGTCATCACAATGCTCCTTGACACCTGTCCTCACAATGCTCAATGCCCCTTTTCATTACAGTGGTCCATGACGCTCGTCATCACAATTATCCATGGTCTTCTCATCACAATGCTCCACGGTCTTGCCATCACAATGATCCATGCCCTAGTCATCCCAATGCTGCATGTCCCTTGTCATCACATTGTTCCATGACATTTCTAATCACAATTTACATGCTCTTGTCATCACATTTCTCCATGCACTTGTCATCGCAATGCTCCTTGACAACTGTCATAGCAAGCTCCATGTGCTTGTCATCACAATGCTTCACGAACCTGTCATTAAAATTCTCAATGGCCCTTGTCATCATAATGCTCCATGACCCTTGTCATCACAATGCTCCAAGCCCTTGTCACGACAATGGTCCATTACCTTTGTGATCATAATCCTCCATGACACATGACATCACAATGCTCCATGACATTGTCATCACCGTGGACCATGACATATGTCATCACAATGCTCCCTGACACCTGTATTCACAGTAATCCATGACCTTCTCATCACAATGTTCCATGCCCTTCTCATCACCATTCTCCATGACCCGTGCCATCACAAATCTCCATGACTTCAGTCATCAAATTGCTTCATGATCTTTGTCATCACAATGGTCCATGCCCTCTTCATCACAAGGCTCTGTGACCTTTGTCTCAACAAAGCTCCATGAACATTTCATCAAAATGCTCTCTGACCGTTGTCATCACAATGCTCCATGCCATTGTCAGCCCAACGCTCAATGCGCTTGTCGGCACAATGCTCCTTGACCCATGTCATCACAATGCACCATGCACTAGTCATCACAATGCTCCACGACCATGGCATCACGATGCTCCATAAACCTTGTCATCACAACGCTCCATCGACTTCTCATCAAAATGCTCTCTCACCACTGATATCACAATGTTCCATTACTAGTCATCAGAATACTCCCTCACCCCTGTCTTCACAATGTTCCATGACCCCTGTCATCACAATGCTACATGCACATATGATCACAAGTCTCTGCGACCCCTGACATCACAATGACCCATGACTCCTGTCATCAAAATCTGCATGACCCTTTTCTTCACAATGCTTCATGCCCCCTGACATCACAATGTTCCATAAATCCGTGATCAAAATGTTCCATGACAATTTTCATCAAATTGCTCAATGACCTGTCATCACAATGCTCCCTGCCCTTCTCATCATAAAGCACCATGCCCTTGTCATCAAAATGCTCCATGACCTCTGTAATGACAAAACTCCATGAACCTTGGCATCACAATGCTCCATGCCATTTTCATCACAATGCTCCATAAACACTCTCATCACATTGCTCCATGCACTTGTCATCGAAAAGCTCCAGAACGCTTGTCATCAGAATGTTCAATGCTCTTCTCATCACAATGCTCCCTGCCCTTGTCATTAAAATCATCCATGACCCATGTATCATAGTGTTTTGTGCCCTTGTCATCACAATGCTCCATGCCCACTCGCATCTCAATAATCCATGAAATTTTTCAGACCAATTCTCCATGTCCATGTCATTACAATGCTCCATTACCACTGTCATAACAATGCTCCATGACCCCTACCATCACAATGTTCCACGGCCTTGTCATCACAAGGCTCAATGACCCTTGTCATCACAATGCTCCCAGACCCATGTAATCATAATGCTACATGCTCTTGTCATCATAAACCTGCAAAACCCCTGTAATCACAATGCTCCATGCCCCTTTTCTTCCCAATGCTACGTGGACCCTGTCGTCACAATGCACCACGCCCATCATTATAATGCTTCATGCTATTGTCATCACAAGGAAATCAAAATGATTCATGACCACTGTCATCACAATGCTCTAAACCCTTGTGATCACAATGTTCCATAACCCTTGTCATCACAACGTCCCTTGACAATAATCATCACAATTTTCCATGGTGTTCTCATCACAATGCTCCATGACGTTTGTCATTACAATGCTCAATGCACTTGTTATCACAATGTTCCCTGACACTTGTAATCAGTATGCTCCTTGAACCCGGTCATGACAAGGCTCCATGCCTTTTTCATCACAATGATCCATGCACTTTTCATCACAATTCTCCAAGATCCCTGTAATCACAATACTCCATGCCTTTGTCATCACAAAACTTCATGACACATGTCATTAGAATGCTCCGTGGCCTTCTCATCACAATGCTCCTTGCCCTCGTCTTCACAGTGCTCCAAGACTCCTGTAATCACAATGCTCCATTCCCCTTTTCACCTCAATGCTCCATGAGAATTGTCATCACAAGGCTCCATGGTCTCCTCATCACAATGCCCAGGACTTTGTCATCACAATGTTCCATTCCCATGTCATAAAGATGCTCCATGACCCCTCTCATCACAATACTCCATGAACATTTTCTGCCCAATGCTCCCTGACCTTTCAATCACAATGCTCCATGACACCTGTAATCGCAATGCTCCATGACCACTCTCAACACAGTGCTCCATAACCCATAACAACACAATGATCAGGGACTCTTGTCATCAATATGTTCCATGACCCCTGTCATCACAATGATCCATGCCCTTTTCATCTCAATGTTCCATGACTTTTATCATCACAGTGCTCCATGACACTTGTCGTTACCATTCTCTAAGCCTTTGTCAGCAAAATGCTACATGACCTTGTGATCACAATGCTCCATACGCTTGTCATCACAATACTCCAATACCATTATCATCACAATCCTCCATGAACCTTAGGATCACACTGCTTCATTTCCTTGTCATGATAATGCTCCATGCTCCTTGAAGTCAAAATGATCCATGACCTCTGTCATCACAATGTTCCAAAACATTGTGATCACAATGTCCCGTAAGACTTTTCATCACAATGCCCAAAGACGCTCGTCATCACAATTATCCATGGTCTTATCATCAAATTGCTCCATGACCTTTGTCATCACAATGCTCAATAAACTTGTCATCACAATGCTCCGTGACACTTGTCATCACAATGCTCCTTGAACACTGTCATGAAAAGGACCCATGCCTTTTTCATCACAAATCTCCTTGCCTTTTTCATCACAATGCTCCATGCCATTGTCATCACAGTACTCCACAAGCTTGTCATCAGAATGCTCCATCACCCATGTCATCACAATGCTCCATGACCCTGCCCTCACAATGCTACATGCCCCTTGTCATTACAGTGCTCCATGACGCATGTCATCACAATTATCCATGGTTGTGTCTTCACAATGCTCCATGGTCATGCCATCACAACATTCCATGCCCTGTTCATCAAAATGATCCATGTCAATTGGCATCACAATTCTCCACGTCCTTGTCATCACAATGCTCCTGGAAACTTCTCATCACACTGTTACATGCTCTTGTCATCACAATTGTCCATGTACTTGTCATCACAATGCTCCATGACCCCTGTCATAGCAAGCTCCATGTGCTTGACATCACAAGGCTCCATTACCCCTGTCATAACAATGCTCCATAACACCTGCCATCACAATTTAGCACGGCCTTGTCATCACAAGGCTCCATGACCCTTGTCATAACAATGCTCCAAGCACCCTGTAATCACAATGCTCCATGTCCTTGTCATCACAAAGTTCCATGACGCATGTCATGAGAATGCTCCATGGCCTTCTCATCACAATGTCCCATGCCCTTGTCAACACAATGCTCCAAAACTCATGTAATCACAATGTTCCATGCCCCTTTTCAGCTCAATGCTCCATGAAGCCTGTCATCAAAATGCACCATGCCCATCATCATAATGCTTCATACTATTGTCACCACAATAAAATCAAAATCCTCCATGACTTCTGTCATCACAATGCTCCAAACCCGTGTGATCACAATGTTCCATAACACTTGTCTTCACAATGCCCAATGACGCTCATCATCACTATTATCCATGGTCTTATCATCACAATGCTCCATGACTTTTGTCATCCAATGCTCAATACAACTGTCATCCGAATGCTCCATGACACTTGTCGTCACTATGCTCCTTGAACCCTGTCATGACACGGCTCCATGCATTTTTCATCACAATGATCCATGCCCTTTCCATCACAATGCTCCAAGAACCCTGTAATCGCAATGCTCCATGCCCTTGTCATCACAAAGCTCCATGACACATGTCATCAGAATGCTCCACGGACTTCTCATCACAATGCTCCATGCCTTTGTCATTACGATGCTCCAAGACCCCTGTAATCACAATGCTCCATGCCCCGTTTCATCAGAATGCTCCATGACACTTGTCATCACAAGGCTCCGTGGACTTCTCAACACAATGCTCCAGGAACTGGTCATCACAATGCTCTATTCACTTGTCATCACAATGTTCCATTACCCCTCTCATCACAATACTCCATGAATATATTCAGCCCAATGCTCCATGACGTTCCCATTACAATGCTCCAAGACACCTGTCATCACAATGCTCCAGGACCATGGTCATCACAACGCTCGATGAACCCTGACAACACAATGATCCGGGACTCTTGTCATCAAAATGCTCCATGACACTTGGCATCACAATGATCCATGCCCTTGTCATCCCACTACTCCATGACCCCTATAATCACAATGCTTCGTGACGCTTGTCATCACAGTGCTCCATGCTTTTTTTCATCACAATGTTCCAATCACTTATGATCACAATTTTCCATAACTCTTGTCATCACAATGCTCCATTATCTTTGTCATCACAATCCTCCATGACACTTGGTATCACAATGCTCCATGCCATTGTCATCACAATAGACCATGACATATGTCATCACAATTATCCCGGACAACTCTCTTCACAATAATCCATGACATTTCATCACAATGCTCCATGCCCTTTTCATCACAATGCTCCTTCACCCATGTCATCACAAGGCGCCATGTGCTTGTCCTCACAGTGCTCCACAAGGTTGTCATCACAATGCTCCATAAGCATTGTCATCACAATGCTCCATGCACTTCTCATCAAAATACACTCTCACCACTGATATCACAATGTTCCATCACTAGTCATCACAACACTCCCTCACCCCTGTCATCACAATGTTCCATGACCCCTGCCATCACAATGCTACATGCCCTTATCATCACAATGCTACATGACCCCTGACATCACAATGTTCCATAAACCCTGTAATCAATATGCTCCGTAACCCATTTCATTACAATGCTCCATGACCCTTGACCTCACAATGTTCCATTAAAACTGTCATCAAATGATCCATGACAATTTTCATCAAATTGCTCCATGACCCTCTCATAACAATGCTCCCTGCCCGTCTCATCACAATGCACCACGCCATTATCATCAAAATGCTCCATGACCTTTGTCATCACAAATTTCCATAACCCTTGGCATAACAATGCTCGATGCCCTTCTCATCACAATGCTCCATGACATTCTCATTACAATCCTCCATGACCCATGAATCACAGTGTTCCGTGCCCTTGTCATCACAAAGCTCCCTGCCCACTCTCATCACAATAATCTGTCAAATATTTCAGACTAATGATCCATGCCCCCTGACAATACAATGATCTCGGCCTCCTGTCATCAAAGTGCTCCATGACCCCTGTCATCACAGTGATCCTTTTCCTTGTCATCCCAATGCTCCATGACCCCTTTAATCCCAATGTTCCGTGATGCTTTTCATGACAGTGCTCCATGAAATTGTCATCACTATGCTCCATGGCTTTGTGATCAAAATGGTACATAACATTGTCATCAAAATGCTCCATGCTCATGTCATCAGAATCCTCCATGAACCTTGGGATCACATTGCTTCATGCCCTTGTCATCACAATGCTCCATGCTCCTTGAAATCAAAATCATCCTTGACCTCTGTCATCACAATGCTCCAAACCCTTGTGATCACAATGTTCCATAACACTTGTCATCACAACACTCCATGATGCCTGTCAGCAAAATAATCCATGCCCTTGTCATCATAATGCTCCATGAACTTTGTCATCACAATGCTCAATACACTTGTCATCACAATGCTCCCTGACACTTGTCATCATAATGCTCCATGAACGCTGTCATGAAAAGGCCCCATGACGTTTTCATCACAGTGCTCCATGCTCTTTTCAGCACCATGCTCCTTGCAATTGTCATCACAATACTTCACAAGCTTGTCATCAGAAAGCTCCATGACACTTGTCATCACAGTGCTCCATGACACGTGTCATCACAATGCTCCATGATACCTGTCATCACAATGCTCCACACAGCTTGTTATTATACTACTCAATGAAGCTCCTCATCACAGTCATCCATGGTCTTCTAAACACAATGCTCCACGGTCTTGCCATCACAATGCTCCATGTCCTGTTCATCACAATGCTCCATATCCCTTGTCATCAAAATGCTCCATGACACTTCTCATCACACTGTTACATGCTCTTGTCATCACAATTCTCCATGCACTTGTTATCGCAATGCTCCATGACACCTGTCATAGCAAACTCCATCCGCTTTTCATCACAATGCTTCACGACATTCTCATCAAAATTCTCAATGGCCCTCGTCATCACAATGTTCCATGCTCTTGTCAACACAATACTCCATTACCATTGTCATCAAAATCCTCCATGACAATTGGCATCACAGTGATCCATGCCATTGTCATCCCAATGCACCATGATATATGTCGTCAAAATGCTCCCTGACCAATGTGTTCACAATAATCCATGAGCTTGTCATCACAATGTTCCATGCCCTTGTCATAACCATGTGCCATGCCCATGTCATCACAATAATCCATGAAACATGTCAGACCAATGATCCATGCAGCTGTCATCGTAATGCTACATAACATTGTCATCACAATGCTCCATGACCTCTGTCATAACAATGCTCCATGACTCCAGTCATCACAATGTTTCATGACCTTTGTCATCACAGTGGTCTATGCCCTTGTCATCACAAGACTCTGTGACTCTTGTCACCACAATTCTCCATGAAATTTCCATCACAAAGCTCTGTGAACCTGCTCATCACAATGCTCCATGCCTTTGTCAACACAATGCCCCATGACCCTTGTAATCAAAATGCTCCATGCGCTTGTCAGCACAATGTTCCATGATCCATTTCACGACAATGCTCCATGCGCTTGTCTTCACAATGTTCCACAAATTTGTCATCACAATGCTCCATAAAACTCGTCATCACAATGCTCCATGCACACCTCATCAAAATGCTCTCTCACCACTGATATCACAATGTTTCATTACTAGTCATCACAATACACCGCCACCCCTGTCATCAAAATTTTCCATGACCCCTGTCATCACAATGCTTCATACACTTATCATCACAATGCTCCATGACCCCTGACATCACAATGTCCCATAACCAATCTCATCAAAATGCTCCATGACTCTTTTCATCACAATGCTCCATGACACCTGACATCACAATTTTCCATGAACCCTTTCATCAAAATGTTCCATGACGTTTTTCATCAAATTGCTCCATGAAACGGTCATTGCAATGCTCTCTGCCCTTCTCATCTCAAAGCACCACGCCCTTGTCAACAAAATGCTCCATGACCTTTGTTATCACAATGCTCCATGCCATTGTCATCCCAATGCTCCATGAAAACTCTCATCACATTGCTCCATGCCCTTGTCATCAAAAAGATCCATGACACTTGTCATCACAATGCTCAATGCCCTTCTCATCACAATGCTCCATGACCTTGTGATTACAATCCTCCATGACCCATGTATCACAGTGTACCGTGTACTTGTCATCACAATGCTCCCTGCCCACTCTCATCCCAATAATCCATGAAACTTTTCACACCAGTGCTCCATGCCCTTGTCATCACAATGTTCCATTATACCTGTCATAACAATGCTCCATGACCCCTCCCATCACAATGGTCCATGGCCTTGTCATCACAAGGCTCCATGATTCTTGTCATCACAATGCTCCAAGACCCCGGTTATCACAATGCTCCATGCACTTGTCATCAAAAAGTTCCATTATGCATGTAATCAGAATGCTCCATGGCCTTCTCATCACTATGCTCCATGCCCTAGTCATCACAATGCTCCAAGATCCCTCTAATCACAGTGCTCCTTGCCCCTTTTCATCTCTATTCTCCATGAACCCTCTAATCACAATGCACCATGCCCATCATCATAATGCTTCATGCTATTGTCATCACAATGAAATCAAAAGGCTCCATGACCTCTGTCATCACAATGTTCCAAACCCTTGTGATCACAATATTCCATAAAAATTGTCATTACAACGCCACATGACGCTCATCATCAAAATTATCCATGGTCTTCTCATCACAATGCTCCATGAACTTTGTCATCACAATGCTCAATGCACTTGTTATCACAATGCTCCCTGACACTTGTCGTCAGTATGCTCCTTGAACCCTCTCATGACAAGCCTCCATGCCTTTTCCATCACAATGCTCCAAGACCCCTGTAATCACAATGATCCATGCTCTTGTCATCACAATGCTCCATGACGCATGTCATCAGAATACTCCATGACATTCTCATCACAATGTTCCACGCCCTTGTCATAACAATGCTCCAAGACCCCTCTAATCATAATGCTCCATGCCACTTTTCATCAGAATGCTCCATGACACTTGTCATCACAAGGCTCCATGGTGTTCTCAACAAAATGTTCCAGGAAATTGTCATCACAGTGCTCCATTCCCTTGTTATCTCAATGCTCCATTAATATTTTCAGCCAAATGCTGCATGAATTTCTCATCACAATGCTCCTTCTTTGAAAACTGTCATCACAATGCCCCATGACCACAGTCATCAAAAAGCTCCATGACCCCTGACAACACAATGATCCGGGCCTCTTGTCATCAAAATGCTCCATGACCCTTGTCATCACAGTGATCCTTGTCCTTGTCATCCCAATGTTCCATGACCCATGTAATCACAATGTTCCGTGACGCTTGTCATGACATTGCTCCATGAATTTTTCATCACTATGTTCCATGCCTTTGTGATCAAAATGGTGCATGACATTGTCATCAAAATGCTCCATGCTCATGTCATCAGTATCGTCCATGAAACTTGGGACCACATTGCTTCATGCTCTTGTCATCACAATGATCCCTGCTCCCTGAAATCAAAATCATCCATGACCTCTGTCATCACCATGCTCCAAACACTTGTCATCACTATGTTCCATAACACTTGTCATCACAATGATCCATGATGCCTGTCTTCACAATACTCCATGCCCTTGTAATCAAAATGCTCCATGACCTTGGTCATCACAATGCTAATAAACTTCTCATCAAAATGATCCACGACACATCGTCAAAATGCTCCCTGAACCCTGTCATGAAAAGGATCCAAACCTTTTTCATCACAATGCTCCACACCCTTTTCATCACCATGCTCCATGCAAGTGTCATCACAATAGTTCACAAGCTTGTCATCAGAATGCTCCATGACCCCTGACATCAGAATGCTCCATGACCCCTGTCATCACAATGCTCCCTGCCCCTTGTCATTACAGTGCTCCGGGACACTCGTCATCACAATTACCTATGGACTTCTCATCACAATTCTCCATGGTCTTGCCAGTAAAATGTTCCATGCCCTGGTCATCACAATGCTCCATGCCCTTGTCATCACAATACTCCATTACATTTCTCATCACAATCCTCTATGACACTTGGCATCAAAATGCTCCATGCCATTATCATCACAATGGACCATGACATATGTCATCACAATGCTCCCTGACACCTGTCTTCACAATACTCCATGAACTTGTCATCACAATGCTCCAGGCCCTTGTCATGACAATACTTCACAAGCTTTTCATCAGAATGCTCCATGAAACTTGTCATAACACTACTTCAGGATCCCTGTCATCACAATGTTCCAATACACCTGTCTTCACAATGCTCCATTCCCCTTGTCATTACAGTGCTCCATGACGCTCATCATCACAATTATCCATGGTCTTCTCATCACAATGTTCCAAGTTCTTGCCATCACAGTGCTCCATTCCCTGGTCATCACAATGCTACATGTCCCTTATCATCACAATTCTCCACGTCCTTTTCATCACAATGCACCATGACACCACTCATCACAATGTTACATGTTCTTGTCATCACAATTCTCCATGCACATGTCATCACAATGCACATGACGCCAGTCATAGCAAGCTCCAAGTGCTTTTCATCACATTACGTCAAGATATTGTCATCAAATTTCTCAATGGCCCTTGTCATGACAATGCTCCCTGGCCTTGTCATCACAATGCTCCAAGCCCTTGTCATCACAATTCGCCATGACACCTAGCACCACAATGCTCCATGCAATTGTCATCACAATGGACCATGACATATGTCATCACAATGCTAACTGGCACATGTCTTTACAGTACTCCGTGACCTTTTCATCCACGAACCATGTAATCACAATGTTCCATGCCCTTGTCATCACAAAGCTCCATGATGCATGTCATCAGTATGCTCCATGGCTTCTCATTACAGTGCTCCATGCCCTTGTCATCACAATGCTCCAAGACCCATGAAATCACAATGCTACATGCCACTACCCATCTCAATGCTCCTTGAACCCTCTCATCACAATGCACCATGCCCATCATCATAATGCTTCATACTATTCTTATCACAATGAAATCAAAATGATCCCTGACCACTGACATCACAATGCTCCAAATCCTTCTGATCACAATGTTCCATAACACTTGTCATCACAACGTCCCATGATGTTAGTCATCACAATTATCCATGGTTTTCTCATCACAATGCTCCATGACGCTTGTCAGCACAATGTTCTTTGCCATTGTCAGCAAAATGCTACATGACCTTGTCATCACAATGCTCCATGCGCTTGTCATCACAATCCTCCATGAAGCTTGGGATCACATTGATTCATGCCTTTTTCATCACAATGCTCCATGCTCCTTGAAATCAAAATGATACATTACCTCTGTCATCACAATGCTCCAAACTCTTGTGATCAAAATGTTCCATAGCACTTGTCATCACAAGCTTCTTGATGCCTGTCATCCCAATAATCCATGCCCTTATCATCACAATGCTCCATTACCTTTGTCATCACAATGCTCAATACACTTGTCATCACAATGCTCCCTGACCCTTGTCATCAGAATGCTCCTTGAACCCTGTTATGAAAAGACTCCATGCTTTTTTCATCACAATGCTCCACACACTTGTGATCACAATTTTCAATAACACTTGTCATCAGGACGCTCCATGATGAATTTCTTCACAATAGTCCATGCCCTAGTCATCAAAATGCTCCATCACCCTTGTCACCACAATGCTCCAAGCCCTTGTCATCACAATACTCCATTCCCTAGTCATCACAATGCTCATGACCCTTGTGATCACAATGCTCCAAGCACTTGTCATCACAATGCTCCATTACCATTGTCATCACAATCCTCCATGACACTTGGCATCACAAAGCTCCATGCCATTGGCATCACAATGGACCATGACATATGTCATCACAATTCTGCCTGACACCTCTCTTCACAGTAATCCATGACCTTGTCATCACAATGCTCCATGCCCTTGTCAACACAATGCTCCAGGCCCCTGTCATCACAATGCTTCTTGCCTTTATCATCACAATGCTCCAGCACCCATGTCATCACAATGTGCCATGCACTTGTCACTACAATTCTCCGCAAGCTTGTCCTCACAATGCTCCATAAACATTGTCATTACATTTCTCCATGCACTTCTCATCAAAATACTCTCTCACCACTGATATCACAATGTTCCATCACTACTCATCACAATACTTCCTCACCCCTGTCATCACAATGTCCCATGACCCCTGCCATAACAATGCTACATGCCCTTATCCTCACAATGCTTCATGACCCCTGACATCACAATGTTCCATAAATCCTGTAATCAAAATGCTCCGTGATCCATTTCATCACAATGCTCCATTACCTTTGACCTCACAATGTTCCATTAAACCTGTCATCAAATGGTCTGGGACACTCTTCATCAAATTGCTCCATGACCCTCTCATCGCAATGCTCCCTGCCCTTCTCATCACAATGCACCACACCCTTGTCATCAAAATGCTCCATGACCTTTGTCCTCGCTAATTTCCATGACCCTTGGCATAACAATGATCGATGCCCTTCTCATCACAGTGCTCCATGACCTTCTCATTACAATCCTCCATGACCCATGAATCACAGTGTTCCATGCCATTGTCATCTCAATGCTCCCTGCAATCTCTCATCACAATAATCCGTCCAACTTTTCATACTAATGATACATGCCCCCTGACAACACAATGATCCCAGCCTCTTGTCATCAAAATGCTCCATGACACTTGTCAGCACAGTGATCCTTGTCCTTGTCTTCCCAATGTTCCATGACCCCTGTAATCACAATGTTCTGTGACGCTTGTCATGACAGTGCTCCATGAAATTGTCATCACAATGCTCCATGTATTTTTGATCAAAATGGTACATGACATTGTCATCAAAATGCTCCATGCTCATGTCATCAGAATCCTCCATTAACCTTGGGATCACATTGCTTCATGCCTTTGTCATCACAATGCTCCATGCTCCTTGAAATCAAAATCATCCATGACCTCTGTCATCACAATGCTCCAAACCCTTGTGATCACAATGTTCCATAACACTTGTCATCACAACACACCATGATGCCTGTCATCCCAATAATCCATGCCATTGTCATCACAATGCTCCATGATATTTGTCATCACAATTCTCAACACACTTGTCATCACAATGCTCCCTGACATTTGTCATCAGAATGCTCCTTGAAGGCTGTCATGAAAAAGCCCCATGACATATTCATCACAATTCTCCATGCTCTTTTCATCTATATGCTCCATGCCATTGTCATCAAAATACAACACAAGGTTGTCATCGGAATGCTCCATGACACTTTTCATCACACTGCTCCATGACACGTGTCATCACAATGCTCCATGACACGTGTCATCACAATGCTCCATACCCCTTGTCATTATAGTGCTCCATGACTCTCGTCATCACAATTATCCATGGTCTTCTCATCACAATGCTCCACGGTCTTGCCATCACAATGCTCCATGCCCTGGTCATCACAATGCTCCATGTCCGTTATCATTACAATTCTTTATGTCCTTGTCATCACAATACTCCATGACACTTCTCATCAAAATGTTACATGCTCTTTTCATCACAATTCTCCATGCACCTGTCATTGCAATGCTCCATGACACCTGTCATAGCAAGTACCATGCACTTTTCATCACAATGTTTCACGACTTTCTCCTCAAAATTCTCAATGGCCGTTGTCATCATAATGCTCCATGTCCTTGTCATCACAATGCTCCATTACCATTGTCATCACAATCCTCCTTGACAATTAGCATCACAATGCTCCATGCCATGGTCATTACAATGGACCATGATATATGTCATTACAATGATCCCTGACACCTCTCTTCACAATAATCCATGATCTTGTCATCACAATGCTCTATGCCCTTGTCATCACAATGCGCCATGCCCACTGTCATTGCAGTAATTTATGAAACATGTCAGACCAATGCTCCATGAAGCAGTCATCACAATGTTTCATACCCTTTTCATCACAATGCCCCATGACCGGTGTCATCACAATGCTCCTTGACTCCAGTCATCAAAATGCTTCATGACCTTTTTCATCAGAGTGGTCAATGACCTCGTCATCACAAGACTCTGTGACTCTTGTCACCACAATGTTCCATGAAAATTTCAACACAATGCTCTGCGAACCTGGTCATCATAATGCTCCATGCCTTTGTCAGCACAATGCTCCATGACCCTTGTTCTCACAATGCTCCATGCGCTTGTCAGCACAATGTACCATGACACATGTCATTACAATGTGCCATGTCCTTGTCATTACAATGCTCCACAACCTTGTCATCAGAATGATCCATAAACCTTGTCATCAAAATGCTCCATGAACTTCTCATTAAAATTCTCTCTCACCACTGATATCACAATGTTTCGTTACTAGTCATCACAATACACCCCCACCCCCGTCATCACAATGTTCCATGACCACTGTCATCACAATGCTACCTGTCCTTATTATCACAATGCTCCATGACATGTGACATCACAATGTTCCATAATCCCTCTCATCAAAATGCTCCATGACCCTTTTCAACACAATGCTCCATGACACCTGACATCACAATTTTCCATAAACACTTTCAACAAAATTTTCCATGACCCTTTTCATCAAATTGCTCCATGACACTGTCATCGCAATGCTCCCTGCCCTTCTCATCACAATGCACCACGCCCTTGTCAACAAAATGCTCCATGACATTTGTCATCACAATGTTCCATGCCATTGTCATCTTAATGCTCCATGAACACTCTCAACACATTGCTCCATGCCCTTGCCTTCCAAAAGCTCCATGACGCTGGTCATCACAATGCTCGATGCTCTTCTCATCACAATGCTCCATGCCCTTGTCATTATAATCCTCCTAGACCCATGTATCACAGTGTTCTGTGCCCTTGTCATCACAATGCTCCATGCCCACTCTCATCAAAATAATTCATGAATCATTTCAGACCAGTGATCCATGCCCTTGTCATCACAATGCTCCATTACCCCTGTCATAACAATGCTCCATGCCCCCTCCCATCACTATGATCAATGGCCTTTTCATCACAAGGCTCCGAGAACATTGTCATCACAATGCTCCAAGACCCTGTAATCACAATGCTCCATGCACTTGTCATCACAAAGCTCCATGACACGTATCATGAGAATGCTCCATGGTCTTCTCAACACAATGTCCCATGCCCTTGTCATCACAATGCTCCAAGACCCCTGTAATCACAATGTTCCATGCTCCTTTTCATCTCAAATCTCCATGAAACCTGTCATCACAATGCACGATGCCCGTCATCATAATGGTTCATGCTATTGTCATCACAATGAAATCAAAATGCTCCATGCCCTCTGTCATCACAATGCTCCAAAACCTTGTGATCACAACGTTCCATAACACTTGTCATCACAATGCCCCATGACGCTCGTCATCACAATTATCCATAATCTTCTCATCAGAATGCTCCGTGAACTTTGTCATCACAATGCTCAATGAACTTGTTATCAAAATGTTCCCTTACATTTGTCGTCAGTATGCTCCTTTAACCATGTCATGACAAGGCTCCATGCCTTTTTCTTCACAATGATCCATGCCTTTTTCATCACAATGTTCAAAGACCCTTGTAATCAAATACTCCATGCTCTTGTCATCACAATGTTCCATGACGCATGTCATCAGAATGCT
This sequence comes from Mesoplodon bidens, assembly GCF_964165515.1. Lineage (NCBI taxonomy): Eukaryota > Metazoa > Chordata > Mammalia > Artiodactyla > Ziphiidae > Mesoplodon > Mesoplodon bidens. The sequence goes on along the minus strand of NC_138180.1, from coordinate 41,879,896 downwards.
CCATGGCATTCTCATCACAATGCTCCCTGCCCTTGTCATCAAAATGCTCCAAGAACCCTGTAATCACAATGATCCATGCACTTTTCATCAGAATGCTCCATGACACTAGTTATCACAAGGTTCCATGGTCTTCTCAACACAAGGCTCCAGGAGCTTTTCATCATAAGGCTCCATTCCCTTGTCATCACAATGCTCCATGACCCCTGTCAACACAATACTCCATGAATATTTTCAGCCTAATGCTCCATGACTTTCTCATCACAATGCTGCATGAACCCTGTCATCACAATGCTCCATGACCACTGTCATCAGAACGCTCCATGACACATGACACAACAATGATCCAGGACTCTTGTCATCAATATGTTCCATGAAACCTGTCATTACCAAGATTCATGCCCTTGTCTTCCTAATGCTCCATGACCCCTGTAATCTCAATGCTCCATGACGCTTGTCATCCCAGTGATTCATCACCCTTGTCATAACAATGCTCCATGCTTTTGTCAGCAAAATGCTACATGAAATTGTCATCCCAATGCTCCATGTGCATGTCATCACAATCCTACATGAACCTTGGGATCACATTGCTTCATACTCCTGTCATCACAATGCTCCACGCTCCTTGAAATCAACATGATCCATGACCTCTGTCATCACAATGCTCCAAACCCTTGTGATCATAATGTTCCATAACACTTTTCATCACAGCTCTCCATGATGCCTGTCATCACATTACTCCATGCCCTTGTCATCACAATCCTCCATGAACTTTGTCATCACTATGCTCAATACACCTGTCATCACAATGATCCATGACACTTATCGTCAAAATGCTCCTTGAGCCATGTCATGAAAAGGATCCATGCCTTTTTCATTACAATGCTCCATGCCCTTTTCATCACAATGCTCCATGCCATTGTCATCAAAATAGTTTACAAGCTTGTCATCAGAATGTCCCATGAATCCTGTCATCAGAATGCTCCATGACCCCTGTCATAAAAATGCTCATAACACCTGTCATCATAATGCTCCATGTCCCTTGTCATTACAGTTCTCCGTGATGCTCGTCATCACAATTATCCATGGTGTTCTCATCACAATGCTCCACGGTATTGCCATCACAAAGCTCCATGCCCTGGTCATCACAATGCTCCATGTCCCTTTTCATCAGGATTCTCCACGCCCTTGTTATCACAATTCTCCATGCACTTGTCATCACAATGCTCCAAGACCCCTGTCATAGCAAGCTACATGAAATTGTCATCACAATGCTTCCCGAACTTCTCATAAAAATTCTCAATTGCCCTTGCAATCACAATGCTCCATGCCCTTGTCATCACAATGCTCCATGACCCTTGTCATCACAATGCTCCAACCCATTGTCATCACAATACTCCATTACATTTGTCATCACAATCCTCCATGACACTTGGCATCACAATGGACCATGACATATGTCATCACAATGCTCTCTGACACATGTCTTCACAATACTCCATGAACTTGTCATCACAATGATCAAGATCTTGTAATGACAATACTCCACAAGCTTTTCATCAGAATGCTCCATGACCCTTGTCATCACACTACTTCATGACCCCTGTCATCACAATTCTTCATGACACCTGTCCTCACAATGCTCCATTCCCTTTGTCATTACAGTGCTCCATGACGCTCATCATCACAATTATCCATGGTCTTCTCATCACAATGTTCCAAAGTCTTGCCATCACAATGCTCCATTCCCTGGTCATCACAATGCTACATGTCCCTTGTCATCACAATGCTCCATGACACCTGTCATCACGATGTTACATGTTCTTGTCATCACAATTCTCCATGCATTTGTCATCAAAATGCTCCATGACCCCTGTCATAGCAAGCTCCACGCGCTTGTCATCACAATGCTTCACGACCTTGTCATCGACATTCTCAGTGGCCCTTGTCATGACAATGCTCCATGCCGTTGTCATCATAATGATCGCAGAACTTGTCATCACATTCCCCATGACACCTGGCCTCACAATGTTCCATGCAATTGTCATCACAATGGACCATGACATATATCATCACAATGCTAACTGATATCTGTGTTCACAATACTCCTTGACCTTGTCATCACAAGGCTCCATGCCCTTATCATCACAATACGACATGGACACTGTCATCACAATAATCATTGAAATTTGTCAGACCGATGTTTCATGCCCCTCTCATCACAATGCTCCATTCCCTTGTCATCACAATGCACCATGACCCCTGTCATCACAATGCTCCTTGACTCCAGTCATCACAATGCTTCATAAAATTTGTCATCACAATGGTCCATGCCCTCATCATCAGGAGGCTCTGTTAAATTTGTCACCACAATGCTCCATGAACTTTTCATCACAATGCTCTCTGGCACGTGTCATCAAAATGTTCCATGTTTTTGGAGTCACAATGCTCCATGACCCATGTCATCACAATGTGCCATGCACTTGTCCTCACAATGCTCCACAACCTTGTCATCACAATGCTCCATAAACCTTGTCATCACAATGCTCCATGCACTTCTCATCAAAATGCTCTGTCACCACTGATCTCACAATGTTCCATCACTAGTCATCACAGTACACCCTCACCCATGTCGTCACAATGTTCCATGACCCCTGTCATCACAATGTTACATGCCCTTATCATCACAATGCTCCATGACCCCTAACATCAATATGTTCCATAACCCCTGTCATCAAAATTCTCTATGACCCTTTTCATCACAATGATCCATAACCCCTGTCATCAAAATGCTCTATGACCCTTTTCATCACAATGATCCTTGACACCTTACATCACAATTTTCCCTAAACACTGTCTACAATATATTCCATGTCCCTTTTCTTCAAATTGCTCCATGATCATGTCATCACAATGATCCCTGCACTTCTCATCACAATGCACCACACCCTTTTCATCAAAATGCTCCATAACATTTGTCATCACAAAACTCCATGAGACTTGGCATCAAAATACTCCATGCCATTGTCATCACATTGCTCCATGAGCACTCTCAGCACATTGCTCAATGTCCTTGTCATCACAAAGCTCTATGACTCTTATCATCAAAATGCAGGATGCCCTTCTCATCACAATGCTCCATGCCCTTTTCACTACAATCCTCCATGACCCATGTATCACAGTGTTCTGTGCCCTTGTAATCACAATGCTCCATGCCCTCTCTCATCCCAATAAGACATGAAACTTTTCAGACCAATTCTAAATGCCCTTGTTATCACAAGGCTCCATTACCCCTCTCATAACAATGCTCCATGACCCCTCCAATTACAGTGTTCCACGGCCTTGTTATCTCAATGCTCCAAACCCCATTTAATCACAATGCTCTATGCCCTTGTCATCACAAATCTCCATGATGCCTGTCATCAGAATGCTCCATGGGCTTCTCATCACAATGCTCCCTGCTCTTGTCATCACAATTCTCCATGACACATTTAATCACAATGTTCCATGCCACTCTTCATCTGAATGCTCCATGAACCCTGTCATCAAAATGCACCAGGCCCATTATCATAATGCTTCAGGCTTTTGTCATCACAATGAAATCAAAATGCTCCATGACCACTGTCATCACAATGCTCCAAAGCCTATTGACCACAATGTCCCTTAACACTTGTAATAACAATGCACAAGGATGCTTGTCATCAAAATTATCCATGGTCTTTTCAGCACAATGATCCATGACATTTGTCATCACAATGGTCAATACACTTGTCATCACAATGCTCCCTAACACTTGTCATAATATGCTCCTTGAACGCTGTCATGACAATGCTCCATGCCTTTTTCATCACAATGACCCATGCCTTTTTCATCACAATGCTCCAAGACCCTGGTAATCACAATACTCCATGCACTTATCATCACAAATCTCCCTGACGCATGTCATCAGATGTTCCATGGCCTTCTCATCACAATGCTCCATGCCCCTGTCATCCCATTGCTCCGTGACCCCTGAAATCACAATGTTCCGTGATGCTTGTCATCACAGTGTCCCGTGACCCTAGTCATCACAATGCTCCATATCTTTGTCAGCAAAATGCTACATGAACTTGTCATCACAATGCTCCATGCTCTTTGTCATCACAATGCACAATACACTTGTCATCACAATGCTCCCAGACACTTGTCCTCAGAATGCTCCGTGAATTCTGTCATGAAAGCATCAATGAATTTTTCATCACAATGCTCCATGCCCTTTTCATCACTATGCTACATGCCATTGTCATCACAATACCCCACAAGATTGTCATCAGAATGCTCCATGACCCTTGTCATCACAATGCTCCGTGACCCCTGTCATCACAATGCCCCATGACACTGGTCAACACAATGTTTCATGTCCCTTGTCATTACAGTGCTCCATGACGCTCGTCAGCAAAATTATCCATGGCCTTCTCTTAACAATGCTCCTCGGTCTTGCCATCACAATGCTCCTTGCCCTGGTCATCACAATTCGCCATGTCCCATGTCAGCACAAATCTCCAAGTCATTGTCATCACAATGCACCATGACACTTCTCATCACAATGTTACATGATCTTGTCATCACAATTCTCCATGCACTTGTCAACACAATGCTCCGTCACCCCTGTCATAGAAAGCTCCATGTGCTTGTCATCACAATGCTTCATGATCTTGTCATCAAAATTCTAAATGGCCCTTGTCATGACAATGCTGCATGCCCTTGTCATCACAATGCTCCAAGCCCTTGTCATCAAAATGCTCTGTTATCTTTGCCATCACAAACCTCCATGACACTTGGCATCACAATGCTCCATGTCATTGTCATCACAATGGACCGTGACACTTGTCATCACAATGCTCCATGCCTTTGTCAGCACCATGCTCCATGACCCATGTCATCACAATGCTCAGTGCACTTATCATCAAATTGTTCTCTCACCACTGATATCACAATGTTCCATCACTAGTCATCACAATACACCCTCACCCCTGCCATCGCAATGTTCCATGACAGCTGTCATTACAATGCTACATTCCCATATTATCACAATGCTCCATGACCCCTGACATCACAATGTTACATAACCACTATCATCAAAACGCTCTTTGACCCTTTTCATCACAAGGCTTCATAACCCCTGACATCACAATGTTCCATAGCAAATGTCACCAAAATGTTCCATCTTCCTATTCATCAAATTGCTCCATGGCCCTGTCATCACAATTCTCCCTGCCCTTCTCATCTCAACGAACCACACCCTTTTCATTAAAATGCTCCATGACATATGTCATCACAAAGCTCCATGACCCTTGTCATCACAATATTCCATGCCATTGTCATCACATTGCTCCATGAAAACACTCAGCACATTACTCCATGCCCTTGTCATCACAAAGCACAATGACGCTTGTCACCACAATGCTTGAGGCTCTTCTCATAACAATGTTCCATGCCCTTGTCATTACAATCCTCCATGACCCATTTATCACAGTGTCCCTTGCCCTTGTCATCACAATGCTCCATTACCCCTGTCATAACAATGCTCCATGACCCCTGCCATCACAATGTTCCACGGCCATGTCATCACAATGCTCCAAGACCCCTGTAATCAAAAGTATCCATGCCCTTGTCATGACAATGATCCATGGCGCATGTCATCAGAATGGTCCATGGCCTTCTCATCACAATGCTCCAAGAACAATGTAATCACAATGCTCCATGCCCCTTATCATCTCAATGCTCCATGAACCCTGTCATCAAAATGCACCCTGCCCATCATCATAATGCTTCATGCTATTGTCATCACAATGAAATCAAAATGCTCCATGACCTCTGTCTTCACAATGCTCCAAACCCTTGTGATCACAATTTTCCATAACACTTGTGATCACAACGCCCTATGACACTCGTCATCACAATTATCCATGGTCTTCTCTTCACAATGTTCCATGACCATTTTCATGACAGTTCTCAATACACTTGTCATCACAATGCTCCCTGACACTTGTCGTCAGTATGCTCCTTAAAACTTGCCCCGAAAAGGCCCCATGCCTTTTTCATCACAATAATACATACACTTTCCATCACAATGCTCCAAGACCCCTGTAATCATAATTCTCCATGCCCTTGTCATCACAAACCCCATGACCCATGTCATCAGACTGCTCCATGGCCTTCTCATCACAATGCTCCATGCGTTGTCATCCCAATGCTCCATGACCCATGTAATCACAATGCTCCGTGACGCTTGTCATCACAGGGCTCCATGACCTATTTCATCAAAATGCTCCATGCCTTTTTCAGAAACATGCTACATGACCTTGTCATCACAATGCTCCATGTGCTTGTCATCACAATTCTCCATTACCATTGTCATCAAAATCCTCCATGAACATTGGGATCACATTGCTTCATGCACTTGTCATCACAATGCTCCTTGCTCCTTGAAATCAAAATGATCCATGACCTCTCTCCTCACAATGCTCAGTACCCTTGTGATCACAAAGTTCCATAACCCTTGTGATCACAAAGTTCCATAACACTTGTCATCACAATGCTACATGATGCCTGTCATCACAATACTCCACTCCCTTGTCATCACAATGCTTCATGACCTTTGTCATCACAATGGTCAATACTCTTTTCATCACAATCCTCCCTGACACTTGTCATCAGAATGCTCCTTGAACCCTGTAATGACAAGGCTCCATGCCATTTTCATCACAATGCTCCATGCCCTTTTCCTCACAATGCTGCATTCCATTGTCATCACAATTCTCCACAAGCTTGTCATCAGAATGCTCCATGACCCTTGTCATCACAATGTTCCATGATACCTGTCATTACAGTGCTCCATGACGCTCGTCATCACAATTATTCATGGGCTTCTCATCACAATGCTCCATGACCCATGTCATCACAATTCTCCATTACCCCTGTTACCACAACGCTCCATGATGCCTGTTATCACAATAATCCATGCCCTTGTCATCAGAATGCTCCAAGACACCTGTAATCACAATGGTCCATGCCACTTTTCATCAGAATGCTCCATGAAACTTGTCATCAAAAGGCTCCCTGGTCTTCTCTTCTAAATGTTCCAGGACATTGTCATCACTATGCTCCATTTCCTTCTCATCACAATGCTCCATGACCACTGTCATTACAATACTCCATGAACATGTTCAGCCCTATGATTCATGACCTTCTCATCAAAATGCTCCATGAGGCTGTCATCACAATGATCCATGACCACTGTCATCACAACGCTCCATGACCCCTGACAACAAAATGATCCTGGACTCTTCTCATCAAAATGCTCCATGACACTTTTCATCAAAATGATCCATGCGCTTGTCATCCCAATGTTCCATGACCTCTGTAATCACAATGCTCCTTGATGCTTGTCATCACAGTGCACCATGACCCTTGTCATCACAATGCTCCATGCCTTTGTCAGCAAAATGCTCCATGACTATGTCAACAAAATGCTCCATGAGCTTATCATCACAATCCTCCATGAAACTTGGGATCACATTGCTTCATGCCCTCTTTCATCACAATGCTCCAAACCCTTGAGATCACAATGTTCCATAACAGTTGTCATCACAATGCCCCATGACGGTTGTCATCACAATTAAACATGGTCTTCTCATCACAATGCTCCATGACCTTTTTCATCACAATGTTCAATACACTTGTCATCACAATGCTCCCTGACACTTTTCGTCAGTATGCTTCTTGAACACTTGCATGACAAAGCTCCATGCCTTTTTCATCACAATGATACATGCCCTTTTCATCACAATGCTCCAAGCCCCCTGTAATCAAAATGCTCCATGCCCTTGTCATCACCAAGCTCCATGACACATGTCATCAGAATGCTCCATGGCCTTATCATCACAATGTTCCATGCCCTTGTAATCAAAATGCTCCAAGAACCCTGTAATCACAATGATCCATGCCCCTTTTCATGAGAATGTTCCATGAGACTTGTCATCACAAGGCTCCATGGTCTTCTCATCAAAATGCTCCAGGACCTTGTCATCACAAAGCTCCATTCCCTTGTCATCACAATGCTCCATGAACATGTTCAGCCCAATGATCCATGAAATTCTCATCACAATGCTCCATTACCCTTGTCATCACAATGCTCCATGACCCCTGACAACACAATCATCCCAGACTCTTGGCATCAAAAACCTCCATGTCCCTTGTCATCCCAATGATCCATGCCCTTTTCATCCCAATGCTCCGTGACCTCTGTAATCACAATGCTCCGTGAGCTTGTCATCACAGTGCTCCATGACGCTTGTCATCAAAATGCTCCATGCGTTTGTCACAAAAGTGCTACATGACCGTGTCATCACAATACTCCATGTGCTTGTCATCACAATACTCCATTACCATTGTCATCAAAATCCTCCATGACCCTTGGGATCAAAATGCTACATGCCCTTTTCATCAAAATGCTCCATGATCCTTGAAATCAAAATGATCCATGAAATCTGTCATCACCATGCTCCAAACCCTTGTGATCACAATGTTCCATAACACTTGACATCACAATACTCCAGGATGCCTGCCATCACAATGCTCCATGACCTTTGTCATCACAATGCTCAATACACTTGTCATCTCAATGCTCCCTGACACTTTTCGTCACAAAGCTCCTTGAACCCTGTCATGAAAAGGCTCCATGCCTTTTTCATCACAATGCTCCATGCCCTTTCCATCACAATGCTCCATGCCATTGTCATCACAAAACTCCACAAGCTTGTCATCAGAATGCTCCAAGACCCTTGTCATCACAATTCTCCATGATACTTGTCATCACTATGTTCCAAGACAACTGTCATCACAATGCTCCATTCCCCTTGTCATTACAGTGCTCCATGAGGTTTGTCATCACAATTATCCATGGTCTTCTTATCACAATACTCCACGGTCTTGCGATCACAATGCTCCATGCAATGGTCATCACAATGCTCCATGTCCCTTTTCCTCACAATTCTCCCCGTCCTTGTCATCACAATGCTCCATGACACTTTTCATAACAATGTTACATGCTCTTGACATCACAATTCTCCATGCACTTGTCATCACAATTCTCCATCACCCCTGTCATAGAAAGCTCCATGCGCTTGTCATCACAATGCTTCATGACATTGTCATCAAAATTCTCAAAGGCCTTTGTCATCAGAATGCTCCATGCCCTTGTCATCACAATGCTCCAAGCCCTTGTCATCACAATACCCCATTACATTTGTCATCATAATCCTCCGTGAAACTTGGCATCACAATGCTCCATGCCATTGCCATCACAAAGAACCATGACATATCTCCTCACAATGTTCCATGCCCTTTTCATCACAATGCACCATGCCCCTTGTCATCCCAATAATCCATGAAACTTGTCAGACCTATGTTCCATGCCCCTGTCATCAAAATGTTCCATGCCCTTGTCATCACAATGCTCCTTGACTCCAGTCATCACCATGCTTCATGACATTTGTCATCACAATGCTCCATGCCCTTGTCATCACAAGGCTCTGTGACCTTTGTCACCACAATGCTCCATGAACTTTTCATCACAATGCCCTGTGACCATTGTAATCACAATGCTCCGTGCCTTTGTCAGCACAATGCTCCGAGTTCCTTGTCATCACAATACTCCATGCGATGATCACCGCATTGATCCATGACCTTGTCATCACAATGCGCCATGCGCTTGTCATCACAGGGCTCCACTACCTTTTCAACACCATGCTCAATAAACTTTGTCTTCTCAATGCTCCATGCACTTCTTATCAAAATGCTCTCTCACCACTGATATCACAATGTTCCTTCACTAGTCATCACAATACTCCCTCACCTCTGTCATCACTATGTTCCATGACCCCAGTCAACACAATGCTACATGCGTTATCATCACAATGCTCCATGACCCCTGACATCACAATGTTCCATAACAACTCTCATCAAAATGTTCCATGACACTTTTCATCAAATTGCTCCATGACCCTGCCGTCACAATGCTCCCTGCCCTTCTCCTTACAATGCACCACACCCTTCTCATCAAAATGCTCCATGACACTCTCATCACAAAGCTCCATGACCCTTGGCATCACAGTTCTCCATGCCATTGTCCTCACAATGCTCCATGAAATCTCTCATCACATTGCTCCATGCCCTTGTCATTCCGAAGTTCCATGACACTTGTCATCACAATGTTCGATGCACTTCTCATCACATTGCTCCATGCCCTTGTCATTACAATCCTCCATAAACCACGCATCAGTGTTCCTTTCCCTTGTGATCACAATGCTCCATGCCCACCCTCATCACAATAATCCATGAACTTGTTCAGACCAATGCTCCATGCCCTTGTCATCACAATGCTCCTTTACCCCTGTCATAACAATGCTCCATGACCACTGATATCACAATGTTCTAAGGCCTTATCATCACAAAACTCCATGACGCATGTCATCAGAATGCTCCATGGACTTCTCATCACAATGCTCCATGCCCTTTTCATCACAATGCTCCAAGACCACTGTAAGAACAATGTTCCATGCCACTTTTCATCTCAATGCTGCATGAACCATGTCATCACAATGCACCATGCCCATCATCATAATGCTTCATGCTATGTCATCACAATGAAATCAGAATGCTCCATGACTTCTGTCATTACAATGCTCCAAACCTTTGTGATCAAAATGTTCCATAACAGTTTTCATCACAACGTCCCATGATGCTCGTCATCACAATTATCCATGGCCTTCTCATCACAATGCTCCATGTCCTTTGTTATCACAATGCTCAATACACTTGTCATCACAATGCTCCCTGACAATTGTCATCAGTATGCTCCTTGAACCCTGTCACGACAAGGCTCCATGCCTTTTTCATCACAATGATACGAGCCCTTTTCATCACAATGCTCCAAGACCACTGAAATCAAAATGCTCCATTCACTTGTCATCACAAAGCTCCAAGACGCATGTCATCAGAATGCTCCATGGTCTTCTCATCAAAATGTTCGAGGCCCTTGTCATCACAATGCTCCAAGACCCCTGTAATCACCATGGTCCATGCCGCTTTTCATCAGAATTCTCCAGGACACTTGTCATCTCAAGGCTCCATGGTCTTCTCATCAAAATGGTACAGGACCTTGTCATCACAATGCTCCAGTTCGTTGTCATCACTATACTCCATGATAGCTGTCATCAAATAGTCCATGAACATGTTCAGCACTATGTTCCGTGACCTTCTCATCACAATGCTCCATTACCCCTCTCATCACAATGCTCCATGACCAGAGTCATAACAATGCTCCATGACCCCTGACAGCACAATGATCCGGGACTCGTCTCATCAAAATGCTCCATGACACTTGTCATCACAATGACCCATGCCCTTGTCATCCCAATGCTCCATGACCCCTGTAATCACAATTCTCCGTAACGCTAGCCATCACAGTGCTCCATGCCCCTTGTCATCAAAATACTCCATGCCTTTGTCAGCAAAATGCTACATGACCTTTTCATCACAATGCTCCATGTGCTTGTCATCACAATCCTCCATTACCCTTGTCATCACAATCCTCCATGAACCTTGGGATTCCATTGCTTCATCCCAATGTCATCACAATGCTCCATGCTCCTTGAAATCAAACTGCTCCATGCACTCTATCATCACAATGCTCCAAACCCTTGTGATCACAAAGTTCCATAACACTTGTCATCACAATGCTCCATGAAGCCTGTCATCACAATACTCAATGTCCTTATCATCACAATGCTCCATGAACTTTGTCATCACAATGCTCAAAACACTTGTCATCACAATGCTCCCTGACACTTGTCATCAAAATGCTCCTTGAACATTGTCATGGAAAGGCTCCATGCCTTTTTTTATCATAATGCTCCATGTACTTTTCATCACAATGCTCCATGCCATTGTCAGCACAATACTCCACAAGCTTGTCATCAGAATGCACCATGACCCTTGGCATCACAAAGCTCCATGACCTCTGTCATCACAATGCTCCATGACACCTGTCATCAAAATGCTCCATGCCCCTTGTCATTATAGTGCTCCATGACGCTCCTCATCACAATTATCCATGATCTTCTCATCACAATGCTCCACTGTCTTGCCATCACAATGTTCCATGCCCTGGTCATCACAATGCTCCATGTCCCTTGTCATCTTAGTTCTCCAGGTCCTTGTCATCACAATGCTCCATGACACTTCTCATCACAACGTTACATGCTCTTGTCATCATATTTCTTCATTCACTTGTCATCGCAGTGCTCCATGACCACTGTCAAAGGAACCTCCATGCGCTTGTCATGACAATGCTTCACGACCTTGTCATCCAAATTCTCAGTGGCCCTTTTCATCACAATTCACCATGCCCTTGTCATCTCAATGCTCTATGACCCTTGTCATCACAATGCTCCAAGCACTTGTCATCACAATGATCCATTATTTTTTTAAACACAATACTCCATGACATTTGGCATCACAATGCTCCACGTCATTGTCATCAAAAAGGACCATGATATATGTCATCACAATGCTCCCTGACACCTGTCTTTACAAACTCCTAGACCTTGTCATCACAATGCTCCATGCCCTTGTCATCACAATGTGCCATGCCCATTGTCATCCCAATAATCCATGAAACTTGTCAGAACTATGCTCCATGCCCCTGTGATCACAATGCTCCTTTCCCTTGTCATCACAATGCTCCATGTCCCCTGTCATCACAATGCTCCGTGACTCCAGTCATCACAATGCTTCGTGATATTTGTCACCACGAAATCCATGAACTTTTCATCACAATGCTCTTTGACCCTTGTCATCACAATGCTCCATGCACTTGTTAGCACAATGCTCCATGACCCATGTCATCACAATGTGCCATGATCTTGTCATCACAATGCTCCACAACTTTGTCATCACAATGCTCCATAAACCTTGTCATCACAATGCTCCATGCACTTCTCATCAAAATGCTCTCTCACCAATGATATCACAATGTTCCATCACTAGTCTTCACAATTCTCCCTCACCCCTGTCATCACTATGTTCCATGACCCCTCTCATCACGATGTTACCTACCCTTATCATCACAATGCTCCATGACCCCTGACATCACAATGTTCCATAACCCCTGTCTTCAATATGTTCCTTGACCCTTTTCTTCAAATTGCTCCATGAACCTGTCATCACAATGCCCCCTGCCTTGCTCATCACAATGCACCATGCCCTTCTCATCAAAATGCTCCATAACATTTGTCATCACTTAGCTACATGACCCTTGGTATCACAATGCTCCATGCTTTTGTCATCACAATGCTCCATGAACCCTATCATCACATTGCTCCATGCCATTGTCTTCACAAAGTTCCATGACGCTTGTCATCACAATGCTCGATGCCCTTCTCATCACAACACTCCATGACCTTGTCATTACAATCCTCCATGACCCAGGTATGAGAGTGTTCCGTACCCTTTTCCTCACATGGCTCCATGACCCTTGTCATAACAATGCTCCAAGACCCACAGTGACAGTAATCAATGAGAAAGTTCCCATGGTGTTAGTTCTCATAATGACAGTTCTTGTAAGAGTGCTCATGTTGGCAGTGCTAGTGGTGACAGTGTTCTTGGTGACAGTGCTCATGGTGGCAGTGCCCATGGTGGGACTACCGATGGTGACACTCTCCATGGTGACAGTGCACATGGTCATGGTGCATCTGGTGGTAATGCAATATAGTGACAGTCCTCATTGTGAGATTGCTCATGGTGATAGTGCCCATGGTGTGTTCCCATGGTTACAGTGCTCATGGTGACAGTGCCCATGGTGACAGTGAACACTGTGAGACTGCCCTTTGTGGTTGGGCCCTTGGTGATACTTCTTATCATGATAGTGCTCAAGGTACCAGTTTCATGTTAATAGTGCTCATGGTAGCATTGCCCACAATGAGAGTGCCAAGGGTGTGAATACAGACTTTGACAGTGCCCATGGTGACTTTTCACTCTGTGACAGTGCCCTTGGGGACAGTGAGCACGGTGAGATTTCTCAAGGTGATAGTGCCCATTGTATCAGTTTTCATAGTGACAAGATCCATGGCGTCAGTGCCCATCATGGCATTGCTCACAGTAATAGTTCTCACGATGAGAGTGTCCATGGTGATATTACCCACGGTTACAGTAATCAGTTTTAAAATGCTCATGGTGACAGTGCCCATGGCGATAGTGCCCATGGTGAGAGTCTGCACATTGATAGTGCCCATGGTGGCAGTTCCTATTGTGAAAGTGCTCATGATGACATTGTCCATGTTGGTAGTTACCATGGTGACAGTGCTCATGGTGATAGTAACCATGGTAACAGTGAACATGGTGGACGTGTCCATGGTGACAGTGCCCATGATGACAGTACTCATGGTGATAGTTCTCATGTTGAAAGTGCCCATGGTGACATTTCACATGGTGGCAGTGAAAAATGGTAACAGTGCCCATGTTGACCCTTCTCATTGTGACAGTGCTCATGGTGAAATCCCATGCAGACAGTACTAACGGTGACAGTTCTCATGGGTGCAGTGCCCATGGTGACAGTGCTCACAGTGATAATGCCCATGGTCGCAGTGCCCATGGTGACACTGCCCATGATGACAGTTCCTATGGGGACAGTGCCCATGGCACCATTGCTTATGGTGACAGTGCTCATGGTAACAGTGCCCATGGTGTCAGTGACCACGGTGAGAGTGCTCACAGTGAAAGTGCCCATGGTGAGAGAGCTCATGGTGCCAGTCCGCATTGTGCCAGTACCCATGGCGACAGTGCTCATGGAGACAGTGAGCACCGTGAGAGTGCTCACGGTGATAGAGCTCATGGTAATAATGCAAATGGTGATAGTGCAAATGTTGACAATACCCATGGTGACAGTACTAATGTTGAAAATACCCATGGTGGCAGTTCTCATAGCGACAGTTCTCATGGTGACAGTGCTCATAATAGCAGTGCCTAAGGTGGTGACAGTGCTAATGGTGACACTGCTCTTGGTGGCAGTTCCCATGGGGACAGTACTGATGGTGACACTGTGCCTAGTTACACTGCCCATGGTAACCGTGCTCACGTTGATAGTGCACATCGTGACAGTGCCCATGGTGGTAGTTCACCTGGTGACAGTGCTAAATAGTGACAGTGCACATGCTGACAGTGTTCATGGTGATAATGCCCATGGTGACAGTGCACAGGGTGATAATGGGCACTATTACAGTGTTCATGGTGACAGAACCCAAGGTGGCAGTGTCTATGGTGACAGTGCTCACAATGACAGTGCCCATGCTGACAGTGCCGACAGTAACAGTGCCCATGGTGACACTTCTCACGGTGACAGTGCCCATGGGGACAGTTAGCATGGTGAGATTTCTGACGGTGATAGTGCCTGTTGTTACAGTGCTCACAGTGACAATGCCCATTGTGCCAGTGTCCACAGAGACATTCCGCACGGTCATATTTTGCACGGTGATAGTGCCTATGGTGATATTACCCATGGTGACACTGCACATGGTTGCAGTGCAAAATGATGACAGTACCCATGGTGACATTGCTCATGGTGACTTTGCTTACTGTGATAATCCTTACGCTGAAAGTGCCCATGATGACACTGCACATAGTGTCATTGTTCATGGTAACAGTGTTCACGGTGATAGTTCCAATGGTGAGAGTGGCCATGGTGACAGTGCCCATAGTCACAATTCTCATGTTGTAGTGCTCATAGTGACACTGCCCATGGTGAAGTTATGCAGGGTGACAGTAATCAAGGTGACAGTGCTCATGGTGACAGTGCCCATGGTGACAGTGTCAATGTTCCCAATTCTCACAGTGATAATGGCTATGGTGAGAGTACCTAGGGTGACAATGCCCATGGTGACAGTGCCCAAGGGGCCATGCCCATGGTGACAGTGCTCATCGTGACAGTGCTCACGTTGGCAGTGCCACTAATAAACGTGCTCATTGTGGCAGTGCTCATGGTGTCAATGCTCATGGTGACAGTGCCCATGTTTTCAGTGTTTATTGTGATAGATGTCACGGTGTCAGTACCCACAAGGACAATGCCCATGCTGACAAAGCCCATGGTGATACTTCCCATTGTAAAAGTGCCCATGGTGACAGCGCCCATTGAGACAAGTCCCATGGTGACACTGCTCATGGTGACAGTGCCATTGGTGAGAGTGCCAAGAGTGACAGTGCTCATGGTGAAACTGCCCATGGACACATTGTCTATGGTGATAGTGCTCATGGTGACAACCACACGGTGACAGTGCCAATGGTGATAGTCCCAGTGGTGACAGATCTTATGTTGAATGTGACCATGGTGAGATTTCTCATGGTGACAGTGCCTATGGTGAAAATTCTCATAGTGACAGTGCTCATGGTAACAGTGCTCATGGTGATATTACCCATGGTGACAGTACTCATGGTAAAAGTGCCCATGGTGACACTGCACATTGTGGCCATGCAAAATGGTGACAGTGCCCATGGTGATATTGATCATGATGACATTGTGTGCGGTGAGAGTCCTTATGGTGATAGTGTGTATGGTGAAACTGCACACAGTTACAGTGCTCATGGTGACAGTGTTCATAGTGAGAGTGCCGATGGTGAATGTGTCCATGGTGACAGTGTCCATAGTCACAATTCACATGGTGTAGTGCTCACGGTGACAGTGCCCATGGGGAAAAAACAGAGTGTGACAGTATTCATGGGGACATTGCTCATGGTGATAGTGCCCATAGTGAAAGTGACCATGTTCACAGCTCTCACGGTGATAGTGCCCATGGTGACAATACCCAGGGTGACAGAGCACATGGTAAAAGTGTTCACGCTGACAGTGCCCATGGTGACATTACCTAAGGTGAAAATTCCCATGCTGAGAGTGCTCATGGTAACAGTGCCCATGGTGACAAAACCCAGGGTGTCCTGCCTATGTTGACAGTGATCATGGTGACATTGCTCATATGGACAGTGCTATAAGTGACAGTGCTCATTGTGGCAGTGCTCATGGTGACTGTGCCCATGGTTACAGTGTTTATGGTGATCGATGTCACGGTGGCTGTGCCGATGGGGACAGTGCCCACAATGACAAAGCCCATTTTGATACTTCCCATTGTGACAGTGCCCACAGTGACAGAGCAAATGGTGACAGTGCCCGAGATAAGAGTGCCCATGGTGAGAGTGATAACAGTGACTGTGCCCATGGTGACAGCACCCAGTGTGACAACGCCCATTGTGACAGTGCTCATGGTGGCCATGCCGATGCTGACAGTGCCGATGGTGATAGTGCCAATAGTGAGACTGCTCATGGTGAAACTGCCAATGGAGATACTGCCCATGGTGATAGTGCTCATCGTGACAACCCCTCGGAGGCAGTTGCAATGGTGAGAGTTCTCGTGGTGACAGTTCTCACTGTGAAAGTGACCCTGTTGAAATTGCTCATGGTGACAGTATGCATGGTGACAGTGCTTAAGGTGATACTCTCCATTTTGACAGTGCCCATGGTGACTGTTCTCATGGTGACAGTGCCTATGGTGATAATGCTCTTAGTGACAGTGCTCATGGTGACAGTGCCCACGGTAGACAGTGACCACGGTGACTGTTCTCACTGTGATAGTGCCCATGGTGACAGTGTTCACGGTGACACTCTGCATTGAGGTTGTGTCCGTGGTGACAGTGTTCAGGGTGATAGTGCTCACAGTGATATTACTCACGTTGACAGTGCCCAAGGTCACAATACCGACGGTGACAGTAATCATGGTGAAAGTGCCCATGGTGGCAGCTCTCATAGTGACAGTTCTTGTGACAGTGCTCTTGTTGGCAGAGACTATGGTGAGACTACCGATGGTGACACTGCCCATGGTGACAGTGCACATGGTCATGCTGCATCTGGTGGCAGTGCAAAATAGTGACAGTGCCCATGGTGATATTGCTCATGGTGATAGTGCCCATGGTGAGAGTGCCCATGTTTACAGTGCTCATGGTTACAGTGCCCATGCTGACAGTGCCCCTGGTGACAGTGCAGACCGTGAGAGTGCTCATGGTGGCCATGCCCATGGTGACAGTTCTTATCATGATAATGCTCACGGTAGCAGTGTTCATGGTAATAGTGCTCACGGTGGCAGAGCCCACAATGAGAGTGCCAAACGGGAGAATACTGACTGTGACAGTCCACATGGTGACATTTCTCTCTGTGACAGTGCCCTTGGGGACAGTTAGCATGGTGAGCTTTCTCATGATAAGATCTGTCACCATGGGCACGTCCACCAAGCGCACTCTCACGGTGTGCACTGTCACCAGGGGCACTGTCACTATGGGCACTGTCACCATGAGCATTGTAACCGTGGGCCCTTTACCATGGGCATTATAACTATGAGCAACATCACCATGGGCACTGTCACTATTTTGCACTGCCACCAGATGCACCATGACTATGTGCACTGTCACCATGGGCAGTGTCACCATCGGTAGTCTCACCATGGACACTACCACCATGAGCACTGTCACCCACAGCACTGTCACCACGAGCACTGCCACCATGAGCACTTTCACCATGATTACTGTCACTTTGGGCACTGTCAACTTGAGTACTATCACCGTGAACACTATCACCCTGAGCACTGTCACCACGGGCACAGTCTCAATGCGGACTGTCACCATGAAGAGTCACAATGGACACTATCACGGTGAGAACAGTCAACGTGGTTACTGGCACCAAGGGCACTGTCACTGTGAGCACTGTCAATAAGAGCATTATCACCATAGGCACTGTCACCGTGAGAACAGTCACCATGTGCAGTGTTAACATGGAGACTATCACCTTGAACACTGTCACTATGAGCAGTGTCACCATGAGCAATTACAACAGGGTCACTTTCACCGTGAGAACTGTCATCACCGGTACTGTCACTATTGGCACTGCCTCCGAAGGGTTGTCACGATGAGCACTATCACCATGGGCAGTGTCTCCATGGGCAGTTTCACCATGAGCACCCTCACTATTGGCACTATCACCATTGGAACTGTCAACATCGGCACGGTCACTGTGAGCACTCTCACAATGGGTGCTGTCACACTGGTCGCTGTCACCATAGGCACAGTCACCATTGGCAGTTTGACCATGGACACCGTGATCTTGGGCAATGTCACCATGGGCTCTGTCACCGGGGCACTCTCACAATGGGAAATATCATTATGGGCTATGTCAGCCTGGGCACTGTCACCGTGGGCCATGCAACCCTGACATCTATCACCATAAGCTCTGTAAACATGGGCACTAACACCATGGGCACTGTCACCATGAGCACTACACCATGAGAATTGTGACTATGGGCACTGTCACCATGGGCACATTCACCATCGGCACTCTAGCCGTGAACACCATCACCATGAGCACTGTCACTGTCTGCAGTTTCACCATACACACGATCACTGTAAGTACTATCACCATAAGCAATGTCAACATGAGCAATATCACCATGGACACTGTCACCATTTTGCACTGCAACCATGTGCAGTGTCACCATGGGCACTTTTACCATGAGTACTGTCACCATGGGTAATATCACCATGGGCACAGTCATTGTGAGCACTGTTACTATGATAATTTTCACCATAGGCACTGTCACCGTGAGAACAGTCACCATGGGCACTGTCAACATGGAGACCATCACCTTGAGCAAAGTCACCATGAGCACTGTCACCATGAGAAATGTCACCATGGTTTCATTCAACATAAGAACTGTCACCACGGGGACTATTACCATTGGCACTGTCTCCATGGGGTTGTCACCATGAACACTATCACCATGGGCAATGTCACAGAGGTGTTGTCACCATGAGCACTATCACCATGGGAAACGCCTCCATGGACAGTTTCACCATGAACACTGTCACCGTGAACACTTTCACCATGGGCCTTGTCACACTGTGTGCTGTCACCATGGGCACTCTCACCGTGGGCACTGTCACAAAAGGAAGTATCACCATTGGCTTTGTCAGCGTGGGCACTGTCCCCGTGTACACTGACACCTTGACATATATCACCATAAACACTGTAAACATGGTCACTGTCACCATGAGCACGGTCACCATGAGCACTGCCACACTGAGCAATGTTATTTATGGCACTGTCAACATGAGCACTGTTACCATGGGCATGACACCATGGGCTCTGTCACCATGGGCATTGTCACCCTATGTACTCTCACCATAGGCATTAGCACTGTGAGAATTGTGAACATGGGCACTGTTCCCATAGGCATTATCACAATGAGCACAGTCACCATGAGTACTGTCACCCTGGGTATTCACACCATGGGCACTGTCACTGTGAGCACTACACCATGAGAATTGTGACTATGGGCACTGTCACCATGGACACTCTCACCATGGGAACTACCACCGTGAACACTGTAACCATGAACAATGTCACTCTGTGCAGTGTCAACATGCGCACTGTCACCGTAAGGACTATCATGGTAAGCAAATTCACCATGAGGAATGTCACCATGGGCAATGTCACCATTTTGCACTCCAACCATGTGCATTGTCACCATGGGTAATATCACAATAGACACTTTCACCGTGAGAAATGTGATCATGCAGAATGTTTCTATAAACACTGGCACCATGGGCATTGTCACTGTGAGAACTGTCACAATGGGCACTATAACCATGACAAATTTCACCATGCTAAATATCCCTATGGGCATTCTCACTGTGAGAAGGGTCACCATGGGCACTGTTACTGTCGGCACTGTCACCATGGGCACTGTCATTGTGGGCTCTGTCACCATGTCTACTGCCACCTTGGGCTCTGTCAACATGAACACTCTAACAATGCCCATTATCACCATGTACACTGTCACCATGGGCACTATCACCATGAGCACTGTCAGCATGTGCATTGTTACTATTTAACACTGTCACCAGGTGAACTACCACCATGGGCACTGTCACAAGGTGCACTATCACCGTGATCACAGTTACCATGGGCACTGTAACAATGCAAAGTGTCATCATCGGTACTGTCCCCATGGGAACTGCCACCAAGAGCACTGTCACCATTAGCACTGTCACCATGTGCACTCCAACTTTGGGCACTGCTAATATGAGCACTGTCACCATGAGTACTGTCGCTATGAGAACTGCCATCATGTGTATTTTCACCATTAGTACTGTCATCATGTGTATTGTCACCATTTGCACTATCACCATGAGCACTATTACCTTGAACACTATGACGGTGAGCACTCACACTGTGGTCACTGTCACCATGGGTACTGGCACAATGTGGACTGGCACCATGAGCCCTGTCACCATGGGCACTATCACTGTGAGCACCCTAACCGTGGTCACTGTCACCATGGGCACTGTTACCATAAGCACTGTCACCATAGGAATTGCACCATGGGAACTGGCAACATGGGCACTCTCATCATGGGCATTGTCACCATGGGCACTGTTACCATGGGCACTAGCATCAATGGTGCTATCACTGTGAGCACTGTCACCATGGGTACTGCAACCATGAGAAGTGTCTCCATGAGTACTTTCTGCATGGGTTGTCACCATGTGCACTGTCACCATGAGAACTGTCAACATGGGCAGGGTTTCCATTTTTCACTGACACCATGTGCAATGTCACCATGGGCACTATCACTGTGAGAACTGTCACCGTGAGTACTGTCACCATGGGAACTACCAAAATGGGCAATGTCATCATGAGCACTTTCACAATGGGAACTGCCACCATGGGTACTGTAAACGTGCGGACTCTCACCATGGTCACTATCACCATGGGCACTGTCACTGTGAGCACTGTTACCGTCGGCACTATCAGTATGAGCACTATTACTGTGAGCACTACCAGCGTGAGCACTCTCACCGTGTTAACTGTCACCATGGACACTCTCACTGTGAGCACTGTCACCTTGAGCAATGGCACAATGTAGACTGTCACCATGAGCATTGTCATCATGGGAACTATCACTGTTAGAACTGTCACTGTGGTCACTTTCACCATGTGAACTGTCACCATGGGCAGTGTCACCATTGGTAGTCTCACCATGGTCAATGTCACAATGAGCACTGTCACCAAGAGCCCTATCACCACGAGCACTGCCACCATGAGCACTGTCAAAAGAACTGTCACTATGAGAACTGGCACCATGGGCACTTTCACCATGATTACTGTCACCGTGTGTATCATCACCTTGGGCACTGTCAACGTGAGTGCTATCACCGTGAGCACTATCACCCTGAGCACTGTCACCACAGGCACAGCCTCAATGAAGATGGTCACAAAGAACACTGTCTCCATGGGCACTATTACGGAGAGAACAGTCACCGTGTTCACTGTAACCATGGGCACTCTCACCGTGCGCAGTGTAACTAAGGGTATTATCACCATAGGCACTGTCTCCGTGAGAACAGTCACCATGGGCACTGTCAACATGGAGAAGACTATCACCTTGAGCACTGTCATCTTGAGCACTGTCACCATGGGCACTATTACCATGGGTAATGTTTTCATGGGCAAATACCAGGTGAGCACTTTCAACATGGGCACTGTCATCATGGGCACTGTCACGAAGAGCACTGCCACAATGAGCAGTGTCACCATGTGCACTCTCACCATGTGCACTATCACCGACTGTAAGTTTACCATTGGCCCTATCACAAAGTGCAGTGTCACCATCAGTTCTGTTCCCATGGAAACTCTCACCAAGTGCACTGCCACCATGAGCACTGTCACAATGAGCACTGTCACTTTGGTCCCTGCTATAATGAGCACTGTCACCCTGAGAACTATCAGTATGAAAAATGCTGCCATGGGTATTTTCACCATGAGAACTGTCACCATGGGTATTGTCACCAGTGGCACTGTCACCATGAGGACTATTACCGCGAGCACACTCACTGTGAACACTGTCACCATGGGCACTTCTACAATGTGGACTTTCACCATGAGCCCTGTCACCATGGGCACTGTCACCATGAGCACTGTCAACGTGAGCACTGTCACCGTGGGCATTGTCACCATGGGCCCTGTCATCATTGGCACTGCCACTATGGGAACTGTCACTGTGAGCACTGTCACCATGGATACTGCAATGATGAGCACTGTCACCGTGAGCACTGTCACCATGAGCACTGTCACTGTGTGCAGTGTCCCCTTACACACTATCACACTACGGACTATCACTGTAAGCAATATCACCATGAGCAATGTAACCATGGGCCCTTCACCATGTGCACTATCAGCATGGGCAGTGCCACCATGGGCCCGTTATCATTGAGGACTGTCAACATGGGTAATATCACCATGGGAACTGTCACTGTGAGAACTATCACCGTGAGCAATGTCATAATGGGCCCTGTCGCCATGGGTCTTGTCACTATGAGCACTGTCAGAATTGGTCTTATCACAGTGAGCACTCTCACCATGGTAACTGTCCCCATGGGCACTGTCACCATGATAACTGTCATCATGGGCACTGTGACTGTGGACACTGCCACCGTGAGCATTATTACCATGAACACTGCAACCGTTAGAACTATCCTCATAAGTACTGTCTCCATGGGCACTGTCACGATTGGCATGGCAAACATGGGCCCTCTCAATGTGTGCACTCTTACCCAGGGCACTGCCACCATGGGCACTGTCACAGTGAGCACTGTCACCGTAAGCAATGCCACAATGAGCACTGTCACTTCTGGCACTGCTTACATGAGCAGTGTCACCATGGGCATGACACCCTGGAAAATGTCACCATGGGCACTGTCACCATGAGCACTCTCAGCTTGGGCATTACACCCTAGGTACTGGGACCATGGGAACATTCACCATGAGCATTGTTATCATGAGCTCTGTCTCCCTGGGTATTGTCACCATGGGCACTATCAATGTGAGAATTATGATCATTGACAGTGTCAGCATAGGCACTATCACCATGAACACTGTCACCATGAGTAATGTCACCCTGGGTATTGTCACCATGGGCTCTGTCACCGTGAACACTACACCATTGGAATTGTGACTATGGGCACTGTCACCATGTGCACTATCACTGTGAGCAAGTTTACCATGGGCAATATCACAATGTGCAGAGTCACCTTCGGTAATGTCCCCAGGGGATCTGCCACCAGGTGTACTGTCACCACTAGCAATGGCACCACGGGCACTGCCACCATGGGCACTGCCACCATGAGCATTATTACGATTAACACTGCTACGGTGAGCAGTATCATCATAAATACTGTCACCATTGACACTGTCACAATTGGCATGACCACCATGTGCGTACTCATGGTGTGTACTGTCACCAGGGGCACTGCCACCATATGCAGGGTCATCATGAGCACTGTAACCATGGGCACTCTCACCATGGGCACTGACATCATGAGCAGTGTCACCGTGGGCAATGTCAGCAGGGGCCTGGTCACATGGGTGCTTTCACCATGGGCATTCTCACCTTTAGCACTTTCACTATGGGTACTGTCAGCAGGGGTACTACCACCATGGGTAATGTTATCAGGGACACTTTCTAGGTGAGCACTTTCAACATGGGCACTGTCATCATGGGCACTGTCAACATGGGCACTGTCACCATGGCCTTTGTCTTCGTGAGCACTGTCAACAGTTTCACTGTCACTGTAAGCTCTCTCACCTTTGCACTGTGATGGTGAGCACTGTCACCATGCGTCTATAACCGTGGTCATTGGCAGCATGAGCAGTGTCACTGAGGGCACTGCCCCCATGAGCACTATCACCATGAGCACAGCCACTGTGAACTCTATCACCATAAGCACTGTCATCATTCTGCACTGTCCCCATGTGCACTGCCACAATGAGGAGTGTCACCATGGGCACTTCCACCATGAGCACTGTCACCATGAGCACTGTCACAGTGAGCCGTGTCTCCATGGTCAATCTCAACCTGTGTACTCTCACCAAGTGCACTATCCCCGATAGCAAGCTTACCATTGGCTCTGTCACAAAGAGCTGTGTCACCATCAGTACTGTTCCCATGGGAACTGTCACCAAGTGCACTGTCACTATGAGCATTGTAATCACGAGCACTGCCACCTTGTACCCTGCCATTATGAGCACTGTCACCCTGGGAACTATCGCTATATAAACTGCCACAATGGGTATTTTCACCATGAGTACTGTCACAATGGGTATTGTCACCATTTGTACTGTCACCATGTGCACTATCACAGCAAGGACTATCACCTTAAGTAATATCACCAAGCATAATATCACCAGGGACTCTGTCACCATTTTGCACTGCCACCATGTGCACTCTCACCATAGGCAGTGTCACCATAGGCACTTTATTATTGAGTACTCTCTCCATGGTTAATATCACCAAGGGCATTGTCACTGTGACAACTATCACCGTGAGCAATATCATGATTGGCCCAGACGTCATGGGACTTGTCACTATGAGCACTGTCACAATGGGCACTATCACCGTGAGCAGTCTCACTGTGGTATCTGTCACCATGGGCACTGTCACCATGGGCACTGTCACCATGGGCACAGTAATTTTCGGCACTGTGCCATGGGCACTGTCACTGTGGGCACTGCCACCGTGAGCAGTATTATGATGAACACTGCTACTGTGAGCAGTATCATCATAAATACTGTCCCCATGGACACTGTCACAATTAGCACGGCCACCATGGGCATACTCATGGTGTGCACTCTCACCAAGGGCACTGACATCATGGGCAGTGTCACCGTGGGCACTGTCACCAGGGGTCTTGTCACATGGGTGCTGTCACCATGGGTATTCCCACCATTAGCGCTTTCACTATGGATACTGTCACCAGGGGCACTACCACCATGGATAATGTTATCACGGGCACTTTACAGGTGAGCACATTCACCATGCGCACTGTCATCATGGGCACTGTCAAAATGGGCACTGTCACCATGAGCACTGTCACCATGGCCATTGTCTTCGTGGGCACTGTCAACAGTTCCACTGTCACCGTAAGCTCTCTCACCATTGCACTGTGATGGTGGGCACTGTCACCATGCGTCTATAAACGTGGGCATTGGCAGCATGAACAGTGTCACTGAGGACACTGCCTCCATGAGCACAGCCACTGTGAACTCTATCACCATAAGCACTGTCATCATCGGCATTGTCCCCATGAGCACTGCCAAAATGAGCAGCGTCACGATGGGCACTTCCACCATGAGCACTGTCACCATGAGCACTGTCACAGTGAGCCGTGTCTCCATGGTCAATGTCAACCTGTGCACTCTCACCAAGTGCACTATCCCTAGAGCAAGCTTACTATTGGCTCTGTCACAAAGTGCAGTATCACCATCGGTACTGTTCCCATGGGAACTGTCACCAACTGCACTGTCACTATGAGCATTCTCATCACGAGAACTGCCACCTTGTACCCAGCTATTATGAGCACTGTCACCTTGAGAACTGTCGCTATAAAAACTGCCACAATGGGTATTTTCACCATGAGTACTGTCACCATGTGTATTGTCACCATTTGTACTGACACCATGTGCACTATCACCGCATGGACTATCATCTTAAGCAATATCACCATGCACAATATCACCAGGGACACTGTCACAATTTTGCACTGCCACCATGGGCACTCTCACCATAGGCAGTGTCACCATAGGCACTTTATTATTGAGTCCTCTCACCAAGGGTAATATCACCATGGGCATTGTCACCGTGACAACTATCACCGTGAGCAATATCATGATTGGCCCTGATGCCATGGGACTTGTCACTATGAGCACTGTCACAATGGGCACTATCACCGTGAGCAGTCTCACTGTGGTATCTGTCACCATGGGCACTGTCACCATAGGCACTGTCACTTTCGGCACTGTGCCATGGGCACTGCCACCATGAGCATTATTACGATGAACACTGCTACTGTGAGGAGTATCATCATAAATACTGTCACCATGGGCACTGTCCTAATTGGCATGGCCACCATATGCATACTCATGGTGTGCAGTGTCATCAGGGCACTGCCACCATGGGAGTGTCACCATGAGCACTGTAACCATGGGCACTGTCACCATGGGCACTACCACCATGGGTAATGTTATCATGGGCACTTTCCAAGTGAGCACTTTCACCATGGGCAATGTGATCATGGGCAACGTCAACACAGGCCCTGTCACAGTGAGAACTGTCACCATGGGC
Source organism: Mesoplodon bidens (assembly GCF_964165515.1). Taxonomy (NCBI): domain Eukaryota; kingdom Metazoa; phylum Chordata; class Mammalia; order Artiodactyla; family Ziphiidae; genus Mesoplodon; species Mesoplodon bidens. The sequence continues at coordinate 41,852,588 of NC_138180.1, read as the reverse complement.
ACTGTCACTTTCAGCACTGTCCATGGGCACTCTCACTGTGGGCACTGCCACCGTGAGCATTATTATGATGAACATTGCTACTGTGAGCAATATCATCATAAATACTGTCACCATGGGCACTGTCCCAATTGGCACGGCCACCATGTGCATACTCATGGTGTGCACTGTCACCAGGGTCACTGACACCATGGGCAGTGTCACCATGAGCACGGTAACCATGGGCACTGTCAAAATGGGCACTATCACCATAGGTAATGTTTTCATGGGCAATTTCCAGGTGAACACATTCAACATGGGCCCTGTCATCATGGGCAGTGTCACGAAGAGCACTGCCACAATGAGCAGTGTCACCATGTGCACTCTAACCATGTGCACGATCACCAAGTGCAAGTTTACCATCGGCCCTGTCACAAAGTGCAGTGTCACCATCGGTTCTGTTCCCATGGAAACTCTCACCAAGTGCACTGTCACCATGAGCACTGCCACAATGAGCACTGTCACTTTGGTCCCTGCTATTATGAGCACTGTCACCCTGAGAACTGTCACTATGAAAACTGCTGCCATGGGAATTTTCACCATGAGTACTGTCACCATGGGTATTGTCACCAGTGGCACTGTCACCATGAGCACTATTACCGCGAGCACTATCACTGTGAACGCTGTCACCATGGGCACATGTACATTGTGGACTTTCACCATGAGCCCTGTCACCATGGGCACTGTCACTGTGAGCACTGTCACCGTGAGCACTGTCACTGTGGGCATTGTCACCATGGGACCTGTCATCATTGGCACTGCTACCATGGGAACTGTCACTGTGAACACTGTCACCATGGGTACTTCAATGATGAGTCCTGTCACCGTGAGCACTGTCACCATGAGCACTGTCACTGTGTGCAGTGTACCCATACACACTATCACAATGAGGACTATCACCGTAAGCAATATCACCGTGAACAATGTCTCCATGGGCACTGTCACCATGTGCAGTATCACCATGGGCAGGGCCACCATGGGCCCGTTATCATTGAGGACTGTCAACATGGGTAATATCACCATGGGAACTGTCACCGTGAGAACTATCACCGTGAGCAATGTCGTAATGGGCCCTGTCGCCATGGGCCTTGTCACTATGAGCACTGTCAGAATTGGTCTTATCACAGTGAGCAGTCTCACCATGCTAACTGTCACCATGGGCACTGTCACCATGATAACTGTCACCATGGTCACTGTGACTGTGGGCACTGCCAACGTGAGCATTATTACCATGATCAGTGCAACCCTTAGAACTATCCTCATAAGTACTGTCACCATGGGCACTGTCACGATTGGCATGGCCATCATGGGCAATCTCAAGATGTGCACTCTTACCCAGGGCACTGCCACCATGGGCACTGTCACAGTGAGCACTGTCACCGTGAGCAATGCCACAATGAGCACTGTCACTTCTGGCACTGCTTACATGAGCAGTGTCACCATGGTCATGACACCCTGCTTATTGTCACCATGGGCACAGTCACCATGCGCAACCTCAGCATGGGCATTGCATCCTAGGTAGGTACTGGGACCATGGGAACATTCACCGTGGGCATTGTGACCATGAGCTCTGTCACCCTGGGTATTGTCACCATGGGCACTATCTCCGTGAGAATTATGATCATGGACACGATCACCAAAGGCACTATCACCATGAACACTGTCACCATGAGTAATGTCACCCTGGGTATGGTCACCATGGGCTCTGTCACTGTGAGGACTACACCATGGGAATTGTGACTATGGGCACTGTCACCAGGTGCAATACCACCATGGGCACTGTCACCATGTGCACTATCACTGTGAGCAAGGTTACCATGGGCAATATCACAATGTGCAGAGTCACCTTTGGTAATGTCCCTAGGGGATCCGCCACCAGGTGTACTGTCACCACTAGCAATGGCACCACGGGCACTGACACCTTGGGCACTGCTATTAGGATCACTGTCACCATGAGAACTCTCGCTATGAGAACTGTCACCATGGGTATTTTCACCATGAGTACTCTCACCATAGGTATTGTCACCATTTGCACTCTCAGCATGAGCACTATTATGGTGAGCACTATCACCATTAGCAATTTCACCATGGGCACTGGCACAATTCGGACTCTCACCAAGAGCCCTGTCACCAAGGGCACTATCAACCTGAGCACTGACACCATAGGCAACGTCAGCGTGGGGACTTTCACCGTAGGCACTGTCATCACGGGCAGTGTCACCGTGGGGAAGTGTCACAAGGGTCAATGTCACCATGGGCCCTGCCACCATAGGCACTGCCACTGTGAGCACTATTACCATGGGTAATGCAACCATGAGCACTCTCACCATGAGCAATGTCAGCTTGGGTTGTCACCATGTGCACTTTCACCTAGAGCACTGTCATGGTGGGAAGTGTTACCATGCCCTCTATCACAGCAAGTACTATCACGTTAAGCAATATGGCCATGAGCAATGTCACCATTGGTACTGTCACCATGTTGCACTGCCATCATGTGCCCTATCACCATAGGCACTGTCACCATGGGCAATTTATCACTGAGTATTCTCTCCATGGGTAATATCACCATGGGCATTGTTACCATGACAACTATCACTGTGAGCAATATCATGATTGGCCCTGACGCCATGGACCTTGTCACTATGAGCACTGTCACAATGGGCACTATCACCGTGAGCAGTCTCACTGTGGTACCTGTCACCATGGACACTGTCTCCCTTAGAACTGTCACCATGTGCACTGTCACTTTTGGCACTGTGCCAAGGGCACTGTCACTGTGGGCATTGCCACCATGAGCATTATTACAATGAACATTGCTACTGTGAGCAGTATCATCATAAATACTGTCACCATGGACACTGTCACAATTGACATGGCCACCATGTGCATACTCATGGTGTACACTGTCACCAGGGACACTGCCACCATGGGCACTCTCACCATGGGCACTGACATCATGGGCAGTGTCACCGTGGGCACTGCCACCAGGGGTCTTGTCACATGGGTGCTGTCACCATGGGCATTCTCACCATTAGCACTTTCACTATGGGTACTGTCACCAGAGGCACTAACACCATGGGTAATATTATCAGGGACAATTTCCAGGTGAGCACTTTCAACATGGGCACTGTCATCATGGGTACTGTCAACATGGGCCATTGTCTTCGTGGGCACTGTCAACAGTTCCACTGTCACCGTAAGCTCTCTCACCATTGCACTGTGATGGTGGGCACTGTCACCATGCGTCTATAAACGTGGGCATTGCCAGCATGAGCAGTGTCACTGAAGACACTGCCTCCATGAGCACTATCACCATGAGCACAGCCACTGTGAACTCTATCACCATAAGCACTGTCATCATCGGCATTGTCCCCATGAGCACTGTCACAATGAGCAGCGTCATGATGGGCACTTCCACCATGACCACTGTCACCATGAGCACTCTCACAGTGAGCCGTGTCTCCATGGTCAATGTCAACCTGTGCACTCTCACCAAGTGCACTATCCCGAGAGCAAGCTTACCATTGGCTCTGTCACAAAGTGCAGTATCACCATAGTTACTCTTCCTATGGGAACTGTCACCAAGTGCACTGTCACTATGATCATTGTCATTATGAGTACTGCCACCTTGTATCTTGCTATTATGAGCACTGTCACCCTGAGAACTGTCGCTATAAAAACTGCCACAATGGGTATTTTCACCATGAGTACTGTCACCATGGGTATTGTCACCATTTGTACTGTCACCATGTGCACTATCACCGCAAGGACCATCACCTTAAGCAATATCACCATGCACAATATCACCAGGGACACTGTCACAATTTTGCACTGCCACCATGGGCACTCTCACCATAGGCAGTGTCACCATAGGCACTTTATTATTGAGTCCTCTCACCATGGGTAATATCACCATGGGCATTGTCACCGTGACAACTATCACCGTGAGCAATATCATGATTGGCCCTGACGCCATGGGACTTGTCACTATGAGCACTGTCACAATGGGCACTATCACCGTGAGCAGTCTCACTGTGGTATCTTTCACCATGGGCACTGTCACCATGGGCACTGTCACTTTTGGCACTGGGCCATGGGCACTGTCACTGTGGGCACTGCCACGGTGAGCATTATTACGATGAACACTGTTACTGTTAGCAGTATCATCATAAATACTGTCACCATGGGCACTGTCACAGTTGGCATGGCCACCATGTGCATACTCATGGTGTGCAGTGTCATCAGGGCACTGCCACCATGGGAGTGTCACAATGAGCACTGTAACCATGGGCACTGTCACCATGGGCACTATCACCATGGGTAATGTTATCATGGGCACTTTCCAAGTGAGCACTTTCACCATGGGCACTGTCATCATGGCAATATCAACACAGGCCCTGTCACAGTGAGAACTGTCACCATGGGCACTGTCACTTTCAGCACTGTCCATGGGCACTGTCATTGTGGGCACTGCCACCATGAGAATTATTATGATGAACATTGCTACTGTTAGCAATATCATCATAAATACTGTCACCATGGGCACTGTCCCAATTGGCACGGCCACCATGTGCATACTCATGGTGTGCACTGTCACCAGGGGCACTGCCACTATGGGCAGTGTCACCATGAGCACTGTAACCATGGGCACTGTCACCATGGGCACTATCACCATGGGTAATGTTTTCATGGACAATTTCCAGTTGAGCACTTTCAACATGTGCACTGTCATCATGGGCACTGTCAAGAAGAACACTGCCACAATGAGCAGTGTCAACATGTGCACTCTCACCATGTGCACGATCACCGAGTGCAAGTTTACCATTGGCCCTGTCACAAAGTGCAGTGTCACCTTCGGTTCTGTTCCCATGGAAACTCTCACCAAGTGCACTGTCACCATGAGCACTGTCACAATGAGCACTGTCACTTTGGTCCCTGCTATTATGAGCACTGTCACCCTGAGAACTGCCACTATGAAAACTGCCGCCATGGGTATTTTCACCATGAGTACTGTCACCATGGGTATTGTCACCATGGGCACTGTCACCATGAGCAATCTCAGCATGGGCATTACACCCTAAGTGCTGGGACCATGGGAACATTCACCGTGAGCATTGTGACCATGAGCTCTTTCACCCTGGGTATTGTCACCATGGGCACTATCACCGTGAGAATTATGATCATGGACACTGTCACCATAGGCACTATCACCATGAACACTGTCACCATGAGTAATGTCACCCTGGGTATTGTCACCATGGGCTCTGTCACCGTTAGCACTACAGCATGGGAATTGTGACTATGGGCACTGTCACCAGGTGCAATACCACCATGGGCCCTCTCACCATGTGCACTATCACTGTGAGCAAGTTTACCATGGGCAATGTCACAATGTGCAGAGTCACCTTCGGTAATATCCCCAGGGGATCTGCCACCAGGTGTACTGTCACCACTAGCAATGGCACCACGGGCACTGACACCTTGGGCACTGCTATTAGGAGCACTGTCACCATGAGAACTGTCGCTATGAGAACTGTCACCATGGGTATATTCACCATGAGTACCCTCACAATAGGTATTGTAACCATTTGCACCCTCAGCATGAGCACTATTATGGTGAGCACTATCACCGTTAGCACTTTCACCATGGGCACTGGCACAATTCGGACTATCACCAAGAGCCCTGTCATCATGGGCACTATCACCTTGAGCACTCTCACCATAGGCAACATCAGCGTGGGCACTTTCACCATGGGCACTGTCATCATGTGCAGTGTCACCGTTGGGAAGTGTCACAATGGGCAATGTCACCATGGGCACTGCCACCATAGGCACTGTCACCATGAGCACTCTCAGTATGCTTTGTCACCGTGTGCACTTTCACCAAGAGCACTGTCATGGTGGGCAGTGTTACCTTGTGCTCTATCACCGCAAGTACTATCACGTTAAGCAATGTCACCATGAGCAATATAACCATTGGTACTGTCACCATGTTGCACTGCCATCATGTGCACTATCACCATAGGCACTGTCACCATGGGCACTTTATCATTGAGTACTCTCACCATGGGTAATATCACCATAGGCATTGTCACCATGACAACTATCACTGTGAGCAATATCATGATTGGCCCTGGCGCCATGGACCTTGTCACTATGAGCACTGTCACAATGGGCACTATCACCGTGAGCAGTCTCACTGTGGTACCTGTCACCATGGACACTGTCTCCCTTAGAACTGTCACCATGGGCACTGTCACTTTTGGCACTGTCCACGGGCACTGTCACTGTGGGCACTGCCACCATGAGCATTATTATGATGAACATTGCTACTGTGAGCATTATCATCATCAATAATGTCACATGGACACTGTCCCAACTGGCACGGTCTCCATGTGCACACTCATGGTGTGCACTGTCACCTGGGGCAGTGACATCATGGGCAGTGTCACCATGAGCACTGTAACCATGGGCACTCTCACCATCAGCACTGACATCATGGGAAGTGTCACAATGGGCACTGTCACCAGCGGCCTTGTCACATGTGTGCTGTCACCATGGGCATTCTCACCATTAGCTCTTTCACTATGGGTACTGTACCAGGGCCACTACCAGCATGGGTATTGACATCATGGGCACATTCCAGGTGAGCACTTTCACCATGGGCACTGTCATCATGGGCACTGTCACCATGAGCACTGCCACCATGTCCATTGTCCTCGTGAGCAGTGTCAGCATTTGCACTCTCACCTTGAGCTCTCTCACCATTGCACTGTGATCGTGGACACTGTCACCATGCGTCTATCACCGGGGCATTGCCAGTTTGAGCATTGTCACTAAGGGCACTGCCTCCATGAGCACTATCACCATGAGCACAGCCACTGTGAACTCTATCACCTTAAGCACTCTCATCATCGGCACTGTCCCCATGTGCACAGCCACAATGAGCTGTGTCACCATGGGCACTTTCACCATAAGCACTGTCACCATGAACTTTCTCACAGTGAGCCATGTCTCCATGGGCAATGTCACCATGGGCACTTTCACCATATGCCCTATCACTGTGAGCAAGTTTACCGTTGGCTCTGTCACAAAGTGCAGTGTCACCTTCGGTACTGTTCCTATGGGAACTCTCAACAAGTGCACTGTCACCATGAGCACTGTCACAATGAGCACTGTCACTTTGGTCCCTACTATTATGAGCACTGTCACCCTGAGAACTGTCACTATGAAAACTGCCGCCATGGGTATTTTCACCATGAGTACTGTCACCATGGGTATTGTCACCAGTAGCACTGTCACCATGAGCACTATTACCGCGAGCACTATCACTGTGAAATCTGTCACCATGGGCACTTGTACAATGTGCACTTTCACCATGAGTCCTGTCACCATGGGCACTGTCACTGTGAGCACTGTCACCGTGAGCACTGTCACCATGTGCATTGTCACCATGGGCCCTGACATCATTGGCACTGCCACCATGGGAACTGTCACTGTGAGCACTGTCACCATGGGTACTGCAATGATGAGCACTGTCACCATGAGCAATGTCACCATGAGCACTGTCACTTTGTGCAGTGTCCCCATACACACTATCACAATAAGGACTATCACCGTAAGCAATATCACCGTGAGCAATGTCACCATGGGCACTGTCACCATGGGCACTGTCACCATGGGCAGGTTATCATTGAGGACTGTCAACATGGGTAATATCACCATGGGAACTGTCACCGTGAGAACTATCACCATGAGCAATGTCATAATGGGCCCTGTCGCCATCGCCTTGTCACTATGAGCACTGTCAGAATTGGTATTATCACAGTGAGCAGCCTCACCATAGTAACTGTCCCCATGGGCACTGTCACCATGATAACTGTCACCATGGGCACTGTGACTGTGGGCAATGCCACCGTGAGCATTATTACCATGAACACTGCAACCGTTAGAACTATCATCATAAGTACTGTCACCATGGGCACTGTCACGATTGGCATGGCCAACATGGGCACTCTCAAGGTGTGCACTGTTATCCAGGGCACTGCCACCATGGGCACTGTCACAGTGAGCACTGTCACCGTGAGCAATGCCTCAATGAGCACTGTGACTTCTGGCACTGCTTACATGAGCAGTGTCACGATGGGGATGACACCCTGGTTATTGTCACCATGGGCACTGTCACCATGCGCACTCTCAGCATGGGCATTACACCCTAGGTAGGTACTGGGACCATGGGAACATTCACGGTGAGCATTGTGACCATGAGCTCTGTCACCCTGGGTATTGTCACCATGGGCACTATCACCGTGAGAATTATGATCATGGACACTGTCACCAAAGGCACTATCACCATGAGCACTGTCACCATGAGGAATGTCACCCTGGGTATTGTCACCATAGGCTCTGTCACTGTGAGGACTACACCATGGGAATTGTGACTATGGGCACTGTCACCAGTTGCAATACTATCATGGGCACTGTCACCATGTGCACTATCACTGTGAGCAAAGTTACCATGGGCAATGTCACAATGTGCAGAGTCACCTTCGGTAATGTCCCCAGGGGATCCGCCACCAGGTGTACTCCCACCACTAGCAATGGCACCACGGGCACTGCCACCTTGGGCACTGCTATTAGGAGCACTGTCACCTTGAGAACTGTCGCTATGAGAACTCTCACCATGGGTATTTTCACCATGAGTACCCTCACCATAGGTATTGTTACCATTTACACTGTCAGCATGAGCATTATTATGGTGAGCACTATCACCGTAAGCACTTTCACCATGGGCACTGGCACAATTCGGACTCTCACCAAGAGCCCTGTCACCATGGGCACTATCACCATGAGCACTGTCACCATAGGCAACGTCAGCGTGGGCACTTTCACGGTGGGCACTGTCATCATGTGCAGTGTCACTGTGGGGAAGTGTCACAATGGGCAATGTCACCATGGGCACTGCCACCATAGGCACTGTCACCATGAGCACTGTCAGTATGGTTTGTCACCGTGTGCGCTTTCACCAAGAGCACTGTCATGGTGGGGAGTGTTTCCATGCGCTCTATCACCGCAAATACTATCACGTTAAGCAATGTCACCATGAGCAATGTCACCATTGGTACTGTCACCATGTTGCACTGCCATCATGTGCACTATCACCATAGGCACTGTCACCATGGGCACTTTATCATTGAGTACTCTCACCATGGGTAATATCACCATGGGCATTGTCACCATGACAACTATCACTGTGAGCAATATCATGATTGGGCCTGTCGCCATGGACCTTCTCACTATGAGCACTGTCACAATGGGCACTATCACCGTGAGCAGTCTCACTGTGGTACCTGTCACCATGGACACTGTCTCCCTTAGAACTGTCACCATGGGCACTGTCACTTTTGGCACTGTCCACGGGCACTGTTACTGTGGGCACTGCCACCGTGAGAATTATTATGATGAACATTGCTACTGTGAGCACTATCATCATAAATACTCTCACCATGGACACTGTCACAATTGGCACGGTCACCATGTGCATACTCATGGTGTGCACTGTCACCAGGGGCACTGCCACCATGGGCAATGTCACCATGAGCACTGTAACCATGGGCACTCTCACCATCGGCACTGACATCATGGGCAGTGTCACCATGGGCACTGTCACAAGCGGCCTTTTCACATGGGTGCTGTAACCATGCGCATTCTCACCATTAGCTCTTTCACTATGGATACTGTACCAGGGGCACTACCACCATGGGTATTGACATCATGGGCCCTTTCCAATTGAGCACTTGCACCATGGACACTGTCATCATGGGCACTGTCACCATGAGCACTGCCACCATGGCCATTGTCCTCGTGGGCAGTGTCAGCATTTACACTGTCACCGTGAGCTCTCTCACCATTGCACTGTGATTGTAGACACTGTCACCATGCGTCTATTACCTGGGCATTGCCAGCTTGAGCTTTGTCACTAAGGGCACTGTCTCCATGAGCACTATCACCATGAGCACAGCGACTGTGAACTCTATCACCTTAAGCACTGTCGTCATCGGCACTGTCCTCATGTGCACTGCCACAATGACCTGTGTCACCATGGGCACTTCCACCATGAGCACTGTCACCATGAACCCTGTCACAGTGAGCCATGTCTCCATGGGCAATGTCACCTTGGGCACTTTCACCATGTGCACTATCACTGCGAGCAAGGTTACCGTTGGCTCTGTCACTAATTGCAGTGTCACCATCAGTATTGTTCCTATGGATACCTTCACCAAGGGCACTGTCACCATGAGCACTGTCACCACTTCCACTGCCACCTTGTTCCATGCTATTATGAGCACAGTCACCCTGAGAACTGGCGCTATGAGAACTGCCACGATGCGTATTTTCACCATGAGTACTGTCGCCATGGGTACTGTCACCATTTGCACTGTCACCATGTGCACTATCACCGCAAGTATTATCACCTTAAGCAATGTCACCATGTGCAATGTCACCATGGGCACTGTAACCATTTTGAACTGCCACCATGTGGACTATCACCTTGGGCACTGTCACCATGGGCACTTTATCATTGAGTACTGTCACCATGGGTAATATCTCCATGGGCCCTGTCTCCATGAGAACTATCACCGTGTGCAATGTTACCAAGAGCACTGTCACCATGAGCACTGCCACCTTGCACACTTCTATTATGAGCACTGTCTCCATGAGAATGGTAACTATGAGAAATGCCACAATGGGTATTTTCACCAGGGGTACTGTCACCATGGGTATTGTCACCATTTGTAATGTCACCATGAACACTGTCACCATGGGCACTGTCACTGTCAGCACTTTCACCTTAGGCACTGCTACCATGCACAATGTCACCATGGGCACTATCACTGTGAGCACTGTCAACATGAGAATGTCACCAGGGGCACTGTCAACATGTGTACTCTCTCCAAGGGCAATTTCACCATTAGCACTGTGTCACCACGGGCAGTATCACCACGAGCATTATCACTGTGGACACTGTTACCAGGGACACTGTCAGTTTCAGTACTGTCACCATGGATACTGCAACCATGAGCACTGTCACCATGAGCATTGTCACCATTGGCATTATCACCCTGTGCACTCTCACCATGGGCAGTATCACCAGGAGAACTGTCAGAATGGGCACTTTATCATTGAGTACTCTCACCATGGGTAATATCACCGTGGGCACTGTCACCATGACAACTATCACCGTGAGCAATAACATGATTGGCCCTGGCGCCATGGGCCTTGTCACTCTGAGCACTGTCACAATGGGCACTATCACCATGAGCAGTCTCCCTGTGGTATGTGTCACCATGGGCCCTGTCACTTTTGGCAATGTCCATGGCCACTGTCATTGTGGGCACTGCCACCATGAGCATTATTACAATGAACACTGCTACTGTGAGCAGTATCATCATAAATACTGTCACCACGGGCACTATCACAATTAGCATGGCCATCATATGAATACTCATGGTGTGCACTGTCACCAGGGGCACTGCCACCATGACCAGTGTCACCATGAACATTGTAACCATGGGCACTGTCGCCATGGGCACTGACATCATGTGCAGTTTCATCGTAGGCACTGTCACCAGGGGCCTTGTCACATGGGTGCTGTCACCATGGGCATTCTCACAATTAGCACTGTCACTATGTGCACTGTCACAAGTGTCACTACCACTGTCGGTATTGTTATCATGGACCCTTTCCAGGTAAGCACTTTCACCATGGGCACTGTCATCATGGGCACTGTCACCATGGGCACTGTCACTGTGGGCACTGCCACCATGAGCATTATAATGATGAACACTGCTACCGTGAGCAGCAACATCATAAATACTGTCACCAGGGGCACTGCCACCATGGGCAGTGTCACCATGAGCACTGTAACCATGGACACTGTCACCGTGGGCACTGTCACCATGGGCCTTGGCACATGGGTGCTGTCATCATGGCCATTGTCTTCTTGGACACTGTCACCAGTTTCAATGTCACCGTAAGCTCTCTCACCATTGCACTGCGATGGTGGGCACTGTCACCATACGTCTATCATCATGGGCATTGCCAGCATGAGCAGTATCACTGAGGGCACTGCCTCCGTTAGCACTATCACCATGACCACAGCCACTGTGAACTCTATCACCACAAGTACTGTCATCATCCGCACTGTCACCATTAGCACTGCCAAAATGAGCAGTGTCACCATGGGCACTTCCACCATGAGCACTGTCACCATGAGCATATTCACACTGAGCTTTGTCTCCATGGGCAATGTCACCATGGGCACGCTCACCATGTGCAATATCCCCGAGACAAAGGTTACCATTGGCCCTGTCACAAAGTGCATTTTCACCATCAGTTCTGTTCCCATGGGGACTGTCACCAAGTGCACTGTCACCATGGGCACTGTCACCACGACCACTGCCACCTTGGGCCCTGCTATTATGAGCACTGTCCCTCTGAGAATTGTCACTATGAGAACTACCACCATGGTTATTTTCACCATGAGTACTGTCGCCATGGGTATTGTCACCTTTTGCACTGTCACCATGTGCACTATCACCGCAAGGACTATCACCTTGAGCAATGTCACCATGCACAATATCACCATGGACACTGTCACCATGAGAACTCTCACCGTGAACAATGTTACCAAGAGCACTGTCACTACGAGCACTGCCACCTTGGGCCCTGCTATTATGAGCACTGTTACCATGAGAACTGTCGCCATGGGAACTGCCACCATGGGTATTTTCACTATGAGTACTGTCACCATGTGTATTGACACCATTTGTTGTGTCACCATGAGCTCTGTCACTGTGACAACTGTCACTATTAGAATTGCCACATGGGAACTTTTACGATGAATACTCTCACCATGGGCATTTTCAACATGGGCACTGTCACAGTGAGCATAGTTACCTTGGGCACTGTCACAATGTGCAGTGTCACAATCGGTACTGTCCCCATGGGAACTGACACCAAGAACACTGTCACCTCGAACACTGCCACCTTGGGTAGTTTCAATATGAGTACTGTCACCATGGGTATTGGCACCATTTGCACTGTCACCATTAGCACTATTACCACAAGCACTATCACCATGAGCACTGTCACCATGGGCACTGGTACAATGCGGACTTTCACCATGAGCCCAATCACCATGGGCTCTATCACTGTGAGCACTCTCACCGTGTTCACTGTCACCATGGGCACTGTCACCATGAGCACTGTCACCGTAGGCAATGTCACCGTGGGCATTATCACCATGGGCCCTGTCATCATTGGCACTGCCACCATGGGAACTGTCACTGTGAGCACTGTCACCATGGGTACTGCAACCATGAGCACTGTCACCATGAACACTGTCACTGTGTGCAGTGTCCCCATGTGCACTATCACCCTAAGGACCATCACCGTAAGCAATGTCACCATGAGTAATATCACCATGGGCATTGTCACCATTTGGCCCTGCCACCATGTGCACTATCACCATGGGCACTGTCACCATGGGCCCTTTATCATTGAGTACTGTCACCATGGATAATATCACCATGGGAACTGTCACCATGAGAACTATCACCGTGAGCAATGTCATAATGGGCACTGGCGCCATGGGCCTTGGCACTATGAGCACTGTCAGAATTGGTATTATCACAGTGAGCAGTCTCACCATGTTAACTGTCACCATGGGCTCTGTAACCGTGATAACTGTCACCATGGACACTGTCACTGTCGGCACTCTCCATGGGCACTGTCACTGTGGGCACTGCCACTGTGAGCATTATTACCATGAACACTGTAACCGTTAGATCTATCACCATAAGTACTTTCACCATGGGCACTCTCACCATTGGCATGGCCACCAGGGGCACCCTCATGATGAGTACTATCACCATGGGTATTTTCACCATGGGCACTGTCACCGTTAGCAGTGTTACCATGAGCACTTTCTTTATGAGCACTGTCTCCATGGGCACTGGCACAATGTGGAGGCTCACCGTGAGCCATGTCACCATGGGAACTATCACCGTGAGCATTGTTCCCGTGGTCACTGTCACCATGGGCAATCTCACCGTGAACATTGTCACCATAGACAATGTCACAATGGTAACTGTCACCTTGGGCACTGTCATCATAGGCATGGTCACTGTGGACACTGTCACCATGGGCACTGTCAGCTTGAGCACTGTCACCATGGGTACTGCAACCATGGGCAATATCACCATGAGCACTGTCACCATTGGCAGTTTTACCATGTGCACTTGACGGAGTCCAGCTCCATTGAGTCCAGGGATTCCCGAGGGATGGATAGTGTCGGCAAAGGAAATAATTCTATTAAAATTCTTAAAGTATCAGCATTGCATGTTTCTCTTTTTCACGTCTTTATTCTTTATTCTTCTTCTATTGTTTACAATCACAGGTTTATATATTGTTGTTTATTCCATTACCAGGTACGTGGCTAAACAGTCTTAGCACAATCAAACCTCAAAATGTTCTATAAAGATTGATTTTAAAAAATATCCCCTAGTTTCTAGATGTCCTACTAAGATATTTCCCCAAGTTCCCATTAATCACAGGTTATTTCTTAGTAACTAAGCCAAGCAGTTATATGATAATTTTAATTGTAAAAGTTGGAGCTATTTGTTCCTATTTCTCTTCTTGCATGGGCAGCCTTTTACATGGGTTCCATGAAAATATTTACAATATACCCGGCATGCTCTTTCTTGTTGTTTCCTCCAACTGAGACAGAGTTTTCTCCCTATCCTAACAACCAATTCTGCTCTAGTCATTTGCTTTTCTATAATTAATGTTCCTTTATAATAGAACCATACATTTCCTATGTTATCAGGAACTCTGGCCCATGGCCATAACTCCATACTAGAGGGTGTTTTTCATAAAGACATGGCTTTAGTGCCAGGCTCTTAATTCTTTACCCATTTCCCCAGGGCTTTAGTGGGTACTTCCCAATCTGTTGTAGTTTCAGGAGGGGGAGTCCTAGAGGAATTTTTCTTTCACGTGGAGCAATATCCCCCAAAATTGCCCCTATATGTAAATTTATTTCCATAAAACATAACAACAGAACTGTAGTCCACCTTCCTGGCATGGCGCTGCCTTGCAGTTTCGCCTTCTATTGCTCCATGACTTTGTCATGGTGCAGTGGCTCCAGGATGGCTTCCAACATCTCCCCCTTTTTCATTTTTTTTTAAAGTGCAGTATGTAGCTCCCCGAAAAGTTGTTTGATGTTTTTAATAATTATTCTGACAATGACTGGAAGTACAA
The DNA here is from genome assembly GCF_964165515.1 of Mesoplodon bidens. Lineage (NCBI taxonomy): Eukaryota > Metazoa > Chordata > Mammalia > Artiodactyla > Ziphiidae > Mesoplodon > Mesoplodon bidens. The sequence goes on along the minus strand of NC_138180.1, from coordinate 41,837,231 downwards.
ATATCATAATTAGTACAACTCCTGCAATGATTCCTCCATTAATGAGCATTGAGAATAAGGTTTTATGTGACACAAATGACTTAATGCTTTCAAAAAAAATCTGAGCAGACTATCCTGGAGATAAATCTAAGTTTGTATTTCCTATGTCATGAATCTCTTGATGTAATTTAGTAAGGTCTAAATTAACATCTGTTTGGTTCCAAACTTCCATAATATGAGTACAAATTTGTTCTCAAGAATATAATGATGCATTCACTTTTAGAGGAGTAACACAAATCCATCTATATTTTTTATGACACGTCAAAGTTAATCTTATTTTGAGTGCTGTTAATTCTTGCCCTATGTGTAAAATTGCTTCTTCTAAGGCATCCACCTTTGCTTCTAACTTTCTGTCTATAACTTCCTGAGTAGCCAGAGCTAAAGATACATTTTTTGAAAGCTCTTTTACATGTTGAGCTGTATGTACTTGTTTAGCTACGGAACTTATTGAAAGAGAAAATGATGCTATTACAGCTATAAATGTAGATATTCCTAGAATTAAAGCTGAAACAAATCTTTTTGAACGTAATAAAACTTCAGTTTCATGCAAAACTTGTAAGCCATAATCATCATACCAGGCAGAGGACAATTTTACAGGCAACATAATATATGGTGGTCGTTCAAGAATCATTAAAACTTGTACATTCATAGAGGAATTTATACAACTTGTCAAAATACAATCAAAGCAATGTGTCCAAAATGTAGAATCAGAAGCATTATGATAAATATTTAGATCCACATATTTTGGGGCTACCAAGAATACATAAGGTGTTGACACACAAGCCTGCATAGAATAAATGCCCATATTTTTAAGTCTTTGAAGAATAACTGGCGATGGTGCAACAATAGCTTTCCAAAGCTGGGTCTGTGCATAATACATATTATCTTGAGCCATAGTTAGGATAGGAGGCACCCATCCTCCAGTGTGCCATCTATTAACAAGCATAGAAGCAGGAATGAATGAATTATTCCAATCATAACGTGCAAGATGTTGTAAATAAGATCTATAATCCTTACATGGATCAGGATTACTCCAATCATGCACATTTTTTGTGGTATCCTCTATGGGAATATCAATTTGTGAAGAATATATACAATAATTCCATGTAGGAAATCCTGTATTGGTACCTACAGCATCCCAGTTACTATCCAATTGGTTTTCCGGAGATTGTAATATAATTGATTGTATTCCTGTACGAATACTTTAAGGAGGATTACAAGGAGGAAATTTAAAGAATGAGAGGCAGGTTGATTCTAAGTTTGATCTTCTCTGGGTGCTAGATAAATCAAAGACCAAAGAAGTCTCTTATTAGATTGACTCGAAGGAGAAGCAGTAAGCTGTCCTTTAGGAAAAACCAGTATACAACCATCCTTACGAGAGGCTACAGAATTATTAATTGATGGAAATATAAAACATATAGGATGGAACCCTGATTTTCCTTGAAAAATTAAATTATTCTTTGTTTAAATTTATTATATGGATAGGAGCTTATGGCTCCTCCCATTAACCTGGGCATAGTAGTAGACACTGGTATACCCTCATTATCCCAGGCTACAGTTTGTAAAATCAGTGGATCAGGGAGATAAGTCCAATAAGAATTACCCAAAACATTTCCCCTAGTTACCTGGCAGGCCAATATAGCAAGCATAGCAACAAAAAGATTTCCAGGTGTTAAGGTAGCTCCCTGGTCTATTACCACTTTCTCGGCGTCATCAGCAAGTCATTTAATCTGACCCCAAATTGGTGGGTTTGAAGTTCTCGTAGAGATGGCTTGTCTCTTGTGAGGTCTCGGGCACGGACGTGGCAGACAAAGAATTGATCTCTCTCCGGTGGTGAGGTTTTGTATCTGCTGCAGCAATGGTTTCTATATGAGGAATGGTGACAGTGAACACGGTGACAACCCATGTTGACAGTTCTCATGGTAGCAGTACCCGTGGTTTCAGTGCTCACAGTGATAGTGCCCATGGTGGCAGTGCCCATGGTGACACTGCCCATGGTGACAATGCCCATGATGACGGTGCCCATGGTGACAGTACCCATGGTGCCATTGCTAATGGTGACATTGCTCACAGTGACAGTACCCATAGTAACAGTGATCACAGTGAGAGTGCTCATGGTGACAGTGTCCATGGTGACAGGGCTCATTGTGACAGTCTGCATTGTGCCAGTAACCCTAGTGACAGTTCTCACACTGACAGTGCCCATGGTGACAGTGTCCACGGTGAGAGTGCTTACGGTGGTAGTGCTCACAATAATAGTGCTCATGGTGACAGTGCCGATGGTGTCAGTGCTCACGGTGACAGTGCCCATGGTTATATTGCCCATGGTGAGAGTCCGCACGTTAATAGTGCCCATGGTAGCAGTTCCAATTGTGAAAGTGCACAGGATGACATTGCTCATGTTGGTAGTTCCCATGGTGAGAGTGCTCATGGTGATAGTGACCATGGTAACAGTGCACATGGTTGCTGTTCCCTTGGTGACAGTGCCCATGAGGACAGTACTCATGGTGACAGTTCTCACGGTGATAGTGCCAATGGTGACATTGCACATGGTGGCAGTGAAAAATGGTGACAGTGCCCATGTTGACAGTTCTCATGGTGACAGTGCACACGGTGACAACGCATGCAGACAATACACACGGTGCCAGTTCTCATGGTTGCAGTAGGCATGGTGACAGTGATCAAAGTGATAGTGCCGATGGTGGCAGTGCCCATGTTGACAGTGCCCATGGCGCCATTGCCTATGGTGGCAGTGCCCATGGTGACAGTTACCATAGTGAGAGTGCTCACAGTGATAGTGCCCATGGTGAAAGGGCTCATGGTGCCAGTCCGCATTGTGCCAGTACCCATGGAGACAGTGCTCATGGTGACAGTGACCACAGTGAGAGTGCTCATGGTGATAGTGCTCATGGTGACAGTTCAAATGGTGACAATACCCATGGTGAGAGTACTCATGGTGAAAATACCTATGGTGGCAGTTCTCATAGTGACAGTTCTCATGGTGACAGTGCTCATAATAGCAGTGCCCAAGGTGGCAATGCTCGTGGTGACAGTGCTAATGGTGACAGTGCTCTTGGTGGCATTTCCGATGGGGAAAATACTGATGGTGACACTGTGCATCGTTACATTGCCCATGGTAACCATGCTCATGGTGATAGTGCACATTGTGACAGTGCCCATGGTGGTAGTTCACCTGGTGACAGTGTTAAATAGTGACAGTGCACATGCTGACAGTGCTCATGGTGATAGTGCCCATGGTGACAGTGCACAGGGTGATAATGGGCATTGTTACAGTGTTCATGGTAACAGAGCCCAAGGTAGCAGAGGCCATGGTGAGAGTGCCCACAATGACAGTGTCCTTAGTGCCAGTGCCTTCAGTGACAATGCCCATGGTGACACTTCTCACGGTGACAGTGCCCATGGGGACAGTTCGCATGGTGAGATTTCTCATGGTGATACTGCCCGTTGTGACAGTGCTCACAGTGACAATTCCCATGGTGCCAGTGCCCATAGAGACATTCCGCATGGTCACATTTCTCATGGTGAAAGTGCCTATGTTGATATTGTCCATGGTGACACTGCACATGGTGGCAGTGCAAAATGGTGACAGTGCCAATGGTGACATTGCTCAAGGTGACTCTCCTTACAGTGATATTCCTTACAGTGACCGTGTGCATGGTGACACTGCACCCAGTAACAGTGTTCATAGTGACAGTGTTCACAGTGATAGTTCCCATGCTGAGAGTTTCCATGGTGACAGTGCCCATAGTCACAATTCTTATGGTGTATTGCTCACAGTGACAGTGCCCATGGTGAAATTACCCAGGGTGACATTACTCATGGTGACAGTGCTCAGGGTGATAGTGCCCATGGTGAGAGTGCCCATGGTCACAATTTTCACAGTGATAATACCTATGCTGAGAGTACCTAGGGTGACAATGCCCATGGTGGCATGCCCATGGTGACAGTGCTCATGGTGAAAGTGTTCATGGTGACAGTGCCCAGGTTTACAGTGTTTATGGTGATAGATGTCACGGTGTCAGTGCCCACGGGGACAGTGTCCAGGCTGACAAAGCCCATGGTGATACTTCCATTGTGATAGTGCCCACGGTGACAGTGCCCATGGTGACAGCGCTCAGTGTGACAAGGCCCATGGTGACAGTGCTCATGGTGACCGTGCTCATGGTGACAGTGCCCATAGTGAAAGTGCTCACCTGGTAAGTGTCCCTGATAACATTACCCATGGTGGTAGTGCCCCTGGTGACCGTACCCATAGTGAAAGTGCTAATGGTGACCATGCCCATGGTGAGAGTGCCGATGGTGAGAGTGCCAATAGTGAGAGTGCTCATGGTGAAACTGCCCATGGTAACATTGCCCATGGTGATAGTTCTCATGGTGTCAACCCCACAGTGACAGTGCCAATGGTGATAGTGCCCGTGGTGAGAGTTCTTACATTGAGTGCGACCATAATGACCATTTTCACGGTGACAGTGCCCATGATGATATTACCCATGGTGACAGTACTCTTGGTAAAAGTGCCCATGGTGACACTGCACATGGTGGCAGTGCAAAATGGTGACAGTGCCCATGGTGATGTTGATCATGGTGACATTGCTTACGGTGATAGTCCTTATAGTGATAGTGTGTATGGTGAAACTGCAACAGTGACAGTGCTCATGGTGACAGTGTTCACGGCGATAGTGCCGATGGTGAATGTGCCGTTGGTGATAGTGCCCATAGTCACAATTCTCACAGTGTAGTGCTCACGGTGACAGTGCCCATAGTGAGAATACACAAGGTGACAGTATTCATGGTGACATTGCTCATGGTGAGAGTGCCCATGTTCACAACTCTCAAGGTGATAGTGCCCATGGTGACAATACCCAGGGTGACAGAGCTCATGGTAAAAGTGCTCACGGTGACAGTGCCCGTGGTGAGAGTAACTAAGGTGATATCTCAAATGGTGAGTGTGCTCATGGTGACAGTGCCCATGGTGACAATACCCAGGGTGTCCTGCCCATGGTGACAGTGATCATGGTGACACTGCTCTTGTGGACAGTGCCATAAGTGACATTGTTCATTGTGGCAGTGCTCATGGTGACAATGCCCATGGTTACAGTGCTTATGGTGATAGATGTCACGGTGGCCGTGCCACAGTGAAAGTGCCCACGCTGACAAAGCCTATGGTGATACTTCCCATTTTGACAGGGCTCACGGTGACAGAGCCCATGGTGACAGTGCCCAAGATCACAGTTCCCATGGTGAGAGTGCTAATGGTGACTGTGCCCATGGTGACAGTGCCCAGTGTGACCACGTCCATTGTGACAGTGCTCACGGTGACCGTGTCGATGCTGACAGTACCGATCGTGATAGTGCCAATAGTGAGAGTGCTCACGGTGATACTGCTCACAGTAATAGTGCTCATGGTTACAGTGCAAATGGTGACAATACCCATGATGACACTACTCATGTTGAAAATACCCATGTGTCAGTTCTCATAGTGACCGTTCTCATGGTGACAGTGCAAATGGTGACAATACCCATGGTGAGAGTACTCATGTTGAAAATACCCATGGTGGCAGTTCTCATAGTGACCATTCTCATGGTGACAGTGCTCATAATAGCAGTGCCCAAGGTGGCAGTGCTCGTGGTGACAGTACTCTTGGTGGCAGTTCCCATGGGGACAGTACTGATGGTGACACTGGGCATTGTTACAGTGCCTATGGTAACTGTGCTCACAGTGATAGTGCACATCGTGACAGTGCCCATGGTGGTAGGTCACCTGGTGACAGTGCTAAATAGTGACAGCGCACTTGCTGACAGTGCTCATGGTGATAGTGCCATGGTGACAGTGCACATGGTGATAATAGGCATTGTTACCATGTTCATGGTGACAGAACTCTAGGTGGCAGTGGCCATGGTGACAGTGCCCACAATGACAGTGCCCGTGGTGAGAGTGCCGACAGTGACAATGTGCATGGTGACACTTCGCATGGTGACAGTGCCCATGGGGACACTTAGCATGGTGAGATTTCTCATGGTGATAGTGCCTGTTGGGACAGTGCTCACAGTGACAATGCCCATGGTTCCAGTGCCCATAGAGACATTCCTCACGGTCACATTTTTCACGGTGAAACTGCTTATGGTGATATTACCCATGGTGACACTGCACATGGTGGCAGTGCAAAAGGGTGATAGTGCCCATGGTGACATTGCTCATGGTGATTTTGCTTATGGTGATAGTCATTACGCTGAAAGTGCACATGATGACACTGCACGCGGTGTCAGTGTTCATGGTGACAGTGTTTATGGTGATAGCTCACATTGTGTGTACATGGTGACAGTGCCCATAGTCCCAAATCTCATGGTGTAGTGCTCATAGTGACAGTGCCCATGGTGAAAATACCCAGGGTGACAGTACTCATGTTGACAGTGCTCAGGGTTATAGTGCCCATGGTGACAGTGCCCATGTTCACAATTCTCACAGTGATAATGCCTATAGTTTGAGTACCTAGTGTGGCAATGCCCATGGAGACAGTGCCCAAGGTGTCATGCCCATGGGGACAGTGCTCATGGTGACAGTGCTCACGTTTGCAGTGCCATAAATAACGGTGCTCATTGGGGCAGTGCTCATGGTGACCGTGCTCATGATGACAATGCCCATGTTTAGAGTGTTTATGATGATAGATGTCACGGTGTCAGTGCCCACGGGGACAGTGCCCATGCTGACAAAGCCCATGTGATACTTCCCATTGTGAAAGTGCCCATGGTGACATTGCCCAGTGTGACAAGTCCCATGGTGACACTGCTCTTGGTGACAGTGCCGATGGTGAGAGTGCCAATAGTGACAGTGCTCATGGTGCTACTGCCCATGGAGACATTGCCCATGGTGATACTGCTCTTGGTAACACCCCCACAGTGACAGGGCCAATGGTGATAGTCCCCGTGGTGACAGTTCTTACATTGAATGTGACCATGGTGACAGTTCTCACGGTGAGAGAGCCTATGGTGAAAATTCTAATAGTGACCATGCTCACGGTAACAGTTCCCATGGTGATTTTACCCAGGGTGACAGAGCTCATGGTAAAAGTGCTCACAGTGGCAGTGCCCATGGTGACAGTACTTAAGGTGGCAATTCCCATGCTAGGAGTGCTCATGGTAACAGTGCCCATGGTGACAATACCAAGGGTGTCCTGCCCATGGTGACAGTGATCATGGTGACCCTGCTCATGTGGACAGAGCCATAAGTGACTGTGCTCATTGTGTCAATGCTCATGGTGACCTTGCTCATGCTGAACAGTGCCCAAGGTTACAGTGCTTATGGTGATCAATGTCACGGTGGCTGTGCCCACGGTGACAGTGTCCACGATGACAAAGCCCATGGTGATACTTCCCATTGTGACAGTGCCCACGGTGACAGTGCACAAGATAACGGTACCCAAGGTGAGAGTAATAACTGTGACTGTGCCCATGTTGACAGCACCCAGTGTGACAACACCCATTGTGAAAGTGCTCACAGCGACTGTGTCGATGCTGACAGTGCCGATGGTGATAGTGTCAATTGAGAGAGTACTCACGGTGACACTGCCCATGGAGACACTGCCCATAGTGATAGTGCTCATCGTGACAACCCCTCGGAGGCAGTGCTAATGGTGAGAGTCCTCGTGGTGACAGTTCTCACGGTGAAAATGACCCTGTTGAAATTGCTCATGGTGACAGTGCTCATGGTGACAGTACTCAAGGTGATAGTCTCCATGTTGACAGTGCCCATGGTGACTCTTCTCATGGTGACAGTGCCTATGGTGATAATGCTCTTAGTGACAGTGCTCACGGGGACAGTGCCCATGGTGACAGTGACCACGGTGACTGTTCTCACCATGATAGTGCACATGGTGACAGTGTTCGTGGTGACAGTCCGCATTGAGGCTGTGCCCATGGTGACAGTGCTCAGGGTTATAGTGCCCAGAGTTATAGTACTCACGTTGACAGTGTCCAAGGTGACAATACCGACGGTGACAGTAATCATGGTGAAAGTGCCCATGGTGGCAGTTCTCATAGTGACAGTTCTTGTGACAGTGCTCATGGTGGCAGTGCCCATGGTGAGACTACCAATGGTGAAAACTGACCATGGTGACAGTGCACATGGTCATGGTGCATCTGGTGGCAGTGCGCATAGTGACAGTGCCCATGGTGATATTGCTCATGGTGATTGTGCCCATGGTGAGCGTGCCCATGGTTACAGTGCTCATGGAGACAGTGCCCATGGTGACAGTGCCCCTTGTGACGGTGCACACCGTGAGAGTGCCCATGGTGACAGTTCTTATCATCATAGTGCTCACGGTAGCATTGTTTATGGTAAGAGTGCTCATGGTGGCAGTGCTCACAATGAGAGTGCCAAAGGGGAGAATACTGACTGTGACAGTGCCCATGGGGACTTTTCTCTGTGTGACAGTGCCCTTGGGGAGAGTTAGCAGGGTGAGATTTTTCACAATAAGATCTGTCACCATGGGCACAGACACCATGGGCACTCTAATGGTGTGCACTGTCCCCAGGGGCACTGACACTATGGGTACTGTCACCATGAGCACTGTAACCATAGGCACTCTCACCATGGGCACTATCAATATGAGCAATATCACTATGGACACTGTAACCATTTTGTACTGCCACCATGTGCAGTGTCACCATGGGCATTTTCACTATGAGTACTGTCACCATGGGTAATATCACCATGGTCACTGTCACCATGAGCACTCTCACTATGAGAATTTTCTCCATTGGCCCTATCACCATGAGAATTGTCAGCATGGGCACTGTCAACATGGAGACTCTCATCTTGAGCACTATCACCATGAACACTGTCACCATGAGCAATTTCAACAGGGCCACTTTCACCATGAGAACGGTCATCACCGGGGCTCTCACCATTGGCACTGCCTCCGAGAGGTTGTCACGATGAGCACTATCACCATGGGCAGTGTCTCCATGGGCAGTTTCACCATGAGCACCCTCACTATTGGCACTATCACCATTGGCACTGTCAACGACAGCACGGTCACCGTGAGCACTGTCACAATGGGTGTTGTCACACTGGGTGCTGTCACAATGGGCACAGTCACCATTAGCAGTCTCACCATGGGCACTGTGACCATGGGCACTGTCACCATAAGCACCGTCACCATGAGCACTGCCACAATGAGCACTGTCACTTATGTCACTGTCCTCATGAGAAGTGTCATCATGATCACTCTCACCATGGGCAGGACACCCTGGGTATTGCCACCATGGGCACTGTCACCATGAGCACTCTCACCATGGGAATTGTCACCTTAGGTACTGTCACCATGGGCACTGGCACCGTGAACACTTTTACCATGAGCTTTGTCACCCTGGGTATTGTCACTATGGGCACTATCACCATGAGAGTTGTAAACATGGGCACTCTCACCATGGGCACTATCACCATGAGCAATGTCACCATGAATACTGTCACAATGTGTATTGTCACCATGGGCACTGTCACCGTTAGCACTCTCACCATGGGCACTGTGATCTTGGGCACTGTCACCATGGGATCTGCCCCCGTTGGCACTGTCACAATGGGAAGTATCACCATAGGCTTTGTCAGCGTGGGCAATGTCACCGTGGGCAAGGCCACCATGACATCTATCATCATAGGCACTGTAACCATGGGCACTGGCACCATGAGCATGGTCACCATGAGCACTGCCACAATGAGCAATGTCACTTATGGAACTGTCCTCATGAAAAGTGTCCCCATGGTCACTGTCACCATGGGCAGGACACCCTGGGTATTGTCACCATGGGCACTGTCTCTATGAGCATTCTCACCATGGAAATTTTCACCGTAGGTACTGTCACCATGGACACTGTCTCCGTGAACACTTTTATCATGAGCTCTGTCACCCTGGGTATTGTCACCATGGGCACTATCACCGTGAGAGTTGTGAACATGGGCACTCTCACCATGGGCACTATCACCTTGAGAAATGTCACCATGAATACTGTCACCCTGTGTATTTTCAGCATGGTCACTGTCACCGTAAGCAATACACCGTGAGAATTGTGAATATGGGCACAGTCACCATTGGCACATTCACCATTGGCACTATCGCCGTGAACACGGTCACCATGAGCACTATCACTGTGTGCAGTTTCACCATACACACTCTCACTGTAAGGATTAGCACCATAAGCAATGTCACCATGATCAATATCCTCATGGGCACTGTCACCATTTTGTACTGCCACCATGTGCAGTGTCACCATGGGCATTTTCACTATGAGTACTGTCACCATGGGTAATATCACCATGGTCACTGTCACCATGAGCACTCTCACTATTAGAATTTTCACCATTGGCCCTGTCACCATGAGATTTGTCACCATGGGCACGGCCAACATGGAGACTATCACCTTGAGCACTGTCACCATGGTCACATTTAATGTAAGACCTGTCACCTCGGGGACTACCAACATTGGTACTGTCACCATGGGGTTGTCACCATGAGCACTATCACCATGGGCGATGTCTCCTTGGGCAGTTTTACCATGAGCACTGTCACTATTGGCAATCTCACCACCGGCACTGTCACCATGGGCACCATCACCGTGAGCACTGTCACCATGGGCCTTGTGACACTGGGTGCTGTCACCATGGGCACTGTCACCGTAGGCACTGTCACAATGGGAAGTATCACCATGGTCTTTGTCAGCCTTGGCACTGTCCCCATGGGCACTGACACCGTGACATCTATCACCATAAACACTGTAAACACGGGCAATGTCACCATGAGCACTGGCACAATGAGCACTGTTATTTATGGCACTGCCACCATGAGCATTGTGACCCTGAGCACTGTCACCATGGGCATGACCCCATGGGCACTGTCACCATGGGCATTGTCACCCTAGGTACTCTCACCATAGGCATTATCACTGTGAGAATTGTGAACATGGGCAATGCCAATATGAACACTGTCACCATGAGTACAGTCTTCCTGTTTATTGTCACCCTGGGCACTGTACCGTGAGCACTACACCGTGAAAATTGTGACTCTGGGCACTGTCACCATCGGCTCATTCACCATCAGCACTATCGCCGTTAACACTGCCACCATGAGCACTGTCACTGTGTGCAGTTTCACCATACACACTATCACCGTAAGCAATGTCACCATGAGCAATATCTCCATAGGCACTGCCACTATTTTACACTGCCACCATGTGCAGTGTCACCATGGGCACATTTACCATGAGTACTGTCACCATGGGTAATATCACCATGGACACTTCACCGTGAGCACTGTCACTATGAGAATTTTCACCATAGGCACTGTCACCATGAGAAGTGTCACCATGGGCACTGTCAACATGGAGACCATCACCTTGAGCACTGTCACCGTGAGCACTGTCACCATGAGCAATATCACCATGGTCACATTCAATGTAAGAACTGTCAGCACGGGGACTATCACCATTGGCACTGTCACTGAGGGGTTGTCACAATGAGCACTATCACCATGGGCATTGCCTCCATGGGCAGTTTCACCCTGAACACTGTCACTATTTGCACTCTCACTGTTGGCACTATCACCACAGGCACGGTCACTGTGGGCCCTGTCACCATTGGCCTTCTCACACTGGGCAATGTCATCATGGGCACTGTCACAATGGGCACTGTCACAATGGGAAGTATCACCATGGGCTTTGTCAGTGTGGGCACTGTCTCCGTGGGCACTGACACCATGACATCTATCACCATAAACACTGTAAACATGGACACTGTCACCATGAGCACGGCCACCATGAGCACTGCCACAATGAGCACTGTTATTTATGGCACTGCAATCATGAGCACTGTCACCATGAGCACTGTCACCATGGGCATGACACCATGGGCTCTGTCACCATGGGCATTTTCACCCTAGGTTCTCTCACCATAGGCATTATCACTGTGAGAATTGTGAACATGGGCACTGTAACCATGGACACTATCACCATGAACACTCTCACCGTGATCTCTGTTACCATGGGTACTGTCACTGTGAGCACTATCACCATAGGCAATGGCAGCGTGGGCACTGTCACCACGGGCACTGTCATCATGGGTATTGTCACCGTGGGCAGTGTCACCATGGGCAAGGCCACCATGGGCAATACCACTGTGAGCACTGTCACCACTGGTACTACTATCATGTGCACTGTCACTGTGAGCAATGTCAGTATGGGTTGTCACCGTTTGCACTGTCACCATGAGAACTGTCAACATGAGCACTGTCACCATTTTCCACTGCCACAATGTGCACTACCACCATGTGCACTGTCACCATGGGCACTATCACCATGAGCACTGGCACCATGAGTACTGTCATCATGGGCACTCTCACCAAGGGCACGGCCACCCTGTGCACTGTTACCATGGTCACTATCACCGTGAGCACTGTCACCATGGGAACTACCAACATGGGCACTGTCATCATGAGCACTTTCACAAAGGGCACTGCCACCATGGCACTATTCACGTGAGCACACTCACCATGGGCACTATCACCATAGGCACTGTCAGTTTCAGCACTATCACCATGGGTACTGCAACCCTGACCAATGTCACCAGTAACACTGTCACCATTCTCAGTATCTCCATGTGCACTGTCACCATGGGCACTATCACCACGAGAACTGTCAGTCTGAGCACTGTCACCATGGGTATTGTGACTTTGGGCACTGTCACCGTGAGCTCTGTCACCATGGTCACTTTGCCATGAGCACTGCCACTCTGACCACTCTCAGTATAAGAACTGTCAACATGGGCACTTTCACGATGGGCACTTCCAACATTGGCACTATCACCATGAGCACTGTCAACAAAAGCACCGTCACCGTGGGCAGTGTCAGCATGCACAATGTCACTGCAAGGACTATCACATTAAGAAATGTCATGATGGGCACTGTCAACATTTTGCACTGCCACCATGTGCACTATCAACTTAGGCACTGTCACCATGAGGACTTTATCACTGAGTACTCTCACCATGGGTAATATCACCATGGGCACTCTCACCATGAGAACTATCACCATGAGCAATGTCATGATGGGCACTGGCGCAATGGGTCTTGTCACTATGAGCACTGAAACAATGGGCACTATCACCGTGAGAAATCTCACCATGCTAACTCTCCCCAAGGGCACTGTCACAGAGAGAAAAGTCATCATGAGAACTGTCCCAGTCAGTATTCTCACCATGGGTACTCTCTTTGTGGGTAATGCCTCCGTAAGCACTATTACCATGAATACTGCTACCGTGAGCACTAACATGATAAGAACTGTCACCATGGGCACGGCCACCATGGGCACTCTCAGGGTGTGCACTGTCACCAGGGGCACTGTCACCATGAGCAATGTAACCATGGGCACTCTCACCATGAGCAATATCACCATGGGCACTGTCACTCTTTGCACTGCCACCAGATGCACCATGACCATGTACACTGTCACCATGGGCAGTGTCACCATTGGTAGTCTCACTATGGGCACTGCCACCATGAGCACTGTCACCAAGAGCACTGTCACCATGAGCACAGCCACCATGAGCACCGTCACAAGAACTGTCACTATGAGAACTGTCACCATGGGCACTTTCATATGATTACGGTCACCGTGGTTATTGTCACCTTTGGCACTGTCAACGTGAGTACTATCACCGTGAGCACAATCACCCTGAGCACTGTCACCATGGGCACAGCCTCAATGCGGACTGTCACCGTGAACACTGTCACCATGGGCACTACCATGGTGAGAACAGTCACCATGGTCACTGTCACCATGGGCACTGTCCCCGTGAGCACCGTCACTAAGGGCATAATCACCATATGCACTGTCACCGTGAGAACAGTCACCATGGGCACTGTCAACATGGAAACTATCACCATGAGCAATGTCACCATGAGCAATTACAACAGGATCACTTTCACCGTTAGAACTGTCACCGCGGGGACTCTCACTATTGGCACTGCCTCCGAGGGTTTGTCATGATGAGCACTATCACCATGGGCAGTGTCTCCATGGGCAGTGTCACCGTGAACACTCTCAATATTGGCACTATCAACATCAGCACTGTCAGCATAGGCACGGTCACCATGAGCACTGTCATAAAGGGCATTGTCACACTGTTTGTTGTCACCATGGGAACAGTCACCATTAGCACTCTCACCATGGGCACTGTGATCTTGGGCACTGTCACCATGGACTCTGCCCCCGTTGGCACTGTCACAATGGGAAGTATCACCATGGGCTTTGTCAGCGTGAGCAATGTCACCGTGGGCAAGGTCACCATGACATCTATCACCATAGGCACTGTAACCATGGGCACTGGCACCATGAGCACAGTCACCATGAGAACTGCCACAATGAGCAATGTCACTTATGGCACTGTCCTCATGAGAAGTGAAACCATGATCACTGTCACCATGGGCAGGACAGCCTGGGTATTGTCACCATGGGCACTGTCACCATGAGGACTCTCACCATGGGAATTGTCACCTTAGGTACTGTCACCATGGGCACTGTCACCATGATCCCTTTTCCATGAGCTCTGTCACCCTGGGTATTGTCACCATGGGCACTATCACCATGAGAGTTGTGAACATGGGCACTTTCACCATGGGCACTATCACCATGAACAATGTCACCATGAATACTGTCACCCTCTGTATTGTCACCATGGGCACTGTCACCGTAAGCACTACACCGTCAGAATTGTGACAATGGGCACAGTCACCATGGGCACATTCACCACTGGAACTATCGCCGTGAACACTGTCACCATGAGCACTGTCTCTGTGTGCAGTTTCACCATACACACTATCACTGTAAGGACTATCATCGTAAGCAATGTCACCATGAGCAATATCCCCATGGGCACTTGCACCATTTTGCACTGCCACCATGTGCAGTGTCACCATGGACACTTTCACTATGAGTACTGTCACCATGGGTAATATCACCATGGTCACTCTCACCATGAGCACTGTCATTATGAGAATTTTCACCATAGGCCCTGTCACCATGAGAACTGTCACCATCCTCACTGTCAACATGGAGACCATCACCTTGAGCACTGTCACCATGAGCGATGTCACCATGGTCACATTCAACGTAAGAACTGTCACCACAGGGACTATCAACATTGGCACTGTCACCATGGGGTTGTCATCATGAGCACTATCACCATTAGCAATGTCTCCATGGGCAGTTTCACCATGAGCAATTTCACTATTGACACACTCACCATTGGCACTGTCACAATGGGCACTGTCACCGTGAGTACTGTCACCATGGGCCTTGTCACTCTGGGCGTTAACATCATTGGTACTGTCACCGTGGACACTGTCCCAGTGGGAATTTTCACCATGGGCTTTGTCAACATAGGCAGTGTCCCCGTGGGCACTGACACCGTGACATCTATCACCATAAACCCTGTACACATGGGCACTTTCACCATGAGCACGGTCACCATGAGCACTGCCACAATGAGCACTGTTATTTATGGCACTGCCAACATGAGCACTGTCACCGTGGGCATGACACCATGGGCACTGTCACCATGGGCATTGTCACCCATGGTACTCTCACCACAGGCATTATCACTGTGAGAATTGTGAACATGGGCACTGTCTCCATGGGCATTATCACCATGAACACTGTCACGATGAGCACTGTCACCCTGGGTATTTTCACCATGGGCACTGTCACTGTGAGCACTACACCGTGAGAATTGTGACTATGGGCACTGTCACCATGAACACTCTCACCATGGGAACACTGTCACCATGAACACTGTCACTGTGTGCAGTGTCACCATGCGCACTGTCACCATTTTGCACTGCCACCATGTGCAGTGTCACCATGGGTAATATCACCATAGGCACATTCACCATGAGAAATGTGACCATGCGGAATGTCTCTATGGGCCCTGGCACCCTGGGCATTGTCACTGTGAGTACTGTCACAACGAGCACTATAACCGTGACAAATCTCACCATGCTAACTGTCCCCATGGGCACTCTCACTCTTAGAAGTGTCAGCATGGGCACTGTCACTGTCGTCACTGTCACCATGGCCACTGCCACCTTGGGCTCTGTCACCATGAACACTGTAACAATGCTCATTATCACCGTGTGCACTGTCACTATGGGCACTATCACGATGAGCACTGTCAGCATGTACACTATCACTATTTAGCACTGTCACCAGGTGAACTACCACCATGGGCACTGTCACGATGTGCACTATCACCGTAAGCACAGTTACCATGGGCACTGTAACAATGTGCAGTGTCACCATCAGTACTGTCCCCATGGGAACTGCCACGAAGAGCACTGTCACCATTAGCACTGTCACCATCTTGGGCACTGCTATTATGAGCACTGTCACCATGGGTCTGTCGCTATGAGAACTGCCACCATGGGTATTTTCAACATGAGTACTGTCACCATTTGCACTATCACCATGAGCACTATTACCGTGAGATCTCTCACTGTGATCACTGTCACCATGAGCACTGTCGCCACGGGTACTGGCACAATGCGGACTGGCACCATGAGCCCTGTCACCATGGGCACTATCACTGTGAGCACTCTCACCGTGGTCACTGTCACCATGGGCACTGTTACCATGAGCACTGTCACCATGGTCACATTCAACGTAAGAGCTGTCACCATGGGGACTATCACCATTGGCACTGTCACTGTGGGGTTATCACCATGAGCACTATCACCATGGACGATGTCTCCATGGGCAGTTTCCCCATGAGCACTGTCACCATCGGCACTGTCACCATCGGCACGATCACCGTGAGAACTGTCACCATGGGCCTTGTCACACTGGGTTCTGTCACCATGGGCACTGTCACCCTGGGCATTGTCACAATGGGAAGTATCACCATGGGCTTTGTCAACCTAGGCAGTGTCCCCGTTGTCACTGACACCGTGACATCTATCACCATAAACATTGTAAACATTGGCACGGTCACCATGAGCCCTGGCACAATGAGCATTGTTATTTATGGCACTGCCACCATGAAAACTGTGACCCTGAGCACTGTCACCATGGGCATGACAAAATGGGCACTGTCACCATGGGCATTGTCACCCTAGGTACTCTCACCATAGACATTATCACTGTGAGAATTGTGATCATGGGCACTGTCACCATGCGCACTGTCACTGTAAGGACTATCCCGGTAAGCAATGTCACCATGAGCAATGTCACAGTAGGCACTGTCACCATTTTGCACTGCCACCATGTGCGGTGTCACCATGGGCACTTTTACCATGAGTACTCTCACCATGGGTAATATCAACATGGACACTGTCACCGTGAGCACTGTCACTATGAGAATTTTCACCATAGCCACTGTCACATTGAGAACTGTCACCATGGTCACATTCAATGTAGTAACTTTCACCTCGGGGACTATGACCATTGGCACTGTCACCGTGGTGTTGTCACCATGAGCACTATCTCCATGGGCAATGTCTCCATGGGCAGTATTACCATGAGCACTGTCACCATGGGAATTGTCACTTTAGGCTCTGTCAGCATGGGACTGTCACCGTGAGCACTTTTTCGATGAGCTCTGTCACCCTGGGTATTGTCACCATGGGCACTATCACCGTGAGAGTTGTGAACATGGGCAATCTCACTGTGGACACTATCACCATGAGCAATGTCACCATGAATACTGTCACCCTGTGTATTGACACCATGGGCACTGTCACCATGAGCACTATACCGTGAGAATTGTGAGAATGAGCACTGTCACCATTGGCACATTCATCATCGGCACTATCGCCATGAACACTGTCACCATGAGTACTGTTACTGTGTGCAGTTTCACCATACACACTATCACCGTAAGAACTATCACCGTAAGCAATGTCACCATGAGCAATATCACCATGGGAACTGTCACCATTTTGCACTGCCACTATGTGCAGTGTCACCATGGGTAATATCACCATAGGCACTATCACCGTGAGAAATGTGACCATGCAGAATGGCTCTATGGGCACTGGTACCATGGGCATTGTCACTGTGAGCACTGTAACATCGGGCACTCTCACCGTGAGAAATCTCACCATGCTAACTGTCCCCATGGGAACTGTCACCGTGAGAAGTGTCACCATGGGCACTGTCACTGTCGGCACTTTCACCATGGGCACTGTCATTGTGGGCACTCTCACCATGGCCATTGCCACCTTGGACTCTATCACCATGAACACTGTAACAATGCCCATTATCACCGTGTGCAGTGTCACCATGGGCACTATCACCATGAGTACTGTCACCTTGAGTAATATCACCATGGGCACTGTCACCGTGAGCACTGTCACTATGAGAATTTTGACCATAGGCACTGTCACCATGAGAAATGTCACCATGGGCACCGTCAACATGGAGACCATCACCTTGAGCACTGTCACCATGAGCACTGTCACCATGAGCAATGTCACCATGGTCACATTCAATGTAAGAACTGTCACCATGGGGACTATCACCATTGGCACTGTCACCGTGGTGTTGTCACCATGAGCACTATCACCATGGGCAATGTCTCCATGGGCAGTTTCACCATGAGCACTGTCACTATTGGCCATCTCACTATCGGCCCTGTCACCATGGTCATGGTCACCATGAGCACTGTCACCATGGGCCTTGTCACACTGGGTGCTGTCACCATGGGAGCTGTCACCGTGGGCACTATCACAATGGGAAAAATCAGCAAGGGCTTTGTCACCAAGGGCACTGTCCCCATGGGCACTGACACCGTGACCTCTGTCACCTTAAACACTGTAAACATTTGCACTGTCACCATGAGCACGGTCACCATGAGAACTGCCACAATGAGCACTGTTATTTATGGCACTGCCAACATGAGCACTGTCACAATGAGCACTGTCTCCATGGTCATGACACCATGGACACTGTCACCAGGGGCATTGTAACCCTATGTACTCTCACCATTGGCTTTAACACTCTGAGAATTGTGAACATGGGCACTGTCCCATGGGCATTATCACCATGAGCACTGTCACCATGAGTACTCTCACCCTGGGTATTTTCACCATGTGCACTGTCACTGTGAGCCCTACACCATGAGAATTGTGACTCTGGGTACTGTTACTATGGACACTCTCACCATGGGAACTATCACCATGAACATTGTCACAATGAACACTGTCACTGTGTGCACTGTCACTATGTGCACTGTCACCATAAGGACTATCGCTGTAAGTAAAGTCACCATGAGCAATATCGCCATGGGCACTGTCACCTTCTTGCACTGCCACCACGTGCACTGTCACCATGGGTAATATCACCAAAGGCACTTTCACCATGAGAAATATGACCGTGCGGAATGTCTCTATGGGCACTGTCATCATGGGCCTTCTCACGGAGCACACTGTCACAACGGGCAATATCACCGTGAGAAATCTCACCATGCTAACTATCCCCATGGGCACTATGACCGTGAGAAGGGTCACCATGGGCACTGTCACTGTCGGCACTTTCACTTTGGGCACTGTCATTGTGGGCACTGTCACCATGGCCACTGCCACCTTGGGCTCTGTCACCATGAACACTGTAACAATGTCCATTATCACCGTGTGCACTGTCACCATGGGCACTATCACCATGAGCACTGTCAGCATGTGCACTGTCACTATTTAGCACTGTCACCAGGTGAACTACCACCAGGGGCACTGTCACGATGTGCACTATCACCGTGAGAACGGTTACCATGGGCACTGTAACAATGCACAGTGTCACCATCGGTACTGTCCCCATGGGAACTGCCACCAAGTGCACTGTCACCAGTAGCACTGTCACCACGAGCACTGCCACTTTGGGAACTGCTATTATGAGCACTGTCACCATGAGAACTGTCGCTATGAGAACTGCCACCATGGGTATTTTCAACATGAGTACCGTCACCCTGGGTATTGTCACCATTTGCACTGTCACCATAAGCACTATTACCGTCAGAACTATCACCGTGAGCACTCTCACTGTCGTCACTGTCACCATGAGCACTGTTGCCCTGGGTACTGACACAATTCGGACTGTCACCATGAGCCCTGTCACCATGGGCAATATCACTGTGAGCACTCTCACCTTACTCACTGTCTCATGGGCACTGTTACCATGAGCACTGTCAACATAGACAATAGTGCTGTGGGCAGTGTCACCATGGACACTGTCACCATGGGCACTGCCACCATGTGCACTATCACTGTGAGCACTGTCACCATGGGTACTGCAACCATGAGAAATATCACCGTGAGTACTGTCTGAATGGGTTGTCACCATGTGCACTGTCACCATGAGAACTGTCAACATGGGCACTCTCACCATTTCTCGTTGCCACCATGTGCAATGTCACCATGGGCACTATCACCATGAGAATTGTCAGCAAGAGTACTGTCATCATGGGCACTGTCACCAAGGGCACTGCCACCACGTGCACTGTTATCATGGTCACCAGCATCGTGAGCACTTTCACAATGGGAACTACCACCATGGGCATTATCAACGTAAGGACTCTCACCATGGGCACTATCACCATGGGCACTCTCACCATCGGCACTATTGCCATGAACACTGTCACCATGAACACTGTCACCGTGTGCAGTTTCACCATACACACTATCACTGTAAGGACTATCACCGTAAGCAATGTCACCATGAGCAATATCACCATGGGCACTGTCACCATTTTGCACTGCAACCATGTGCAGTGTCAGCATGGACACTTTTACCATGAGTACTGTCACCATGGGTAATATCACCATGGACACTCTCACCATAAGCACTGTCACTATGAGAATTTTCACCAAAGGCACTGTCACCGTGAGAACTGTCACTATGGTCACATTCAATGTAAGAACTGTCACCACGGGGACTATTACCATTGGCACTGTCACTGTGGACTTGTCACCATGAACACTATCAACATGGGGAATATCTCCATGGGCTGTTTCCCCATGAGCACTGTCACTATTGACACTCTCACAATCGGCACTGTCACCATGGGCACAGTCACCATGAGCAGTGTCACCATGGGCCTTGTCACACTGGGCACTGTCACCATGGGCACTTTCACAATGGGAATTATCACCACGGGCTTTGTCAGCGTGGGCACTGTCCCCATTGGCACTGACACCGTGACATCTATCAGCATAAGCACTTTAAACGTGGGCACTGTCACCACGAGCACGGCCACCATGAGCACTGTCACAAGAACTGTCCCTATGAGAACTGCCACCATGGGCACTTTCACCATGATTACTGACACCGTGAGTATTGTCTCCTTGGGCAATGTCATCGTGAGTACTATCACCATGAGCACTATCACCCTGAGAACTGTCACCACGGGCACAGCCTCAATGCGGGCTGTCATCATGAACACTGTCACCATGGGCACTATCACGGTGAGAACAGTCACCGTGGTCACTGTCACCATGGGCACTGTCACTGTGAGCACTGTCACTAAGAGCATTATCACCATAGGCACTGTCACCATGAGAACAGTCACCATGGGCACTGTCAACATGGAGACTATCACCTTGAGCACTGTCACCATGAGCAATTTCAACAGGGTCACTTCCACCGTGAGAACTGTGACCATGCGTACTCTCACTATTGGCACTGCCTCTTAGGGGTTGTCACGATGAGCACTATCACCATTGTCAGTGGTCTCCATGGGCCGTGTCACCCTGTGCACTCTCAGTATTGGCACTATTACCATCGGCACTGTCATCATCGGCATGGTCACCATGAACACTGTCACAATGGGTGTTGTCACAATGGGCGCTGTCATCATGGGCACAGTCACCATTAGCACTCTCACCATGAGCACTGTGATATTGGGCACTGTCACCATGGGCTCTGTCACAGTGGGCACTGTCAGAATGGGAAGTATCACCATGGGCTTTGTCAGCATGGGCACTGTCACCATAGGCATGGCCACCGTGACATCTATCACCATAAGCACTGTAACCCGGGGCACTGTCACCATAAGCGTGGTCACCATGAACACTGCCACAATGAGCACTATCACCATGGGCAATGTCTCCATGGGCAGTTTCACCATGAGCACTGTCACTATTGGCACTCTCACCATCAGCACTGTCACCATTGGCACGGTCACCGTTAGCTTTGTCACCATGGGCCTTGTCACACTGGGCGCTGTCACCATGGGCACTGTTAGGGTGGGTTCTGTCACAATAGGAAGTATCACCATGGGCTTTGTCAGCGTGGGCACTGTCCCCGTGGACACTGACACCGTGACATCTATCACCATAAACACTGTATACAAGGGCAATGTCACCATGAGCACGGTTACCATGAGCACTGCCACAATGAGCACTGTTATTTATGGCACTGCCAACATGGCACAGTCACCATGAGTGCTCTCTACCATGGGCATGACCCCATGGGCACTGTCACCATGGGCATTGTCACCCTAGGTACTCTCACCATAGGCATTATCACTGTGAGAATTGTGAACATGGGCAATGTCACCAAGGGCACTGTCACCATGGGCACTCTCACCATGAGTACTGTCACCCTGGGCATTTTCACTTTGGGCACTGTCACTGTGAGCACTACAGCATGAGATTTGTGACTATGGTCACTGTCACCATGGACACTCTCACAATGGGAACTATCACCATGAACACTGTCACCATGAACACTGTCACTCTGTGCAGTGTCACCATGCACACTGTGACCATAAGGATTATCAGTGTAAGCCAAGTCACCATGAGCAATGTCACCATGGGCACTGTCACCATTTTGCACTGCCACCATGTGCAGTGTCAAGATGGGTAATATCATTATAGGCACATGCACTCTGAGAAATGTGACCATGTGGAATGTCTCTATGGGACCTGGCACCATGGGCATTGTCACTGTGAGCACTGTCACGATGTGCACTATCACCGTGAGAACGGTTACCATGGGCACTGTAACAATGCACAGTGTCACCATCGGTACTGTCCCCATGGGAACTGCCACCAAGTGCACTGTCACCAGTAGCACTGTCACCACGAGCACTGCCACCTTGGGAACTGCTATTATGAGCACTGTCACCATGAGAACTGTCACTATGAGAACTGCCACCATGGGTATTTTCAACATGAGTACTCTCACCATGTGTATTGTCACCATTTGCACTGTCACCATAAGCACTATTACCGTCAGCACTATCACCATGAGCACTCTCACTGTCGTCACTGTCCCCACGAGCACTGTTGCCCTGGGTACTGACACAATTCGGACTGTCACCATGAGCCCTGTCACCATGGGCAATATCACTGTGAGCACTCTCACCTTACTCACTGTCTCATGGGCACTGTTACCATGAGCACTGTCAACATAGACAATAGTGCTGTGGGCAGTGTCACCATGGGCAGTGTCACCATGGGCACTGCCACCATGTGCACTATCACTGTGAGCACTGTCACCATGGGTACTGCAACCATGAGAAATATCACCGTGAGTACTGTCTGAATGGGTTGTCACATGTGCACTGTCACCATGAGAACTGTCAACATGGGCACTCTCATCATTTTTCAGTGCCACCATGTGCAATGTCACCATGGGCACTATCACCGTGAGAATTGTCACCATGAGTACTGTCATCATGGGCACTGTCACCAAGGGCACTGCCACCACGTGCACTGTTATCATGGTCACCAGCATCGTGAGCACTTTCACAATGGGAACTACCACCATGGGCATTATCAACGTAAGGACTCTCACCATGGGCACTATCACCATGGGCACTCTCACCATGAGCACTGTCACTAATTGCATTATCACCATAGGCACTGTCACCATGTGAACAGTCACCATGGGCACTGTCATCATGGAGACTATCACCTTGAGCATTGTCACCATGAACAAAGTCAATAGGGTCACTTTCACCATGAGAGCTGTCACCACGGGGACTCTCACCATTGGCACTGCCTCCGAGGGGATGTCACGATGAGCACTATCACCATGGGCAGTGTCTCCATGGGCAGTTTCACTGTGAGCACTCTCACTATTGGCACTATCACCATCGGCACTGTCAGCATCAGTACGGTCACCGTGAGCAGAGTCACAATGGGCATTGTCACAGTGGGCATTGTCACAAAGGGCACAGTCTACATTAGCATTCTCACTATGGGCACTGTGATCTTGGGCACTGTCAACGTGGGCTCTTTCACTGTGGGCACTGTCACAATGGGAGGTATCACCATGGGCTTTGTCAGCGTGGGCACTGTCACCGTGGGCACGGCCACCGTGACATCTATCACCATAAGCACTGTAACAATGGGCACCGTCCCTCTGAGCACAGTCACCATGAGCACTGCCACAATGAGAACTGTCATTTATGGCACTGTCCACATGAGCAGTTTCACCATGATCACTGTCACCATGGGCAGGACACCCTGTGTATTGTCACCATGAGCACTCTCACCATGATCACTCTCACTATGGGAATTGTCACCTTAGGTACTGTCACCATGGGCACTGTCACCATGAGCACTTTTACCATGAGCTCTGTCACCCTGCTATTGTCACCATGAGCACTATACCTTGAGAATTGTGACTATGGGCACTGTCAGCATGGGCACTTTCACCATCGGCACTATCGCCGTGAACACTGTCACCATGAGCACTGTCACTGTGTCAAGTTTCACCATACACACTATCACCATAAGAACTATCACCATAAGCAGTGTCACCATGAGCAATATCACCATGGGCACTGTCACCATTTTGCACTGCCACCATGTGCAGTGTAACCATGGGCACTTTTACCATGAGTACTCTCACCATGGGTAATAACACCATGGGCACTCTCACCGTGAGCATTGTCACTATGAGAATTTTCACCATAGGCACTGTCACCATGAGAACTGTCACCTAGGTCACATTCAACATAAGAACTGTCACCACGGGGACCATCAAAATTGGCACTGTCACCGTGGGGTTGTCAGCATGAGCACTATCACCATGGCTAATGTCTCCATGGGCAATTTTACCATGAGCACTGTCAATATTGGTTCTCTCACTATCGGCCCTGTCACCATGGGCATGGTCACCATGAGCACTGTCACCATGGGCCTTGTCACACTGGATGCTGTCACCATGGGCCATGTCACCATGGCCAGTCTCAATGGGAAGTATCACCATGTGCTTTGTCATCCTGGACAGTGTCCCCTTGGGCACTGACACTGTGATATCTATCATCATAAACACTGTAAACATGGGCACTGTCACCCGAGCTTGGTCACCATGAGCACTGCCACAATGAACACTGTTATTTATGGCACTGCCAACATGAGCCCTGTTACCATGAGCACAGTCACCAAGGGCATGAAACCATGGGCACTGTCACCATGGGCATTGTCACCCTAGGTACTCTCAGCATAGGCATTATCACTGTGAAAATTGTGAACATGGGCACTGTCACCATGGGCACTATCACCATGAGCACTCTCACCATGAGTACTGTCACCCTGGGTATTTTCACCATGGGCACTGTCACTGTGAGCACTACACCATGAGAATTGTGACTGTGGGCACTGCCACCATGGGCACTATCACTATGATCACTGTCACCATGTGTACTGCAACCCTAAGAACTGTCAGCGTGAGTACTGTCTGCTTTGGTTGTCAAAGTGTGCACTGTTATCATGAGAACTGTCAACATGGGCACTGTCACCGTTTTTCACTGCCACCATGTTCAATGTCACCATTGGCACTATCACCGTGAGAACTGTCACCATGAGTACTGTCATCATGGGCACTGTCACCAAGGCCACAGCCACCATGTACACTGTTACCATGGTCACTATCACCATGAGCACTGTCACCATGGGAACTACCAACATGGGAAATGTCATCATGAGCACTTTCACAATGGGAACTGCCACCATGGGCACTATCAATGGGCGGACTCTCACCATGGGCACTATCACCATGGGCACTGTCACTGTGAGCACTGTCACCATCGGCACTCTCACCATGAGCACTATTACTGTGAGCACTACCACCGCGAGCGCTGTCACCATGGTCACTGTCACCATGTGCACTGTCACCATGAGCACTGTCACTATGGGTACTGGCACAATGCGGACTGTCACAATGAGACCTCTCACCATGGACATTATCAACATGAGCACTCTCACCGTGGTCACTGTTACCATGGGTACTGTCACTGTGAGCACTGTTACCATAGGCAAAGGCACCGTGGGCACTGTCTCCATGTGCACTGTCATCATGGGCATTGTCACCGTGGGCAGTGTCACCGTGGGCACCGCCACCATTGGCACTATCACTGTGAGCTTCTTTACAAAAACAAGTTTGGGCACGTTCTTTACCTTATTATGTCGGTCATGTAAGGTCACATTCTAACTTGCCTGGAATCATATGTGAAGGTAATCGCCAAGCTGACCTTTTGACACGAATTGTCGCTTTCCCTTGTATTGAGGAGGCACAAGCTTCACATAATTTGCATCATCAAAATTCCGTAGCTCTGTGATATCAATTTCAACTGCCCCGGGAGACAGCCAGATCTATAATTAAAAATTGTCCACATTGTCCAACTTATTCATCCAGTTTGCCCATGGGGGTCAACCCTAGAGGATTATTACCTAATATGTTATGGCAAATGGATGTAACTCATGTGCCAACTTTTGGAAAGCTATCTTATGTACATGGTTCTGTGGATACCTATTCTCATGTAATTCTTGCCTCAGCAAGAACCGGGAAAGATTTAAGGATGTTATGCAACACGTATTTTTCTGTTTTGCCTTTCTAGGCATTCCAAAAGCTCTAAAAACTGATAACGCTCCTGCCTACATTTCTAAGGCTTTTAAAGACTTTTGTGAAAAATTTAATATTTCCCATTCTATGGGAATCCCCTATAATCCTCAGGGTCATGCAATAGTGGAAAGAGCCCAACATACTTTAAAAGTTCAAATTACAAATTTACAGCAAGGGGAATTCAAATACACTTCTCCACATCACATCTTCAACACACACTATTTGTATTAAATAATTTGAATACTGATTCACAAGGTAATACTGCCATGATGAGGCATTGGAATCCCGATATTAATAAACCTAAACATAGGGTGAAATGGAAGGATCTGCTCACTCGTCAATGGAAAGGACCTGATATTTTCTAACCAGCGGCTGAGGGTATGCTTGTGTATTTCCACAGGACGCTGACTCGCTGTTGTGTGTGCCTGACCGTTTCATCAGACATGTCGGGCCCTCCGACCGTGCCTTACCACTTCCCAGTCAGGCACAAGGCACCACAGCCGGAGACGTCAGCTAATGAATCACCATCAGCTAAAGAACCGCTGCTGCAGCAGATACAAAAGCTCACCATTGGAGAGAGACCAATTCTTTGTCTTCCGCGTCCGCACCCAAGACCTCGCAAGACACAAGCCATCTCTACAAGAACTTCGAATCCACCAACGTGGGGTCAGATTAAACGCTTGCTGATGACGCCGATAAAGTGGTAACAGACCAGGGAGCTACCTTAACACCTGGAAATCTTTTTGTTGCTATGCTTGCTATATTGGCCTGCCAGGTAACTAGGGGAAATGCTTTGGATAAATCTTATTGGACATATCTCCCTGATCCACCGATTTTACAAACTGTAGCCTGGGATAATGAGGGTATACCAGTGTCTACTACTATGCCCAGGTTAATGGGAGGAGCCATAAGCTCCTATCCATATAATAAATTTAAAACAAATAATAATTTTACATTTCATGGAAAATCAGGGTTCCATACTATATGTTTTATATTTCCATCAATTAATAATTCTGTAGCCTCTCGTAAGGATGTATGTATACCGGTTTTTCTTAAAGGACAGCTTACTGCTTCTCCTTTGAGTCAATCTAATAAGAGACTTCTTTGGTCTTTGATTTACCTAGCACCTGGAGAAGATCCAACTTATAATCAACCTTCCTCTCATCTTTAAAATTTCTTCCTTGTAATCCTCCTTATGGTATCCATACAGGAGTACAATCATCTATATTACAATCTCCGGAAGACCAATTGGATAGTAACTGGGACGCTGTAGATACCAATACCAGATTTCCTACATGGAATTATTGTATATATTCTTCAAGAATTGATATTCCCATAGAGGATACCACAAAAAATGTGCATGATTGGAGTAATCCTGATCCATGTAAGGATTATAGATCTTATTTACAACATCATGCACATTATGATTGGAATAATACACTCATTCCTGCTTCTATGCTTGTTAATAGATGGCACACTGGAGGATGTGTGCCTCCTATACTAACTATGGCTCAAGAGAGTATGTATTATGCACAGACCCAGCTTTGGAAAGCTATTGCTGCACCACCACCAGTTATTCTTCATAGACCTAAAAATATGGGCATTTATTCTATGCAGGCTTGTGTGTCAGCACCTTATGTATTCTTGGTAGCCCCAAAATATGTGGATCTAAATATTTATTATAATGCTTCTGATTCTACATTTTGGACACATTGCTTTGATTGTATTTCGACAAGTTGTATAAATCCCTCTATGAATGTACAAGTTTTAATGATTCTTAAACGACCGCCATACATTATGTTGCCTGTAAAATTATCCTCTGCCTCGTATGATGATTATGGCTTACAAGTTTTGCATGAAACTGAACTTTTATTACATTCAAAGAGACTTGTTGCAGCTTTAATTCTAGCAATATCTACATTTATAGATGTAATAGCATCACTTTCTCTTTCAATAAGTTCCTTAGCTCAACATGTACATACAGCTCAACATGTAAATGAGCTTTCAAAAAATGTATCTTTAGCTCTGGCTACTCAGGAAGTTATAGACAGAAAGTTAGAAGCAAAGGTGGATGCCTTAGAAGAAGCAATTTTACACATAGGGGATGAATTAACAGCGCTCAAAGTAAGATTAGCTTTGAGGTGTCATAAACAATATAGATGGATTTGTGTTACTCCTCTAAAAGTGAATGAATCATATTTTTGGGAATAAATTCGTACTCATATTATGGGAGTTTGGAACCAAACAGATGCTAGTTTAGACCCTACTAAATTACATCAAGAGATTCATGACATAGGAAATACAGACTTAGGTTTATCTCCGGCACAGTCTGCTCAGAAATTTTTTGAAAGTATTAAGTCATTGGTGTCACATAAAACCTTATTCTCAATGCTCATTAATGGAGGAATCATGGCAGTTGTTGTACTAATTCTGATATTTTTACTTCCAGTCATCATTAGAATAATTATTAAAAGCATCAAACAACTTTCCGTGGAGCTCCATACTGCACTTTTAAAAAATAAAAAAGGGGGAGATGTCGGAAGCCATCCTGGAGGCATTGCACCATGACAAAGTCATGAGCAACGGAAGGCACTGCAAGGCAGTGCCGTGTCAGTAAGGTGGACTACAGCTCCGTTGTTATGTTTTATGATAATAACTTTACATACAGGGGCAATTTTGGGGGATGTTGCTCCAGGTGAAAAAAAATTCCTCTAGGACTCCCCCTCCTGAAACTATCATAGGATGGGAAGTACCCACTAAGGCCCTGTGTAAATGGTAAAGAATTAAGAGCCTGGAGCTAAGGGGATGTTTTTGTGAAAAACACCCTCTAGTATGGAGTTACGGCCATGGGCTGGAGTTCCTGATGATGACATAGGAAATTTATGGTTCTATTATAAAGGAAAATTAATTATAGAAAAACAAATGACTAGAGCAGAATTCGTTGCCCGGATAGGGAGAAAACGCTGTCTCAGTTGAAGGAAACAACGAGAAAGAGCATGCAGGTACATTGTAAATATTTTCCTGGAACCATTGTAAAAGGATGCACATGCAAGAAGAAAAATAGGAACAAGTAGCTCCAAATTTTACAATTGAAATAATCATAGAACTGCTTGGCTTGGTTACTAAGAAACAACCTGTGATTAATGGGAACTTGGGGAAATATTTTAATAGGACATCTAGAAACTAGGGGATGTTTGTTTTAAAAAATCTTTATAGAATATTTTCAGGTTTGATTGTGCTAAGATTGTTTGGCCACGTACCTGGTAATGTAATCAACTACGATATATAAACCTGTTATTGTAAACAATAGAGGAAGAATGAAGAATAAAGACATGAGAAAGAGAAATATGCAATGCTGATACTTTAAGAAGTGTAATAGAATTATTTCCTTTGCTGACGCTATCCATCCCTCGGGTATCCCGAGACTCACTAGAGCTGGACTCTGGCAATATATGGCCTTTATTATGTTGTGGAATCTTCCTTTGATGTCTACTGTGTGGAGGGTTTTTATCATAACCTGGTGTTGAATTTTTTCTAAAGCTTTCTCTGCTTCTATTGAGATGATCACATGTGTTTTCTCTTTCAATTTTTTAATATTGTGTATCACATTGATTGATTTGCATATATTGAAGAATCCTTTTATTCCTGCAATAAACCCCACTTGATCATGGTGTATTTTCCTTTTAATGTGCTGTTGGCTTCTGTTTGCTACTATTTTGTTGAGGATTTTTGCATCTATATTCATCAGTGATATTGACCTGCAGTTTTCTTTTTTTGTGATATCTTTGTCTGGTTGTGGTATCAGTGATGGTGTCTCCATAGAATTAGTTTTGGACTTTTCCTCCCTCTGCCATATTTTGGAAGAGTTTGAGAAAGACAGATGTTAAACTCTTTAAGCCAGAAAGGACTGGCAGGACATCTTAAGTGATGAAGGAGAAAAACCTGCAACTAAGATTATTTTTTTTTGAAATATGTGAGATCACACCATGTTTGTTTTTATATGCCTGACTTACTTCTTAAGTACTTCTCACTTCGTCGTACTTCTGCTCAACATCTCTTACTATTAGAGATGTTGACTTAACATAGTGCCCTCAAGGTGCACCCATTTTGTTACAAAAGGCAGCATTTTCCTTCTACTATGCCTGAATATATTTTTATTGTGACACATTTTTTTCCTGCCACACAAAATACTTTTCTGTGCCACATTTTCTTTTTCCATCTATTCCGCCTAAGTGTGTTGTTTTCCTGTTATGGCATTTGAGAATGATGGTGCAGTGTACATGGGATGCAGGTATCTTTATGACTCGGTGATTTTTCTTCCTCTATAAAAATATCCAAAGATTTTTTCTGGATGATTTAGTAGTTCTACATTTTTAGCTTTTTGAGGAATCTTCAAACTGTTTTCTAGAGCAGCTACACCAATCAGCTTTCCCAACAAGAATGTAGGAGGGTTCCCTTTTGTCATGCCTGCTATCTTCTCTTTTTTTTATAATAGACAATCTAATAGATATGAGGTGATATTCCACTACAGAGGTTTGGCACTTTCCTAATGTATGTTTGTTATTAGCTGCTTATCTCATATGTGTTTCTAATATTTTCTGCAATTCTGTAGATTGCCTGTTAATTCTGTTGATTCTTTCCTTTATTATATAGGAATGTTTCAGTTCAATTTCACTTCACTTAACTTTTGATTTTGTTGCCTGCTCTACTGCTGTCATAGCCAAGGAATTATTGCCAAGGCCAATCTTGAGAATTTGTTCCTTATCTTTTCTCAATGGATTTGAAACATTTTGGTCTTATCTTTAAAGCAATTTCCCCAACATTTCTGAGATACAATTGACATATAACATTGGCAGTTTTAAGGTACACAGCATGATGGTTAGATTTACATCTATGCTGTGAATTAATGTGATAATAATGTTATTTAATACTTCTATCAACTCACATGGTAACCAAATTTGTGTGTGTGCTGTAGAACATTTAAGATCTACTTTCCGAGTAACTTTTAAACATGCAATAACGTATTGGTAACTAACTCACTATCCTGTAATTTAGATCCCAAGAAGTTACACATTTTATAACATGAAATTTATGCTCTTTGACTATCATCTCCCTATTTCTCCGAACCTCACACCTATTAAATACGTATACACTCTTTTTTTTGAAGACCTCAGCCATTTAGATTTCATAAATAAGTGGGATCACACAGTTTGTCTTTATGTCTCTGATTGTTTCACTAAGAATAATGCCTGCAAGTTGATTATATGTGGTCACAAATTGCAGGAATTTCATTATATGACTGTATAATATCCACTGTCGTAATATATACATTTCTTAATCCATTTAATCATTGATAAACGGTTAGTGACTATGCCTGGCATATTTTAGATAAATATTTACACAGTGAACATGGGAGTGCAAATATCTCTGTAAGTTAACTGATTTCATTTCTTTCAATTATGTATATTCAGAAATGGAATTGCTAGGTTATATGGTGGTATTATTTTTAGAATTTTGAGGAACATCCATATTATTTTCCATAGTGGTTGTACTAAGTTACATTACCACCAAAAGTCTGTAAGTGTTCCCTGTTTTCTACATGCTTGACTACACTTTTATGTCTTTTCTTTTTCATAATAACCACTATGAAATGCGTGAGTTGCTATCTCATTGTGGTTTTATTTTGCATTTCTCTTACTATTAAAGAGGTTGAGCAAATGTTCATGTGTCAGTTGCTCATTTGTACATGTCGTATGGGGGGAATATATCTGCTAAGATCTTCAGCCCACCTTTTAATTAGATTATTCAACTTTTGTAAAAAAAACTAAGTCTTTTTTATGTTTCAACATTAGTCCTGTAGCTGGCATGTTGTTGGCAAATATTTTCTCCCATTCCGTAGGAGAATTCCTATACCTCCTGTTCCATTGCCTCTTCACTCTATTCAAGATTCTTTTGGTGCACAGGCTTTTAAATTTGATGTTTTCACACATGTTGAATTTTCTTTTTGTTCCTTCTACTTTTGGTATCATATCCAAAGGAATCATTGCTGACACAAATGCCTTGGAGATTTTTTTCTGTTTAATTCTAAGGATTTTGTGATTTCTGTTCACGTTGTGTTAATTTTTGAGTCCTCTAAGATGGGTGTTCAATTTTATTCTTTTCCATGTGGATATCCAGCTTTTCCAACACTACTTAGTGTAAAGTCTATTTTTACTCCATTGTTTATTCTTGTCTTCTTTGTCATGTGTTAGTTGACTGGACATGGCTGAGTTTATTTCTGGGCTCTCAGTCCTATTCTATTGGTATTTTGTCTGTTTTTATTCTAATTTCACATTATTTTGGTTACCATAACTTTGTATAATAGTTTGAAACCAGGAAGTGAGTTGCACCCAGCTTTGATTATCTTGCTGAAAATTGTCTTGTCTATTTTCAGTGTCCTTTGTTGTTTCGTACAATTTTTAGGATTATTATTCTATTTCTGGGAATATTGCCATTGAAATGTTGATTGGGATTCCATTGAAACTATAGATAGCTTGAGGTAGCGTGAACATTTTAACAGTAATCATTCTTTCAATTTAGAAATATGGGATACTTTTCTATTTACATATATCTTCTTCAGTTTTTGTAAATGTTATATTTTTAGGTGTACAGATGATTTTGTCTCCTTGCTGAAATGTATTCCTAACATTTTATTGTTTTAGGTGCTGCGGTAAATGGAAGTGTTTTTTTTTTTTTTATTTTTCTGTCAGGTATTTTCTTGTTAGTGTATAGAAATGCAACTAATTTTGTATTCTTATTTCAAATCCAACAAAATTACTGATTTCATGTATTAGTTCTAACAGTTTCATGGGGTTTTGGTGGAGTCTTTAGGATTTCCTGCATACAGAATATGTCATCTTCAAACAGAGACATTTTAAATTCTTCCTTTCCACTTTGGATCCCTTTCATTTCTTTTCCGTGCCTAATGATTCTGGCTAGGGATTCTACTATTATGATGAAGAGAAGTGGTGATAGTGAGCATTTTTTATTTGTTCCTGTCTTAGAGGAAAAGTTTTCCGCTTTTCATCATGAATATGATGTTAGCTGTGGGCTTGATAATATATGATCTTTATTACATTTAAAATGTTTCTTCTCTCCCCAGGTAGTTGAAAGCTTTAATCAAGAAAATTTAGAAAATTCTTTCAAACATTTCTTCTGCATGCTATTCGTGTCGTAAATTAAAATTTTTGATTTAAAAATGTTAACTGCCCTTGCATCACCAGGAATTATTTCACCTTAGCATGTTGAACATTTTAGTGTGTTTTAGAATTTGGTTTGCTAGAATTTTGTTGAGAATTTTTGCATCTATATGTACAAGGATATTGGCTTGTAAGTTCTGTGCTTTTTGTTTTGTTTTGTTTTGTTTTGTGTTCCCTTCTATTTCCTTATGTGGCTTTGTTAATCAAGAAAATCCTGGTTTTATAAAATGAGTTTGTAAATGTTTCCTCTTTTGTAGTTATTTGGGAGAGTTTGGGAAGGACTGGCAATAAATCTTCATTAAATGTCCAGTAGAATTCACCAGTGAAACTAACTGATCCTGGGCTTCTCTTTGTTGGGAGAGTTTTGAATAGTGCTTCAATTTCCTAAGTCATTATTTGTATGATCAAGATATTTTTTGTTTGCTTGTTTTTTGCTTCTTCATGATTGTCTTGCTATGTTTTATATAGGAGTTTTTGGAGATTTATCCATTTTTGTAACCCAGTTTTTTAGCATTCTTTATAACTATTTGTATGCTATGGTGTCAGCTGCAATTTCTCCTCTTTCAGTTAAAGTTTTATTTATTAAGCTCTTTTTTTCTCTTCGTTAGTCTTGCTAAATCTTGTCAATTTTATGATCCTTTCCAAATTCCAACACTTGGATTCATTTTTTCCTAATTATCTGATATTTGTTTTATTCATTTCCATTTGAATATTTCTTATTTTTTTCCTTTTATTCCTGGTGCTTAATTTGTTCATTTTCCCTAGTCCTTCATGTATATGCACAAGTGGTTTATTTTAGATTATTCTTTTCTCTTTTAGAAGAATCTATGATTGCTAAAATTAATTCATCCATTGACTGATTTTTCTATATTCCAAACGTTTTGGTATGTTGTCATTTTCGTTTATCAGAAGGTAGTTTCAGATTTCCTTTTTGACTTCTTCCTTGACCCATATATATTTCCAGTGTGCGTTGTATAAGTTTACATATAAGGGATTTTTCTTTTTCTCTTGTTATTGATTTCTAGCTTCATAACATTATGATCAAAAAAGATGCTTAATGTGACTCTGATCTTCTTAAATTTGTTAATGCTTGCTTTATGTTTCAAGACAGTGTCCATTCTGGGAAATGCTCCTTCAGCACTTAAGCAGAATATGAATTTTGGTATTGTTGAATGGAAGTTTTCTATAAGTTTATTAGGTACATTCTGTTTCTTTATTAATTTTCTAATGTAGAAAGTGGGATAATACAGTCACTTACTATTATTTGTTTTATTGTTGATTTATCCTCTGAGATCTTTTTTTTTTTTTTTTTTTTTTTGTGGGGTGGGGTGTATACGGGTCTCTCACTGTTGTGGCATCTCCCGCTGCAGAGCACAGGCTCCGGACGTGCAGGCTCAGTGGCCATGTCTCACGGGCCCAGCCGCTCCACGGCATGTGGGTTCTTCCCAGACCGGGGCATGAAGGCATGCCCCCTGCACGGCAGGTGGACTCTCAAGCACTGCGCCACCAGGGAAGCCCTCTATCAGATCTCTTAATGGTTGATTTAAATATATGTTTAATCCCGCAACGTTCAGTACATATATATTTACAATTATTATTTTCTCTAGATAAATTGATCCATTATCATTGTATACTGACCTTATTTATCACTTGTGACCTACTTTGACTGAAAGTCTGTATTACCTGAGATTGGGAGATCAAGTCCTGCACTTGTTTGGAAACTGTTTGGACTATCAATTTCTATTCCCTCACCTTCAGCTTATGTGTGTCCTTAATGATAAAATGGTTCTTTTAGAGAGCATATTGGTTTTTTTTATCATTTATATGGCAATATAATTGTTTTACACTGTTGTGTTAGTTTCTGCTGTATAGTAAAGTGAATCAGCTATAGGTATATTTCCATATCCACTCCCTCTTGCATCTCCCTGCCACCCTCCCTATCCCACCAAGCTAGGTGGTCACAAAGCACTGAACGTATCTCCCTGTGCTATGCAGCTGCTTTCCACTAGCTATCTATTTTACATTTCGTAGTGTATATATGTACAGACGACTCTCTAACTTCATGCCAGCTTACCCTTTCCACTCACTATATTCTCAAATCAATTCTCTATATCAACATCTTTATTGCTGTCCTACACCTACATTCATCAGAATGTTTTTTTAATTCCATATATATATATATATATTAGCAAAAAGTTTGTCTTTTGTTTCTTTCTGACTCATTTCACACAGTATGACAGACTCTAAGTCTATCCACCTAACTGCAAATAGCTCAATTTTTATTTCTATTTATGGCTCAGTGATATTCCATTGTATATATATGACACACCTTCTTTATCCATTCTTCTGTCAATTGATACTTAGGTGTTTACCTGTCCTGGCTATTGTAATTACACCTGTAATGAACTTTGTGGTCCATGACCCTTTTGGAATTATGCTTTTCTCGGGGTATATACAAAGAAGCGGGATTGTGGGGTCATATATTAGTTCAAGTTTTAGGTTCTTAATGACCTCCATATTGTTCACCATAGTGGCTGTAACAATTTACATTCCCACTAACAGTGCAAGAGGGTACTGTTTTCCATACACCACTTCAGAATTTAGAGTTTGTAGAATTTTGAATTTGATGGCTATTCTGACTAGTGTGAGGTGACACCTCATTGTAGTTTGATTTATATTTCTTTAATGATTCATGATATTGAGCAACCTTCTATGTGTTTTATTGCAATCTGTGTATCATCTTTGGAGAAATGTCTATTTAGGTCTTCTGCCCACTTTTGGATTGTTGTTTGTGTTTTTTGGTTTAGAGCTGCATGAGCTGCTGGTAAATTTTGAAGATTAATCGTTTGTCAGTTGCTTCATTTGCAAATATTTTCTGATTCTGAGGGTTGTCATTTGGTCTTGTTTGTGGTTCCCTTTGTTGTGAAAAATGTTTTAAGTTTCATTAGTTCCCATTTGTTTAATTTTGTTTTTATTTCCATTTCTTTAGGAAGTGGGTCAAAAAGAATCTTGCCGTGATTTATGTCATAGAGTGTTCTGCCTATGTGCTCCTCTAAGTGTATGATAGTGTGGAAACTTACTTTTAGGACTCTAATCCATTTGTGTTTATTTTTGTGTATGGTGTTAGGGAGTGTTCTGATTTCATTCTTGTACATGTAGCTGTTCAGTTTTCCTAGCACATCTTGTTGAATAGGATGTATTATCTCCATTGTATATTCTTGCAAGCTTTATCAAAAAGTAGGTGACCATATGTGCATGGGTTTACCTCTGGGCTTTCTATCCTGTTCCGTTGATCTATATTTCGGTTTTTGTGCCAGTATCATATTATCTTGATTATTGTAGATTTGTAGTATAGTCTGAAGTCCTGGAGCCTGATTCATCCAGCTGCGTTTTTCTTTCTCAAGAGTTCTTTTGGTATTTAGTGTCTTTTTTTGTTTCCATACACACTGTGTAATTTTTCTCCTAGTTCCCTGGAATATGCCATTGGTAATTTGATAATGATTGCATTGACTCTGTAGATTGCGTTAGGTCATATAGTCATTTTCACTATGTTGATTCCTACAACCCAAGAACATAATATATCTCTCCATCTCTTTGTATCCTCTTTCATTTCTTTCATCAGCGTCTTATAGGTTTCTGCATACAGGTCTTCTGTCTACCTTGGTATATTCGTTCCTATTCTATTTGTTGCAATGGTAAATGAGAGTGTTTCCTTAATTTCTCTTTCAGATTTTTCATCATTAGCCTATAGGAATCCCAGAGATTTCTGTGCATTAAATTTGTATCCTGCTACTTTCCCAAAATCATTGATTAGCGCTAGGCACTTTCTGGTAACATCTTTAGGATTCTCTCTGTGTAGTATCAGGTCATCTGCAAAGAGTGACAACTTTAGAGTACCTCCCAGAACTTCTACTGGCAGTGTCCTTGTCCCTATGGTGAGCCACAACAGCCCCCCGCCTCTGCAGGAGACCCTCCAACATTAGCAGGGAACTGTGGCCACGGCTGCCTTACCGGAGAGCGGGTCTTCCCTTGCCTTGCGAGCCCTGGGGTGGGGCTCACTTTACGCCTGGTGTGGGGTTGGTGTGATCAGCTTCGCAGTCTGGAAGGCTTTAGGAGTTCACAGTATAAAAGACTTTCGAAGTAAAATGCAATCAATATTTCCAGCAATTCCCAAGAACTCTGAATCGGCTGTTGAATGGGAGGAAGCATTGAAATCCAAATGAGATGAGCATGGTGGGTGAAGTCCAGAACGATTGATACGGGAAAAGCTGACTTTGGAGATGTCACAACAGCAAAGGGACTCGATGGATTTCTCCTCAGGAACACATGCAGATTGTTGAGTGAACCTGTGGGATGGATGGCATTCAGTGTCCTCATAGGAGGCCGACAGTCATTTCTGTGTGCTGTACTTTATTACAACTGATTTGGTTATGTTCATGTGGGGGGGGGGTGTTGGAGGGAGGGCAACGTTTTCCCAAAGTTAGGAAGACTATTTAAAAATATATGGGTACCTTCTCGATGTGGAGGAAATCCCAGGGGAAATACTTTTATGCCTGTAACAGTTGGAACCAAGTTTTTTACTTGAAAAAAAATTATAACGTATGATTAAAAATCTTTATAAACAGACTCCTAACAGCAGTAGTACCTCTAAGTCTAATTAAATAAGTTTCAGCAGCCTTTCTTGTCCGTATGTGGCTGTCAGAACTCAGAGGGCTTGCTCCTGTTAGGCAGACTCCAAAGTGACGTGTTAATGGGTGACTCCTGTCCATCAGGCACTGGGTGTGGCTCTCTTGTCCTGAACACAGTCTTTGATTTGTATATGCCAGTCATTTACCTGACAGCCTCACCTTAGGCCTGTAAATTCTTAGACAAGAAGCCAGTAACAGATTATGATAACTTGAAAGGATAATCATGTGAAAATGATGATATTATGGGTATAAAATGTACTTTTTTGACAAGTTGGTTCGGGGTCCCTAAACACTGACTGACAGTTTATAGCTTTATTTCAGTTGTCAATATAAAAATAGTCCAATTATCACCTATCTTATCAAATATTTTTAACCAAAAAGATACCTGAGAACTCAGTCTCAGGTAAATTAAATTTTAAGAAAAGTACTTTAACATGTCAGTATGACCAGAAAATTAACCTCTGGTTGAATATCATTGTGTATTTTCTTTATAATTGCTTAGGCTTTAATTAACAATCAGTTTTAAAAAGTACATTGAAATTTATCTGTTAAAATGAAACCTTTTAGTTTTAAGAAAAAAATTTATATGAGATGTCAAGTGCCTAATGTAACATTTTTCTCTGGACTGTTACCCTATTAAAGCTGCTGTATAGTTAATTAAAAAAAAAAAGAGTGACAACTTTAATTCTTCTTTTCCAATTTGGATTCCTTTTATTTCCTTGTCTTCTCGGATTGCTGTGGCTGAGACATCCAAAACTATGTTGAATAAGAGTTGAGAGGGTGGGCAAACTTGCCTTGTTCCTGATCTTAGTGAAAATACTTTCAGTTGTTCACCATTGAGGACGATGTTTGCTGTGGGTTTGTCATATAAGTCCTTTATTATGTTCAGGAATCTTCCCTCTATGCCTACTATGTGGAGGGTTTTTATCATAAACTGGTGTTGATTTTTTTCGAAAGCTTTCTCTGCATCTATTGAGATGATCATATGTGTTTTCTACTTCAATTTGTTAATATGGTGTATGACATTGGTTGCTTTGCATATATTGGAGAATCCTTGTATTCCTGGAATAAATCCCACTTGATCATGGTGTATTTTCCTTTTAATGTGCTGTTGGATTCTGTTTGCTACTATTTTGTTGAGAATTTTTGTATCTATATTCATCAGTAATATTGGCCTGCAGTTTTATTTATTCATTTATTTTTTTGATATTTTGTCTGCTTTTGGTATTAGTGATGGTGTCTCCATAGAATTAGTTTTTGATTTTTCCTCCCTCTGCTACATTTTGGAAGAGTTTTAGAAGGACAGGTGTTAAACACTCCAAGCCAGGAAGGACTGGCAGGACATCTTAAGTGATGAAGGAGAAAAACCTGCAACGAAGATATTTTTTTTTTAATATGTGAGATCACACTATGTTTGTTTTTATATGTCTGACTTACTTCTTAAGTGCTTCTTTCTTCGTCATACTTCTTCTCAAAATCTCTTACTATTAGAGATGTTGATTTAACATAGTGCTCTCAAGGTGCAGCCATTTTGTTACAAAAGGCAGCATTTTCCTTCTACTATGCCTGAGTATATTTTTATTGTGACACATTTTTTTCCTGCCACACAAAATACTTTTCTGTGCCACATTTTCTTTACCCATCTATTTAGCCTAAGTTTGTTGTTTCCTGTTATGGCATTTGAGAATGATGGTGCAGTGTACATGGGATGCAGGTGTCTTTATGATTTTGTGTGTTTCTTTTCTTTATAAAAATACCCAAAGAGTTTTTTTTTCTGGATGATTTAGTAGTTCTAATTTTTAGCTTTTTGAGGAATCTTCAAACTGGTTTCTAGAGCGGCTATACCATTCAGCATTCCTAACAAGAATGTAGGAGGGTTCCCTTTTGTCATGCCTGCTATCTTCTCTTCTTTGATAATAGACAATCTAATAGATATGAGGTGATAATCCACTACAGAGGTTTAGCACTTTCCTAATATATGTTCGTCATTAACCACTTATCAGGTATTTGTTTCTAATATTGTATGCTATTCTGTAGATTGCCTCTTAATTCTATTGATTGTTTCCTTTATTATATAGGAATGTTTCAGTTCAATTTCAATTCACTTAACTTTGGTTTTGTTGCCTGCTCTACTGCTGTCATAGCCAAGGAATTATTGCCAAGGCCAATCTCGAGAAGTTTGTTCCTTATCTTTTCTCAATGGATTTGAAACTTTTTGGTCTTATCTTTAAAGCAATTTCCCCAACACTTTTGAGATATAATTGACATATAACGTTGGTAGTTTTATGGTACACAGCATGATGATGAGATTTACATCTATGTTGAGAAATAATATGATAATAATGTTAGTTAATACTTCTATCACCTCACATGGTTACCAATTGTGTGTGTCTTCTGTAAGAAAACTGAAGATATACATTCCCAGTAACTTTTAAACATGCAATAAAGTATTGGTAACTAAGTCACTA
The DNA here is from genome assembly GCF_964165515.1 of Mesoplodon bidens. NCBI lineage: Eukaryota > Metazoa > Chordata > Mammalia > Artiodactyla > Ziphiidae > Mesoplodon > Mesoplodon bidens. The sequence goes on along the minus strand of NC_138180.1, from coordinate 41,795,890 downwards.
TCCTTTAATTTGGATCCCAAGAATTTACACATTTTATAACAGGAAATTTGTGCTCTTTGACAATCATCTCCCTGTTTCTCCCCACCTCACACCTATTAAATATGTATAAACTCTCTTTGTGATGAACTCACCATTTAGATTTCATAAATAAGTGGGACCACACAGTTTGTCTTAATGTCTGATTGTTTCACTAAGCATAATGCCTGCAAGTTGATTTCATGTGGTCACAAATTGCGGGAATTTCTTTATATGACTGTATAATACCCATTGTGGTAACATACATTTCTTAAGCCTTTTTATCATTGATAAACAGTTAGTGACAATGCCTTGCACATTTTAGATAAATATTTATACAGTGAACATGGGAGTGCAAATATCTCTGTAAGTTAACTGATTTCATTTCCTTCAAATATGTGTATTCAGAAATGGAATTGCTAGGTTATATGGTGGTTTTATTTTTAGTATTTTGAGGAACATCCGTATCATTTTCCATAGTGGTTGTACTAAGTTACATTCCCACCAAAAGTCTGTAAGTGTTCCCTGTGTTTTACATGTTTGACTACACTTTTCTCTCTTTTCCTTTTCATAAAAACCACCAGGAAATGTGTGAGTTGATATCCCATTGTGGTTTTATTTTGCATTTCTCTTACTATTACAGATATTGAGCCAATATTCATGTGTTGCTTGGTCATTTGTATGTCTCCTGTGGGGGGAATATATCTGCTAACATCTTCAGTCCACGTTTTAATTAGATTTTTCGCTTTTTTTTAACTGAGAGTGTTTATGTTTCTACATTCTCCTGTAGCTTGCATGCTGTTGGCAAATATTTTCTCCCATTTCACAGGACAATTCCTATGTCTCCTGTTCAGTGCCTCTTCACTCTGTTCAAGTTTCTTTTAGTGCAGAGGCTTTTAAATTTAATGTTGTCACACATGTTGAATTTTCTTTTAGTTCCTTCTACTTTTGGTATCATATCCAAAAGAATCATTGCTGAGACAAATGTCTTGGAGATTTTTTTTTTTTAATTCTCGGGATTTTGTGATTTCTGCTCATGTTGTGTTAATTCTTGAATTGTCTAAGATGCATGTTCAATTTTATTGTTTTCCATGTGGATATCCAGTTTTTCCAACACCACTCACTGTAAAGCCTATTTTTACTCCATTATTTATTCTTGTCATCCTTGTCAAATGTTAGTTGACTGGACATGGCTGAGTTTATTTCTGTGCTCTCAGTCCTATTCTATTTGTCTATTGTCTGTTTTTATGCTAGTCTCACACTATTTTGATTTCTGTAACTTTGTATTATGGTTTGAAACCACGAAGTGAGTTTCATCCAGCTTTGTTTATCTTGCTGAAAATTGCTTTGTCTATTTTCAGGGTCCTTTCTTGTTTTGTACAATTTTTAGGACTGTTATTCTATTCTAGGAAAATTGCCATTGAAAAGTTGATTGGGATTCCATTGAAACTATAGACAGCTTGAGGTAGCATGAACATTTTAACAGTATACATTCTTTCAATTCAGAAACATGGGATAAGTTTCTATTCACTTGTTTCTTCTTCAGTTTTTGTGAATATCATATTTTTAGGTGTACACATGTTTTTGTCTTCTTGCTTAAATGTATTCCTAAGATTTTATTGTTTTTGGTGCTGCTGTAAATGGAAGTGTTTTCTTTATTTTTCTGTCAGCTATTTTCTAGTTAGTGTATAGAAATGCAGCTAATTTTGTATTTTTATTTCATATCCAACAACATTACTGAATTCATTTATTAGTTCTAACAGTTTCACGGGGTTTTTGGTGGAGTCTTTAGGATTTCCTGCATACGTAATATGTCATCTTCAAACAGAGACATTTCTAATTCTTCCATTCCACTTTTGATCCCTTTTATTTCTTTTGCTTGCCTAAAGGTTCTGACTAGTGTTTCTAGTATTATGTTGAATAGGGGTGGTGATAGTGGGCATTTTTTATTTGTTCCTGTCTTAGAGGAAAGGTTTTCAGCTTTACACCATGAATATGATGTTAGCTGTGGGCTTGCTAATATATGACCTTTATTACATTTAAAATGTTTCTTCTCTCCCCAGGTAGTTGAAAGCTTTAATCAAGAAAATTTAGAAAATTCTTTCAAACATATCTTCTGCATGCTATTCGTGTCATAAATTAAATTTATTGATTTTAAAACATTAACTGCCCTTGCATCCCCAGGAATTATCCCACCTTATCACGTTGAACATTTTATTGTGCTATTGAATTAGGTTTGCTAGAATTTTGTTGAGAATTTTTGCATCTATATATAAAAGGATATTAGCCTGTATGTTCTGTGGTTTTTGCTTGTTTGTTTGTATGTTTGTTTTGTTTTCTTTTGTTTTGTGTTTCCCTTGTTATTTCCTTATCTGGCTTTGTTATTCAGGAAAATGTTGGTTATATAAAATGAGTTTGGAAATGTTTCCTCTTTTGTAGTGATTTGGGAGAGTTTGGGTAGGACTGGCAATAAATCTTCATTAAATGTTCAGTAGAATTCACCAGTGAAACTAACTGATCCTGTGCTTCTCTTTGTTGGGAGAGTTTTGAATACTGCTTCAATTTCCTAAGTCATTATTTGTATGATCAAGATATTTTTTGTTTGTTTGTTTTTTTTGCTTCTTCATGATTGTCTTGCTTCATTTTATATAGGAGTTGTTGGAGATTTATCCATTTGTGTGACCCGGTTTTTTATCATCCTTTATAATGATTTGTGTGCTATGATGTCAGTTGCAATTTCTCCTCTTTCAGTTAAAGTTTTATTTATTAAGCTCTTTTTTGCTCTTTGTTAGTTTAGCTAAAGCTTGTCAATTTTATTATCCTTTCCAAATGCCATCACTTGGATTCATTTTCTCCTAATTATCTGATATTCATTTTATTCATTTCCATTTGAATCTTTCTTACTTTTTCCTTTTATTCCTCGTGCTTAATTTGTTCATTTTTCCTATCCTTCAGGCATAAGTTTAAGTTGTTTATTTAAATCATTCCTTTCTCTTAATATAAGAATTTATGATTGCTAAAAATAATTCATTCTTTAGACTGATTTTTCTACATTCCCAAAGTTTGGGTATATTGTAATTTTTGTTTATCTGAAGGTAGTTTCAAGTTTCCCTTTTGAGTTCTTTCCTGACCCATAGGTTTTTCCAGTGTGTGCTGTATAATACTACATATTAGTTTTTTTTCACTTTTTCTATTGTTATTGATTTCTATCTTCATAACATTATGATCAAAAGTGTTGCTTAATGTGCTTTTGATCTTCTTAAATTTGTTAACGCTTGCTTTATATTCCACGACAGCATCTATCCTAGGGAATGCTCTATCTGAACTTAAGAATAATGTGGAATCTGATTCTGTGGGATGGAACTTCTATATAATTTTATTGGGTACATTCAGTGTCTTTATCAATATCCTAAGGTATAAAGTGAGAGAATATAGTCCCTTACCATTATTAGTTTTACTGTTGATTTCTCCTATCAGATCTGTTGATGGGTAATTTATATATATGTTTAATCCTGCAACGTTCAGTACATATATATTTACAATTATTATAATCTCTTGATAAATTGATCTATTATCATTGTATACTGACCTTCTTTATCAATTGTGAACTATTTTGACTGAAAGTCTGTATTACCTGAGATTGGGGGAGTCAGTCCTGCTCTTGTTTGGAAACTGTTTGGACTATCAGTTTCTATTCCCTCATCTTCAGCTTATGTGTGTCCTTAAAGTTAAAATTGCTCTTGTAGACAACATATTGGGTTTTTTTTATCATTTATATGGTAATTTAATTGTTTTACAATGTTGTGTTAGTTTCTGTTGTATAACAAAATGAATCAGCTATAGGTATACATATATTCCAAATCCACTCCCTCTTGCATCTCCCTCCCACCCTCCCTATACCACCAAGCTAGGTGGTCACAAAGCACTGAACATATCTCCCTGTGCTATGCAGCTGCTTTCCACTAGCTATCTATTTTACATTTCGTAGTGTATATATGTACATACCACTCTCTCACTTCGTGCCAGCTTACCCTTTCCACTCCCCATGTTCTCAAGTCGATTCTCTACATCTGCATCTTTTATCCTGTGCTGCTCCTACCTTCATCAGAAACTTTTTTTTAGATTCCATATATATGTGTTAGCAAAGTGTTTCTTCTTTTTCTCTTTCTGACTTCACACATTATGACAGACTCTAAGTCTATCCACCTAACTGCAAATAGCTCAATTTAATTTCTCTTTATCTCTGAGTAATATTCCATTGTATATATATGCCACACCTTCTTTATTCATTCATGTGTCGATTGACACTTAGCTTTTTCCCTGTCCTGGCTATTGTAATTACACCTGTAATGAACTGTGTGGTCCATGACTCTTTTTGAATTATAGTTTTCTTAGGGTATATGCACAGTTGTGGGATTATGGGGTCATATATTAGTTCTAGTTTTAGTTTCTTAATGACCACCATACTGTTCTCTATAGTGACTGTAACAATTTACATTCCCATTAACAGTGCTGGAGGGTTTCCTATTCCCTACACTCTCTCAAGAATGTATAGTATATTGATTTTTTGATGACGGCTCCTCTGACTAGGGTGAGGTGATACCTCATTGTAGATTTGATTTATATTTCTATAATGATTCATGCTCAACATGAAAGGTTGAGCCAACTTTCATGTGTTTTATTGCAATCTGGGTATCATCTTTGGAGAAATGTCTATTTAGGTCTTCTGCCCATTTTTGGATGGTTTGTGTTTTTTGGTTTACAGCTGCATGAGCTGTTGGTAAATTTTGCAGATTAATCCTATTTCAGTTGCTTCATTTGCAAATATTTTCTCCCATTCTGAGGGTTGTCGTTTCGTGTTGTTTATAGTTTCCTTTCCTGTGAAAAATTTTTGTTTCACTATGTCCCATTACTTTAATTTTGTTTTTATTTCCATTTTTCTAGGAAGTGGGTCAAAAAGAATCTTGCTGTTATTTATGTCATAGAGTGTTCTGCCTATGTTTTCCTCTAAGTGTTTGATAGTGTCTCACCTTACATTTAGTCCGTTAATCGATTTGTGTTTATTTTTGTGTATGGCGTTAGGGAGTGTTCTAATTTCATTCTTGTACATGTAGCCATTCAGTTTTCCCAGCACCAATTGTTGAAGAGGATGTCTTATCTCCATTGTATATTCTTCCCTCCTTTATGAAAAATAAGGTGACCATATATCTGTGGGTTTACCCCTGGGCTTTCTACTGTACTCCATTGATCTATATTTCTGTTTTTGTGCCAGTACCATACTGTCTTGATTACTGTAGCTTTTAGTATAGTCTGAAGTCCAGGAGCCCGATTCATCCAGCTCTGTTTTTCTTTCTCAAGATTGTTTTGGCTATTCGGCATGTTTTTTTTTTTTTTTTCCATACACACTGTGAATTTTTTTCTTCTAGTTCCCTCGAAAATGCCATTGGTATTTTGATAGGGATTGCATTGACTCTGTAGATTGCGTTATGTCATACAGTCATTTTCACTATGATGATTCTTCAAACCCAAGAACATGGTATATATCTCCATCTCTTTGTATCCTCCTTCATTTCTTTCATCAGCATCTTATAGGTTTCTGCATACAGGTCTTTTGTCTACCTCGGTATGTTTCTTTCTATTCTATTTGTTGCAATGGTGAATGAGAGTGTTTCCTTAATTTCTCTTTCAGATTTTCCATCATTAGCCTATTGGAATCCCAGAGATTTCTGTGCATTAATTTTGTATTGTGCTACTTTACCAAATTTATCGGTTAGCTCTATTCATCTTCTGGTAGCATCCTTAGGATACTCTATGTGTAGTATCAAGTCATCTGCAAAGAGTGACAGCTTTACTTCTTCTTTTCTGATTTGGATTCCTTTTATTTCCTTTTCTTCTCTGATTGCTGTGTCTGAAACGCCCATATCTATGTGGAGAAAGAGCTGTGAGGGTGGACATCATTGTCTTGTTCCTGATCTTAATGAAAATACTTTCGGTTTTTCACCATTGAGGATGATGTTTGCTGTGGGTTTGTTATATATGGCCTTTATTATGTTGAGGAAACTCCCCTCTATGCTTACTATGTGGAGGGTTTTTATCACATATTGGGTTTGAATTTTTTTGAAAGTTTCCCTGCATCCATTGAGATGATCATATTGTTTTTCTCCTTCAATTAGTTAATATGAAGTATCACGTTGATTGATTTGCATATATTGAAGAATCCTTGTATTCCTGGAATAAACTCCAATTGATCATGGTGTATTATCCTTTTAATGTGCTGTTGGCTTCTGTTTGCTACCATTTTGTTGAGGATTTTTGCATCTATATTCATCAGTGATATTGGCCTCTAGTTTTCTTTTTTTTATTATATCTTTGCCTGGTTTTGGTATCAGGGTGATTGTGGCACCATATAATTAGTTTTGGAGTCTTCCTCCCTCTGCTATATTTTGGAAGAGATTGTGAAGGACAGTTGTTAAACTCTCCAAGCCAGAAGGGACTGGCAGGATATATTTAAAGTGATGAAGGAGAAAAACCTTCCACGAAGATTATTATTTTTTCCTATAAGTGAGATTACACCATTTTTGTTTTTATTTGTCTGATTTACTTCTTAAGTACTTCTTACTTCTTATTTCATCATACTTCTTCTCAACATCTCTTACTATTAGAGATGTTGACTTAACATAGTGCCATTAAGGTGCACCCATTTTGTTACAAAAAGGCACCATTTTATTTCTAGTATGCCTGAATATATTTTTATTGTGCCACTTTTTTTTCCTGCCACACAAAATAACTTGCTGGGGCACATTTCCTTTATCCATCTATTCAGGCTAAGTGTGTAGTTATCCTGGTATGACATTTGAGAATGATGGTGCAGTGTACATGGTATTCAGGTGTTTTTTAGAGTCGGCATTTTTCCTTCCATTTTATAAATAACCAAAGATTTTCTTCTGGATGATTTGGTAGTTCTAATTTTTGGTTTTATGAGGAACCTCCAAACTCTTTTCTAGAGTGGCTACACCAAACAGCATTCCCAACAAGAGTGTAAGGTGGTTCCCTTTTGTCATGCCTGCTGTCTTCTCTTTTTTGATAATAGCCAATCTAACAGATATGAGGTGATATCCCACTACTGAGGTTTTGCACTTTCCTTATGTATGTTGGATATTAGCCACTTCTAAGGTACGTGTTTGTAAATATTTTATACTATTCTATAGATTGCCTGTTAATTCTGTTGATTGTTTCCTTTATTATGTAGGAATGTTTCAGGTCAATTTCACTTCACTTAACTATTGATTTTGTTGCCTTCTCTACTGCTGTCATAGTCAAGAAATTATTGCCAAGGCCAATCTTGAGAAGTTTGTTCCTTATCTTTACTCAAAGGCTTTGAAACATTTAGGTCCTATCTTTAATACATTTTCCCCAACATTATTGAGATATAATTGACATATAACCTTGGTAATTATAAGGTACACAGCATGATGATTAGACTTACATCTATGTTGTGAAATAATGTGATAATAATGTTAGTTAATACTTCTATCACCTCACATAGTTACCATTTTTTTGTGTGTGCTGTAAGAACATTTAAGATCTCCTTTCCTTGTAACCTTGAAATATGCAATAAAGTGTTGGTAACTAAGTCACTATGCTGTAACTTAGATCCCAAGAATCTACATATTTTATACCAGGACATTTGTACTCTTTGACTCTCATCTCCTTATTTTTCCCAAACCCACACCTATTAAATACATATCAACTCTCTGTTTTGATGACCTCTGCTGTTTAGATTTAATAAATAAGTGGGACCACACAGTTTGTCTTTATGTCTCTGATTGTTTCACTAAGCATAATGCCCACAAGTTGATTTCATGTGGTCACAAATTGCAGGATTTTCTTTATATGGCTGTATAATATCCATTGTGGTAATATATACAGTTCTTAATCCGTTTATTCATTGATAAACAGTTAGTGTCTATGCCTTGCATATTTTGGTAAATATTAATACAGTGAACATGGGAGTTCAAATATCTCAGTAAAGTAACTGATTTCATTTCCTTCAAATATGTATATTCAGAAAAGGAATTGCTAGGTTATACGGTGGTATTATTTTTAGTACTTTGAGGAACATCCTAATTATTTTATGTAGTGGTTGTACTAAGGTATATTCCCGCCAACAGTCTGTAAGTTTTCCCAGTTTTCTACATGCTTGACTACACTTTTCTGTCTTTTCTTTTTCATAATAACCACTAGGAAATGTGTGAGTTGACATCTCTTTGTGGTTTTATTTTGCATTTCTCTTACTATTACAGATGTTGAGCAAATGTTCATGTGTCTCTTGGTCATTTGTAGGTCTCCTATGAAGGTAGTATATCTGCTAAGGTGTTCAGCCCACGTTTTAATTAGATTATTCAGCTTTTTTTTTAATTGAATCCTTTTATGTTTGGACATTAGTCTCGTAGCAGGCATGTTGTTGGCAAATCTTTTCTCCCATTCCATAGGAGAATTCTTATGCCTCCTGTTCAATGCCTCTTCACTCTGTTCAAGTTTCTTTTTGTGCAGAGGCTTTTAAATTTGATGTTGTCACACATGTTGAATTTTCCTTTTGTTCCTTCTACTTTTGGTATCATACCCAAAAGAATCATTGCTGAGACAAATGCCTTGGAGATTTTTTTTCTGTTTAATTCTAGGCATGTTTTGATTTCTGTTCATGTTGTGTTAATTTTTGAACCGTCTAAGATGGGTGTTCCATTTAATTCTTTTCTGTGTGGATATCCCGTTTTTCCAACACCACTCAGTGTAAAGTCTATTTTTACTCCATTGTTTATTCTTGTCGTCCTTGTCAAATGTTAGTTGACTGGACATGACTGAGTTTATTTCTGGGCTGTCAGTCCTATTCTATTGTTCTATTGTCTTTTTTATGCTAATTTCACACTATTTTGATTACCATAACTTTGTATAATAGTTTGAAACCCGAAAGTGAGTTGCAACCAGCTTTGTTTATCTTGCTGAAAATTGTTTTGGCTATTATCAGGTTCCTTTGTTGTTTTGTACAATTTTTAGGATTTTTATTCTATTTCTAGGAAAATTGCCATTGAAAATTTATTGGGTTTCAAATGAAACTATAGATGGCTTTAGGTAGCGTGAACATTTGTACAGTATTCATTCTTTCAATTCAGAAACATGGAATAAGTTTCTATTCACTTGTGTCTTCTTCAGTTTTTGTAAATGTCATATTTTTAGGTGTACAGATATTTTTGTCTCCTTGCTTAAATGTAGTCCTAACATTTTATTGTTTTTGGTACTGCCGTAAATGGAAGTGTTTTATTTATTTTTGTGTCAGCTATTTTCTTGTTAGTGTATACACATGCAACTAATTTGGTATTTTTGTTTCACAGCCAACAACATTACTGAATTTGTTTATTAGTTCTAACAATTTCATGCGGTTTTTGGTGGAGACTTTAGGATTTCCTTCATACAGCATATTTTATCTTCCAACAGAGGCATTTTTACTTCTTCCTTTCCACTTATGATCCCTTTCTTTTCTTTTTCTTGCCTAATGCTTCTGGCTAGGTATTCTAATATTATGTTGAATAGGAGTGGTGATAGTGGGCATTTTTTATTTGTTCCTGTCTGAGAGGAAAATTTTCAACTCTTCACCATGAATATGATGTTAGCTGTGGGCTTGTTAATATATGACCTTTATTACATTTAAAATGTTTCTTTGCTACACAGTTAGTTGAGAACTTTAATCAAGAAAGTCTAAAAAATACTTTCAAACATTTCTTCTGCATGCTGTTCCTGTGGTTAATTAAAAGTATTGATTTTAATATGTTAACTACCCTTACATCCTTAGGAGTTATCCCACCTAATCATGTTGATCCTTTTAGTGTGCTATTGAATTTGGTTTGCTAGAATTTTCTTGAGAATTTTTCGACCAATATGTACAAGTATAATGGCCTGTAAGTTCTGCGTTTTTTGTTTGTTTTGTTTTGTGATTCCCTTGTTATATCTTTATCTGGTTTGTTAATCAGATAAATGCTGGTTTTATAAAATGAGTTTGGAAATGTTTCCTCTTTTTTAGTTATTTGGTAGGGTTGGGAAGGCCTGGCAATAAATCTTCATTAAATGTTCAGTAGAATTCATCCATGAAATGATCTGATCCTCGACTTCTCTTTGTTTGGAGAGTGTTGAATACTGAATCAATTTTCTAATTCATCATTTGTATGATCAAGACATACTTTTTTTTTTTTGTCTTCTTCATGATGGTCTTGCAACATGGTACATTAGAGTTAGTGGAGATTTATGCATTTGTGTGACCGTGTTTTTTAGCTTTCTTTATTATGATTGGTATGCTATGGTGTCAGTCACAATTTCTCCTCTTTCAATTAAAGTTTTATTTATTAAGTTCTTTTTTCTCTTCATTAGTCTAGCTAAAGCTTTGTCAATTTTATTATGCTTTACAAATACCAGCTCTTGGATTCAGTTTTTAAATAATTATATGATTATTGTTTTATTGATTTCCATTTGAAAATTTCATATTTCTTCCTTTTATTCTTGGAAATTAATTTGTTCCTTTTTCCTAGGCCTTCATGTATAAGGATAAGTCGTTTATTTAAGATCATTCTTTTCTCTTAATAAAAGAAGTTATGAATGCTAAAACTTCACTCCTTAGATTGATTATGATACATCCCCAAAGTTTTGGTATGTTGTCATTTTTGTTTATGTGAAGATAGTTTCAGATTTCCCTTTTGACTTCTTCCTTGACCCATAGATTTTTCCAGTGTGTGCTGTATAATTTTACATATTAGGAATTTTTCACTTTTTCTCTTGTTACTGATTTCTAGCTTCATAACGTTATGATAAAACAGGATGCTCAATGTGGTTTTGATCTTCTTAAATTTGTTAAGGCTTGCTTTATGTACCAAGGCAGTGACTATCAGGGGGAATGTTCCACCAGCACTTAGGAAACATGTGGATTCTGGTTCTGATGAATGGAAGTTCTCTATAAGTTTATTAGGTACCTTCTGTGTCTTTATTAATTTTCTAAGGTAGAAAGTGGGATAATATAGTTCCTTAGTATTATTATTTTTACTGTTGTTTTCTCCTATCAGATCTCTTAATGGTTGATTTAAATATTTGTTTAATCATGCAACATTCAGTACATATATATTTACAATTATTATAACCTCTTGATAAATTGATCCATTATTATTTTATACTGACCTTATTTACTGTGACTGAAAGTCTGTATTACATGAGATTGGGAGAGCCAGTCCTGCTCTTGTTTGGAAAGTGTTTGCACTATCAGTTTGTATTCCCACACCTTTAGCTTATGTGTGTCCTTAAAGTTAAAATGGCTCTTATAGACAGCATATTCCTTTTTTTTAACACCTATATCGGAGTATAATTGCTTTACAATATTGCATTAGGTTCTGCTGTATATCAAAGTGAATCAGCTATAGATATACATATATTACCTTATCCACTCCCTATTGCATTTTCCTCACACCATCCCTATCTCACCCAGCTAGGTGGTCACAAAGCACTGAATTTATCTCCCTGTGTTATGCAGCTGCTTTCCACTAGCTATCCATTTTACATTTGGTAGTGTACGTACGTCTATATGACTATCTCACTTCGTGCCAGCTTATCCTTGCCCCTGCAAGTGTTATCAAGTCGATTCTCTACATCTGCATCTTTATTCCTCTCCTGCCCCTACGTTCATCAGAACCTTTTTATTTTCTGATTTCATACATAAGTCTTAGCAAACAGTTTTTTCTTTTTTCTTTCTGATTTACTTCACGAAATATGGCAGACTCTAAGTCCATCCAACTAACCACAAAGAGCTCAAATTCATTTCTATTTATGTCTGAGTAATATTCCATTTTATATATATATATGCCACACATTCTTTATCCATTCTTCTGTCCATGGACACTTAAGTTGCTTCCATGTCCTGGCTATTGTAAATAGACCTGTAATGAACTTTGTGTTCCATGACTCCTTTTGAATTATGGTTTTCTAAGGGTATAAGCACACTAGTGGGATTGCTGGGTCATATGCTATTTCTCGTAGTAGTTTCTTATGACCTCCATACTTTTCTCCGTAGTGACTGTAACAATTTACATTCCAAACAACAGTGCCAGAAGTTTCCCTTTTCTTCACACCCTCTACAGAATTTATTGTTTGTACCGTTTTTGTTGATGGTCATTCTGACTAATGTGAGGTGATACCTCAGTGTAGATTTGATTTACATTTCTTTAATGATTCATGATATTGGGCAACCTTTCATGTGTTTTATGGCAATCTGTATATCATCCTTGGAGAACTGTATAGTTATATCTTCTGCTCATTTTTGGATTGTTGTTTGTGTTTTTGGTTTGGAGCTGCATGACCTGTTGGTAAAATTTGGAGATTAATCATTTTTCAGTTGCTTCATTTGCAAATATGTTCTCCTATTCTCAGGGTTGTCTTTTGTTCTTGTTTATGGTTTCCTTTGCTGTGCAGAAGCTTTTAAATTTCACTAGGTCCCATTTGTTTATTTTTGTTTTTACTTCCATTTCTCTAGGAGGTGGGTCAAAAAGAATCTTGCTGTGATTTATGTCATAGAGTGTTCTGCCTAAGTTTTCCTCTAATTGTTTGGTCATGTCTGACTTTACATTTAGGACTTTAATCCATTTGTGTTTATTTTTGTGTATGGTGTTAGTGAGTGTTTTAATTTCATTCTTGGACATGTATCCGTCCAGTTTTCCAAGCACCACTTGTTGAAGAGTATGTCTTGTCTCCATTGTATATGCTTGCCTGTTTTGTCAAAAATAAGATGACTATATGTGAGTGGGTTTATCTCTGGGCTTTCTATACTGTTACATTGATGTATATTTCTGTTTTTCTGTCAGTACCATACTGTGTTGAGGACTGTAACTTTGTAGTATAGTCTGAAGTGCAGGAGCTTGATTCATCCAGATCCGTTTTTCTTTCTCAAGTTTGTTTTCGTTATTCGGTGTCTTTTTATTTCCATACACATTGTGCAATATTTTCTTCTGATTCCCTGGAAAATGCGATTGATAGTTTGATAGGCATTGCATTGAATCTGTAGATTGATTTGGGTAATATAGTCATTTTTACAATGTTGATTCTTCCAACCCAAGGACATGGCATATCTCTCCATCTGTATCACCTTTCATTTCTTTCATCAGCATCTTATAGTGTTCTGCATACAACTCTTTTCTCTCCCCGGGTATGTTTATTCCTATTCTTTTTGTTGCAATGGTAAATAAGAGTGTTTCATGAGTCAAGAGGAGTTCAAGTTGTCTAAAAGCCTACATGTCATTTGTAGAAAGGGTCTAAACTTCAGGTATACCCTGAGGTATGTCTTTGCATCTATGGCCCATGGTGCCATTTAGGGGATGTCTATTCTGGAGGGGACCTATAGAGGTGGTGTTTAGGGACTGAGGGGAGGGATTTGGATGTCTCTTTGGGAGCATATCATTTTGCGCCAGGGCTTAGGAATATTTGGCAGATGGTCATTGGTGGCCATGTTTCGATAGCACATGGTATTTGCAACGTTCTCAAAAGGGAGGTGGATTTGGGTAAAATTGGAGATTTCTAATCAAGGCAGGATTTGAGGAATATTGTTTAAGTAAGGGTCCTAGTACAAGTGTTGGGATCTTGCCAGAATGACTTTTGTGACCCAAGTTCCATTATAGGGTCCTCCAAGCATTTGGAGATCTGTGTCAATAAGATTCGATTCATCGGAAATCACTTTTCTCGTAAAGATAGTCTTCAAATCAGGCTAAGAAAGGATACTGGAGATAGTCAACTGGGATCTGGAGAGAAACAGGGTACCATTAGGACTTCATTTTCTATAGTTTTACTACCATTCATGAACATATGGCGCCCTTCTTGTCAGGAATGGAGAAAGAACAGTTGTGCTGCTGGGACACAGATATTATCATGCAAAATTACATGCATTGGTTATTCATGAGGGAAAGTATAGTCCCAATTTAGAGAGGCTCTATTTAGGACAGATGTACATCTATCATGAAGAGTATGGCCTTTGCTCATTCATGTACATAAACTATGTATAATTTTCCCTAGCGGGTTATAGAGTTGTGAGCCTTGTGTCTAGCGAAGAAGTACATATTTCTGTATATGAGGAAGGGAAAGCCTTCTGGTACAGTATGTCAGTTACCTGCAAAGTTTCTAAATGAAAAATCCAGCATTGTTCTCTCCCAGCTGTGTGATCACAGGCAATTTCTTTTCAGCATCCATTGGTGGTATGAAGGTGATGATAAGAAGAACAGCAAATACTTACATGATCTTTACAGTGTGGTGAATGTATGTCTTTATCAGGTGTCATAATACACCAGGTAATTTAATAGTATTCCAGCTACTAATGTTAATTAGGTAGGATGTACTGTGTGTCACACTCTTTTTTATGCCCTTTATTCATATTTAGTCATTTAAACTCTACCAATGGGGAAAGTTACAATCATTATCCTCATTTTATAGATGGCCCAGAGAAGTGAGGTCCCTGTCTTCAGGTCACACAGCTGATAATCATGGAAAGAATTACTGTAAGGGTCCAACACTTCTCTTGTGCCAACTGCGGGCTGGAACACGAAAGGATCATTGTTTCTTCCTCAGAAAGGACAGCTAATGAGTTATGTCAGAAGATGATAGTGTAAGGCCCTCCAAAAATTCTTTACATTACAAACCTACAAAGTTGTCAGACTCAACTTTTTCAGAACTCTGGAAATTGACAAAGTTTCACAGGAACTAGGGAAGTATTTACGTGTTTAAAAATGACTGAATCTTGGTAAGATCAGCAAGCTCTAGAGACTTAAAATGGTCACAATCGCATCCTCCTTTTTTCCAGCTTAATAATAGTACATATTGAAAGAGTATGCATTCCTTTTGCATCCGAGTAGCCACCAGAAGGAGAAGAACAAAGTGAGAATTCTTTCAGAACCTCATCTCCAAAGATTTATCATTATCTGATGTGACTGAGATGTTCCTTGGAATTCTGCGTTTTCAAGACTGTCTATATTTGACATAATTTGGAGGTCACCCAGTGCAAATGTACTTTAACCTGGGGAGTTGTCAAAATAATTATGGGGGCAGAAAGAAAGTTTTAAGAATTAATGCCAAGAAAGATCCCAAATTTGATGCAAAACATCATTATACAGATTCGCCCAGCTAAACAAACTCAAAGCAGGTTAAACTCAAAGAGATCCATAGCAACACATATCATAAACTACTGAAAGCCAAAAACCAAGAGGGAATTGTGAAAGCACTGTGTAGCAACCCATGACATGTAAGAGATTCTCAATTAAGCCAAAAAAAAAAAAAAAAACAAGACTACTCATCAGACAACATGCAGGGCAGAAAACACTTCGATACATTCATAGTGCTAAAAGAAAAAAAAAACAAAAACTGTCAACCAAGATTTTTATATGCAGCAAGACCATCTTTTGAAACTGAGGACAGGATTAGGACAATTCCAGATAAGCACAAAACGGAGAAGATTTATTGCTAACTATCTGCCCTACAAGATGAGATAATTCTTGGAGAGAGTCCAAACTAAAATGAAAGACACTTTGATGATAACTCAAATCCAGAGAAAGAAAGAACATCAGTAAAAGTAATTATATAGGTAAATATAGAGGATAATTTAAACGATTTTTTGTGTGTGTGATTGTAGTCTGAATAATAGTCCCCCAATATGCCCACATTTTAATCCCCAGGACATGTATGTTATTTTATGCAGAA
The DNA here is from genome assembly GCF_964165515.1 of Mesoplodon bidens. NCBI lineage: Eukaryota > Metazoa > Chordata > Mammalia > Artiodactyla > Ziphiidae > Mesoplodon > Mesoplodon bidens. The sequence goes on along the minus strand of NC_138180.1, from coordinate 41,780,110 downwards.
AACTTTGCATATATGATTATATTAGAGTCTTCAGATGGGAAATTTTCTTGGGTTACCTTGGGTGGATCTAATCAAAATATTTCTTATAAGAGGAATGAAGGAGATTTCGGTGACAGAGGACAAGTTAATGTGATGACAGAAGTAGATAATGAACTGATGTATTTGAAGGTAGTAGAAGGGGTTACTAGACTAGGAATACTAGCAACCACTAAGCAAAAAAAAAAAAAAAAGGGCAAGAAATACATTCTCCCAGCAGAGCCTCCAGATGGACCCAATCCTGCCAACATATTGACTTTAGCCCAGTAAAATGGATTTGGGACTTGTAACATGTAGTATTTTATGAGAACAATTTGTAAAGTTTTAAACAATTGAATTCCTGAAAATGTGTTAAAGCAACAATAGTAAACAAATGCAGTTACTTTTTTCTCTTACCTGATTTAAAGCATTACTCCACAGGAAAAAAAAAATTTAATTGGTGCTGATGTAAAAAGTGTATAAAGATGTAATTTATGATAAGAACAACACAAGAAAAAGGATAAACTAGATAAAAGAAAAAATTCATATTTTGAAATTAAGTTGGTATTAATGTGAACTAGGTTGTTAGAAACTGTCAGTTTACTTTATAACAACCTAACTCCAGAGCAACCACTAATAAAATGGCTCTAAAATGTATATAGTAAAAGAAATAACAAATAACCATAAAAGTGGTACACTAGAAGATGTCCAATTAAAAAGCAGATTGTCAGTATGGATTTTTTAAAAACATGACCACGTATATGTTGTTAAAGAGACAAATCTTAGTGTGAAACAAATAGATTTTAAGTAAAATGTTGCAAAGATAAGTCTCATGCCAAGAAAACTCGAAAGAGAGTTACAGTGACTATACTAACAACAGACAAAACAGATTTTAAATAAAAAAATGAGACAATGGACAGTATATATTACTGTATTATTATATTAGATTAATAATATATTATTGATAAAAGGGTAAATCTGTTGAAATACACAAGAATTATAAACAAATGCTCACCTAACAAAAAAGTTCCAGATACCTGAATCAAAAACTTACAAAATTTGAGAGAGAGATAAATAGGTTCAACAGCATATCCAAATGAATGACAAAACATATGATCACCAAGGGAAGAGAAGACCTAAACAAAACTATGATATAAACCGAGTGCACTTAACAGACATGTACACAACATTCCTCCCAAGAACAGAAGAATACAATTTCCTTTCACTTGAACTAGGAATGTTCTCCAGGATAGACTTCACGTTAGGCCATAAAACAAGTGTCAATAATTTAAATCACACCAAATTGTTCTCTGACCACAAAGGAAAGAATAATGGGCATCAGTAATAGGAGTAACTTGTGAAAACTTGTAAATATGTGGAAATTAAACAATGCATTCCTAAGTAATAAAAGAGTCAAACAGTGTCCAAGAGATATTAGAAAATACTCTGAAGTGAATGAAAATGTAAACACAACATACCAAAACATGGGATTCGGCAAAAACAGAGCACAGAGGAATATATATATATATATATATATATATATATATATGTATGTATGTATGTATGTATGTATGTATGTATGTATGTATGTATGTATATATATATATATATATATATATATATATATATATATATATATATATATATATATATATATAATACATTATATACATTTGTATAGTTTTCTCCATGTCTCTTTTGCAGTTTATTAAATATTTATTAAATATGGGTTTATAGTTTTATGAAATTGGGAAAATTTCTGCCCACATGTTTTTTGAAACTATTACTTTCGGAGCTCACTCCCATATCATTATCTCTTTCCAGAACTCCAATTACATGAGTATTAAGGCACTTGACTTTTTGACTTTCCCCCCACACACACACCTTTTGTATTTTGCATAGTTTCTTCTACTTTGTTAAACTTCCTAATTTTTTCTTGTGTGTTAATTTGTTAATCACATCTGTTATGTAAAATCACAGGTTAAGAACATTAAAACATCTATTATAAATATATTTCACATGTCAAAGAAATTCCCAAGAAAGGGGTGGGCCAAAAGAGTTTTTGAAGAAATAATGGACAAAAAATTTACAAATTTAATGAAAACCAAAACCACAGATGTTGCTGGTAAGTTTCTGGTAAGTGTTGATGGAAGGAAGGTAATTGTGAATGTTAGCGTTTTGGAGTTGTGTTTTGTGTTCCTTTAATATTTTTGAGTCTGTTCTAGAGAAATTATGTAGTTGCCATCTGATCCTTTCAGGCCTTACTTCTTTTTCTCTAGAGTGGCATTTAGGCATAGAATACCTGTGTTGTCTGAAGAAATCAGCATTGTGTTTTCGTTTTTGATTTTGTTTTATGATGTACGATACATTATTTTTATTTCTTAATTGAAGTATAGTTGATTTAAAAATTAGTTACTTTTTGCTTTACAGCAAAGTAACTCAGTTATCTATATATACATTCTTTTTCATATTCTATTCCATGATGGTTTATCTCAGGATACTGAATAGATTTCTGTGTGCTCTACAGTAGGACCCTGTTGTTTACCCATTCTATATATAATAGCTTATATCTGTTAACTCCAAACTCCCACTGTATGGGGGAGGGTGTTAGGTGAGGAAGAAGGTGGGAGGTTTTCATATTCCTGTTTTGATAGTGCTGTTGATCTTGGGAGGGAATGAATTGACAGATAACCCTTCATTCTTTTCATCCCCCAGGTCCCTACACCTTTAGTATCTGTGATACCTCCAATTTCTCTGACTACATCTGTGGAGGCATTGTCAGTCAAGTCAAAGTAACTAAGAGGATAAGCTTTGTGACTATGAGCAGGAGGGTGTGTTGTAGGGTTCCAGGCATCTCCACGTTTTTTACTTTTTTGGTTCTGATATCTTGTTCTTCACAGAAAACCTTGCCTACCTGACAGGCAGAGCCGGACTTTGTGATAACAAATTTTGTCAAGTATTCTGGCCCTCCTCAGCCACAAATTGGCTTCCAGGTCCTGCACCAGTTCCGTGCCCAGCATGGCCAGCTCTCTCGGCCACACAATGAGGTAGATGGGTGGGCAAGCCAACCAGGTCCTTGAACCAAAGCTGCTCTATGCCTTTTCATCTATTTAATTTTTCTCCCTCTCCCTCTCCCCACAGTGGTGTGATTGTTCTTTTACTCCTTCCAGGAGGACGCAACAGAACTGGTGACCCTAGCACAGGCTTGAATTCTCAAGCTCTGCCAGCAGTGTAGCAAAACAGTCTGGATGAAGACCTCATCCAGAAGCCGGCTTATATGGCCCCTGGGGATCTGGCACCCATCAACTCCTTCACTGGTTGCGTGGCTGCCCAGGAGTATATGAAGGTCAGCGTGAGTGGAGACGGACAGTGCTGGGCGTGGGCCAGGTTCCTTTCCTGCCCTGCTGCTTGCTTTCCAGCTCTGATTAACCAGTGATCACATTCTCTTTCTAACCGACTCCTCAGGGCTGCTCTGGAAAGTTTATGCCTGTTATACAGTAGCTGTACTTTGATGCCATTGAGTGTCTCCCTGTGGAAAAAGAGGCCTTTACAGAGGACACGTGCCTTCCAGTATGTGATTTGGGCCCATGGAGAAGACATTATTGTGGATCTTTTTAACGTGGCTTTTCCCTAACCCTCTCTTCCCTTCACATGACTCAGTGCCAGAACCATTATGATGGGCAGGTGGCTGTATTTGGCTCTGACCTGCAAGAGAAGCTGGGTAAGCAGAGATACATCTTGGTGAGAGAACCTTGTGGTCAAAAGCTACCTTTAGGTCCCCTAGCCTCTGGCCACCTCTTCTGGAGTCTCCTCGTGGTGTACAAGGGATGGTGTTGGCTTGTACCCTCATCTCATCCCTCTTCCATTTTCTTCACACCAGGTCCTTTATATCCTGGTCTTGTGCCTCTTTCCTTAGAGGACCATGGATATTTATGGCACTGTGACTTAAATATGCAGTCATAGATCCTCTTACACTCTCTTGCCATCTGCAGGGGTAGTGAGGACTGAGGAGTGGTTTTGTTACCCAGTGACCCTAACCATCTTGTGTCTCTCTTCTTGGCCACCTCCCAGATGGGTGCAGGGGCCGTTGGCTGTGAGCTACTCAAGACCTTTGCCATGACTGGGCTAGGCTGTGGGGAGGGTGTGGCAATCACCATTACAGACATGGACACCATAGTAAAATCCAATCTGAATCGACAGTTTCTGTTCCGACCTTGTGATATCAAGGTGAGTGGAATGGATATGGTATGTGGTTCAGCTTTGTTTTTCACTTTTCTCCTGTCTTTTTCTGGTTATCTGTCTTATTGCCTTTGGACTTTTTTTTTTTTTTTTGGTACACGGGCCTCACACTGTTGTGGCCTCTGCCATTGTGGAGCGCAGGCTCGGGACCTTCAGGTCTAGCGGCCATGGATCATGGGCACAGACGCACCATGGAATGTGGGATCTTCCTGGACAAGGGCACGAACCCATGTCCCCGAAACGGCAGGTGGACTCTCAACCACTGCACCACCAGGGAAGCCCACCTTAGGACTTTTTTGTTTGTCTCTTTCCTTCAGTTCTTACCTTATTTCTTTTCTCTACCACTCACTCTTTCTTCCAGGAGATATTTATTGAAAACTTATTACATCTTTCATTTGTGTGTTTAAACCTGTCCCCAGCCATCTTTTTTTTTTTTCTTTGGTTTTTGGTTACAGCTAATGTGGAACTCTGGAAGCTAGATTATAGAGGGATCTATCTGGGGCGTCTCTGTAAAGTTCAGTGTTATTTTGCCTGCCCAGTGTTTATCTTTCCTTTCATTTTATCATGCAAATACTAGGTACTACTTAAGTAGTTAGAATATATAAGATAGCAAATGAAAGGTTTCTGCTTTTGTCTAGTGAGAAGACATAGTAAATGAGAGATTCTCTTATGCAGTGGAGGTTGGCAGCACTCTTTCCTCAAGTCCAAAAGATCACAACTCTTTTAAGAATACTAAGACATTATGTCCTTTTTATCCTCATTTTATCAGGTGAAAGGGTAATTTTCCACTCTGTTCTAGGAGGCTGTCCATAACCCAAAAACACAGTATTTTCCAAATGACCAGACCAATTCATGATGATACAGAACTGTGCATTAACTAAAGAGCCATTCAAAATACAGAGAAAGACAGTGGGTATTGATGTGGATCAGTATTTTACCTTTCAACTAAACTTTAAAGAAATATCGCTTGTCAAGTTTTGATATATATATAATTTTAAATATCAACAGTCATCTGAAAATGTTATTGATTTTTTTTCTGTGAGGGTGGATATCCCTGACATCTTTCAAGCAAAACATGTAATACATTAAAGTCAGTAAATAACGAAAATTCAGTTATCTTCTAAGACATTATATAAGTAAAATTTGTAAAACTGTAAATACAGATTGACTCCTGTCATTAACGCTTTGTATTGGAGTTTCTTTCATAGTGTTTGTAGTATATAATGGAATTATTCCATATTTATTAATTAATTAATTAATTAATTTTTGGCTGTGTTGGGGCTTCCTTTCTATGTGAGGTCTTTCTCTAGTTGTGATAAGCGGGGACCATGCTTCATCGCAGTGTGCAGGCCTCTCACTAGTGCAGCCTGTCTTTTTGTGGAGCACAGATTCCAGACGTGCAGGCTCAGTAGTTGTGGCTCTGGCCTAGTTGCTCCGTTGCATGTGGGATCTTCCAAGACCAGAGCTCAAAAACATTTCCTCTGCATTAGCTGGGAGATTCTAAACCACTGTGCCACCAGGGAAGCCCCTCCAATTTTAAATGGAGTAATAATATTTTAAAATGTTCTCAGATTAAATATCAAATGTAGGAAATCCTGATAGCTGTGCATCAGATAAAAAAGAAACCGCAAACTTTGTTTTAACTTCATTTTGGACAACTGCTAGAGCAAATAATAAATACAATAACACTGTATGTGGTTAGAACATAACAAGTTGAAACATACTGTGTAGGGGCAAGAATGAAAATCAAGATATAGAACTGGAAGTGCCATGAGAGGGTGGTTTGCAGTGTGGTAAAGGAAATCCACATTGGAAAGGTGGTATAACCGCAGAGAATTAAAGATGGTATACGAGAACAGGAAGAAATCTCAGGGAAGAGTATGCCAGGTGAAGTTAACAGTGTGAGCAAAACCCTGAGTTTGGAATATGGCTGCTATGTTTAAGGAGTAGAGACAGAGATAGATCATGGTAAGAGAGAAGGTTGTCAAAGGAATAGGGACCAGCTCATTTCACCCTTAGTGAAAGTGGGAATCAATAGAGGGCTTTGAGGAGAGGAATGTGATCTGACTTGGACTTTCAGAGGATCCTTTTTGTTTTTGTAAGTTCAGAGGACCTTGGTTTTCTTTGCGTGAATGCACTCCAACTCGGTGTGCTAGTAACGAAAAACAGTGGATGTTCGGTAGACAAAAGAACAGATACTCAACCCATTGTCTCCTATTGTATCACTGTTTTCCTTTTTTAATCACACCATTCCTCATTTGTCCCAGCCCAATCTGTGTGGCATTTGTCATAGACCACAGAGCCTCCTGACCTCAGAGCCTAGGTCTTGTGCATCATTACTTAAATCAGTTTTCAGAACAGCTCTGTAAAGTTTTGTTGGGTGATTATGTGAATGACAGTTCTGTTTCTCCATCACTACCCAGAAATTGAAGTCTGATACAGATGCTGCAGCTGTGAACCAGATAAACGCACACATCCGTGTGATGAGCCATCAGAACTGTGTGGGCCCTCACACAGAGCATGTGTATGATTGATAAATTCCTCCAAAACCTGGATGGTGTGGACAATGCCTCGGACAATGTGGATGCCCGTGAGTTTTGGGGATGGGTGAGGACGAGGCGAGAGTAATGTGTGTGTTTTTGGGAGTGTGTGTCACCGTGTCCTATCCTGATGTTATTTTCCCCACCCTCACCTGCTGCAACTTTCTCACAGGCACGTATATGGACTGCTGCTGTGTGTTGTACCGAAAGCCTCTTCTGGAGTCAGGCACACTGGGTACCAAGGGTAATGTGTAAGGGTTTATCGCCTTCCTGACAGAGTCATACAGCTCCAGCCAGGACCCTCCTGACAAGTCCAATCCCAGGTGCACACTGAAGAACTTCCCGAATGTCATCGAGCACACTTTGCAGGTGATCAGCCTTGCAGGGAGAAAGAGGTGGAACAGATATGTACTGGGACAGTGTCTCAGTTGCCAAACTTGTTATTCCGATGATGAAGCCTCAGTGTATGTAATATCTGCCCTCTCTTTAACTCTCCTTCACTCACTTTAAACCTAGGAGCCTAATGCTTTTCATAATTATTTTTTAACTTGAAATTTTTATTTTGCAAACATACAGGGAAGTATTATTTATACCATGTGTAATACTTTATGTGAGAAGTGTATATCTAAACGGTGAGGATATGTTTCTTTGTGTACAGGATACTATTTTGTTGTTGAACAAAATTAACTTAATATCATCTCTGCTAGTTATTTAGATATCTCTAATATTAAGTCCATATTTAGGAATAATTTTCTAATTGTTTCCCAAAATATGTTTAGTAGTTTGTCAGCATAGTTGTGTTTATATAGTACACATACATACAAAAGAGCATAACTCTCATGTACATTGACAAAGTAAAAGCACCCCATTAACTGGTCCTCAGAACTTGGCCCTAATTACAGTCCCCTTTCAAAGCACAAATAACCATCCTTTTATCAAAATGATTCTTAACCCAGTCTTTGAGGCTATGTTTAGGAAGTATGGGAACAGGAAGAAAATGAGCAGTAACAGTTCAGTCTGTCACTTTTCCTTCCAGAAGGGATGAGTTTATACTTTTGGAGTCAGTTCAGTATGTGTCTTTCTCCCTTTCCATGCATCCCATGTTGGTGTGTGTGTGTGTGTGTGTGTGTGTGTGTGTGTGTAGATACAGAGAGACGGAGAAAGAGATGTGTTTGGGTGTGTGTGTGTTCATTTCTATACATATAAATCCTCTCCTAGGTTATGGTTCTATTATTGTGTTTCTCTCTACCCAGTATGCAGAAAGGCCAATAAAAAGGATTTTAAAACTAATATACTATGTGCCCTTGGACTTAACCACTTCATGCTTCAGATTCCTTATCTGTAAAATTGGAATGACAGTAGTAACTCTCACAGGAATTCAGAAAATCATGTATACTTAATATGCCCTTGTGACTTTCAAACTAAGCTTTAAATGTGTACATGTTTGCTTATTTCTTATTAACTCCATGAGGTGTAGTTTTACTGTTACAGTGTTTGTCTTTAAAATGAGGAAACACAAGTAAAGATATGCCTGATTGTCACAAGACTGTGGCACAGCTGGCCTTTGAACCTGGATTTCGAGCATCAAGGTGCTCCAGATCACTTCACCAGTGACTATTTATCGACCTCCGAATTCACAGGGGTCAAACCTCTATCTTACTTTCTTCCCAGTCCCCAGAACCTGCATAGAGATCGTTCATGTTTTATTCTTGGTGTGAACTTTTTCTTGAATTGATGCATGACATACCTAGGGTAATGTGTACATCTTAATAAATTCTGCATGAATGTACACTTGTGTGTAAACCTCTTCCCAGATTAAGATCATAGGTTTTTACATTGAAGTGGTGAGGGCTTGACAAGTTTGACGAGACAGATTGGGAGGGTTTTCTTCCTCTGTTCTGCCATAACAGCCATGCTCTTCCTATTTGCTGTATTTCCTGATGGTGGTCCTAAGGCCTACAGAAACTTATTTGTTTCCCGTAACCCACGTAGTGTTGATTTGCTCTGTCTGCCGTGGATGAGTTTGAAGGTCTCTTCAAGCAGCCAGCAGAAAACGTCAACCAGTACCTAATGTGAGTAATTCTGTCCAAATCCTCGCTCACCGTGTCTGCTGCCTGTCAGTCAAAGCATTCTGTAACCAGTGTAACACTTAGGACCTGGTCTACTTTTCAAATAATCTAATGATTCCTTGGGCCTTATACATTTGGGAGTCAGCACTGACTTTTCATGCTGTTAAGCTCCCTCTGGGATCACTGTGTAACTCTGAGTTTGTGTCCTCTCTAATTCTTGATAGGGATTCAAAGTTTGTGGAGCAAACACTGCACCTGGCAGGCATCCAAACCCTAGAGGTGCTGCAGGCTGTGCAGCTCAGAGTGGTGCTTCAGCGGCCACATACATGGGCTGACTGTGTGACGTGGGCTTACTAGCACTGGCACAACCAGTGCTCCAACAACATCAGACAGCTGCTGCACAGCTTTCCTCCGAACCAGGTATTACACTCTTCTGGGCTCCATTTGTCAGAATAGGCTTACTGGAAGCAGTTTGTTACACGCTTTTGACATGGTTCATTGCAGTTCATCCATTTGTGGCAAGACCACCAAGTCCCAGAGATCGCATTAAATGATTAAGTGAGTGATTTTTGAAGTCAAAGACCTGTTCCTCCCAACCTCTCTCCTCTACCTGCCCAGCCCTGTTCTCTCAAGCAACATACTTGGTACCTATTTCCCTTAGATATGACATGAGTCATTCCAGTTTCCCTGTCAGGGCTATAGAGATTGTAGAAGAGAAATTTTGGTGTTAAGAGCACAGGACCTAGGTGGCTTCAAGTCTCAACTGCATTTGATATTGGGACTAATCATGTATTTTCCCTCTGTGCCTTAGTAGCCTCATGTAGGAAGTTGGAATAATGGTGACCTAATTTCATGAGAGTTCTATGAAGGTTGATTTATATTTACTAAGTTAATAAATTAAATATGTTACTACACGACTGGCAATCCATAAAAGTTTCATAAATAGCTCTGTGTCTGGCACAAAGGGAGTGCCCAGCGATATACTAATTTGGGACTTCCGGGCTTGAAAATGAGGAGTCACAATTATGAGAAAGACCTCTCCTCTCAGGTCCCACTCTCCCACATCTTTCTGTTTTCCTAGCTTACAAGCTCAGGAGCCCCTTTCTGGTCTGTGCACAGACGCTCATCTTTGATGTCAGCAATGAAGTCTCCTCCCTCAGGTCTCCTACAGTGGGGTCAAATGGGGGTACGTGGATGGGAAGGAGGCTGCAGCTCCTTAGGTGAGTACTGATATGCTTACCCCTCCATACCTTGCCTTCTTTTAGCCCCTGCATCTGGACTAGGTGATAGCTGCTGCCAAACTGTTTGCCCAGGCCTATGGGCTGAGGGGCTCTCAGGACTGAGCTTCTGTGATCATACTCATTCAGTCTGTGCAGGTCCTTGAGTTCACCCCGAAGTCTGGTGTCAAGATCCATGTTTCTGACCAGGAGCTGCAGACCACTTCGTGTGTTGGTGAGGATGTTTATCTAGTTGGCCTAGAGCTAGCATCCTACTTATCACCTACCTATGCAAGCCTCCCATGTACTTGTGTTTTGCCACTGGCTCTGCTCTGAGATCTCAGGCCTGAGATTAATCCACACTGTCCTTTGGTCCTTGCTTCTTCCAATTTAAAATAAGGTTGGTTGGTTGAGGCAAGTTCTCTGATGCCCTACTACTTTGTTCTTCCCACTGTTTCTCCCTCAGGTGCACCAGTTGTCCAGCTCTTTTCTGTGTGTATGTTTGCTTTGTTTTGTTCTTTCTCTGTTTCTTTTTGTGTCCATATGCAGGGACAAATGGATATGATCTTTACCAGTAGGCTCTCTGCCTTGATTTCTTCCTTGATTCATTTCATTATAGATCTCCTCATCCACCTCCCCCCTTCTTTGGTATGCCTGTTTACCCTATTGTTATTTATTTATTTACTGATTTATTTATTTATATAGGCTGTGTTGGGTCTTCATTTCTGTGTGAGGGCTTTCACTTCTTGTGGCTCACGGGCCTACTTGCTCTGTCGCATGTGGGATCTTCCCAGACCAGGGCTCGAACCCGTGTCCCCTGCCCTGGCAGGCATATTTTCAACCACTGGGCCACCAGGGAAGGCCTAACCTATTTTTAACCTCCATATATCTTTCCTCATCTCCCTCTCTAGATAGCCCTCCTCATCTCTCCATCTCTAACTACCCCCCAACTCAAATTTCCCCCCCTCTACCGTATTCTGTCTCATGCTCTGTAAGTCTTCCTCTACATTTCATCTTCTTTATATATATCCTTCAATTTCTTCATCTGTATATCTCTCCCCTCCTGATGTATCCCCCGCATTTCCCTTCCGAAATAACTACTCTCTCATGCTCCTCTTTGTATATTTTCTTTCTTTATCTCCCTACGTGTCTCCCTTTCAGGTGTTTTGAACTTTCCCATTCTCTGAACGTTCTCATAATCTTCACATTTATCCTCCTTGGTCTCCCTCTTCAGATTTTTTTCACGTCTCTCCCATTTCATATTACTCTCTTCTTTGCTGTCTGTACACTTTCCCCCTATGTTCCTTTCTGTATCTCTTATCCCTCTGTCTCTTGTTTTCCCTCGTATCTTCCTTCATGTCTCCCCATCTCTCTCTATGTCTTTCTCTTGAAGTATGTTCTCATTGACTCCCTTTTTTTTTTTTAATTGTGGTAAGAAACACAAAGGATTTACCATCTTTAAATATAGTAGACTTCCAGTTTGGAAGGCTTACTATTTAATGGAATGGATTTTAAGGCTTAATATTTCATTGGATGGATAGATCACATTTTTCTGTCCACTCATTCAGCAGTGAACAACTTCTGTGCTTTCACCTCTTATCTGTCATGATTAATGCTGCTGTCTATATCCTTTCTTAGTGGCTTTACCTGTTGCCCTCAGTGTCTCTACATATCTCCATGTCCCACACACCTGTCTACCTTTTTCTTTTCTGACATGTTTTCTGCCCTATCTTTCCCCCTTCTTTTCTCTTTCCCATGATGTCTCTCCTTTTCAAATACTTTATCTGCCTGAACATCTCTGCCCCACCCTGGACTCCTGCTGGCACCTCAGACCGTGAACAGGGATTTAACATGTATCTAAGGACTAACGTGTACTTCCTCCCTTTCCGCAGTGGATAATCACCTGCAGGAGCTCGAGCCATGCTGAACAACCAGAGAGCCTCCCTGGGTTCAAGATCTACCCCATCAACTTTGAGAAGGTGCTGTGATGGGGACCTCAACCGTGTATGAGAAATGGCTGAGCCACCCTAAGCATTTTTGGGGATTACAGGCCTGACTGTAATTATGTTAATTTTTTTTTTTTTTTTTGGTATGTGGCTTTCTCTCTCTTGTGGGCTCTCCCATTACTGAGCACAGGCGCCGGATGTGAAGGCTCAGCAAACATGGCTCCTGTGCCCAGCCGCTCCCTGGCATGTGGGATCTTCCCCGACTGGTGCACGGACCCGTTTCTCCTGCATTGGATGACCCAAGTATCTTTTGTGGTCTTGGCTAGTATTTGGCTGGTCTGGCAGGTAATTGAGGTGAATATACCTCAGTTCCCAGTATCCAGGAAAACTTTTTCTCCTTAACTCTGTCTCTCCTGTTCTTCCTCTGTCCCCACTCACAACAGGATGATGACAGCAACTTTCATATGCATTTCATTGTGGCTGTATTGAGTCTCCGGGCAGAGAGCTATAACATTCCCCCTGCTGACCGGCATAAGATTACAATACTCTATACCTAACCTTGCATCCTTTTCCAAGTTTAACTCTGCCACATTTGAAGTCTTCTGTAGACCTTGAACGTCTCTAACAACTACGTCTTCTCATCACCTTCTGTATTACAGATCAAGCTGATTGCAGGGAAGATCATTCCAGCCATAGCAGCTATAGTTGGCCTTGCAGGTCTGGAGCTGTACAAGGTAGTTCAGGGACACCAACAGCTTGAGTCCTATAAGAACAGCTTCATCAACTTGGCCCTTCCTTTTTTTTCCGTTTCTCTGAGCCTCTTGCCCCACACCATCACCAGGTAAGGGCTTGCTTTTATAGAAACCTTTGGTGTTGCCCATCAGTGATTGATGCTATGTGTGTGTGTGTGCATGCGTAGAAGTTGTGTGTATCTTATTTCGGTAGAACAGGCTCTAGTTTTCATCATACCTGGTGAGAGGCTTTTTTAATTTTGTGTATCCTTTGTTCATTGTTTGAACCTGTGCAAAGTAGGAATGGAACTGGCATGTTTGTGAAATGAAGAGGAGCGTATGATTAGGGCTTGCTCCCATTTTACTCTTTGTGCTTTACTCTGTGCTTTGTCCCATAATACTACAACCAGCAGTGGTCACTGTGGGATTGCTTTGAGGTACAGTGGCTGCAGCCTAATGGTGAAGAGATGCCCCTCAAGCAGTTCCTTGACTATTTTAAGGTAAGACCCTTTCACTCACTGCACCTGTGGTGGTGGTTGCCCAGGTTACTGGTACTGTCCATCCCAGTGACCCTGTTGCCCCTCCTTGTTTCCACCCTCTTCAGACAGAGTACAAGTTAGAGATCATCATGCTGTTCCAGGGTGTATCTATGTTCTACTCCTTTATCAAGACAGCAAGTAAGATCAAAGATCAACTCAGGCTTGAGTTGGGTCAGTGTGCAAACAGAAACAGGTCCTGCCTGGGGTGGGAAACATCAGCTAGCTATGCAACTCATCTTCACTGTTCTCTTAACTTTGTCTCTGTAAGTCTTTCCTCTCTGTTTACTTCACAGACTCTCTTTCTCCTCACCCCAGGATGTCAGCAATAGTGAAACGAGTATCAAAGCAAAAGCTGGGACACCACATTCAAGCACTGTTTCTTGAGCTGTGCTGCAACTAGAGCGGCAATGATTTGGATGTCCCCTATGTACGATACACCATTCGCTATTCCCTCTACACCCATCTACCTCATTCTCAGTCAAATCAATCTATTTCCATTTCTTTTATAGTTGTCGCAAATGCTGAGCCTTAAGTTCTTCTGAGGACTTTTTGTTGTTGCTGCTGCTTTCTACTGTTTGGAGTTGGAATTCTTAATAAAGAGTTATTAATCCAAGTGTGTCATATCATTCTTTTGTCAAAGGCCTGTACCCTGTTGTCTGTGGGAAAGACCAGCCTTTCTTTAGCTCTGTAGGTTCAGGTGATAGTATGAAAGGCTCAGCCCCTCCCACCAGCATGGAATTTGCCTCACATCCAAGCTTATGAGAAAAGATTAAATCCACCTCTTCTGGTAAACCATTGGTTTGATATTTTTTCCTTTGTCCTCTCTGTTTAAAAAGAAATAGAGGGGGAGTTCAGGAAGATGGCAGAAGAGTAAGTCACGGAGATCACCTTCCTCCCCACAGATACATCAGAAATACATCTACACGTGGAGCAACTCCTACAGAATACCTAATGAACGCTGGCAGAAGGCCTCAGGCCTCTCAAAAGGGCAGAAACTCCCCACGTACCTGTGTAGGGCAAAAGAAAAAAAGAAAAAACAGAGACAAAAGAATAGGGATGGGACCTGCACCAGTGGGAGGGAGCTGTGAAGGAGGAAAGGCTTCCATACACTAGGAGCCCCTTTGTGGGCGGAGACTGCTGGTGGTTGAGGGGTGTAGCTTTGCAACCACATAGGAGAGCACAGCAACGGGTGCGGAGGGCAAAGCAGAGAGGTTCCCACACAGAGTATCGGTGATGACTGGCACTCACCAGCCCAAGAGGCTGGTCTGCTCAATGGCCGGGGCATGCAGGAGCTGGGAGCTTTGACTCGGGCTTGGGTCAGAGCGCAAGGAGAGGACTGGAGTTGGCGATGTGAACACAGCTTGAATGGGTTAGTGCAGCACGGCTAGCCGGGAGGGAGTCCGGGAAGAAGTCTGGAGCTTCCAGAGAGGCAAGAGACATTTTCTTCCCTCTTTGATTCCTGGTGCGCGAGGAGAGCGCTACTTAAAGGAGCTCCAGAGAAGGGTGAGAGTTGTGGCTATCAGCGTGACCCCAGAGATGGGCATGAGATGCTAAGGCTGCTGCTGCCACCACCTAGAATCCTGTGTAGAAGCACAGGTCCCTCCTCATGCCTCCGTGAACAGGAAGCAGAGCAGCCCGCCAGTGTCAGGGTCCCGAGATCCAGGGACAACTTCCCCAGGAGAATTAATTGTGCACCTCAGGCTGCTGCAAAGTCACGCCAGATTTGGACACCACAGGCCAGACCTGCATCCATATGCCTCCATCCCCACGGCCTGAGAGAGGCAGAGCCACTGAATCAGTGGCTCCTTTAACCCTGTCCTGTCTGAGCGAAGAACAGACACCCTCAGGCAAGCTACATGCAGAGGCAGGGCCAAATTCATAGCGGAAACACAGGAGCTGTGCGAGCAAAGAAGAGAAAGGGGGGCTTCTCTGGTGGCACAATCATTGAGAATCCGCCTGCTAATGCAGGTAACACGGGTTCGAGCCCTGGTCTGGGAAGATCCCACATGCCACGTGGAGCAACTAGGCCCGTAAGCCACAACTACTGACCCTGCACGTCTGGAGCCTAAGCTCCACAACAAGAGAGGCCACGACAGTGAGAGGCCTGCACACTGTAATGAAGAGTGGCCACTGCTTGCCAAAACTAGATAAAGCCCTCACACAGAAATGAAAACCAAGTACAGTTAAAAATAAATAAATAAATGAAAGTACACTTAATTAAAAAATATATTTTTAAAAGATATTTCACACCAGGGTCAAAAACTAAAACAAACAACAAAACACAGACAACAAAAACAAAAAAGATAAAGGGAGATCTCTCCCAGCAGCCTCAGGAGCAGCAGACTAATTCTCCACAATCAACTTCATGTACCCTGCATCAGTGGAATACCTGAATAGACAATGGTTCATCCCATATTGACGGGTGGACTTTGTGAGCAAGATATATTATTTATTCCTCTTTTCCTCTTTTTGTGAGTGTGTATGTGTATGCTTCTGTGTGAGATTTTGTTTGTATAGCTTTGCTTTCACAATTTGTCCTATGGTTCTGTCAATTTTTTTTTACTTATAAAATATTTCTTTCCTTAATAATTATTTTTTATTTTTGTTTTAATAACTTTTTAAATTTTATCTATCTTTTCTTTTTTCTTGCTTTCTTTCCTTCCTTCCTTCTTTCTTTCCTTCTTTCTACTTTTTCTCCCTTTTATTCTGAGCCATGTGGATGAAAGGCTCTTGGTGCTCCAGCCAGGAGTCAGTGCTGTGCCTCTGAGGTGGGGAAGCCAAATTCAGGACACTGGCCCACAAGAGACCTCCCAGCTGCACATAATATCAAATGGTGAAAATCTCCCAGAGATCTCCGTCTCAATGTCAAGACCCAGCTTCACTCAACAACCAACAAGCTATGGTGCTGGACACCATATGCCAAACAACTAGCAAGACAGGAACACAACACCACCCATTAGCAGAGAGGCTGCCTGAAATCATAATAAGGCCACAGACACCCTAGAACACAACACTAGACCTGGAAATTTTCACCAGAAAGACAAGATCCAACTGCATCCACCAGAACACAGGCACCAGAGTCCCCTCCACCAGGAAGCCTACAAAACCCATTGAATGAACTTTAGCCACTGGAGACAGACACCAAAAACAATGGGAACTACGGACCTGCAGCCTGCAAAAAGGAGACCCCAAACACAGAAAGATGAGCAAAATGAGAAGACAGAAAAACACACAGCAGATGACGGAGCAAGGTAAAAACCCACCAGACCTAGTAAATGAAGAGCAAATAGGCAGTCTACCTGAAAAAGAATTCAGAATAATGATAGTGAAGATGATCCAAAATCTGTGAAATAGAATAGAGAAAATGCAAGAAACATTTCACAAGACCTAGAACAAGTAAAGAAGAAACAAGTAATGATGAACAGCACAATAAATGAAACTAAAAATACTGTAGAATGGATCAGTAGCAGAATAACTGAGGCAGAAAAAATGGATAAGTGACCTGGAAGTAAAATAATGGAAATAAAACTGCAGAGCAGAATAAGGAGAAAAGAATGAAAAGAACTGCAGACAGTCTCACAGACCTCTTGGACAATATTAAATGCACCACATTCGAATCATATGTGTCCCAGAAGAAGAAGAGAAAACGAAAGGGACTGAGAAAATATTTGAAGAGATTATAGTTCAAAATATCCGTAATATGGGAAAGGAAAAATTTAATCAAATCCAGGAAGCACAGAGTCCCATGCAGGATAAATCCAAGGAGAAACACGCCAAGACACATATTAAACAAACTATCAAAAATTAAATACAAAGAAAACATATTAAAAGCAGCAGGGGAAAACAAACAAACAAACAAACAACACAAAAGAGATTCCCCATAAGGTTAACAGTGGATCTTTCAGCAGAAACCCTGCAAGCCAGAAGGGAGTGGCAGGACATATTTAAAGTGATGAAGGAGAAAAATCTACAACCCAGATTACACTACCTAACAAGGATCTCATTCACATATGATGGGGAAATTAAAAACTTTAACGACAAGCAAAAGCTGAGAGACTTCAGCACCACCAAACTAACTTTACAGCAAATGCTAAAGGAACTTTTCTAGGCAAGAAACACAAGAGAAGAAAAAGATCTACAAAAACAAATACAAAATAATTAAGAAGTGGGAAGGGGAACATACATACTGATAATTACTTTAAAGGTAAATGGGTTAAATGCTCCGACCAAAAGACACAGACAAGCTGAATGGATACAAATCCAAGACCCATATATATGCTGTGTACAAGAGACCCACTTCAGACCGAGGGACACATACAGAATGAAAGTGAGGGGATGGAAAATGATATTCCATGCAAATGGAATTCAAAAGAAAGCTGGGGTAGCAATTCTCTTATCAGAAGAAAATAGAATTTAAAATAAAGACTATTACAAGAGACAAAGAAGGACACTACATAATGATCAAGGGATCGATCCAAGAGGAAGATATGACAATTGTAAATATTTATGCACCCAACATAGGGGCACCTCAGTACATAAAACAAATACTAACAGCCATAAAAGGGGAAATCGACAGTAACATATTCATAGTAGGGGACTTTAACACCCCACTTTCACCAATGGACAGATCATCCAAAATGAAAATAAATAAGGAAACACAAGCTTTATGTGATACATTAAAAAAGGTGGACCTAATTGATATTTATAGGGCATTCCATCCAAAAACAACAGAATACACATTTTTCTCAAATGCACATGGAACGTTCTCCAAGATAGATCATATCTTGGGTCACAAATCAAGCCTTGGTAAATTTAAGAAAATTGAAACTCTATCAAGTATCTTTTCCGACCACAATGCTATGAGACTAGATAGCAATTTCAGGAAAAGATCTGTAAAAAAATACAAACGCATGGAGGCTAAACAATACACTACTTAATAACGAAGTGATCACTGAAGAAATCAAAGAGGAAATCAAAAAATACCTAGCAACACATGACAATGGAGACATGATGACCAAAAACCTATGGGATGTAGCAAAAGCAGTTCTAAGAGGGAAGTTTATAGCAATACAATCCTACCTTAAGGAACAGGAAACATCTCAAATAAACAACCTAACCTTGCACCTAAAGCAATAAGAGAGAGAAGAACAAAAAACCCCCAAGGTTCGCAGAAGGAAAGAAATCAAAAACATCAGATGAGTAATAAATGAAAAAGAAATGAAGGAAACAACAGCAAATATCAAGAAAACCAAAAGCTGGTTCTTTGGGAAGATAAACAAAATTGATAAACCATTAGCCAGATTCATCAAGAAAAAAAGGGAGAAGACTCAAATCAATAGAATTAGAAATGACAAAGGAGAAGTAACAACTGACACTGCAGAAATACAAAAGATCATGAGAGATTGCTACAAGCAACTCTATGCCAATAAATTGGACAATCTGGAAGAAATGGAAAACTTCTTAGAAATGCACAACCTGCCAAGACTGAATCAGGAAGAAATAGAAAATATGAACAGACCAATCACAAGCACTGAAATCGAAACTGTGATTAAACATCTTCCAACAAACAAAGCCCAAGACGAGACGGCTTCACAGGCGAACTCTATCAAACAACTAGTGAAGAGCTAACACCTATTCTTTTCAAAGTCTTCCAAAATATAGCAGAGGGAGGAACACTCCCAAACACATTTTAGGAGGCCAACATCACCGTGATACCAAAACCAGACAAGGATGTCACAAAGAAAGAAAACTACAGGCCAATGTCACTGATGAACATAGATGCAAAAATCCTCCACCAAATACTAGCAAAGAGAATGCAACAGCACATTAAAAGGATTCATTTAACCATTGATAAACAATGACATAGTTAATGACTATGCCTTGCATATTTTAGGTAAATATTAGTACAGTGAACAAGGGAGTGCAAATATCTCAGTAAAGTAATTAATTTCATTTCCTTCAAATATGTATATTCAGAAATGGAATTGCTAGGTTATATGGTGGTACTGTTTTTACTATTTTGAGGAACATCCGAATTATTTTCCATAGTGGTTGTACTAAGTTACATTCCCACCAACAGTCTGTAAGTGTTCTCTTTTTTTCTACATGCTTGACTACACTTTTATGTCTTGTCTTTTTCATAATGACCACTATAAAATGTGTGAGTCGATATCGTTTTGTGGTTTTATGTTGCATTTCTCTTACTAGTACAGAACTTGAGCAAATTTTCATGTGTCTGTTGGTCATTCATAGGTCTCCTATGAGAGGAATATATCTGCTAAAGTGTTCAGCCCACTTTTTAATTAGATTATTCAGCTTTTGTTTTAATTGTGTCCTTTTATGTTTGGACATTAGTCCCTTAGCTGTCATGTAGTTGGCAAATCTTTTCTCCCATTCCATAGAATTCCTATGCTTCCTGTTCCATTGCCTCTTTACTCTGTTCAAATATACGCACACACACACACATATATACACGTATACAGAAAAAAAAAACTATAACCCCCACCTAGCCATAACATTGTGGACAGTTCCCAGCTACCGGGATCTATTTACATCTGGCGCTGAAACTCTGCCCCAGAGAGGTGGGTGTAACTCCAACATCGCTAGGACCACAGGATGTGTCTCTAGACCCCTAACTACCTTAGATTGCTAGGTAAGGAGTACTCCAATCAAGGCACTTATGTTACTAAGAATGGAACCCACAAAGTCTGGCTCCTGTGACCAAGGGGTTTACTGGTGGGATAAGGGGATTATGATGCAAAGGGCGGGGCTCCAATCAGTCCCCATCTGGCATGCAGTCCTCCTGGCTTGCTTCCTGGGGAAGGGAGCATCTGACCGTGCTGCTGTCTGGAGCTCTGATGTCACAGCCTCAAGCCCAGAAACATCCACGTCTGGGTGCTCTGGAGTGCCTTCCTGTCCTGTGTCCCTATGTGACAAAGGTCTGAGCACTGCCTGGGAAAACTCTTCTACGTGGGTACCAGAGGAATGTGACAGGAAAAGCAGTAACAACCCCAAAGTCCATCAGAGTAGAACGGGATAACTGGGGTGTGTTCCTAAAATGGAATACTACCCTCCACCCAAAAAGAGTGGATAACGGCTAGTCATCTCAGAAATATAAGGATGAGGGGGAGAAAAGTCAGCTCCAGAATACCCATTGTATATAACACATAAACTTCAAAATTAAGTAAATATAATTTGGGGGTGTGCAGTGAAACTTTATACAAACTACAGAATTCAGAATTCGGGTTACAACTAGGTGGAAGGGGGTGGTGGGGCGGAGTGTCTGGAAGAAACACGGAGTGACCTTTCCAGATGTCAGCAGTGCCGTTACTTACGATGGGGTGGGGGGTACACGAGTGTCTATTTTATTATGTCTTTCCTTTTACATCACTTATATACACTCTGATGTGTATGATTTATTTCACAAAAGTTTTAAGAGCCAGGTCTGTGCCAATCAGTGGTCTGAGAATCACTGTGGACATACACCATTCCCAGGTCACATATTTGTTTTTTAACTTGCTTTGGATGCCAACCTTAATTCACGCAGGAAGATAAAAACTTCCCTTAGTGGCTGCTTTCTAACTTTGTAAAGACTGAAAATTAAATCTGAGATGATGTAGTAAATTAAAACGATAGTGATGTTTTTAGATCAAATTGTATGTGTTAAAGTGTGTTTGATGGCTCGTTTTTAACATTGAAGAGAATTTGGCATATTCATCTCAGATTAGTTTTGTTATTTCAATTAGAAACCTACTAAATAACTCAGTTTAGGATTAAATGGAAAATTTAAGAACATTGTATTAAATGATATTTATTTGTTTTATTATTATTATTTTTTGATGTGAGGAAAAGAAACCTCAGGTTTTCTGGTTTCTTTTTTTATATTGTGAATTTTATTTTACTTTTTTATACAGCAGGTTCTTATTAGTTATCCATTTTATACATATTAGTGTACGTATGTAAATGGTATTTTTAAAAGAAGTAGAGATTCACCGTGTTTATGAGTTTATTAGATTCACTAGATCAGGTTAAATACTAGAAGAGGTGGCAATTAAAGGGCTTAAAAAGAAAATTAGGGAACAGTTCTCAGAGCTTTCTGAGATGCTCTTCCTGGGTTAGAATCCTCAAATTTGGCTCAAATAAAATTTTCCAATTTTTTCTTTAAAAAAGTTTAATTTAAAAAAATAAAAGATTTAATTTATAAATGCACTTAAAAAAAACAGTGATGCCCTTATGCCTTTTTATGGCAGTAGACGATAAAAAAAAAGATCAGAATTAACTATTTCAGATACTTGCAATGACCAGGGTGGGTATTTGGTAAAGGAAGCAGCAGCAATGTTTTGTAGTTTTCTGGAGGACCAGGAAAAGAGGCCCGTGTGAGCGGGGACTGTGGGAAAATCCTCATAGAAAACCCATCCCTCTGACCAGAGGAACCCAAATAAGATGTCCCTGTGACCTGAATGGTGGCAGTGTGGTTTTTGTTTTGTGTTTTTTTTTTAATAATTTTTATGGGAGTATAGTTGATTTTAAATGTTGTGTTAGTTTTTGCTGTACAGCAAAACAAATCAGTTATACATACACATATATCCATTCTGTTTTAGGTTCTTTTCCCATAGAGGCCGTTACAGACTAACAAGAAGCGTTCCCTGTGCTATACAGTAGGTCCTTACTAGTTACCTATTTTATACATAGTAGTGTGTACATGTCAATCCCAATCTCCCAATTTATCCCTCCCCCTCCCCTTCCCACCAGTAACCATGTTTGTTTTCTACATCTATGACTCTATTTCTGTTTTGTAAATAAGTTCATTGGTACCATTTTTTTAGATTCCACATATAAGTGACATCATATGATATTTGTCTCTGACTTACTTCACTCAGTATGACCATCTCTAGGTCCACGCATGTTGCTGCAAATGGCATTATTTTGTTCTTTTTTATGGCCGAGTAATATCCCATTGTATATATGTACCACATCTTCTTTATCCATTCCTCTGGGGATGGACATTTAGGTTGCTTGGCTATCGTAAATAGTGCTGCAATAAACATCAGGGTGCACGTATCTTTTCAAATTATGGTTTTCTCTGGATATATTCCCAGACCTCCTTCCCCAGCCCCACTCTGCAGCCCTTGGGAATCTCCTTCTGAACAAAAGCAGAGATGGCCAGATGGTTTTTGGTGGTGGGCCTCGCCCCACTCAGGGCCCGTGGGGGGACCATTACTGAGGAAGGCAGACGTGACCCCGATGGGCCCCAAGGCTGCTCCCCCTCCCTCCTGAACCCTTAGGAGCCAGGCCGCAAGGCTGGTCACTCGACAGAAACACCTGGGAGTGAGTTTAAGCTTAAGTTTAAAAAAGGAAAAGGCGACAAGTACTTGCCCCCAGACCCATGAAATCAGGAATTCTACAGTAGGGCCCGGGAGTGGGAATTTTTCTGAAGTTCCCCCAGGTGACTCCAAAGTGCACCTCCCAGGCTGAAAACTACTAACAATTTGATTTGCAGCAAGACTCCTTAGACCAAAGGCAACAGTGTCCACCAGCACGGCTGGGCCCAAGCTCTAACGAAGAGAGCACAAAGGCAGCTCCTGTGGTTCCGAGCACCTTCCAACTGCAGACACCATTTATGCCATTTGACTTGACAAATGCCTTCTGTACAGCAGGACAGGGTGACGATAACTCAGGTCCTTTCAGAGTTATGGAGGGACCCCCTGTGTACAGAACCAGCCTTCACGGTGTTGCAGAACATTGGGAATTCTATTTAAGCTGAAGCTAAATTTTAGTTTCCTCCCTGAATTATTTATTCCTCAAAAAATAAATGGTGAACCCCAGGAGATGGTGGTGACAGCGCGTGTTGGTCAGGAGGGACTTTAAAAATCACTGCTCCAGCTGCTGCAGTAACAAATTCCACAAATAAAATGGCCATCGCAGAGCGCTCACCTCCCATCAGGTCACTTGGCAAGCTGATCTCGCCCCAGAACACGTATGTCACTTTACGCTCGTGGGTGGTTGGTGCCTCCATCCGGAATGAGTGGGAGGCACAGCGAAGCTGATGGTGCCCATGTCCTGGCGGAGCACAGCACATCTGACTGCACCTCCTGAAGCCACTGCTTTTATAAAACGAGTTGTACTTTTGTAACCAGCAGTGGTGACCCCAACTTGGCCATCTATTCCCTGCACCCCCATTGGTGCCCCGGGAGCTCCTTTCGTGGGTCACTGTTCATCCATCCCTCCTCTCTCACCCGCTCCCCAATCTTAGCCTGGAGGTGAGCGTGCGTTTCTGGACCAAACGTCAACGTGTAACTGACACCACAACTAGCCACAGTGCACCCTGCAACCTTACGGGTAAGATTCCAAGAACAGCTGAGAAGCAAGGAGAGCTGGGGTTGTGGACTGGATGAGAAATCTGAATAAAACAAATCCCCACCAGATAATTGTGGCATAAAATAAATCTAATGGCAGACTAAATGGAGTATCTGGGAAGTACCTTGAACCTTCATTCAAAAACACATAACTCCTAAACCACGTCAGTTTTCTTGTTTCCACTTTTAATTCTGCCATTTTCCCTTAATGTTCAGGTTTTAACAAAGACAACAGGGCTATTGCTTGCCAAATCCCAGCTAGGAATTCAGAGCATAGAACAAATCAAAACTACAGCCAAAAAATTATCAATCTGTACAACTAACTTTAGAAAATAGTTTAGTACAATTTTGTTGTATAACTCATTTACAGGAGGTTAATCACATGTACTTATCAAATTTCCTCCTGATAATACATGAAAACAAAAACTCAATAAACTATGCATAGTAAATCCAAAGCAAATTATATACAAAGAAGCAAAACAAATTTTTAAGTACAATATATGCATGTTCAAAGAACTAAGACTGAAAGAAGGCCACTTTCTTTAACGCCAGGGCAAGGACGAAACTAACAGCTGCATTTTTCACCTGCAGTAAGGTTAACCACCAATCAACAACACTGCACTGACAGCCACATCAGGAAAGGCCACACTGTACATATGAAATGCTTCATGCAAATACATACATCAACAGGAACCACCAATCGATTCCAATGCAATGTCAGGTATGACTGTTTCCTGCTGGGAGAGGCTGTCAGGACACAGGCTTGCTCATTACCAGAGATGATGCACTAATTCTCACGTTGCCAGACCAGGTGGAAGGTGGACCAAAAGTGAACACAACGTGTGAGAACAGGCACCAAACTTAACTGGAAATAACATCGTTTGGGTGGGGCAGCAAAGTACGTACGGTGGGGAGCACTTACTTCACGTGTTGTGTGAGCGGAGTGGGAGAAGTTCCTGACCCCAGCTCTTTCCAGCATGCCTCTTCTCTAAGCTTACAGGTTTTAGATTCTCTACATTGTCACTACAAGTGTCTGCTAAATGAAGCATTTTAACAAGATCGCAGGAAAGTAAACTTAAAGAAACAATGAGCTTTCTTGCCAAAGGCCAGGCAGGAAGCTTACGAAGCCCCTACCCAGAGTGGGGCTCAGCCCGCCTCTGTCAACAGGGAGCAGGGGCTAACTGTGGGGACAGAGCACGTGCTCCCCGAGTGACAGGACTGTTCAATCCCATCAGCAGAGGTCTGGAAACCAGAGGGAGGGACAAGGGTAACAAAGAAGTAGCATGCTTAAACCTTTGGCAACCAAATGTTTTTTTTTGAAAGCTCTTAATAACCTGCTTCAGTAGAATTCCTGATGAACACAAAGCCCTTTTTGCTTAAAAAGCAGATGACTGAAAAAGTTTCAAATGGTGCACATTCGTCTTCAGGAATGCATGCTTTCTCCCCCAAATTAACTAGGGCTGCAAAGCATTCACTACAAACCGCTAGTTCAAACAATGGTCAACTGTTACTAACACAGATTCTCAGTCTGTGATACCTCAACATCAGTGTGTGTGCGCTTGGAAAACTGGTCTTTGACATTAGGCAGCCCTGCCCTCCATCAAGTCTCTCAAATCACCACCCACCATGGCCACCTCCTTTCACAGAAGCACAACCCCTCTAACCAGATCTTCCACCACAGCGGTGTATTTGCGTCACTTACGATGGTTTCCAAAGATGACAGGCCATCTGTCAACTCTCTCCCTGTTCTCAACTCCCAAGCATTTGCACTCCTCTCCCATCCTTCGCTTCTTAGAGGAAGTTTCTCTCCTGCCTATAATATTGTATCTGGTCTGCCCTAACTGGTTCTCAAGCTGCCTGGTGACCAGTATCCCTTGGGAAGATGTTAAACATCCAGATTTTCATGAGTTGGATTCTCTTGGTGATCCCCAGGCTTCCACAAGCCACCCCAGCACTGCTCCAATACTTGGCAACCACTGGATTTGTAACCCACCAGTTGCAGGAAATTCACAATATGCTGGGGGGATCTGAATGACATTTCAAGAATTATTCTTTCATTTCACATTCTTCTATCTCACGAAGAATGAGAATTTTAGCTAGAGAACTTCGTGCTGACTACAATGGGCAGACAAACTCATCACAGAAATGTAACATCCTGTGCCAAGGTGCCTCGTCTAAAAAGGTGCAGGAGTGGAACTTCACCTAACAGAGCTCTGCTTCCCAGGGTCTTGCCCAGGACACTCCAGTTGGTTTAACAGGACTCTGACCCAACACATTGACTCACTTCTCTCAGGCCACCTGGGCTGTTAAAAACATCTGTTTGCTACAACAATCTCTGAAAGGAACTGCCCTGCTCCCATCTTTTTTTTTTTTTTAAATATAAGTTTGGTTCCGTTGAAAATGATTAACATTTTAAGCAGGGGAAAGAAAAGCTGTCTACCAGATTAAATTTTAAGAGGATTCTGTTATTTGCTATACAAATATACATTCCAACTTTTACAGCATCCTCTTAAAATCCTCCAGTCTGACCTTTCCTACAGAAGAACAAGAGATCAACATTTTAAGTCTTCGACTTCGAGGACATTATTACTGATACACAAATGCCTTGTGAAAGCTTTTGCAACTGACAAAATGTACTGAAGATGACCAAGAGGCCCATGTGTTAGGATACATTTTCTGTTTTCCAACAGCACACAAACTCCTTTAAGGAAAAAAAAATAATCTTATCTGGACATTCCTACTAGCTGGTCATCTGAAATGTGCAGTAATGCTTGTGGCTGACAGTCTCATTTGGCTCCACTACAAAAGCTTCCTCTTCTTCAAGCTACTGTCCTCCTCCTCCAGTCCCCTCTCGTCCCAGCCTGAGTTCCTCTTTGTGTGGTGGCTCAGAGAGCCACGCCTCTCCTGATCCCCCTTGGTGAAGGCCCTGGTCTCCCTCCTGTGGCTGAGTGCCTCCCCTTCCTGGGCACATCTTCTCTCACTCGTGGAAGTACTGGTACTAGCAGCTGGAGGATCACACTGCATATGAGGTCTGTGGTTGTTCACAGCAGCTCCCTTGGCGGGGGCCTGCTGCCTGATACTGGTCAGATCCTGGTGACTTCCGGGGGAGCCTGGCTCTCCAGAGGGAGGCGTTGCTCCAGAATACCGGGGGCTCGAGGGCTGCAGCTCACAGAGGCACTTCCCTTTGGCTTCACAGCCCAAGCCCATCCTCCTAAGAAGTCGTGGGTCCCGAAGCCAGTCCTGAAGGGGTGGCCTTTCAGGGTCCTTTGCAGTAACAGTGACAGTGGCTTCTTTGGACTCAGAGGGTGAGGGGTACAGGGAAGAAGCAAGAGACATCTTGGCAAATTCACTGTCTAGCTTGTTGCTGGGCACTCTGCCCTGGGGTCTGGACACCTCTGGGGTGATAGCAGGAGGGTGAGTCAGACTTCTCTGCAGTACGGGCCTGCGTTTCAGAATCTTCATTGCATCGTGTCTATAGTTTTTGTTGCAAGTCTTAATAATGGCACCACGCTTCTGCGCATCCTGAATCAGGTGGTTCCAATGATGGTTTTCCTTGAAACAAAGAGAAGGAAGAAAATTACATCCCAAAGAAACACTCATATGCTTGGGAAGCAGAGGTTCCAGCTTTCACTTCTGAACAAATAGTAAGTATACTTTCGTGAACAGATTCTCAAGAATCCATTACTTTTCAGACAAGGCTGAAAGGAAAAATAAGGTCGAATACAAAACTATAAAGCCATGCTGCTAGAACAGAACACTGGGAACCACCTCTAAGAAAGTACTTCCATCATTTTACCACTGATACTCAGGCCACGTGGTGAATTAGCTGTCATGCAAATCTGTACCAACTGCCGGTAGCCTCATGTAGCTCTTTAATCTTCAATTAAATAAAATTAAAAATTAATTTCCTCAGTTGCACCAGCCACATTTCAAGTGCTCAGCAGACACATGTGACTACGGTTAGTATCCTGGACAACACAGACACAGAAGGGCTCCGTCATCCCACCAAGTTCCCTTTGACACTGCTGACCCTAGAGTCTTGCCTGTCTCCGGCCAAGGCTAACATTCTGGAAGAGGAAGGCTTGGTTTCAGAAAGCTCTAACTCTTGAGTGCATGCTGACTGTTCTAAAAAGAGGACCACAGCTTGCATCAAATTCCCAAAGGCTTCCCAAACTCCCAAGGGCTAAACCATCTTAATCTGCTGAGATAACTATTCCAAAGATGTTGTCTCACTTGTGTCTCTTTTCTAGAAGAGCTTAAATTATGAAAAGCACATCTAAACGGAAAAACAAAACAAAAACCCAACTCACGCATCTCTCCTCTCTTCCTTTTAGAGTTTCCTCAGCAATAAATTGCTTCTTTACAACCATCAGAACTTGGGCCTCTTTAGACAGAAGAAAGAGAGAGTATGAGGGAGGAAAAAAAGACAGAGACTGAAGGAAAGAGAAGGAAAGGATAGCTCCCCTCATGGGGGCTCCTGCACTATTCATGAAGGTGGGTAAGGGTATAGCAGTGAAGCTGCATACATAGTACTGACCTGCTGTGTGACCTTGGTCAAATCACTTGACCTCTCTGAGCCTGTTTCCTCACTGTAAGGTATGAATAGTATTTTATTTAAATGACTCTAAAATGTGCGTTGAAATAAAATAAAATAAATAAAATGCACTTTATTTTCACATTCTACCATTTCTGACTTTAGGGTGCCTCTAGGCCAGACAGCAGTTTCCATGTATGTAATCCTGGAGGAATTCATGGCTGGGCGACTACAACCGCTTGACTTTTAGTCAACAAACCACTTCTAAAAAGAATGAGTCCTGGCTCTTGCCTGAAAAATCTTTCCACAGACATCCTCTGATAAGACAAGAAAGTACCAGCACTACAACTTGGAGAATGGAGATCAGAAGTTGGAAAAAACCCCGGGACCACAGTGGGGCCCTCTCATGACACGCCTCTGACTGCACAGGGAATGGTTCGAGCGTCAGCAAGGGTACATGGGATGGTGAATGGGGACGACCAGAGTGTTAGTCTGAGAGTGAGATGCTTTCAGGGGTATCTTAGTCTACCTATTTTGCTGTTTTTCCTAGGTATGAACAAGAGTGGTATGACACTGGGTTGGCCAAAAAGTTCATTCAGATGCTACAGAAAAAAAAACAAATGAACCTTCTGGCCAACCCAAAAAAATCTGTCTAAAGTCTAAAAGAGTTCTTTCAGTCACTATAAGACAAAAATTCTAAGTGAACATAAAGTGTCACAGTTCAATAGTGGAGCATAAAATAATGACGCACATTATATAACTATTGGCTTCTTGGATTTGATAAACTATGGTGGCAATGCAGACCTCACAGGGACTTTTAAAGTAAGTCACGTAAATCAAGTGCACGGTACGGTGACCGCATGCATCAGGAAGGTGCATGTAAGCAGTACCAGGCTCAGATCTTCCTGACTCAGGAGAGCTCTTGAGAGTCCTACCCTGTGGCTGGAAAGCAGATGTAAAGCAGATGGCCTTGCTGCTATTTCTGCCAATTCTACTGCACCTAAACTTGCTGTTTAATCCAATCCCTAGATCACAAAAACAGTTCTGAGAAGGGGCTATTAGTCTTGATTTCTCAGAGGAAACCGAGTGCCTTAATCACTGATTCTATCTCCATAAGGGAAACTGGGCTGAAAAACCAAAAAAAAAAAAAAAAAAAAAGAGGCTCGGGAAGGGGGAAGCCCAAGGACAAATATGCAAGTTGGATTGCGAAGTCCAAATGATAAACTGGAAGTTTTTCTACTCTGCTCTGTCGGTCTCTTTTTGTCACACTGGCTTCCCAGAGTGAAGATAATAACGTCTATACTGCAGCTAGACGTCAGTGGTCTTCAAATCTGCGTGACGGTGACTCTGGGGCTCACAGAGACTTACTCGGGGGGATGTGAGCACGTTTTCTGGGAATCAATTTCCAAACCTCAGCTTCCAAACCCCAGTTGCCTATGTCCTCCTGGGGCTTTTCTGCCCTTCCACTCCATCCTTCACAACCACAAGTCTCACCTGTCCCAAATCTGACCACAGGGCACACAGCTAGGGGAGGTAAACACGCCTGGGTGTCAAATAGAGGGGGTGGTAAACAGAGGGGTGCCCATGAAGGCTCCTGCAATCAGGGCATCTAAGAGACACAACTCTATAAACATTTTACTTTTCGGGTTTGAACATTATCAAAATTCAACTGTGTGAAAAGAGTAATTGTTAATATGTTACTCAACTGACAAGATATCATTTGTTAATACTCAGATCCTTATGGTCACAGGAAAAATATACTTTTTTAAAAAACTCTTCGAGGTAACTATACATTCATAGGAAGTTACCAAAACAGTCCAGAGGTTCCACACAACCTTCACACAGTTTCCCCAAATCGTTATGAAAACCAATTCTTTAAATTTTCAAATTTACATGTAAAGTTTTTGTGGCAGAAAAGCCTTATAGTCATATTAACAGAAAGCCTTTTAATTATGAAAATATATAAACTACCCCCACTGAATTTTATCCTAAACAGTATAAATGGCAATTCAATTTTAAAGAGCAGAAAGAATAGCACTGCTCTCTATTCCACTGGATATATTTAAGAGTGGCATAATGGATTTATTTTTAATAGCTTTCTTTTAAAATGTCAAATATTTACAATACATTAGAAACAAAATCTTTATCAACACTTAACGATGAAACATTTTCAATATAAACTTAAAAGCGGAGGATACACAGCTTTTAAACATTCTTTCAAGGGGCTACACAAACAACAAAGGTTGAAGACCACAAATCTAGGTAAGAGCTGAATGAGAAAGACTGTATTTGGGCGCCCTCTGGTGGAACTAACCAAAACAGGGGAAAATCCTACTGAGTTGGCACCTCTCCTGAGATAAAACAATGACTCTGTTAAATACAGAAATTAGAGAAACTGAGTTATTACACCTAATGAGGCAGGCAAATACATGCTTTATCTAGCTGTGGTTCACCAAATTAAGCTGTACTATTACTATTTGTCGACTACACATGTAAACTTGCCCCTCCTTCTACAGGAGTATCTGTACGCATGGATGAGCTCTGATGCCACTCACCCCTCAAGGGAAACAGCAAGCAGTGCTGCTCTAAGTGCCAAGACAGAAATGAAGATCCAAGCACTTTCCTGCAAATTCCCCCTCTCTCTGGCATTAAGCTAGGCTAATAGCCACATTTACTGAGTGTTTACTAAGTGCTAACCCATCTTCTAGCACTTTACATATATGGGTTTACATGTCTTCTTAACAATTCTACGATGTAGATACAATTTTTTTAAAGCTCATCTTGAGAGTACACTACGGATACCTGGGTCTTGGGCTAAGAAAGGGTGAGCGGTTTAGGCATTATAAAAGCTCCCAGGAAGAAGCTGCTGGAGGACAAAACAACCAGTGGGAAGAGGCTCATTATTGTTTGTAGCCTCAAAATCATTTCCACTTTGATGAAAAATAAAAACAAAACCTCAACCCGGTATCAGTCATCATGAGCAAACTCTGGAGTTCCCCGGTCCTCTAGAATGTACCTACCATCAGGGTCCTCAAATGTCCCAGGATGAAGAGGCTGTACTTGGCTCGTGTGATGGTGACATTCAATCTCTGCAAACTTGCCAGAAACCTAAGCAATAGAAGGAAAAAAAAAGAGTTACTTCTTTCTTCAGAAAGACTCGGCATGTCAGTGTAGGTGAGACACAGGCATTTCAGACAGCTTTTCTTGGGCTCCTGCTTTAAGCTCGTGGTGCAGGACCCGACACAGAAGCAATTCCCATTAAGGACAGCAAACAAACAAGAGGCCCAGTGCTTTCCTTCAAAGTGATGCATCTGTCTGTCGATTTCCTATTTTGACTTGGATGAGATATTGGAAATTTTAATGGTATGATTTTTAAGCCTTCAAAGATCCTAAAAATATGATAGTAGATCAATTATGACACATACCATGGAGAGGAGCATGCCCCTGCAAAATATACTGGATTCAATAATCTGTTTCACTCTTATCAAGTGAAACAACAGATTCACACTGTGACATGGGTTAATACACAAGGTACCAAGAGAAGCAGACCTAACAGTGGATCAACTTCACAACTTAAAAAAGAAACCTTCATGATATTACTCAATTTTTTATATAAGAAAATAGAGCAAATGATGGTATTCTCTAACAGTGATTAAAAAGATCTAACTCTGGATCATAAACAAGCAAAGAATCAATGATGACAGTTACCCACCCAATTGAGCCTTGCATGGCATTTGCTCTGACACATGTAACAATAATACAGTCTTTCTCACGACCCTGGAAGGCATCCACGGTATCTATTTCTGCTGGCCTATTTACGAAGAGAGAAACATATTTGCTGAAAAAAGATAATTATTAAATATACATATTTATACAGTAGTATTTCTTACTTTTGTAGTGCTATCTTTTATAACTGGAGTAGAATTCACATAACACAGAATTCACCATTTTAAAGCACTCCATTTGGTGGTGTTGAGTCCATTCACTACAGTGTGCAGTCATCACCGCTATCTAATTTCATAGCATGTCCATCACCCAGGAGAGAAGCCCTGTGCCTATCAGCCATCAGTCTCTATCTCCCCCTCCCCAGGCCCTGGCAACCACTAATCTACTGTCTGTCTCTATGGACTTTTCTACATGGGAAATTTCATATAAATGGAATCATAAAATATGGGACCTTTTGTGTTGGGCTTCCTTCACCTAGCATAATGTTTTCAAGGTTCATCCGCGTCGTAGACTGGTAACAGTACTTCATTCCTTCCACGACTGACTATTCGCTTGTACAGATACACAATTTACTTCTTACCTATGTACCATTTTGGGACATTTGGGTTGTTTCCACTTTTTGACTATCATGAATAATGCTGCTACGAACATTCATGTACAAGCTTTTGTGTGAACCCTTTCTCAATTCTTTCAGGTATGTACCTAGGAGTGGAATTGCTGGGTCACGTGGTAATTCTATGTTCAACTTTAGGAGGAACTGCCAAACTGTTTTCTGCAGTTTCTCATCAGCAATGTGTAAGTATTCTAATTTCTCCACATCCCTTCAAAAACTGGTTATTGTTTTTTTTTGTTTGTTTTTTTTTTTTTGTAATGATAGTCATCTTGGTGGGTGTGAAATGATATCTCCTCACTGTGGTTTTGATCTGCATTTCCCTCATGACAAATGATGTGGAGCAGCTTTTCATGTGCCTGTTGGATTTCTGTTTATCTTCTTTTGAGAAATGCTCTTCACATCCGTTGCCCGCTTAAAAAGTTAGATTATCATTTTATTAAGTTGTATGAGTTCTTTATATATGCTGGATATGACTTGTCAGATAAATATTTTGCAAGTATTTTCTCCCACTCTGTGTGTTGTCTTTTCACTCTTTTGATAGTGTGTCCTTTGAAACACGTAAGTTTTTAATTTTTATGAAGGCCGATTTACTTCTCCTTTGGTTACTGGTGCCTGGGTATCATATCTAAGAATCTGTTGCCTAATCTGAGGTCATAAATTTACCTTTGTTTCCTTGTAAGTTTTAAAGTTTTGTCTCTTAGACTCAGAGCACTCATTCATTTTGAGTTAATTACTCTATACAGTGTGAGACAGGGGTCTAAATTCATTCTTTTGCGGGTGGATATCCAGTTATTCCAGCACCATTTGTTGAAAAAGTATTATTTCCCCAATGAGTAGGCTTGGCACCCTTGTTGAGTATCAACTGGCCATGAATGTATGGATTGATTTCTGGAATCTCACTTCTATTCTATTGGTCTATATATGTCTACCCTTATGACAGTACCAGTGTTGATAGCTTTGTAGTAAATTTTGAAAGAGGGAAGTGTGAGCCCTCCAACACTGTTCTCTGTCAAGCTATTTAGGGTCTCTTGCACTGCCATGTGAATTTTAGAATAAGCTTGTCCATTTCTGTAAAAAGAAGGTAGCTGGAATTTTGACAGAGGTAACAATGAATCTGTAGATCAACCTGGGGAATGGTGCCATCTTAACAATATTAAGTCTTCCGATCCATGGACATGAAATGTCTTTACATTTATCTAGTACTTTAAATTCTTTCAACAACGTTTTGTCCTTCTGTGTATGAGCTCACACTTCTTTGGTTACATTTACTCCGAAGTATTTTGTTCTTTATGATGCTAGTGTAAATGGAATTTTAAGAAATTTTCCTTTTCAGACTTCTCTAGAGTGTAAAGAAATACAACTGATTTTTGTATACAGATCTTGTACCTTACAACACTGCTGAACTTGTTTATAAGGACCAGTAGTTTGCATAGATTTTTTTAGGTTTTTCTAGATGTAAGAGAATGCCGTTTGTTTTTTGTTGTTGTTGTTCTTAGCTTTTTGCGTGTGTTTTTTTTTTGTTTGTTTGTTTTTGGATTTTTTGTGGCCACACAGCATGCAGGATCTTAGTTCCCTGACCAGGGATCAAACCCATGCCCCCTGCGGTGGAAGCATGGTGTCTTAACCACTGGACCACCAGGCAAGTCCCAGATTATGCCATTTGTTAAGAGACACTTTTACTTCTTCTTTTCCAATATGGATGCCATTTATTTCCTTTTCTTGCTTAATTGCTCTGCATAGAACTTCTAATACAGTGCTGCACAGAAGTAGTGCAAGTAGAGAGTGGAATCCTTCCTCATCATAGGGGGAAAGCTTTCAATCTTAGCATCAAGTATGATGTGTTAGCTGTGGGTTTTTCATAGATGCTCTTTATTAGGTTGAGGAAGTTCCCTTCTCTTCCTAGTTTGTTGAGTATCTTTATCATGAAAGGTTGCTGCATTCAGTCACATGTCTTTTCCACATTTATTCAGATGATCACCATCATGTGGGGTTTCCCCCTTTAATACGGTATATCACACTGACTGATTTTCATATGTTGAACCAACCTTGCATTCCTGAGATAAATTCCACTTGACTGTGGTAAATAATCCTTTTAATATGCTGTTGAGTTCAGCTGCCATTATTTTGTTGAGAACTTCTGCATCCATATTCATAAAGGATATTGGTCCATAGTTTTCTTTTCTGGTGATGTCTCCATGGCTTTGGTATCAGGGTAATAATGGCCCCATAAAATGAGTTAGAAAGTGTTCCCTTCTATTTTTTGGAAGCATTTGCATAGGACTGGTGCTAATTCTTAATGTTGGACAGAATTCACCTGTGAAGCCTGATCCTCTGTTTTTCTCTGTTGGAAAGTGATTACTAACTCACTCTTTTTACATTTAATAGGTCTATCCAAAGTTTCTGGCTTTTCCTAGAGTCAATTTTGGTACTTTGTGTGCTTCTAGGTGCAGAAACTTTTGAGTTAATGGATTTCTAATATTTAATTTTTTATTTTACTGTTGAGGTATAAAGGAGACAAAAACATGATCTTCACCCTATACATGAAGGCACTAAAAGGGTTAAATAATTTATTGTAAGTGAAAATGTGAATACATGATTCTCAGTAGAGTTAGAATTCAGATAACAAGTCATCCAACTAAAGGTAAAGGCCTGAAGAATTTCTCAGTCACTTCCATTGTCAAGTGTAACGGTGATGACATTTGAACTGGCAGGAGGCACTCCATCTGCAGGGGCTACACGTGTAACCACACTCCCTCCCAGCACAAGTCTATGGAGCCAGGGTCCTAGTCTCCTTGTTCTATACTACCAGGGTCTAAGACCACTCCCTAGAGTTAAGTTTCCTTTGCTTCTTTCCTTCTATCCCCTCTTTCTTCTTTTTAATTCAACAGAAAAACTCAAAATCTCTGTAAAAATAGAGATGCCTCACCCTTTTCTATCAAACTCTTTGTCCAAATCCTTCTGAATCATCGTCTTCTGAGCCTTGTAATGGGTTATTATGCCAATGTTTCGGAAAGTAACATCCCTTCTTCTGTCTTTCATAAGTTTAATTATTTCCATTACCAGTTTTATTTCTTGAACATTTACATATGAGCTAAATAAGATGAAAACAAAAAAATACAACACATCAAAACTAATAGCAGTCCAATTGCTAAGTTAAGTTCCACTTTGTTTTCCACTACAGTAAAGGGTACATAGGTAGGTTTCATCTTTATTCAGTCAGCAGTGATTCAAAGAGGCTGTTATAATGACCATTAATATTGTACATATGAATAAATATAAAAATAACTGCCCAGTGAAACACAAAGTTGTAGGAGAGAAAAGTGGTTCGAGTTACGTGATGTTAAGGCACCAGTTTCTTCACTTATTAAAACAGGGATAACCACAGTGAGAACGAAAGTATTCATAATAATAATGAAGATATGACTAATGAATAGCTAACATTAAGGATTGACTATCTTCCCAACACTGAGAAAAGTGCTTCAGATGTACTACCTTCCTGCATTCCCCACCACAGGTCATGCAGATCATGCACCACATGACCGAGAGGATGGCAGCCACACGGATTGAATGTGACCCGGCTCCCAGAGATGAACAAACACGGGGCCCTACAGCAGGATCACGTCCTCTGTCCTTGCTGGCCTCATCCTGCACTCCCAACTCATCTCCTGAACTACAATGCGTTCCCTCATCACCATACCAAATGCAACATGTGTGCACACTGGGGGATGCCCTGCATGCGCAACTTTATTCCCGAGGCTACCTTATCTGTCTCACTTTAAAGCCTTAAATATTCACTATTCTAATTTCAAGACTTACTATACGGACAAGCCAGTCAGCTAGCTTTCTTTTCCATACCTGAAAGCTTTATTTGGTCACCTCTCAGGCCAACTCTCTTCCCGTGAACATCCATCTCCATAATACTTATGCGGTAAACTCTCAATCCCCTGCTCCATTCCAACAGACCCCACTACAACTTCCACAGTCCCTCTGGAATAGCAACCCCCTAGCCAACTGCTCCGTATTTCTAACTTCTTCACTGAGGGGCCCCTCCTTCCACCACTATTAACTAATATCTTATTCTCATGGAGGACACCACTTGCTTTGCAGCTCTCTCTTGACACAGAGGTGGAATTTCTATTTCTTCATACGTCATGATGCAGGGGTGGCATTTCTATCTGTGCTAACAAATGCAGCCTCCGGGCTCCTCCTCCTTTATTCTCTCACAAGAAGCCCTGGCTCCTCTGAGGTGCTTGCTAATTAGCAACCACTGCTCCTTTTGTGCTGTCATTCACAAACCACCTGATTCACAATCCAACATGCTGGAAGTATTGTCCACCCTCTGCCTCACACCTTGATTCAACTGTATCTGTACTTATCCGTCACAATACTTAACCCAACTGGAACCATTAATCACCACGGTGATGGCCTGGTTAATGTCTGTCTCGCCTGTTGGACCACAGCAGCCTTGCACTGGGGCCACGTCTGTTTTACTCACAGCTGGGATCTCAGCATGGATCTACTGAAGTGCTGACCGCATTTTAGGTAACATAACCCCCATTACCCAGTTAAGAAAAAAAAAATCAAGACTGAAATATATAAAGACATCAGTAATTTATGATTGAAAAGGTGAAGTTATCAACCCAGCTAAAAGAAAATGATTGTGCACTGGCACTAGGCAGAGAGATTTATATGGAAAGTATTTTGAATTTAAATATGAACAGAAACAATACAAAAATTCTGGGACCATCAGTGGGGACTGAAGAAAAAGGAGAACTTACTCATTATCCCGCTTTTCTGAACCATCTTCAACATCAAACACGAGGTAGGGTTGAAATGGCCAGTCAGATGAACACCGAATGGTCTCTGTCATTCTACAAAAGAGCAGCCACCATTTAGAATGCAAGTCAAATTACAAGAGAAAATGTTTTAGAATTATTATTACTATTTGTTCTTTCTGTGGAAGAGAGCAAGGGAAAGTTAAGAGGACAAGAAGGACCTTCTTTTTAAATAAAATTAAATACTTGTAAATAACATATTTTAGTGAGAGGTAGCAGGTGAATTTCATTTCTATTTTAGTACTAGGGAGAATGACCCATGTAAATTAAAATATAACAATCATGATTGGAAAGTTACTCATAATACGTAAGTGAAAAAAGCATGCTACAGTATACTATGTAGAGCATGGTGTGCTTTTTTCCTCCAGAAAAAGGAGAAAAAGTAAAAAAAAGATGTGCATAGTACAAGGACTGGAAGTAGATATAACAAAATGTTACCAGTGATTACTTCTGGGTAGTATCAATAGGGGTTGGGTTTATCCCTTTCTTTTCATTTATCTGCATTTGCTACAATCAATAGGACTTCTGTAATTAAAATTATTAAACCTTTGTGTTTTTAATAACAAGACCTAAAAGCACAACAAAAGAGCTATTCTTCCTAAGCAGCCAAACCTACAAATAAAACAGCTGAACATGCAATGAACAGAGCTCACCTATTTGTTTTCAAGTTCCTGTTATAAATGTAATTAGAAGGGAAGAGACATATGTCTGGGTGCATCCTGTACTGAATGGTGAGCTGTAAGACAGGCAGCCTGCCAATCACGTTGTGCTCCACGTTCTCTTCCAGAAGGTTGTAGAAGCGGGCCATCATCGACTGGTCATAGCCATACTCCTGGGCCTTCTGAAAGGAGGAAAACAAAACAATAATCTGCAAGAATTCATGTGTACTTTTCCCACTATTAAAAAAAAAATCACTGACCTCTCAAATGTACAAGGTATTACCAACAACCAAAGATTCAGAGAGAGAAGATATTTCCGACTCCAGCCCTAGAAAAGCCATGTAGCTTGACTACAAAAGTTAAGGTATTTTCCCCTTATTTAGAAAACCCACATACTGCTTATGAACGAGATGTGATCTTGTGAATGACCACAACTCTCGCTATTTTGGTGCTAACAAGGGTCACCTGAAAGAATCAATGATAAAAGCAGCAAAGAACTGTAACACAGATTTTAACAATTATTTCTGGGCTATGCTATCACAACTAGAAATAATGAATGCCATTGTAAATAAGCCTCTGAAAGACCACTTTCTTCATCCATCCATCATATACCAAGCAGCTAAAATTTGGGGTGCTGACAGTCTACAGTGAAGATCAAATGTCACAGAGCTTACATTCTAGTGGAGGACACAGGCAACTAAGTTGATTTCATAAATCCAAGAAAGGGTTACAAACCTGTGATCTGAAACACAGTGACTTAATTGACAAACGAAGAAAACTGTCTTAATGTTATCACGGTCGTGCCTTGGGATATACTTTTCAATGGTAGCATCATATCAAGATTCAAAAAGTATTACGTCTTAAATAATCTAGAAGCAAAAAATGTGCTCTGGAAAACCCACTAGGATGATGCAATCTTTATGAGGGACGTTGACAATATGAGCGTTGAAGATGTATGTGCAAAGTTTTAATAAACCTGTTTCACAAACTATCAGAGTGGAGAAAACAGGCGTTACTTCTTATTTATATTAGTTATATATGTGATTATTTACATATGTGATATTAAATAGGTTTGTATAATTAAAGAGAATATTTTAGTAGACATTTGGCAATTTCATCTATACCCCCCAAAGTTTATCTATTCAAGTTAGCTAAAAAACCGCATTTATTTCACTCTGTGAAAAAAGAAAGAGGTTTATATGAGGTAACACATCTACTTCCAGAAAAAAAACCTGAGTCCATCCTACAAAATGATGGAGATTTTTATGTTTTGACATGATCATATATCCCTGATCTATTTACTGACTGGAAAAAAAGGTAATTTGGTACAGACTGATTCTTCCACCTTTAAACAAGGTGAGAGCCTACATACAAGGCTTCCCTGGTGGCACAGTGGTTGAGAGTCTGCCTGCCGATGCAGGACCCAAGGGTTCGAGCCCTGGTGTGGGAAGATCCCACATGCCACGGAGCAGCTGGCCCCATGAGCCACAATTACTGAGCCTGCGCGTCTGGAGCCTGTGCTCCGCAACAAGAGAGGCCGCGATAGTGAAAGGCCCACGCACCGTGATGTGGAGTGGCCCACACTTGCCACAACTAGAGAAAGCAATCACAAAGAAACGAAGATCCAACACAGCCATAAATTAAAAAAAAAAAAAAAACTACATACATATACACAAATTTATACATTCCCTATAGCCATCTGACATTCTGAATCTAGTAACTTATTTACTGTCTGTTACCCACTAGAATGTCAGCTTCATGAGGGCAAGGATTTTTTTATTTTCTTTGTGGTATGCGGGCCTCTCACTGTTGTGGCCTCTCCCGCTGCGGAGCACAGGCTCTGGACACACAGCCTCAGCAGTCATGGCTCAGCCGCTCCGTGGCTTGTGGGATCTTCCCGGACTGGGACACGAACCCGGGTCCCCTGCATCGGCAGGCGGACTCTCAACCACTGTGCCACCAGGGAAGCCAGAGGCCAGGGATTTTTGTCAATTTTCGTCACTGTCATGACGCCAGAACTTAAAAACAGTGCTTGAATTAGCCTGGCACTCAATGAACACAGACTGAAAAAAAGTCAACACACATGCCCACAAACTGTTCAAATACTCACTAAACTGTTCATAGTACTTATCCGTAGGGTTAGAAAGGCATGCTGAGAAAATTAACTTTGGAATTATTTTCTGAATCTTCTCAATAAGCCTCTATTATTTTTGAAACAGTAAGAAAAGCCCAAATGGATTTTTCTCATTTCTGCTGTTCTTAATCAATCACCAAAGGAGACAGTGAAGTTGAGGCCTATCGACAACCCTTTTCACTAACCACGTGCTAAGGCCCTTCAGGAAGTTAAATCAGTAGGTTTCTGAAATACTGCAACTATTCAAAGAATGCAGGGCAGAGCTGGCTCCTCCTAGGTCTCCACAAGCAGAACCCCCCACAGCAGCTCTGTCCTATGGACAAGGTTTTCACTCAGGGACATGGGCGCTCCTAGGCTACTCCCTTGAACAGTCATGCACGAGTGTCCAGACGTCAAAGAACTGCACTATCATTTTGATGATTCCAAAGTCAAAAACAATACTAACCAAAAAAACCTGCTTTCTTTCCATAACGTAACAGAAATGCTGTGAAAATGGTCTGTTCTCTGGGACAGTTTATGCAGCCACTACTCTATATTTGTACAAATAATCTATGTATCAGTAAAATGCTCAAATTTCATTAAACTTCAAAACCGTCATCTAGACCTATGAAGATTACCCAAAACATCTGAATCCTGATTCTGCTGTGCATTTCTAGGAGCCATCTTTAGTGAGATTTAAGAAACGAAGTGAAGGGAACCACAACTTTGGTGCTCATCTTCCCACAAGCACAGCCCACAACCTCTTTCCTTTCACCACCTTCCCTTTCAGAGGATGTGAGGGACACCGGCATTTTCCTGTGCTATAGGATACAGAATCCTAAAATTGAAAACGTTACTGTAAGAATAATTTCTCTTTATACTGTTTTCCTCAAATTTGCACATATTGAAAGATAAATCAGGAGGTTGGATTCTATTCCCTGCTTTTAAAGTTTTTCTTTTATTATTGTTTTGGTGTTTATGTTACTAAAATAAATCAGATACAGCCCTTAGAACAGCTGCACACTGCCTTTCCCAAAGGAACAGCCCACTGCACATGGGACATCCTCCTCCTAAACTTCTGGTCTGTGACACTCACACTGCTCCTGTCACACACACATAAGCACATTATGAACAAAGGAACATTTCCGGAGACTTTCACTATGAAGGCTCTCAAGAGTGGTTCTCTTTTCTCAGCCATTCCCTATTTATCCTTGCAAATAAGAGATGATGATCCAAGAAAAACCGCCCCACCGCCCAAAACAAACAAAAAAAAAACCCAAACAAGCCCCTTCCACTTTAAAGCAACACGAATGTGAACAAACATACCATAGAAATGACTGTGGGAGGGAGCTGCTTAGGATCTCCTACAAGGATGAGCTTGTTGCAACGATGTATGAGTGGAGTAAGAGTTTCAACTTCACAAGACTGTCTGGCCTTGGTAAGAGAGTACAGAATGGAGACATAATCAGAATTATCTCTATTATTTATTTATCCATATACAGTCTATCCAATTCACAAGTGTCCTAACCATTCAGAAACATACAGTTTCTCCTTCTGCACCAAAGATCAAAAATAAGAACTTCCTTTGGTTAGAAAACAAAACAACAAAAACATTCTAAACGCCGAAGCGGGGGAAAAAAACCCACACACGTTTTGAAGTCAGCCACCACTCAGGTGCCACTACCACCTGGGAAGCAGCCCATAAGCAAGAAGGGCCATGTCATGTCCCCAGTTTGTCTTCTTTGTCCCTGCTGGGTACATGGCTGGGGGGACTGTGTGTCTGTGTGCCCCACCCCCTCTCTCTTCCTTGCTCCTAAGTAGGACACTTCAGTTGCAAGACTCAAGCTTCTTTTCAATTCAATGACATTTCCTTCAATTATTTCATCACTTCCATCTTTTCTATTCCTTCGTT
This sequence comes from Mesoplodon bidens, assembly GCF_964165515.1. Taxonomy (NCBI): domain Eukaryota; kingdom Metazoa; phylum Chordata; class Mammalia; order Artiodactyla; family Ziphiidae; genus Mesoplodon; species Mesoplodon bidens. The sequence goes on along the minus strand of NC_138180.1, from coordinate 41,738,067 downwards.
TTGGTGAATACTGGATCTTGGATCTCCTGGATGGGTTCTCTGTACCTCATTTTCCATCTCTTTTGTCTTCTGGCTCTACATTCTGGCAAACAGTAGGTACCCAATAAATGTTTGCTCAATGAATGAAGTAGAAATAAAGATGTTAGCTGAAAATACGGTGGCTCAGAGCTGTCCAGAGTTATATTAAAAATGCTTCAAAAGGTCACCAGAGGGCTTCCCTGGTGGCGCAGTGGTTGAGAGTCCGCCTGCCGATGCAGGGGACACGGGCTCGTGCCCCGGTCCGGGAAGATCCCACATGCCGCGGAGCAGCTGGGCCCATGAGCCATGGCCGCTGAGCCTGTGCGTCCAGAGACTGTGCACCACAACGGGAGAGGCCACAACAGTGAGAGGGCCACGTACCGCACAAAAAAAAAAAAAAAAAAAGGTAACCAGAGATATCCCAAGCAGGAGCTAGAATAATCCTTGGGAGGGATTTTATGAAGAACAATCAGGAATCTCTAAGACTACAGTCCCAATACTGAAAAAGCAATTTTCATCGTGGTGGGTCATTAGCAGCGTATTTCAACATAAGAGAATACATATGTAATGGCAGGTCAAAATCAGATGCAAAGACCACTTTGTCAACATCTCGGCAGCCACTCTTCATCTAAGACTTACTCTTTACTCCTAGCAAAGCTGTATGGCCGACTGCTTACTGACCTCATCAACAATGACACAACTAAAGGGGACACCCCCTTGCCCACGGAAAGCAGCCTCGAGCAGCAAACCACCACTCGTGCTCAGTGTGCAGCAGATGATGTGGGACTCTAAGATGATGATGTTCTGTGTCTTTTGTGGGCATCCTTGAACCTAAGAGAATAAAAGTTCATCAACATTCAGTTGTATATAAATTCTTAACTACACTTATTATGTGGCAGAATAATGTCTAGTAAATGTTAGGTAGGAACCTCAAGCCTAGAAAAGAGAAGAAACATTCAAGATAATCAGAAGCCACCAGAAAGAACACTTTGCAGTGGAGTCTAATCTCAGAACATGAGTTAATAATAAGCACATTAAGAAAAATTTATTCAGGTTTAATTTGGTCGAAGTGGATTACAATTCTTACAGCCTGACGTATGAGGGAAGGTATCAGAATAAGCAAAGATTAAGTAATTCTACTGAGTTGTGAAGCAATTATCTGAGTAAAACCAGGATCAGAACTAAGCCTGAACATACACTTTGCTGTTAGTTTTTAAGTATGTAATATTGTTCTTTTATAAGGGATAGTACCAACAAAAACGCCTGTGAAACTGACAAGCATTCTAGTTCCACAGTGGAATCCAACAACCTTGGTCCAGACTATAATGGAATAAACTGTGATGGAGACTAACAGTATGAATGACACCTCACAATGCATATCATTCAGTGTTCAAATTAATAAACTAGTACTCTCATCATAGATTCAGGTAGCCTATCTCCCCTCCTGAAAAAGCTGTCGTGAATCATCCCTGAACATGTGATAGATTCAACCATGGATGCCAAGGCATGTATGTGAAGAGAGGGTGGCAACTGTGAGCTTCTGGTGCTCACATGTTAACTGTCACATACCTCTCCTTTCAGCTATCTAATGAGTAAAACTGCCAAGCACAATTAATTTAATGGCCCACAGAACAATGTGATCAGCGGCAAAAACCATAATACTGGTAAACATGGACTTCATCCTTAAATGTGGGAAGATTAATTTTGGGCTCAGCTTAAAGTTTTATTAAAAAGCTTTCCACATAACTTTTGATTTAAATAAACAAACTGCTAGTGGAAATACACATTAAGTTCAATTATATTTATTTAGTCACACAGAGAAGTCAATAATACATTCAAGAGGAAAACCTCAGCTCAAATATACAAATACCATTACCGGTTGAGTATTACCCTCTCTTTCCCTGACTGCTAATTCATTTCATTAAGGGCTGCATACTGGTGATGGGGTACACACCTGGCATTCTAGCTTTGACCAATATAAATGTTAGTTGATATTTTTATATCCAAAGAAAACTGGGAAAAGTTATACATGTTATAGAAGGATTTTTTGTGATCAGAAACAAGGAAAAGGAGTGTATGCTTTCAGCCAAAAACTGAGAAAAAAGGTGCTTATATTTCTTGGGCCACATCCCAGCCACTGTCACTCTACCTGAATTCAGATGTGTATTTTTTTTTTCCTGTATCTTCAAATAGTTACTTATTTATTTATTTATTTGGCTACGCTGGGTCTTAGTTGTGGCATGTGGGATCTTCCCGGCAGCGTGTGGGATCTTTTAGTTGCAGCATGAGGGATCTTTTAGTTGTAGCATGCGGGCTCTTAGTTGCAGCACATGGGATCTAGTTCCCTGACCAGGAATCACACCCACACCCCCTGCAATGGAAGCAGAGTCCTAACCACTGGACAGCCAGGGAATTCCCCCAAATTTTTAAATGTAATTGAGAAAAGACCACAGGTTGTCTGAACTATTTCATAATTTTAAAAAAGAAAAAGTAATACCAGTAAAGTGCTACAGGTGAACTACTTACCTCTTTAATTTTAGAAGAAAGCTCCTGCCTTTCTTGTGAAACTTTGGCCATTTTTTCATCTAATTCTTGCCTCTGGAAAAAATCAGAATGCCATCATTAAAATTAAATTAAGCATTTTAAAATGCTTTCCAATGGACTGCCTCACATTTCAAAAGGGTGAGCCAGTACTTTACCAATGAAAAACTGATTCGCCCAGTGTGTTTTCTCTATACCAGTCTTTCTGTATTGCTGTGTGTCAGAGTTTAGCTAAGCTACTCCATGGTACTGATGCCCTGGCATCCATTTTGTTTGGCCAAGCAGCCTGCAGAGACCCCAAACTAACACTAGGCCCCTTCACACACATGCACGCCCTAGATGGCAGCCCGTGGAGTCACCGGCCCACCAGCCAACATAAGCTCTTGTGATCAACAGTCTCCTCTGCCATCCAGTGCCTTCCCCTTATATGCCCTTTAGATAAGAGACCCTCTAAGCTACTTACCAAAACCCTGCTCTTTCAGTTAAAATTGGCCAATCCAGCCCTAGCCTGGGAACCCCAAAGTACTCCACGCATGGACTCTGATAATGACATGTGCGCCAGGGCCTGCCTCTCTCTGTCTGCACTCTCCCTTGACCTGCCTGTCATGCCCCACGAGACATGCCTTATACCTTCCTCAAGACCTGTGAAAATAAACTTCTCTATTTCGCTTTCTCTTGTGGTCTGTTTTTAAACATCAGCTCATTGTCCAGCAACCCGACAACCAGCACCCCATGCTTCAATCAGTAGGTGTTAATTTGATAAATTCTTTTATTTTTTGTGGCCCCCCTGTGCAGCATGAGGGATGCTCATGAGGAACTAGGGTTCCCTGAGCAGGGATCAAACCTGAGCTCCCTTCAGTGTAAGTGCAGATTCTTAACCACTGGACCACCAGGGAAGTCCAATAAATTCTTAATAGTGTGTATGATTCAGTTCTGTTCAGAGTACTGCAGGTACGCTTTCTGCTTAAGCAGGCCAACCCTTGGGGCATCACTTACGTGTTATCTACTCTGCCTTCATGCTACTAACAGTGGCGTTCAGTGGCTAAAACAGACTGCACGTGGCCTGCAAAGTCTGAAATACTTACTATCTTGTTCTTTTAAAAAAAGGTTAACCCCTAATGTAAGGCATACCATCTCTGTGTACATTTCTGTACACAAATTATGCTATTCCACAATGAAAGAATGGCATCAAATACTCACCAACTAGTTTATCTATGAGCTTTTAAAAAACACTGATCAAGACATGTTTAGATACCTGTAGTTCCCTTCCACCTCGGCATAAAGCACGCTGGCGAGAAAGTTCATCTAGTTGATGATCTAGAAATTCCTTTCTTCTGTGAATCTCATGAATATGAGAAGGTAAGTCTTTTTCATTAAAAAGAAGATAAAAAGCTGTTGATTCTAACAAATACACACATATGCATACAAATGAGAAGGAAAACTAGCTTTCAAAACTAGACTACTTCTAGGGTCTCCAAATTACCTTTAATGCCCATGCCATTTTCTACCATACAAAAAGAAACAGAAATCAATTTATATATACCTTTATTCAGTACTTACTCATTCTGTGGTTAACCTGGCTCTCCAAACTGAATTTTAGGACCTCAGTATTACACTTTTCTGGACCTAGACGTACTAAATTTATATCTCCACAGTTTCCTGTTGATAGAAGTCACACTTAGAGGTTAATAAGAATGCTGTCAATTTCTGTACATAATAATTATTTCTAAGCAAATATATTAACAATCAGAGAAAGGAGCTAACATGAACTATTAATCAACCAAATACCTGGAACTGCGCTAGAGGTTCCACACACATTCTTTTAGATTTGCTTCATAAGAATCCTATAAGGCAAGGATTTATTTCCACCTAATAAAAGCTACTGAGGTTGCACAAGCAGTACACTGCAGAGTTGAGATTCTATTACACTAATGCTTCTCAAACTATGTTCTATACATCACTCCATGGTAAAATGTATTTGGGAAATGGCGAGTGAAAATAAAACAAATTTCTTGACCATAGGATATTTCGAAGATGAAGACTTTTCTCTATTAATGCAGGTCTGAATTCCCCAAACAGAATCTTACAGGACCATCAAATGCTTTTCTGCAGAATACTGAGAACCACGGTTTTGAAACACTGTTCCACATCACAATGCCACTCCAGGATCTAAGGGACACAAGATGCTGGAAATTCTGGAATATGGTAATTCCAAAAACTGTCAGCATCATTTAACTGGTTTATTAACCACATTTTAATTTTAGGTTAGCACATTTCAGATATTATTTAATCTAAAAGTCTCCCAATGCTTCACTGAACTACTAAACTATAGCAATCATGCAGCGTTTATTAGCACTTATCCCAATCTGACATATCACATACTTGATTGCTATCTCCTTCCACTGAATCCAAGTCCCATAAGAACCAGGTTTTGTTTTGGTCACAGCCTAGAACCGCAGCTGGCACGTAAGTACAATAAACATACACTGAATGAATAAATGAACTCATTATACAGCTGTTCACACATATTTTTGTTCCTAGTTCAGCTCATTCTTCTAAAATTTGAAGCCATCTTCTCTGACCAACATTTACTTGAAGGTGTCAAAATTGCTAACTTGTGTTTCTACCAGAAAGGTGGATGAGATTTATAGCCACTATAAGCATCTAAAAATGCTCCAGAAATTAAAACAGACATCCTTTAAATTGCAGGGTGAGCTCAGAAGGATGTAAGAGAAATTCCTAGGGGCCAAAAACAAAGAGAAAGGTGAAAAACAGAGGTGAAAGCCCCTGAGCTGCTGTGGCTTCCCTGGAGGGAACAGGGTGAGGGCTGGTCACTCTCTAGATGCTTAGGTGTTTGTTTTTTCATTTACATACAATCAAATGCAGAGATTTAAAAATCCTTAGTTCTACAGAGTTTGACAAATATCTACATCAGCAAAACTACCATTCCAATCAACATATAGAAATTGTATAATGGGGGCTTGGATTTTAACGTCCACTAGAAAGCAAGAGGGCATGGAAGTGGTGGAGGGATGAAAAAGACATGAATCTATATTGGCCTGGGCTTAGCTGGGAAAAAAAACTCTCTTCTAGGACTTTCCAACTATAGGCCCATGCCACATGTGGACTTAGAGCTTAAACACATAATACAGAGAATGACAAAGGTGACCCAACCAAAATACAGTTGAGATTTTAAAAATGAGAATACAGTGAACAATGTTATACCAATATATTTGAAAACCTAAGGTGAAGTGGAGATTTTTCTTGAATAATATGAATTAGCAAAACTCACTCAAATGTAGAAAACTTGAATAAACCAACAATTAAAGACATTCAGCACACAGAAACTTACCCATCTGTCAAAAAACAGACAAAAAACAAACAAACAAGAAGCCCCTCAAAAAACAACACTAAAAACAAATTAACCTTCAAATAACAGGTAATTCCCTGTCATATATGAAACATCCCAAATAAATGTCTGTATAATTCCTTTTTTTTTTTTTTTTGTGGTTCACGGGACTCTTACTGCTCTGGCCTCTCCCGTTGTGGAGCACAGGCTCCAGACGCACAGGCTCAGCAGCCATGGCTTATGGGCCCAGCCTCTCTGTGGCACGTGGGATCCTCCCGGACCAGGGCACGAACACATGTCCTCTGCATCGGCAGGCAGACTCTCAACCACTATGGCACCAGGAAAGCCCTGAAAACTTCATTTTTAAAGTCTGTATAACTTCAATACTAAAACCAAAGATATGACAAAGAAAAATTATAGGCTGCCGTCAGTTAAAAAAATCAATAGCAATCCAGCAATGTGGTAAAAAAATCATAGTACACAACCAAGCAGACCTTATTCTAGGAATCAAAGATATTTTCAAATTAGTAAAGCATTGTAGGGAATTCCCTGGCAGTCCAGTGGTTAGGACTCGGCACTTTCACTGCCATGGGCCTCGTTTCAAACCCTGGTCGGGGAACTCAGGTCCCTTAAGCCTCAGGGTATGGAAAGAAAGAAGAAAAGAAAGAAAAGAAAAGGGGCTTCCCTGGTTGCGCAGTGGTTGAGAGTCTGCCTGCCGATGCAGGGGACAGAGATTCGTGCCCCAGTCCGGGAAGATCCCATATGCCGTGGAGCGGCTAGGCCCGGGAGCCATGGCCACTGAGCCTGCGCGTCCAGACCCTGTGCTCCGCAACGGGAGAGGCCACAACAGTGAGAGGCCAGCGTACCACACACAAAAAAAAAAAAAAAGGAAAGGAAAAGAAAGGAAAGAAAAGAAAGAATGAAAGAAACAAAGAAAAGAAAAGCAGAATTCCCTGGTTAGGACTCTGTGCTTGCACTGCCATATGATGAGGGGGAGGGTTATATGAATGAAAAAATACTGCATGCAGTAAAATTCAACACCCATTAATTAAAAAACTCTAATTAGGTGGGGACTTTTTTAACCTGATAAAAGCGTATATACCAAACCCCAGGAACAAACATCACACTTAATGGTGAGATGTCCAAGGTATTTCTGTAAAGGACACCCAGGACCACTGAACATAGTGAAAAGAAGCAAAAACGAAAGTACTGAATAAGAAGAAAAAAGCCGTCTTTACTGACAAGAGATGTCATTTTCTCTCTAACAAAAATATTAAAAATCCAACCTAGACACTACACTTGTGCCACCTTCGTCCCAGCCTTCTCGTGTTGTCAGCCCACACCTGAAAAAGGGCTTATTACCCTCCCTCAGGGAAAGGAAAGTGAAAACCACACGGGAACTGTTCTCGGTTGTATAATTTGATACAACTACTTTGGAGCAGAACCGGGCACTATCTAGAATCAGCACAAATCCTTCAACCCAGCATTCTCATTTCTAGGTATATATACAGTAGACCAGTGTTTTTATAAACTCTTTTGACCGTGATCTATTGTATGAGGTACACTTCACATTGAAAGCCAGTACACTCATACCTCACCAATAAAACAGGTTTCACAAAACAATACTTTACCCCTCACTACCTACACTCTAATCTTTTCTGTTCTCTTCTGTTCTATCTTATCTTGTGTAAGTATGCTGGTTCTGATCTCCCTAAACTGATTTCACAATCCACTAACTGGTCACAAGCCACAGTGTGAAAGCACTGCCCTAGCAGCCTGTATGAATACTCAGGAGACGTGAGTAAGAACACAGTACTCCAGTGTACTCCCTTCAGCTGCTGTACAGTACAACACAATACAACTCAGTCACTGCAGTAAACGTTTTCATCCTGCACTGGAGAAACAGGCACAAGTACAGGAATTAAGTTTGAAATAACAAAAAAAAAAAAGGGAAAGAACTTACATTTCTATCAATGGATAACGAATGAACTGTGCACTCATAGATGAGACAACCTATAGCAGTTAACATGAATGACCGTATCCATATACAGCGATACATAAAGTCATAGTTCTCACAAACATAATGGTGAGTAGAAAAGTTGCCGTTCACAATGCATTTTCAGTTTTAAAAGCAAATGACCGCTAGATGTAGCTAATACATGTGCAATAAAAGGGGAAATATGTGTGATCCTTGCGAAGACAGACGACACATCCTGGCTGCTCCGCAGCTGGTGTGGCCACGGGACTAAGTTCTGGCCAAAAGGAAATAAGCAGAGGTGCTACTGGCAGCGTCTCAGAACTTTCCTTAAAGCACAGCTAGTATATCTGTCCCTTTTTCCTTGCACTTGCTAGATGGGAATACTGGTGCTGGAGCAGCTGTTTCTGACCATGAGGTGCACTAAGGAGTGGGGGGTCCCACGTAGTGCAGCAACAAGGTAGAAAGACCCTAGGTCTCTGAAGACTCGGAAGTAGAGTCATCACGCCAGTATCATCCCTCAGCTGCCCATCTCTGGGCTTCTGAGTAAGAAGGAAATAAACTTCTATCATAGTTAAGCCACTGTAGTTGGAGTGTCTATTATTTGCAACCCAATTGAATCTTAACTGATTTAGGTCACTGCCAGGTAACATCAAGGAAAATAAAATTTGCTTAGGGAAGACGAGATACATGTGCTTAGAAGAGCAGCCCGACCCAGAGCCATAACCACGCCACTCAGGATGGCTGGTGTGAGAGGAGGTGTTAAGGTTAAGTGCACAGAAATGACTTTACACATTCGCTCAAGCATTCCGAATCCTCGGTGGCAATGCTCTTCAATCTGTCAACTGTACTGCAAAGACTTGTCCCTGTGGTATACTTTACATCTCAACTCCTCAGCTTCTCCGCCTATAAAATGTAGATAGGTTATTTATTGCATGGCTCAGAGGATTACTCTGAGTACTGACACATAGTGAGCACTCGGTAACCATAAGTGATGACTGCTCTAGCTTTTGTGTCACTAAACATCTACTAAGTCCCAACTGAGTGCCAGGCACTGTTCCAGGCATGGGGGTTACTACAATGAACACATTTTTAAAAGCCCTTGCCTTGGTGGAGCTCGTTATATTCTAGCTAGACTGAACCATCCACGGTTCTCTGGCTTCTGGTCCTTTTTATGTACAGTAAGTTCCACCAGAGTCCTCTCCCCACTTCACTTCCTCATTGCTCTTCCACGTTTCATCTTAGATATCATTTCCTCTAAAAGTCTTCCCTAACCCCTACACAACTGAATCAAGGGCTGCTCTAAGGTGTTTCAAACGGCACAGGGCCTGGCACAGAATAAATGCTCCAAAATATTCAGTAAACAAAGCAGTAAGTACACATGGGCCACAGCCTCAAGTAGAAAAAATGACCAGAACTGGCTTGCTCTTTGTCATTCAAAGTTACCACACTAAACACTGAAAACAAAAACAAATGAAAAGCCCACATAAGTATCATACCTAAAGGATTCTTCTTGTCTTTACACTTCTCGTTGAATTCAAGCATAATTTTTTTTGTAAGTTCATCAACAGCTGTATTGGAAGGTGCACACACAAGGACACGGTTTTGTTTGATTTTGGCATTGGAGTTCTCATCTGAATGCCCCCTCCTCTGGTTCGACAATTTGCAACAAATAAACAAACAAAAAAACAAACAATACTGATAAGCTCTATTGTGCAGTGTTATAGTTCTTCTCTACTGTCACATATATTTGAAAGTTCCCCTAATAAGTAGTTAAAAGTAAATAAAAGCACCTACATCTTACACTGATGTTAAAAAATTAACCTGGCTGGGAATTCCCTGGCCAACGAGTGGTTAGGACGCAGTGCTCTTACTGCCAAGGGCCCAGGTTTGATCCCTGGTCGGGGAACTAAGATCCCACATGCCGCATGGTGTGCCCGAAAAAATAAATTACTCTGGCATAAAATCTAACTTCTCTGAGCCTTACCTTACTATCCACTTATTTTATTCAATGTTCAATCCAAAATGTAACCCAGGAATACATTCAAGATTGTCTCCTGGGATTAGCCGTGACCTATAATAAAGCCCGAAGACCACTATTCTAGCCCTTAGAATTAGTTTCACACAAGATAACATTTTCTGTTCCTTTTATTTCTTATAACCTTCTCTACCTCTGCTACCGCTTTATCTGATATAGTTCCACACAGTATCAAAAAGATACACAGAAGTGAAGGGAAAAACACACTTTAGTACTTATTTACACGTTAAAGTAAAACAACATACTCAATTAAGGGCACAGATGCCCTCGTGCACACTCTACCTCTGTCAGTAGGCGGTACAGGAGGCCCACAATGGTTTTTGATTTTCCTGTCCCGGGTGGTCCATGAATCAGACAGATCTTGGCAACTGCTGGGGAGTGTTTCACCATGGCATATGCAGTTTCTATCGCTTTCTTTTGGTCTTCATTGAAATCTTTTAGGTAGGCAATCTATACAAAAGACACTAGTGAAAACGAGCGGTTCTTCCTGGGATGGCACAGGAGAGCGAGAGAGTGGAAGACATCTGTTTGAACTGCTGCTGACCTTTGTCAGACAGAAGCTTTGGTGATGATCAGGCAAAACCCCAAAATGACCCTTAATCTAAGAACCACTTTCACTACTGGAAAGAGCTACTGATGAGTCTACAGGCCTCAGTCCACCTACAACCACAACAACTATATTTTTATTTGTGATTCTTATAAAGATGATCACAATAAACTGTTTTGTACTTTTCTTCTTTTTATTCCGTGGTTCTTCCCATTTTAGTCAATCCTCTCTTTAGACAGTAAAAACATTCCAAGACTTCCTTTCCTAACACAAGTGATACAGTCAAAACAACAGGGATTTGGGGTCAGATCTGAGTCTACACCTCAGATTCACTCAAACGCTAGGTCTCTAAACTCCTAACCTCTCTGGGCTTCAGGCTTTGACAATCATTAAATCTGGGATTCCTTAGAGGGTGGGAACTGACTGAGAAAATGCATATGAAAGTCCTAACACAAGACAGGGGTTCAAATAACATTCCTTTCCTTCCGCCTGTCTCTGTGTTAATTTCCTGGAACTTACACCCAACTCTTACAACAATGAGAAATATGTGTTCACACAAAAATCACAACTTCGTCGTCACACTGACAACAGTACCAGTCAATGCTCCACTGATCATTCAAATGCAAAAGTCATTCCATTAAACCTCCTCTTACTCCTGTATTTAATTACCTAACAAACAGTTAAGTAGGATGTTCACCTCACATTTTAATGCTGCTCTGCAAGCATCTTTTCAATTCCTTTTTGGACTCTACCTTTTTTCCTGAGGTAAGCTGACTAACTTAACACAAAGAACTACTTTGCAATATTAAAGAAAACTAAGCACTAAAAACGTCACTGGGCACACATGGTGACTATGTCTTTGTTGTAGACAACAGGGAATGTGTGACAGATAAAAATAACATGCTTTAACATCTTGACATGAAATGTTCTGACTTTCCCTGTTATCAAATGACTGTCACTCACAATTCTCTCAGATGCTGTAGTTAGTAAATCTTTTGTACAGAAGTCCATGGGGTTTGGATTCAGAACGGCTCTGGCCAGTTGGTTCCGACCACTCAGCAAAGACATGGCTTTCAACTTCCTCTGTGTAGTCACCAGAGAGCTGATTACAAGACATTTCACGAATTCATTTAAATTGACTGGTAAATTATGTTGAGTCTGGATGGAAAGGGAACACTCAGATTTCCCATTACGCACTATTATCAAGAAGGAGAAAAAGCAATTTCAGTTACCAGTGAATAACAGTGTCCAGTTAAAAAGGTTATTCAGAACAAGGTGTTTTGTAACTTTTTTTTGTGTGTGGTATGCAGCCCTCTCTCAATGTTGTGGCCTCTCCCGTTGCAGAGCACAGGCTCTGGACACGCAGGCTCAGCGGCCATGGCTCACGGGCCTAGCCGCTCTGTGGCACGTGGGGTCTTCTCAGACCGGGGCACGAACCCATGTCCCCTGCATCGGCAGGCGGACTCTCAACCACTGCGCCACCAGGGAAGCCCTGTAACATGTTTTTTATACATCATTTAAATAATTTTCTCAGTAAGTATCTACTGACTGCCTCCTAAGAACCAGGCAACATTTCTGTCCTCTGGAGGCTTATTTTTTAGAAGAAGGGGGCAGATAAGCAAATAAACATGTCAGGTGATGGTAAGTGCTAGGAAGAAAGCCGAGAAGGGGGATGAGGAAGTGATGAGGGTTGTGAGGGAGTGTTGTTGTAGACAGGAGAGTCAGGGGAGGTTTTCCTGATATGATATTTGAGCAGAGCCATGGCATTAAGTGAGTGAGCCATGCCCGTAACCGGGGAAAGTGGGTTACAGGCAGAGAATCAGCAACTGCAAAGACAATGGGGCAGCGAGGTGCCTGGATTATTTTCACAAAAGGGAGAAGGCCAGAATGGCTAGAAGGAAAAGCAGGGAGAAGCGAGCTAGAAGACCAAGACGGTAAATGCAGCTACACTTCAGAGGGCTCTGCAGTTAACCACTCTGAACATGACTCTGAGTCAGGTCAAGAGCACAGGACAGCTCCGCGCAGGTAAGTGACACACGCTAAGTCACACATTAAAAGAATCACTTATTGCGAATGAAGAATAAACTGCAATGGAAAAAGCACAAGAAGACAACTTAAGAGGCTAAAATCTAGGTAAAAGTGAATGGTCACGTGGGCCAGGAGGCAGCAGGAGAGGTGGCACTTGGATGTAGGATATATGGCTAAGGAAGATCCGACAGGACTTCCTGATGCATTAGATGGAGCGTGCGAGGGAAAGCAGGACTCAAGGATGACTCTGAGGTTTTGGGCTGAGCAACTGGAAGAATGGGATGGAGGTCCCACATGCTGAGTTGGGAAAAAACGGAGCAACAGCAGGTGTCAGGCAGTAAATCAAGTGCTTCCTTTTGGAGTAGGTTTGAAATGTCTAATAATCTCCAAATGGAGACGTCAGGTAGTTGGATGCATGAGGAGTTCCGGGAAGGAGACAGAAACCATTGCTAAATCTTAGAAACAGAACTTTGGCAAATGTAACCACTTGTAAGAGTTGAAAGCACAGATGAAGCTAGATATCCCTGGTGCTCAATGCATCTTGCACAAAGAACTGAGCTCTGACCACACAATAGTGGATATGGCACACCAGTTAGGATGCGGCACGATGTTAAACTCTAAGAGCTTTGTTGCTATTTTTAAGATATGATACAAAAAGGGGAAGGAATAATGATCACATATTCTCTTCCCGTAACAGAGACTAAGAGAGCAGCAATGTCAAAAAGGCAGCTTGGCATATATCAAGCATGTGGACTTCGTAGTCAAACAAAATTAGGTTTCAATTCTGGACCGAGTGTTTTAATAGTAAGGATGCCTTTGGATATGTTACTTAACATCCCTGAACTCTGATTTCCCAATGAGCAGGGAACAAACCATTCTGCTTTGCAGGGCTCTGGGAAAAGATGATAAATGTGTACAGGAAGGACAGGGCACACTGGCTGGCACACAGTCAGTAGTCCTTAAATTCAAGCTAACATTATTTTTGTTATGCTACCTTAGGGAGAGAAGTCCCTACACCACAGTGGATGGGAGTGATGAAACAGTAAACCCCTCCAGTTGCCTTACAATTAGTTCTGTGTTTGGTCTGCTCATCAATAATTAGCCCCCAAACCAAGGCTGGAATGTGATTTAACAAACAGATGGTTTGCAAACTGTCTGTTTTATAACAAACACACTGACAGATGAAGGAATTTACTAGAAGGAGAAGACATTACAAAAGAAAGCTTTAAAATCCTAAGTCTAAAGCAATACGTGCTGGGCCTTTTCCAGCTGAGTCTAGAAAAACTAAAAGAGGACTCTGAATGGTAAGTAATCAACCTAGCAAATACAGTCTGGTAAACATAGAGCAAACATACATCTGGTAAATGGACAGCAAATAGAGGGCTGGTAAATGTATAGCAAATACATGGCTAGTAAAGCCTAATTTAGAGGGAGATGAAAAGATGAGCTGCTGACAGATTTCTCTTCCATGTCTCATTAGGTACTTACTGACTGAAGTGCGGCGGAACGTATGAACATAGCCACAGTAATGTTCACGGGGAACTTGCAGGCGATGTCTCTCTATATCGTTCTTCTCTCCATTTAGTCTTTCAGGAACCAAAAACACCAAATCATTTTCCTTTGGATGAAGCTGTTTAGCTAGTTCACATTCCTCAAGATAAACTATAACACAAGAAGAAGCCAGCATTTATTCTAACAGAATTATTTTACATGAGATTAAAGGATATTAAACGCTTGTACTAAGTTCAAGCAAGTATACAGCACTAGCGGACTTTGTACATACTTCAAAATGATAGTCTAAGCTAGTCAGCATTGACAAATATTGATCACACAGCATTATAAAAGTCTTCTTAAAACCTGCTACAAAGCCAAAATAGATGAAGTCATAATATTCAAAAGTAGCTAATACATTTCTTTTCCTTGAAGTTTACCTTAGTTTTTAATCAAGGAATTTTCACTTTTGTGCCCTGCTTTCAAAATCCCGAGAGAAAATCTGGAAACAGATCCATGTACACGTAAGAATTTTGAGCCTACTAGTGGCATTTCAAACAAGGGGGAAAGGACAGTAGTAAAATAAATGGGGCTGGGAAAACAGAGCAAGCTCTAAAATTAAAAAAAGTTCAGTACCAACTGCCAAATCCAGCAGCAACATACTGAACCAAAGCACGAAGTACTAGGATTAAGTAGACTGAACTACTAAGTCTAAAAAGAATTTTAAAAATGCATCATGTAAGAAATGTCTATTTGAAGGCATCAGAGAGCAAATACAACAATGAAGAATCACTCTGTTGAGATCCAGAACAAGGTGGAGATCCGTAAGGGTCAGCCCAGTATTTTCCCTAGAAACATCTGAACTCTTCAGGGAGTGGCAGCCAGGAATTTGAGCAGTACCTGGGATAGCCTTGTACAAAAAAAGAGACAAAAACTGGAGTCCAGGGCCTGCATAGATAAAGTAGGCATCCTGGTAGCCCTCAAGCTTCAGGTAGGGACCATGAAGGACTACACCCAACAATGAAGGCAGCTTCAATTCACCCGAGTACTTCAGGAAAGCTCAATCCTTTAAGCTGATCCCACATTGCTAGTACTCCCAGAATCCTGGCAGAAGCAAAGAAAAATCCTCTCTGGAAGAGGACATCCTATCATCCTAGGCCCCTGATTATTTTTTAAATAGCTTTCCAAAGACAATGACCAACATATTAGAAATAAGCAAAGCACCAGGAGAGAATACATGAACTACTAGAATCAACAAACAAACAAAAAAGGGCTGCACAAGGCACTACACAGAGTACAGTCCTTGAATTGGTTCTAGGACTCCCGCAGGCACCAAAATCCTCAGATGCTCATGTCCCTTATGTAAAACGGCATAGTATTTGCATATAACCCACGCACATCCTCCAGTACACTTTAAATCATCTCTAGATTACTTATAATACCTAATCCAATGCAAACGCTATGGACATAGTTGTAAATCCAACATAAGTGGTATGTAAATAGGTGCTGGTGCATAGCAAACATGTTTTTCTGGAATTTTTTTTCCCTGAATATTTTCAATCCACGCTTGAATCCGATGACGCAAATCCCGCAAATACAGAGGACCAACTGTATGTATAACACAGTTTAAAATATAGAGTTAAAATACGTAACAATAATAATATACAAAGTGGAACAGATAAACAGGGTTAAAGTTTTTTAAGATTTTGCCTTATCTATGGAGACACTTAAAGTATCGATGAAATCTGTAAACTTTGAATCATGTACGCTCTAAGTTTTCACCTAAACTACTAAATGGCAAAAGAGGTACAAGTTGACGTATAATTTCCAAACTAAAAGAAAAGAAAAAATGAATGGTTCAAAGGTCTCACATATATGTAAAGAGTACACTCTAGTTCTATCAGTTTTTTCTTTATATATTTTATTAGGTATTCAAAATGGTCCTATCTTCTGTTCACTGAACTTGCTATCATTGTGAAATACTCGCTTTTAATCTCAAATAATGCTCTTCTGCCGTAAAGTCTATTTAGTCTGGTATTAACAGAGCAAAACAAGTTTCTTTTAGTTGGGTTTGCATGAGTAGCTTTCTCCAATCTTCCTCTTCTAACCTTTCTGTATCCTTATGTTTACATGTATTACTTGTAAACAGCATATAACATGCCAATACTGATCTTGAAATAACTTTTTCTACCCAAAGATACTACGGCTACTTAGAAAATTGAAAGCTCACATACAGGATAAAACATATAGATGGTATCGGTTACATCAGGTAGCAAGAAAGCTCTCAAAGACTAGCCTGTCTAAAGGGCTCAGGAGCCAACTTGAAGAAACCAATTACAAAGACTTGAAACAAGTGTATTTAAGTCCATGTGTTCATAACGAAAAAACATTTTTTTAAAGTTCACTGGTCAACCCAGCACTTGCAGAGAATTAAGTCATTATTTTGAAAACTGGTCAGGAGTCAAGTATCAATACTTATTCTACCCTTCTTTATAAAGTATACTACTGAGTAATCAAATAAAATGGAGCACTTTTTCTTTACAGAACTACAATAGCAAATAAATGAAGAAATGATCAAATAAAAATATCACCATTTTGTATCCTTTAGTAAAATAATTAATCTAGGCATTAAGGATCAACGGTTATAAGTATTACAAAAAGAGAAATTAGAGATCAAGCACCTCCTGATAAAGGAACACACCAACCTCAGCTATGAACTAGTTTTGCCAAAAATATTAGGTCCAATGAAACTGATCAAGCCTCTAGATCCAACTATCAATTTACAAAAAGTACAAAGGACTGAAAAACATACTAAACACCACCAGGGGGATGCTATCAGCAAGACACAGACACAGACCCTGTAATTCTACAGTGTCAACAACACAATTTCTTCAAAAAATAAATTACAAAGCGGGAGGGATCCATGAAGGAGACAATTGTAATTGAAGAAGACATATTAACAATGTCAGTGAGTGGACCTAACTTGGATCTTAATTCAAGCAGGCTGAAATAAATTGTTCTTTATGAGGAAACGGAAAACTTGAACACTGTCTAGCTATCTAATATTAAGAAATCATGGTTCATACTTTAGCAACAAAATAATGAATTATTAGCACAAATACTATGAATTTTTAGGTCCATCTCTATTAGAGATAGTCACTTAAATAATTATGACACCAAAAGAAAAAAAATCTAACCAATGATGATCTGCAAAACCTCTCCCTAGAAAACTGTAAAACATTACTGAAAGTAAACCTAAATAACTGACAGTATGTATCGTATTCAAATCAGTATTAGAAAGATGTCAATTCTTAACAAATGTCCACATCTTTTTTTTCTCTAAAACTTACATGGTAATGCAAAGGGACAAGAATAGCCAACGTACTCTTAAGGCCAAACAAGGTAAGCAGACTTGCTCATTAATGTTTATAATAAAGCTTAATTAAGTAAAATTAAGCAATGTGATATGGGCAGAAAGGTAGGCAAATGATCCAACAAAGAAGAAAGGAGTCCAGAAAAAGGCGAGTGCATTAAATGGACATTAGATTTGTAACAAATATGACACTGCAGACCATGGAGAAAGGATAATCTTTTCAATAAACACTACTGGGGTAATTACATCTCCATTAGGGAAAAAAAAATGAAACATGGCCCCTACATCTTACTCGTGTACAAAATCCATTCCAGGTCGGCAAAACAGCGAAGCCTCTAGAAAAGGGATTGGCAAACTTTCTGTAAAGAGCCAGATTTTTCTTTGCAGGCTACACATGGTGTCTGTTGAATATTCATCATCATCTTTTCTTCAAAAGCTTAAAAAAATGTAAGAACCTTACTCTTGGGCAGTATAAAAACAGGATACAGGGTAGATCTGCAAGCTGTGGTTTGCTGACACCTGTTCTAGATGTTAAGATAATATATTTATGACCTGCAGCAGGGAAAGGTTTCTTAAACCTTTGGCACAGACCATTAACCATAAAAAATACACAGATGCATTTGTCATGTTAAAAAATAAAGTCTAAACAAGAATAAAATAAGAATTTTAAAGACATCACTAAGAGAGACATAATGCAAGCCAAAGTGGGAGGATGGTTTATATCCAGATTGCATAAAGAACTTGCTACAAATCAGTAAGGAAAAGACAACTAACAGAAAATGAACAAGAGTCTTTAATAGGTGCTTCCCTAGAGAGGTTACTTGAGCATCTACTAAATATATGAGAAGGTGCTCAATCTCACTGATAGCCAGGATATTACAAAATAAAACCACAAATGGCCATCAATACACACACACTACAATGGCTAAAATGAACAGCACAATCAACACAAATGTGTTGGCAGAGACATGGAGCAACGTGACTTCCATACGCTGGTGGGGTGTGTCATTCTGCATGACTAGCTTGGCATTATCTACTCATGTTAAGCTCATGCATAATACCCTGAGACTCTGAGACCCACTTCAGGAGACAGACTCCACAAAAATGCCCTCGCATAACACGAAGAGACACATGAATGACCATAGTAGCATTATTCATAAAATGCTGTGTGTAGAAGAAGGCCTGAGGCTGCTATCATTAGAAAGGCCTGCTTACAAGGTTGGCCCCCTTGGAATCTGGGAACTTGGTTTTCCAGACAGCTCTCATCATTTGCTGATGACAATGGCTCACTGTACCTTACCTGTTTGCCAAATTTTTTCTCTACAGCTTATGTCAAACACCCACTTTACTTGTGAAAGTCATGAATGTGGGCTAGGCAGAGGGTGTTTTAGGCACTGGGTCTCTAAGCTTCCCTGGTAGATAATGTGTCACATGGGTTGTCGCAGCCCACTACTGGGAAAATTAAGTGTGTCCTGTGTGACTTCGCTGGGAAATGACTCTTGGAAACTTGCTCCTGGTTTCCTTTTTCCCTTTGCTGATTTTGCTTTGTATCCTTTTGCCATAGTAAGTCACAGCCATGAGCAGGAATATAATTCCTGTGAGTCCTCCTAGCGAATCACTGAACTTGGGCATGGACTTGGAGAGCCCTGACACACAGGCCTAAACTGCAGAAAAAATGTCCATTAACGGGAGTTCTCTGGCGATCCAGTGGTTAGGACTCGGCGCTTTCACTGCTGTGGCCCGGGTTCAATCCCTGGTCGGGGAACTAAGATCCCACAAGCTGCATGGCACTGACAAAAAAAACTTCTTTAAAATAATAATAACAAAAATGTCCATCAACAGTAAAATTGTGACACAGTCACATATTGAAATACCACCACAGCAATGAAAAAAATACCAAAGATGCACACAAATTTGATGAATTACGAAGACATGTTACGTGAAAGAAGTCAGACACAAGAGTAAATGCTATGTGATTCTATCATACCATCAAGATAAATGGATGATAAATCAGTGATTTAAATATTAGAAAGAAATATAAAACTACTACAAGAAAATATGGAAGTATTTATCTGATTTCTAAAACCAACTGAACAGTAAAGAAATAAATACGGTATTTTTGAACATGTGAAGATAAAAATTGTCTGCCTCAAAAACTGCATGTGAAACTGAACAGCAAATAATGAAATTGAAAAAAATTAACAATGCATACAAGTAAGAAAATAACCTCCCTAAGAGAAAAAAAAAGGACAAAAGGCATGAACAGACAATTATCCGCCCCCCCCCCCAAGAATATAAAAGACCAATAAAGATTTGAGGACAAAAACTACAACTTCAAATGAGATACATGTTCCATATAAAACTGGGGGATAAGTTTAAACTAGCAAATGAGAAGAGATACATTCTTACATTCTTATGTCAGAAGTGAAAATGGTATTCTTTTTGGTAGACAGAGGCAATATGAACCGAAAGTCTTAAAATGCACACACTGTTTGATCTAGCAAAGGGATTTATTCAGTGTAACAGTAAAAAATCATAAGTAATGTACATGTCTAACTAGAAATTACTGGTTAAAGAGAACTATGGAATACACTTACAATGGAATAACTACAAACACTGAACATGCTATTATTATTTATCTCTGAAAAGACATTTATAATAGACTAAATGAAAATAAGTCAAATGTAAGCTTCACGAAGGTGGAATTTTATGTTTTCATCACAGCTACATACCTAGCATCTAGAATCATACACTATCAGGTAGTATAAAGTCAGTAAATATTTGCTGAATAAATACATGAAAAAAGTCACTTAGGTAAAATAACCCTACCCACCCACCCTTCACTCAGATGAATAGGAAGTCTAGCAGTAAGATATACAATACTATGTTCATAAGATAATCTCTGAATGATGGGAACTGTGAGTGATGTTTATTTTACTATTGGCTAATATTATCTGAATAATCTACAGTGAACATATAATACCTTCCCCCCAAATATATGTACACGCTTTTTTTCTTAAGTGAATCTATGGAGTGGGATGGACTGCAAGGGGGAAGGAGACAGACGGAGAATTTATACTTTTTATTTTAAAGGGTTCTAAATGCTTGGTTTATTTATAACTAAGACATAACTGTGACACATGCTCCAGACAACTCATGAAGTGAGAGCAGAGACGGCAGAGAGATTTACTCAGAATCTGTACGCACGATCATGTCAACACCCCCTCCGCCCCCGCCAATCAAACTCCCTCACTCACCTTCTCTCTCCCTTGCCCAGCATCTAGGGACACTTTGGCCTGTGGTATTCTGCTAGCACAATGGTTAAAACCATGAATTTTATAACTGTCCCAGTAATTATCCTCATTAAGTAAAGACTTTAAACATACTCTTTGTAAGAGCTTACAAATTCACCTCAGGAAACCTATATCCCAGAAAATTCAAGCAATTATTATGTTCCCTCAAATAGCAATCTCCAATTATTATATGATAGAGCCCAAGTTACATAAAAAAGAACTTACAAACAAACTCCCAGTATTTTTTATAATCAGCAGGAAATTTTCGTAAATGCAACTGATGGAATTTCTCTTTGTTTGGAGAGCTGTTCCATTCCTGTGCCACCTACGCAAAGCAAAAAAAGCAACTTAAGAAAGCAAAAACATCTGAAAAGCCAATGTTAAACGGCAAAATTTTCCAAAGTAAGCAACCATAAAATCCAGAACCTAGAACTCCTGTGTGACACAAACATTAAAAATTAATTTGGGACTTCTGGTTTCCAGCTTGGCATGTAAGGAACTTAGAAGTCGCCACTCCATCCTAACAAGTAAAAAGAGACAAAAAGGTGGATACAGACAATCACAACTTGCCAGCGCAGAAAACTCTGAAGTAGAAACCTCCATGCCAGGAGGAAATCCTGAACTGGATGCGACAAACTGTTGGAGGCTCAGCATGACCTCTCTTAAAAACTCTAGGGGGACCCAGTCATAAAAGGGACTCCACACTTTGGTGAGTCTTACCTCTAGGAGCTCGAACAGGCCCTCACAGTGAACACTGGAGAAAATTCCCTGTGTGCTTCCAGCGGGGGTGGGGGGTTGGTGGGGACTGGGGTAAAGGAACCATTGTGTAATACACCAGAGCATTCTTGACCTTCTTAACAAGGCCTGATCTATGAGATGCTATTTTTCCGGAGTCAAAGTTGCTGGGATTTTATCAGAGCTTAAACTACTTGAGGGAAGAAAACCAGCTCCAGCCCATTCTAACCATCCTGTCTCACCCAAGGAGGTGGGGGGAAACTAAGAAGCATGTGGTGTAAAGTTCTTAGTCCAGAGGAAAAGGCTCACTAAAAGAGTGACACCTTATCATAGGACTATGGAATGGTCTTCCTTCCCCCATACCTCATTTCTATATCACTAAAGGCCTATTTACTGCTGTTCCTTTTACTTAGTAGATTACGTCTGCCTTGCAACAAAAAATTACAAGGCATACTCAAAGGCAAAAAGCACAGTTTGCACAGAATAAAGAAGCACTAAAACCTGTCAGATATGGCAGGAATACTGGAATTATCAGACCAGGATTTTTTTTATACTATAGTTAATATACTAAGAGTTTAATGAAAAAAGGAGGCCATGAAATAATAGATGGGTAATGTAATGAATGAGATGGAAAGTAGAAAGAATCAAAAGGTAATGCCAGAGATCAAAAACACTGTAACAGAAATGAAGGATGCCTCTGATGGCCTCATTAGTACACTGGACATTGCTGAGGAAACAATCTCTGAGCTTGAGGCTACAGCAATAGAAGCTACCAAAGCTGAAAAGCAAGGAGAAAAAAATGGGTAAAAAAAACCACACCCCAGAATATCCAAGACTGTGAGATAATGACAAAAGATGCAGCATACACATAATGGAGATACGAGAAGAAGAGAGAGCGAAAAAGCAGCAGTATTTGAGGTATAATGACTCAAGAGTTTTCCAAAATTAACATCAGACACCAAACCACAGATCCAGGAAGCTCCAAGACCAAGCAGAATAAATGCCAGAAACTACACCTAGGCATATCATATTCAACCTTCAGGAATATGAAATATCAAAGATAAAGGAAAAATAATTCATGAAAGAAGCCTGTGGGAAAAAACACCTTATCTATAGAGGAGGAAGGATAAGAATTACATTTAACTTCTCCTCAGAAACCATGCAAGCAAGGAGAGAGTAGTGAAATATTTAGACTGTTGAAAGAAAAAATCCTACCAATCTAGAATTCGGAATGCTGAAAAATTATCCTTTAAAAGTGAAGGAGAAGGGCTTCTCTGGTGGCACAGTGGTTAAGAATCTGCCTGCCAACACAGGGGACACAGGTTCGATCCCTGGTCCAGGAAGATCTCACATGCCACGGAGCAACTAAGCCCGTGAGCCACAACTACTGAGCCCGCATGCCACAACCACTGAAGCCCACATGCCTAGAGCCCGTGCTCCATAACAAGAGAAGCCACTGCAATGAGAAGCCCACACACTGCAAAGAGTAGCCCCTGCTCGCTGCAACTAGAGGAAGCCTGTGCACAGCAATGAAGACCCAATGCAGCCAAAAATAAATAAACTAAATTTATTTAAAAAAGAAAAAAATAACTCAACAGTAAGAAAACAGACAACCTGATGAAAAAGATGTGCAAAAGGCCTGGACAGACACCTCACCAAAGTAGATATACAGACCGTAAATTAGTATATGAAAAAATGCTCCATATCTTATGTCATCAAAGGAATGCAAATTAAAACAACAAGATACTATTACACACGTATTAGAATGGCCAAAATCTGGAGCACTGACAGGACCAAATGCTGACGGGGATGTGGAACAGTAGGAACTCTCATTTATTGCTCGTGGGAATGTAAAATGGCACCATCACCTTTTTTTTTTTCTTTTTTTTTGCTGAGCCACGTGGCTTGTGGGATTTAGTTCCCTGACCGGGGATCGAACCTGTGCCCCCTGCAAGTGGAAGTGCAGAGTCCTAACCACTGGACCACCAGGAAATTCCCAAGATGGTACCACCACTTTGGAAGACTGTTCGGTGGTTTCCTATGAAACTAAACATATTCTTACTGTAGGATCCAGCAATAGTGCCCTCACTATTTATCCAAATGAACTGAAAACTTATATTTATGTTAAAAACCTGCACATGGATATTTATAGCAGCTTTATTCATAACTGCCTAAACTTGGAAGCAACCAAGATGCCCTTCAGTGGGTGAACGGATAAACCAACTATGGTACAACCAGACAATGGAATATTATTCAGTGCTAAAAAGAAATGAGCTATGAAGCCATGAAAAGACACAGAAGGACCTGAAATGCACATTACTAAGTGAAAGAAGCCAATCTGGAAAGGCTACATACTGTGTGATTCCAACTATTTGACATGCTGGAGAAAGCAAACTATGGAGACAGTAAAAGGATGAGTGATTGCCAGGGTTGAGACTGTGGAGGGGTGAACAGGCAGAGCAGAGAGGATTTTTAGGGCAGTGAAAGTACTCTGATATTAGAGGACTGCTACATGTCATTATACGTTTGTCCAAACCCTTAGAATATACAAATCAAGAGTGAACCCTAATGAAAACTATGGACTCTGGGTGGTAATGACGTGTCAATGTAGGTTCATCAGTTGTACGAATGTACTACATTGGTAGGGGATGTTGATAATGGGGGATGCTATGCAGAGTTCCTCTAGCTCGCTGCAACTAGAGAAAGCCTGTGTGCATCAACCAAGACCCAACCCAGCCAAAAATGAATCACATAAATTTCTATATATATTTAAAAAAGATAAGTACTGAGTACTATCTCCAAAATTTACGCCCAATGAATTCACTTCTCTTTATTTCCATAGCTACCACCTAGATCAAGCTACCATCATCTTTCTCCTGGGCTATTATAATAGCCCCCGACAGGTCTACTGCATCTATGCTTACCTTTCTACAGTTATTCTCTAATGAGCAACTAAGAATGTTTTCTTTAAAACAAAAAAGTAAACTATTACATATTGCTACTCCCCCAGCCTAAACACCAACCAACTAAAAATCCTCCAACATCTTCTCACTGTACTGAGAATGAAACCCCAACCTGCACTTACAGGGTTGTATACCATCCAGCTCTTGACTGATTTCTGCAATCTTACTTCATTTCCCTTTACCTCTAAGTTACCTCACTCCAGTCACATCAGCCTAATCTCTTTGCTCACATATGCTCAGTTAGGCCTACTTCAAAGCATTATAGTCTTGACCCTCCCCCCTCCTCTGCACAAAACCCTCCTCTCCTGGCTCTCAGCCCGATCTCAAAAGCAGCCTCCCAATGTCGCTCATCATATCAACCTGTTTTGTTTCCTTCACAGAACAAATTATAACAGGAAATTAGCTAAAAATGGTGCACTCTCCCTATAAGGGGTGTGGGCACTAAGAATCACAGCTGGTACTCCAGAAGGGCCCCCTTTCTGCCTGCTCCTTGTCTACACAACCTAAAAAGCAGCTGCCAATTACACTCTGCATACACGTGCATGCACACACAGGTAACCGAAGGGGACTGCAGACAGAGCCAGCAAACCAAAACTTTAAGAAAATAGAGTATTTGCCAAAACTGACCAAAAAAATTGGTCCCTGTCAAAATAGTGCACATTTATCTAATATTTTTGTGTGTTAAACCTAAGGATTAAAAACTAATATATCCTCTATCAGTCACATCAGTACACAAAAGACTCATATTTCTTTTTTTCCCCCCACACACTGTATTTTATTTTTACAAGAGATAAATAAACTGACACCAAGCATTGCAAATGGATGACCACAACAAAAGCAACAATGATTGCAATTACCAAACACGAAACAGACTCATACTATGTCATAATATTGACATTCAGTCCAGGAATCCTCCACTGTAACAGCTCCTTTACTTTGTTGTGAAAATTGACTTGTATACTTTTTGCCTCTGAGTCCTGTGGGATTTTTTTTTTATTCAAGAGACTCATATTTCTAAAAGTTGAATTTGCTCGTTTGCCCTTTGGGGCAAGGGATAATTCTACGCAATGTCATTGCATTCCACCTGCAATAAGACATAAGAACTGGATAACCAAACACTGCGTTTCATGTCCTAAATAGGATACCAACCACATTTCTGTCAAAGGACTCTAAACACACTTCAGCATTCCATTAACAAACAATATTACGAAGTCAAATTACATCCAAATGAGGATAAGAAGCCTTGGCCCAAGACTGTGGTTGATGCCACAGTCTCTGGCTTATAAGAAAGAATAAACATTAAAAGTAATCAAGGTATCTGAGAATTCTCTGGCAGTTCAGTTGTTAGTGCTTTCACTGCTGAGGGCCCAGGTTCAATCCCTGGTCAGGCAACTAAGATCCCACAAGCCACACGTTACAGTGGGAAAAAAAAAAGGAATCAAGGTATATTAATAATACCATTAATAAATGTTGGCCTATATAAACTAGAAATGCTAAAACAATGCTGTTTCACTACATGGTTAAAGAAAAAGAACAAGATTGCAAAAATAAGAAAAAAAGAACAAGATAAAACTTCACGGTAAAGATGACAGATTGAACACAGGCATTTCCTTTCATTCCCCTGAAACCCCACTAAAACACCCAAGGGATTTTTCACAACAGGATTAATTCATTAGGATGAAGAGAACAGAAGACGAGGCAAGAGTATCAAAATCTGGGAAGCTGGTAAGCAGATGGATGAATGGTTAACTAACTCAGCAAGTCCAAGAAGCTGAACTCTAAGAAGGAAGTGTCTGACATACACCTCTAGGAGGAGGAGGGCTGAAGGGAGACTGCCCATCCCTGTTCCTAGCAAAAAGCTAGAGTGGTTTCACTTCTATAAAGTGTGACCGTCTCTGCCTGTGGGGCAGCAGATAGAGAGGGGATACTGTACTTAAAAAAAAAAAAATGTGGTGGGGGGGCGTCCCTGGTGGTACAGTGGTTAGGCATCTGCCTGCCAATGCAGGGGCCATGGGTTCTATCCCTGGTCTGGGAAGATCCCACGTGCCGTGGAGCAACTAAGCCCATGCACTACAACTACTGAGCCTGCGCTCTGGAGTCTTTGAGCCACAACTACTGAAGCCCTCGCCACAACTAGGGAAAAGCCCACGTGCAGCAACGAAGACCCAACACAGCCAAAAATAAATAAAATAATTTTAAAAATAAAATAATTTTTAAACAGGGAATTAAGCAAATATTTAGATACTGAATGCCTGGACCTTTCCCTCTGCCCCCACCCTCACCCCACAGTCAGCTCCCCATCAAGCCTATGCTTTCCAGGCAATCGATCTGAAGATTCTTCTTGGGGAAATCTGACCTCACTAAGAGGGGAAAAGAAAAGACTAAAAACAGTGACATGAGGGTGGGGATGAGGCTTCCCAATAAAATGCCAAATGGTCAACAAGCCTATCCCTTTCACTCAGAGCTTCTAATCTGTTTTAAAATCTTACATGTAACAAAATATAGATTATAACTATACCCAAGCATGTAATCTTAATATAAAGAATGAAACTAATTTGGATTTCACCATGTGATGGTGTCCTTCAGATCACATTTGACTTCCACAGTGCAAATAATAAAGGACCATTTTAGTACAAGTATCTCTTTTCCTAAGCATCTCTTTTGACCTGTCATTATTTAAATGCATCCTCTTTTCTTATAGCATTAAAAAGTTGAGATATAGTTCACAATATAAAATTCACCACTTTAAAGTGTGCACACTACAGTGTGTTTTTAGTACATTCACTATTTTGTGTAACCATCACCATTATCTAATTCCAGAACATTCCCACCATCCCAAAACAAGCCTTACACCTATTAGCAGTCAGTCCTAATTCCCACACCCCTCCCTCACCCATCCCCTGGCGACTACTAATCCACTTTCTGTCTCTACGGATGTGCCTATTCTGGAAAATTCGTATAAATGGAATTACACAATGTGTGGCCTTCTGTACCTGGCTTCTTTCACTTAGCATAATATTTTCCAGGCTCATCAAAGGACAGGTAAAAGTACATAGAACGGGTCATTCCTTTTAATAGTAGACTAATATTCCATTGTAGGCATATACCATGTTTTGTTTACCCATTCATCTCCTGATGGACATCTCGGCTGTTTACAACTTTTGGCTATTATGAACAATGCTCCAATCTGCTTGCTAGTATCCTGTTCTTAAATGTGAGTAAACCAACAAAAATCATTAGACATGTGAAGAAAGGAGTTAACATGAAAGGTCTGTAGACACTAAAATGAATAGGAAAAAAGCAACTGGGAAAACAGGGACAATGAAAGGAGAAGAAAACTTTCAACTAACTTTAAACTTATCATTAATTAACTTCAGGTAGTAAAAAATACTGTGCACATGAAGAAAGCACACAATCCTATAAAAAGGAATAATGAGAGGACAAGAGTACTGTGAAACTAAAAATATGCTCAAAAATTTTTTCAATAGACTTGGACGCTGAGAAAGTCTCCAAGGAAGGAGAATGACGATGACAACAACAAAGACAGAGATGGCAAAATAGAAAGAAATTTTAAGACATGCAAAGTTTCAAAATTTATCTCCTACACATTCTTTTCTCAGGAAGCTTGAAGGATGTGCCTTACTAAAATGAGAGGGTGACAAAAACAGACAACCCTGGGTACAGGAGACAAAGATCCAACACAGGAAAGAAGGAAATGCAAGCCCTAGGATGAGGATGGTGAGCACTTCAGGTTAACCATCCTAAACCAAGAAGATGAAATTTATCAACTATCTGATGTGCCTGATCATACTGAGAGGCCTAAACATCCAAGAGACAGCCTGAAGCTAAATTAGTAATACGTACATAGAAAATTAAGTAAACAATAAATCCAGAGAAAGCAAAGAGTCGGAAACGAAAAGTAGTTACAACTACCACATGACTTAGTCGCGGACACTTTTGTTTTTAATTCAAAGACCTTATTCTCTTTTGTTTAAATTAATTTATTTTTGCTGTGTTGGGTCTTCGTTTCTGTGCGAGGGCTTTCTCTAGTTGCGGCAAGCGGGGGCTACTCTTCATCGCAGTGCGTGGGCCTCTCACTATCGCAGCCTCTCTAGTTGGGGAGCACAGGCTCCAGACACGCAGGCTCAGTACTTGTGGCTCACGGGCATAGCTGCTCCACGGCACGTGGGATCCTCCCAGACCAGGGCTCGAACCTGTGACCCCTGCATTAGCAGGCAGATTCTCAACCACTGCGCCACCAGGGAAGCCCAGTGGACACCTTTTATATCGTCAAAATAATAACAAATACTGACCTAAAAATTACAAGACTACTCCATAGTGAGGATGGGAAAACAGGAGAGGTGTGTGTGAACACAGGGCTGGGAAGAGAGGGTACTTCCTGTAGTGGGTAATTACAGAAAATGTCTAGTACTGAAAACTTAACAAGTCAAAATAGTGGCATGTTATTTAGAAATATGGAAGTAAATAACAAAAGGATCCCTCAAGGATCAAAAATAATTACTTGGGGAGGTGAGAGTGGCTGATTTTTTTTTTTTTAATAATGGGCCTTCCACAAGTATTTGACTATCTTAAACTTTGTGTATATACAAACGGAACTTGTGCTCATTCTGCTTTGAAAAGGTTCTAGCTACAGAAATGTCCTGAAGGAAGAAATCTTAAAGATAAACATATAAATACTTCTGAACTAAGGGAAAAATAAAATCACAAATGTGTCCTAAATTTAAGGGCTATGAATGGCCTCTAAGCAATTTAGTGTTTTCTGGAAAGGATAAACGTTCAAGAAAAAAGTAAGCTCCAAGATGAAGAAAATCTCTGTATATTCCCCAGCTTATTTAACTGTATACACTGTTCACTGAACTAACGATTTTGTAAGGTAAGAAAATCATTCTTGTAATACTATTTCACATTGTTCTTAAGGAGAGAGACTGAAGAGCCTTTATCAGTTAGTTGTTTCTAATGGTTCTGAAACACTAGTAAAATAATTCTTACGACAATGGCTGAAATTTAGGGCATAAATTGACACCAACTTGCCTCTTTGTGCAGTACATCTCCTTTGCCTTTAACAATTCTAAGCTGGATCTTTGCAGTCTCTCTGCCTGCGATATACTTCCTATGGCCAACTCCTTCTGCTCACTCTGGTCTCGGTGTGAATACCATCGCTCACAGAGGCCGTCTCACCTTTCAGTCTCAAGTGCCTGCTCCCTTTTGTTCTAGATCATTCTAGAGCACTCTAGAGCCTTTTGTCCCGATCTGAAATGATCATTCCCAGAAGGCAGAGGCCTTGTCTGTCGTGTTCACCACTTTACCCCCGCCAGGTCTGTGATAGTACTGGGCAAGTATCAGGCACCCGAGGATCTGCTGACTGAATACGTGGGTATTTACCTCAGTGCTCTTGGTTTTGAAGAGTCTTGTTGCACACTCACCTTTTGGGTTTTTGTTTTTTAACCAATTTGAAAAAAAGGAAAAATCGACCTGCTGTGAGAACACCAAAAACATCCTTCAAAGTGCAGGTGGATGTTTACACTAAAGAATTACTGTTTTTCTGAGGTTCAAATTTAACTGGGAATCCTATATTTTTCTTGGCAATCCCAGTCAGGCAGTAAGAAAGAGAGAAGAACCAGAATGGGATGTGTTGGGGTAGGGGGGCAACTAAAGGCTGCTATGAGGCCTAAGAAGTTGGGAAGACAGATGAGAAATTTGGGATTTACTGCTTTGTGCTGACCAGTGTAACTTGCCCTTTGCTACCTCCTCAAGAAAACTTCAGTAAAGGTTTACACTACTTTTCAAAAAAATAAACGCAGATGAGAGACTATGTCCTCTGAGAAGTCTTCCCTTATTTTACACCGAAAAACGTTTCCTCCTCCTGTGCCACCTCTGGACTTGGTAAACTAGCACTCTGAATTGTGTCTGTAAGCTCCAGAAGGGCAGAGTTTAAGGGTTTCCTCTGTATCACCGGCATCTAGAACACTGTGGGGCACAATGTCTGTTCAACATGAAATCTACAAGCTACATCTAAATCAAAATGCGATCAGTTATTTTAGCCGTACTCAGCATGGTAAAGAAACGTAATTTCAAAGTCTGAAGGTATACGATTAGAACATATACTTACAGTTTCAAAAGTATTCAGGATCATCAAAGGGAAAAACACATTAAAATATTCTCTACCATCTTGAAATCTCACAGGCACAGGTCTTGTGATGGACTGACAAAGAGTTGAAGGGGGTCCGCACTGATCAAAGTCCACAAACATTGCGTATTTCCATTTTAAGACCTCTTTAACGAAGGTGTCAGAGATGGACTGTGCTGACAAGAAAATGTTTACCGGAGAGGAAGGTGAAAAAGATCTGTTTTCACAAAATGGAACTTTGTAGCCTTGCCTGTTGGAATTATTTGGAGTATGACACTGGAGAACGTTGCACAAACCCTTCATTTCAGCCACTGGCTTCTGAGACACCACAGAGACTGGCTGTGGTACTTTCAAAGCAGATTGTACCCCACTTGACTTATTTTGCAGAGTTGGTAAGAGCGCTGACGTATTTACCAAAGACTTGTAAAGACCAGCAATTCGTGAAGTACTACTGGAGGTAAATATCTTAGCAGTGGGAGGTCTCGAAGGTTTAGATGAAGAGAGAGGCAAGCCAGGTCTACGAAATGTATCTTCATCTGCTGCTTTAGCTTCAGAGTGTTTGGAACAGTATTCACCCTGGTTTTCCAGTGTTTCCACACAATCTTTGTATTTACATTTTGTGCTACTCCAAGATTCCAACTGAGGCCGACTCACAGAATCTTCTTCTACTTGGACTCTATCTTTTCCATGAACTACTTCAATGAGTTCATCATTCTCTTTCTCCATTTGTGAACATAAATCCATATCTTCTGGATCACATTGTGTTAAAAATATATTATCCTCCTCTATGTCACTGTTGCATTCAGGTTCTCCCTCCTTCAAAGCTGCCTCTGCTGCTTTTTTAATGACCTCTTCAGGTACATAAGCTGGACCATAACCCCAATCATCTGTGATATCCCCTACATGAGTCAAGCACGAATTCTCTTCATTCTCTTGAACTGAATTCTTGTTGTCTGGTCTCTGATCTTGCCGAACTGAAAACACTTCACATGGACTTTCAAACTCAAAAAAATGAGAATCCGATTCCTCAAACCGCAAAAGGGACCTTGTATTTTCTTCCTTTATTACATTCTGTTCCACATTTGTGTTAGCTATTGAAGTATGATGCTCTGGACATCCTTTCTCAATGCATGTCTTACCCTGTTTAATGTGTTTCTTAAAACCCACAATTCTTTCATCATCATCATCTTCATCAGATTCTGAAATAATAATGACGTGTCCAGAGCAGGTTTCCCTGACACTATTTTGGTTGGCTGTCAAACATCTTCTATCATCTTTAACTTTTCTTTGTAGCTGGGATAAACTTCTTTGGGTTGAACCTGATGGGAACTTAATAACACTGGCTTGAGCTATTAAAGATAATATGTGGAGGTCTCTGTCTATCTGAGAATCTGTTAAAGGGTCAGACTTAGGACTGATGCTAAGGACCTGTTCTCTTAAATCAGAAGAAAACTCAACAGTACTCTTGCTAATTCCCGTATCTCTTGATTCAAGTCCAGTCACAGGATCTTTAAAGGGAGGTGTTTTCTCCACAAAAATATTGGTCATTTCTGTGAATGAGACCAAATCTTTATTACCAACATGACATTCTAGTATTTGACAACTGATATCAGGGGTGGAGAAAATGCCCAACTCTTCTTCCTGTACTTGTTTCTTTTTCAGCAGTAAACTGTTTTCAGGTTTTTGTTGTCCATTTTTATCATCCAGAACACCACTAGGGCCTAAAGAGAGATTGTGTATGAAGCCATCTCCTT
This sequence comes from Mesoplodon bidens, assembly GCF_964165515.1. Lineage (NCBI taxonomy): Eukaryota > Metazoa > Chordata > Mammalia > Artiodactyla > Ziphiidae > Mesoplodon > Mesoplodon bidens. Next base: position 41,705,814 of record NC_138180.1, on the reverse strand, counting down.
TCTGAGCTCCTGTATCTTTCTGTGAACAGAAACTTTCAATGCTAGATACAGTCAGGTTTTCCTCTAAAGTGGTACTTTTCCTGTCTTGCTTTTTCATTACATGCAATAACTTAGCACAGATTTCATCTTTATGTGCCTTAGTGTTTGCTTTTGAGGTTTTGCCAAGAGCATCATCCTTTAAAGAGAAATCCTCATCTGATGTGGACACTTTTTCCAGAGAGTCATTGCTAGAATCAGTCAACAAACCTGTTGATGTGATTATTCCTCTGTCAAATACCTTTTCTGGACCATTTCTTGAAGTACAATTCTGTGGGGTATATGAGGAATTCTCTTTTACAGACTTATGCTTCCCTGTACTTATTTTAACTTGGCCTCGAGCTCTTTCATTCACAAGCCTTTTACTACTCGGCTTCAAGCACAACTCAGCTGAGAGATGGTCTTTGAGTTTCAAATCTTTTAGATAAGTTTGCTCATTATCCTCTTCTATGGCATTATGTGCCTTGCTGAAAATACTCTCTTTCACTTGACATGCATCAGCTTTCATCGGTTCTTTAGAGAATGTTGGGCTGGAGTTTTCCAGACAGTGCCTTTGTTTTTTAGACTTCTTCCCTGTTTGTTCACTTTCTTCTTTATTCTAAGATGCAGGAGGTGTTTTACATGGAGGAGTCAGATCCACAGAAGTGCTACACTGAGGCACTTTGAATTTTATGTTTCTAATACTTTGCTTTAAACAAGTTTGTAACTCATGGGTTTCCTGACTAGTCAACTGCCAACCTAAAGATATATTTCCTCGTAGGTATAAGTTGAGCTTATCCCAGAATCGCTTACAAAGAGTCTGCTGCCCAAGCTGATAGCCTTCTTTAAGGAGACTTCTGATCAGCTGCACACAAGCAAGTTGTACAGAGTTAGATGGCACTGAATGCAGTGACAGAGATATCATTGTTGTGCCTTTGGAGCAGTTTCCAGATGACTTCTCAGAACTCCGAGCAAACGCGGTAGTGGGAAGCTTGGCACATTTTACGATGGCTTCCACCCACTGCTGGGAACTAACCCACAGCAAATGCAAACACTTTTTATTTCTATGCACTTCAATCACTGACACCAAAATCAGAAGGAAAAACTCAGTGACTGTGTCACACACGGCGTCCGTCTGGTTGAGGACGTCTTTGACTTCAGAATGCAGATGATGAATAACCTCCACTATATAGGCCACACCCAGATCCTTAAGATCCATGAGGGACTGCACAAAGGGGATGAACCACAGAAACGTGCTGTTATGAACACGCATGTCTTGACCGATATCTGACTGAAGCACATTAGCTAATGTTTCCATTTCTTCATACATGTTAGGACAATAATCTGGGCAAATGGCTGATCTCCACCCTGAATCCTAAAATGAAAGAGATACTGACATTCAGATAAACAAGCACCATTCATGACAGGTTTAACACAAAAGTTGCCAACAAGAAAATACACTGCTCAACTTTCCTGTGTTGATGTACATATATGGACCCCCAAGAAATTGAAAACAGTCCAATTTTGAGGTGAAGCTTTCATGAAAAGGTTAAATTTACAAAACCTCCATGTACTCTGGACCTCTTTCCTTCAGTTGGTTTTGATTTCTAGTCATGTGATTTATCTCCCTCATGCCATAAATGTTCTACCCTTCCAAAATGTACTTAAAAATTAATCTCTCAAACTGTGCATGCTCTCATTACAGACCATTTTTCCTCATGAGCTACTGTTCAATCAGAAACTGTTTTATGCAACAGTTGATTTAGAATAGCTACATATCATAAAATCAGCAATGCAACTAACCACGTAAAACACTGACTATACAATATAAAGGCAATACAATATCATCTGAATTCTCAAAATGTTTTATACCTTTTTGGTCTTTTCAGGGTTATAATTGTATACCATCTGGCTGCAAGTCACCATATCATCTAAATATGACTCCGGTTCTGACTTGGTCCTTAAATATTAAGAACAAATAGAAATTACTGAAATGAAGGGTAAAAAGAAGAGAAAAATCCTACTGTTAAAGTCAATTATAGTAGACTTCCTCATACAGATTGTCGGAAATCCTGACACAGGAACTGAACGAACCTCACAGAGCTGTTCCGTATGTTCTGGATCTCTTTCCTGTAGCTCACATTGTTGATAATGGATTGAAATGCCTCAATAGGATCAATCAGTTGACCCCAGACCTTAGATCCAAGACGATCCAGAATCACCATGAAACAGTGTAACGCTGGCCAGAAAGGATCCACACTATCATCTGAAACACAATGGAGTAATTTGCCAAATTACAACACAATTAGAGAAAGGGACTAAAATATATTGAGAATTAAGCATTCTTTACCTGGGTAGCAACAAAACTGAAAGCAAAGCAGGAAGTAATTTAAAGTAAAGTGTTGTCAACTACAGGTTTTAGAAACCTGGCAAACTTTTAAATAATGTCTGCATTTTTTTTTAAAGCAATACACCTCTGTTAAGAAATCTTGTAGTGTGGAACAAACTGAGATAGTCCAGATAAACTCAACTTTCTCACCCTATTTGCCAACCTGAAAGAATCGTTCCTCCTCTGCTTCTTCCAGACCTTTATACTCCCATCCTTCAAAAAATAACAGAGGTAAAGTAGAAAAAAAAAGGGAGAGAAAGAAAAACTTGGTATTTTCAGATCTAAACAAAGTCCATGATATGAGAAATCCTGAATTGTGTGTGTCATTCGGTTGGAATAAAGGACTGAACCCCTCATCCACTGGATAAGCAGAGATACATACTCTTTATCCATCCATTCTCAACATGGCTTTGTTGTTATCTCCATTCCATCCAACTGGCAGGAATTCCCATTACTCACACACTCTTATGCCCGGTCCTTCCCCTCTTCTCTACATGCAGGGGCAAAACACTGCCCTGCTCAAAGACCTTCACTTGCTCCTTAATGTCTTCTAAGGAAATTAGAAGCCCTCAGTCAAGCATCTGTAAGATCTTACTCTACTCTTTCTTTCCAGATTTATTTTTGACACTCACATAAAGATACACCACCTACAGAAAAAAACAGATAGCTGGCTTTTTCCAAGTGAGAACCAGAATGGCTTCACTGTTAGCACCACCTGTCATCTTCCGCAGTATTCTTAGGAGGCAAGTGCTCTAACTCACCCAATTACTGTCAGCCTTAGAACTTTCTGCTTTATTTCCCTCAGGGCTCTTAGAGTCTACTTTTTTTTTATCATAGTCGTTCGTGTAGAACTGCTCATATACTTTTTTATCCTCTACTGAAGCTGTCTTATGTCTAGGAAGCTCTCAAATAAGGAAGAAAGTCATTAGTTAGGTGAAGACAATTATGGAATGTTTCTTAAAGAGGGGACTTCCCTGGTGGTGAAGTGGTAAAGAATCCGCCTGCCACAACATAGGCAGAACACTCTATGACATAAAAGACCCTTTTTGACCCACCGCCTAGAGACATGGAAATAAAAACAAACAAATGGGACCTAATGAAACTTCAAAGCTTTTGCACAGCAATGGAAAATATAAACAAGATGAAAAGACAACCCTCAGAATGGGAGAAAATATTTGCAAATGAAGCAACAGACAAATGATTAATCTCCAAAATTTACAAGCAGCTCATGCAGCTCAATATCAAAAAAATAAACAACCCCATCCAAAAATGGGCAGAAGCCCTAAACAGACATTTCTCCAAAGAAGATATACAGTTTGCCAACAAACACATGAAAGGATGCTCAACACCACTAATCATTAGAGCAGTGCAAATCAAAACTACAATGAGGTGTCACCTCACACCAGTCAGAATGGCCATCATCAAAAAATCTACAAACAACAAATGCTGGCGACGGTGTGGAGAAAAGGGAGCCCTCTTGCACTATTGGTAGGAATGTAAATTGATACAGCCACTATGGAGAGCAGTATGGAGGTTCCTTAAGAAACTAAAAATAGAACTACCATACGACCCAGAAATTCCACTCCTGGGCATATACCCTGAGAAAACCATAATCCAAAAACAGTCATGTACCACAATGTTCACTGCAGCTTTATTTACAAGAGCCAGGACATGGAAGCAACCCAAGTGTCCATCGACAGATGAACAGATAAAGATGTGGCTATACATACAATGGAATATTACTCAGCCATAAAAAAGAAACGAAATCGAGTTATTTGTAGTGAGGTAGGTGGACCTAGAGTCTGTGGTACAGAGTGAAGTAAGTCAGAAAGAGAAAAACAAATACTGTACGCTAACACTTACATATGGAATCTAAAAAAAAAAGGTTCTGAAGAACCTAGGGGCAGGACAGGAATAAAGATGCAGACATAGAGAATGGACGTGAGGACACGGGGAGAGGGAAGGGTAAGCTGGGACGAAGTGAGAGAGTGACATGGACTACCACATGTAAAATAGCTAGTGGGAAGAAGCCACAGAGCACAGGGAGATCCGCTTGGTGCTCTGTGACCACCTAGATGGGTGGGATGGGGGTGTGGAAGGGAGACGCAAGAGGGAGGGGACATGGGGATATATGTATATGTGTAGCTGATTCACTTTGTTATACAGCAGAAACTAGCACACCATTGTAAAGGAATTATACTCCAATAAAGATGTTAAAGAAGGAATCTGTAGACCCCACTCGCTGCAACTAGAGAAAGCCCATGCACAGCACCAAAGACACAACACAGCCAAAAATTAATTAATTAATTTTTTCAAAAGTAAGTTAACTTCCTTGGGCTTCAGTTTCTTCTTTTATGAAAGTAACGTGCTGAGTTAAACTCTGAAGGTCCTTTCCAATTAAAAATTCTGACTCTGTGACCAAAACCATAAAACGGTCATTCTTTCTTTCCTCCACATCATACACCCAAGTTCTTACCGTGACACTAGTATTTTCAAAGTGCACCATCATCACAATAGTCAGCAAATAAAGTTTATTACCATCTGATTGCCTCTCCATGGCGTGAAGTATTGATTGCATAAAATCATTCTGTTTGTTTGAGCCCAACAACAGTGAATCCATGGTTTGCTCCTCAAGAATGGTCAGCAACATGCAGATACCTGTAAGATCACGTATAATTTTCTTGAATTGATTAAATAAAACTGTTCTAATGTCTTCTCCAGTTTAGTTGGCAAAAAGAATAACAAGGCAGTAAGATGAAACCAAACAGTATCCAGTGCCTCAGACATTGAAGTCTGAGATATTCATATACAACTCCTCCTCCTAAGAACAGAACTTTAGATTGAATAAAAAGGGAAAATGGCACGAACCTGGTTAGAAAACCATTTCCAAAATGACTACCACACAATTTGCATCTCATAATATCAAAGACCCCTTAAATTTTAAGATCACTATATTTCAAGTACCAGTCACTGCCAAATATACACATGACTGTAAGACTCTGAATCAATGAAGTAGGACAGAACTACTTTAAGTCAATATACAACTTGATGAAAACCAAAGTTAGTATCGCTTTCTCCCAGGAAATATTTTACAGATGGGAAAAGAGGTATTAAACCTCTGTTTCAAGAGATCAAAACCCTATTAAGTTCAGCTGCTGTGCTAATACGGTAACATCTAATACTGCCTTAAATAAAAGATCTATTTGCCATACTTGAAAATGTACCTCTTACACAGATGATTTCTAGGATAAGAAATGTTTAAAGACAAGATGTTGTAATAGTCAATTTAATGACAGAACAAGAATTGTGAACTATGAAATCCTTTATTTAGCAATTTTGATCAGATTACCAGAAGAGATCCCTTCCCTTGCAGGATAATCGTAAGAAATATTGGAAAATACTAATTATATGTGTGTAGGAAAAATACTCACCTAACCAATAGTTTTTGTAGTTGGCAGTATCATACATGTGTGAAGGCAGAAGAATCAGTTTACCCTTCTCAAGGACAGAAGAAGTATCAATGTCTGGACTTTCGAAAAGCCCCAACTCAATAACTTTAAAAAGGCAAGTCAAAACCTCCTGTAAGTCATAATAATCATCTCTGTTCACTTTCCCCAAGTTTCTTGCTGTCAGGATAGCCCAACGTGAAACCTAAAAGTGTAACACATTCATTACTTCATTTAACACACAATTGTCTACAGAAAGAATACAGTTAAAATAAGATTCTCTACAGATTACAGAGGACACAAGATACATCAAATACTTTAAAAAAATCATTGCACCGTATATCTTAAACTTATACAGTGCTGTATGTCAATTATACCTCAATAAAACTGGAAGAAAAAAACTATCATATAGAATAAAGTACTTTAGGAAAAATACATGATTTTCAGACATTTAAAGGAAATAAACCAAAAGGTCCATGATGACAGAAAAAAAAAAAGACGGAAGATACTAATTACAATTGAACTTTGAACAACACACAAGGGTTAGGGGCACCTACCCTCTGCATAGTTGAATACACTAATATAATTCGAATATAACATAGTTGGCAGCCCTCCATATCCTGGTTCTGCATCATGGATTCAACTAACCTCGAACTGTGTAGTACTATACTACATGCTATTAAAAAGAATCTGTGTATAAGAGGACCCATGCAGTTCAAACCCCTGTTGCTCAAGGGTCAACTGGAATGCGACATGTGAACCTTACTTGATCCTGATTTGATCTAACCCTGATAAAGCATTTTTGAGAGAGTAACTTCCACTCAAATACTGACTAGAAATATATTATTATTATTATAAGTGTGTCGATGTAATTGTTCTTTTAAAAGAGCACTTACCTTTTTGATACACGAACTAAAGTATTTTATGGATGAAATGCTCTGATGTCTAAGATTTGTGGTAACTAAACAGGAGTAGAATATTGACCACATATTGATAACAGATGAAGCACAGTGATGGATATGTGGGGGTTCACTACACCAATCTATTTTTGTATGTTTGTAATGTTCCATAATAGAAAGTTAAAAAAGGAAAAATGAAAAGAGAAACCTCAGAAGAAATCAAAGGTCACCTCTACATGGCGATATAGCATAGGGAAGTGATTTTAAATTTATTCTGCACTACAAACTGAATTTAGTGATCACAACCAACCTTAAAAACTAAATAAAATTTAAAAAAAAATTCAGTGGGCGTCCTTCATAGTAACAGTAAGTACTGTTTTGTGAAATGTTTAGGTCACGTATGTCTATATGTGTGTGAACTCGATGAAGAATATTTTTACTTAGGTTATGGGCAGAAAAGTTTGCAAAACATAGAACTAGTGGACAAAAGAATGGGCTCTATGCCAACATAATTAAGTAATGGATTTTAAGCTATCGAAAAAAAATACAAAGGAATCAATGAGTCTATAACTTATGATAAACAGATGAATAAATGAAGAGCAGGGAAAATGGCTCTTGATTATAGTATAATCAATGTCAAGTGCTGACTGGTAAACGTGTAAAGTGCTGGGGTTGAAACTATTTTGCAATCTTAGAAAAACTGGCTCAGGGAAGAACCATCAGGTAATGCTAAATTTAGGAGAACATTTTGGTGAGGAGTAAGGTATTTATGTGATCTTAGAGTACTTAAGAAATAGACATTGTACAGTGAAGAAACTGGACAACACCTCAACTAGATGATCAAAATTAACATCACCATGAGAGGCCGGATGATATGGCATGCCGTATATCTGACAGCCTGAGAAGGACATAGCATCCTTCACTTATGTAGTATTCCAGTTGGAACGTATAACCGAAGCCTAACCATGTGCAAGCATCAGACAAACCCAAAATGAAAAGCATTCTATTTTTTGTAAATGGGAGGGAGGCAGAAATGACTATTCTTCAGAAATGTAATTGTCATAAAAGACAAAGATAGGCTGCGGAAATGTTACAGATTAAGAGAGACTAAAGTAACACAACTACATGTAAATCCTGATCCTGGTCTGGATACTGGAGTACAGGGGGAAAATGCTACAAAGTACACTGGATCACACGACACAACTGGAAAACAGACCTTACTGTGTCAATGTTAAAGTCACTGAAGTTTATAATATTGTGAGAATATACTTATTCTTAGGAAATATACACTGAAGTATTTAGGGGCAAAAGGCTATGATACATGCAACCTACTCTCAAATGGTCAGAAAACAAACAGCTTTGTAGTTAACTGAAAGCAAATGATAGAACAAATGGAGTGAAACATTAGTAATTGGTGAATACAGCTAAAGAATATACAGGTGTTTTCTACTTTTTTTTTATTTTTGAGAATTTTCTGAAAATTTTAAAGTATTTTCAAATAAAAACTTTAAAAAAAGCATTAGGGCTCTGGATCAGGCTGCCTATATACAAATCCCAGTCACCATACTAGCCTGTGTAACTGTGGTTAAGTCTCCTGACTCAGTTTCCTCACCTACAAAAACACATATATAATGAAGAATACAGTCATTCCTGGCCCTGCAGACCCAGTCACCCAGTCTGCAAGTGCTTGGCCCAGGTCCTGGTTGCTCAGCTGGACCTGCTTCCTCTACTGCTTTGCAGCTTTAAGAAAGCCAGTCCCGGAGAGCAGCTGGCTGTACTTTCTGTCAGTCTTCTTTCACAGGCAGGAAAGCCCCACCCTTATTTTAAGCACAGGCCTCGACTCTGGTTCTACCCTTGCCTGGAGTAGACTTGTAATTCTTATTATCATGCACAAACTCAGTCCCCTGCTACCTACAGCCACCCAGGCCGACATACAGGTTTCCACCATGTATCACTTTGTATTTCTGTTCCATTACTGGTCCAAAGAAACATTTACCCTTTAAAAAGTGGGACTATACCTTTTAGAATTCCACTTTTTGAATTCTTTTCTATCATTGTTTGGGTTTGGCACAAAGGAGACAGAAATTCACCAACAGTCTGACTGGAAACCCCATTACCGTGTTCTTTCTTCGCCACTTAAAAAAAAAGCCTCTTTACTATCCTTCTATTGGCAGAGCAACCCTTCGTGGCTATTGTCTTAACGTTGTAACTCAGTTCTAGAGGCCAATGTGCACAGGTCCTACTGCACACGCTGCCTCGCCACATGATGTTAAGTCCTCAAACTCGAGCAACCAGCTCAAAGTCAGGTTCCAAGCCTCTGGTGTTGCTCTCTGCTTCTGTCTACCTACTGTTCTGATTCTCATGTTCCTCTTCCTGTTTGGCACCTAAGAACTGAATCTCCTTGTTCTCCCCTCTACCCCATCACCTGTTAAAAATCTCATCTATTAGCAAAATAATTATTTCAAGTGTTTTAACTGGTATTTCCATGTGCTTGGAGCGGGGCAGGCAAGCAAGAAAAGCAAGAGAGAACTCTCCTTCTTCGTTAGTTCAGGTCAACACACTGAAAGTTCAGATTATTCCCTCATTTGTCTTTTAAACTGAAGCATCACCTGTCAGAACTGTTTCCCTACTCTTTTAACCCTCTTCTTTGAGCCCCCCAGCACCCCCTCCTGAACTACAGTAATGTTACAACAACAAGAGAATAACTTTGGCAAATATTTTAAACAAAGTACACATCAAAAACCTCTATTATAGTTATCTGTAATATAGGTGCAAAAATAAAATATCCCCTCTTCCACTGCCTAACACTCACACTCACCATTTCATTGGGATGGACCAAAAACAAATAGATCCCTGGATGTTTGTCAAAAACCTGAAAGGAGCAGTTAGCTTGTTCCATCCGGCAAAGTGCTTCAACGCATAATTCATCTAAATAGAAAAAATAAGGCAGTAAACATAAGACATAAATCTTATCAACGTATCAAGATTCCCTAAATTTGGCTCCTTCAGTTGCTCTGTAAGTAAATGAAAAGTTGCTCCTTTTTTTTTTAAAACTGAGGCATAAAAATGCTGTAAATGTAGGAATGATATTTAGCTGCTGAAAGACCGGTAGGTTGATCATAGTGTGTGCCTATGAATTGCTCTGACTTTCCTAGTACAAACATCTTTTTTCACACTGGGCATAATTATCTCCAGAGAGCACCTTCTTAGAAGTATGGCTATAGGTCCAATTCTATTAGCATTTTACATTTTGATCCATGAGGACTTTATCTTGTACCACAGGGATAAAATCAGCTTTGCCCCACAAATGGCTATTTTGTCCTACTCTCAGTTACTGAGTAATCCATTTTCTCCACTGGTTTGAAATGCTATCATCAGCAAAGAGTAAATTCCCCAAATATATTCGGTTTACTTCTGGAGTCTCTACACTGCTCCATGAGTCTATCTGTACCAGCACTATCTTAATCCCTGTTGCTTCATGGAAATTTCTTCATCACTCTTTCAAAAGTATACTGAATAGACTCATACGTTTACCATATCAGATGAATCAACTTTATTTTGTCAAGCCTCAAAGAATATTGTAGTGACAGTGGTTAGCTTTGGGAAGGAGGGACAATGACTGGAAAAGTAAGAGGAGAGCTTCTGGTGTGTTGATGATGATTTGTTTCTGACCTGGGTGCCAGCTACACAAGTATGCTTAGTTTATGAAAAATCAAGCTTATATAGTTTTCTGGATATGGTACTCTTTAATAAATGTTTGAAAAATGACTTGTTCGAATTTAAAAATCTAGTTATTTTAAATTTATTTAGAAAGAACTGATTTATCTAATAAATCTTTAGATATACTTTTCAATTTACTGAAAATACAGAGGATAGAGAAACAAGTCAAATAACATGACAAGGAAGAAATCAGAAAAGTCCAGGAAGCACATTATTCTTTAGGGCAACCATCTGGTCTCAGCAAGTCAAAGTTATGACAAAAAAAATCTATCTATCTATCTATCCATCTATCTATTTATCTAACTATATCTATACCTGTGCACACATACGTAAAAGTAAACTATTCTGGATTAAAAGAGATGTAAGAAATATGGAACCAAATGGAACCAAATGCACAGTCCCTGATTGGACTCTAATTTAAATAAATCATCCTAAAAACACATTTTGCAACTACTGGGAAAATCTGAATGTGGACTAGATACAGTAGTGGGTGCCTTAAAGGTACTGTTATTTCGTTAGATTTGACAGATCAGGAAAATGTCTTCAAGAGATTCATATTAAGAAATGCAAATATAAATGGCCAAAATCTAGGCAGACATAATATGCTATGCCATTGTGATTACTGAAAACTACTACAGACCAGTGGTTCTCAACCTGGCGATTTTGTCCCCCACTGGCCCTGACCCCCAACTCCCAAGGGACGTTTGGCAATATCTGGAGACAATTTTGCTTGTCACAACTAGGGTAATGGGGAGAGCAAGTCACTACCAGCATCTAGTGGAGAGAGGCCAGGGATGCTGCTAAACATCCTACAATAAACAGCATGTCCCTCACGCACCAAGATTTATCCAGTCCAAAATGTCAACAGTTCCAAGTATGAAAAACCCTGCTACAGACAAATTCCAAGAATGAAAATTAATTGAATGGATAGAAGAATAAATATGTGATAAAGCAAATACAGCAAGATATCAGCAGCTGTACAATCTATGTGGTGTGTATATGGTATTCACTGTGTAATTCACTTTTCTAGGTTTGGAAATGCTCAAAATAAAACGTTTGGAAAAAAATGTATCCTAAGTATATGTTTAAGAAACAGATTTTCAATATAGATAAACCCAAATTCTTACAATTCTTAAAATATAAAAATGATACAACTGTGAAACACCCAAGATACTCACTAACACGCTCATGTAAAAGCAAATAAGGATATTTCAGTATTTCAAGAAGAGCAACTCGAAGCTTATTTTCAAAGTCTTGGCCAGTAAGGTCAAACAGCTGTGCCTCTCCATTGTTGTCTACTATATATAACTCGTCATCGTCTCCAATTTCTCCCTTCATGGCCTTTTCAAAGTGATTTATGAGACGTGAGGTTTCTAATTCCCATAAAACCTACAGGAAAAGAAAAACGGGCAGTGTGCTTTATATCTTATTAGCAACAAAATATACTGGATATGACGATCCTTCTAGAAAGCCTTTTCCTAAGCATAAAAATTCAGAAGTTTAAAGAAGTACCAGGGTTTCCCTGGTGGCACAGCAGTTGAGAGTCTGCTTGCCGATGCAGGGGAAACGGGTTCGTGCCCCAGTCCGGGAAGATGCCACATGCCGCAAAGCTGCAGGGCCCGTGAGCCGTGGCTGCTGAGCCTGCGCGTCCGGAGCCTATGCTCAGCAACGGGAGAGGCCACAACAGTGAGAGGCCTGCGTACCAAAAAAAAAAAAAAAAAAAAAAAAAAAAAAAACGACTCAACCTCTTATATTAGATTTAAAGAAAACAGTCACTGAACATAAAAGTGGCTTTTATGATACATGAACATGAGTACATAGAGCATGAGATGTTTACAACATTGCTCTTGCAGAGTTTTGTTATCAACAGCACTGTCAACTATACTCTATTGAAAAGGAAATGAGAAGTTGGAGCTTCTTTACACAAGCTGGGCCTTCTCTGACTTCCCTCCTACGTTCCAGCCATAGGTAATTACCTTGAAACATCAGCTTTAGCATAAAGGCATTGGTTAGCTTCATCGCTAGGCAACTTTGTAAACGTAAAGTTTTCCTCAAAAGGTTCATAACTTATCATCCCCCTCCTCTCTTCTATATTATTATAGGTAACTCTATGGTCTGTATTCCATTTCTCACCAGATAAATATAATAAACCAATATTCAAAGCCACATATTTAAAATTATATGTTTCACTTTGGTTCCTGTGAATGAAAAAAATGTTTGTCTTTATTGATTTATAGCACTTAACATTAAAAAATGAAAAGAGGGGAAAAAAAGAACTATTAGCCAATAAAAGAATAACCCAAGCCATTCAGATACCTGGCTGTTAAGAAAGTCAAACACAACGACATTAAAACATGAACCCAAAAAAAACCCATACGTCACTTCATTTCATGAAACTCTTTCACATCAAAATGTCTAAAAGTGGAGGATTATAAAATTCTGCTTTAGATTTCAATTCAATTCCATCAATCAATAAGCATTTATTCAGCACCTACTATCTACCAGGCTATGAGTTACATACTACACGTATATTAGCATTCACAGTTTAAATCACGTTTTCAGTTCCCTGAATGCTTCCAACAGAGTTTAAATTTATTCTCTTCCTAGTTATCAAGCTCTGAAAAATACTGCCCAATTAATGTAAAGTACCTTATGTAAGAATGGCAATTCATCCCTTGCTTTGTGGTATTCCGCCACACATTCTAAGCAGTAGCAGAGGTCTTCATCAGCTGTTTGAAATTCACTGGAGTGGGTCTTGGATGCATAGCGTTGCAGGAAGTCAATGGTGGAAATACCACCTGGTGTACACCAACAACATGTGCTCATTCTGTACCTGTATCCAGAAAAGAAGACATGGAAAGACTAAAGAAAAAAAAAAAAACACACAACACTTCAGGCCTATTCTGGTGGAGAATGGGTACATTTCCTACTAATGATCATGTCTTCAACTTACAATGTGCCTCGACCACATCCAGAACATTCTGCTGGCCAGCTTATCAATCACTGGCTAAACTCAATCTGGGCTTACTCGTAAAAACTTTACCTGTGACACATGAAAAATAATGAAAAATAATGAAACGAAAGCAGTTAGTAATAAACATCATAAGGCAACATACAGCTGTGTTATAAAGCCGGCTCAAAACTATACAGTACTGATGGGAAATTATACACAGAGACATAGAATTATCAATGTTTTCAAAGTACAGATTTTGGAGTGTTCTAATCATGTACTGGAGTCAAGTAAAAAGCTCAGGAAACCTTTCACATTCCCTGAGGCCCTGCTCCCGAAATCCCTGGAAACCTTAGAAATCCCCAAATATTAGTCCATACCAATAAGAAAAACTCATATAGAGAAGAATTTTCTCTTGGTTTGGAAGTATATATACACATGAATTTGCACATGTGTGTATGAACTGCTGCCCATAACTCACTGCTCGTCAAGGCAGTATAAACTGTAATGGCTGCAAATATAATAGCTACAAACCTATTCCTACTAAGTTTGAAACGTACAGTTTTCAACTGTCTCCAATTTGGGGTTTTATACTACCATCAGAGCCTCCACCATCCAAACTCAAGTAAAAAGGGTTAAATGAAATTAATTTCAGAGATTGGTTCAAGATGGCGGAGTACAGGATGTGCATCACTCCCTCTTGCGAGAGCACCGGAACCACAACTAACTGCTGAACAATCATCAACCGGAAGACACTAGAACTCACCAAAAAAGATACCCCACATCCAAAGACAAAGGAGAAGCTGCAATGACGAGGGGCGCAATCACAATAAAATCAAATACCATAATTGCTGGGCTGGTGACTCACAAACTGGAGAACACTTATACCACAAAGTCCACCCACTAGAGTGAAGGTTCTGAGCCCAATGTCAGGCTTCACAACCTGGGGGTCCGGCAACGGGAGGAAGAATTCCTGAAGAATCAGACTTTGAAGGCTAGCAGGATTTGATTGCAGGAATTTGACAGGACTGGGGGAAACAGAGACTCCACTCTTGCAGGGCACACACAAAGTAGTGTGAGCACTGGGACCCAGGGGAAGGAGCAGTGACCCCATAGGAGACTGAACCAGACCTGCCTGCTAGTGTTGGAGCGTCTCCTGCAGAGGCAGGAGGGGAGGTGGCTGTGCCTCACCGTGGGGACAAGGACGCTGGTGGAAGAAGTTCTGGGAAGTACTCCTCGGTGGGAGCCCTTCCAGAGTCCGCCATTAGCCCCACCAAAGAGCCAGGTAGGCTCCAGTGCTAGGTCGCCTAAGGCCAAACAACCAGCAGGGAGGGAATGCAACCCCACCCATCAGCAGATAAGCAGATTAAAGTTTGACTGAGCCCTGCCCACCAGAGCAACACCCAGCTCTACCCACCACCTGTCCCTCCCATCAGGAAGCCTGCAGAAGCCCCTTAGGTAGCCTCAGCCACCAGAGGGCAGACAGCAGAAGCAAGGAGAACTACAATTCTGCAGCGTGGGGAAGGAAAACCCTATTCACAGAAAGACAGACAAAATGAAAAGGCAGAGAGTGCTTTGTACCAGATGAAGGAACAAAATAAAACCCCAGAAAAACAACTAAATGAAGTGCAGATAGGCAACCTTCCAGAAAAAGAATTCAGGAAAATGACAGTGAAGATGACCCAGGACCTTGGAAAAAGAATGGAGGCAAAGATCGAGAAGATGCAAGAAAGGTTTAACAAAGCCCTACACGAATTAAAGAAAAAACACCTAGAAGAATTAAAGAACAAACAGAGATGAACAATACAATAACTGAAATGAAAAATACACTAGAAGGAATCAACAGCAGAGTAACTGAGTCAGAAGAACGGATAGGTGATCTGGAAGACAGAACGGTAGAATTCACCTGCTGTGGAACAGAATAAAGAAAAAAAGAATGAAAAGAAATGATGACAGCCTAAGAGACCTCTGGGACAACATTAAATGCAACACCATTCACATTATAGGGGTCCCAGAAGGAGAAGAGAGAGAGAAAGGACCCAAGGAAATATTTGAAGAGATGATGGACGAAAACTTCCCTAACATGGGAAAGGAAATAGCCACCCAAGTCCAGGAAGCGCAGAGAATCCCAGGCAGGATAAACCCAAGGACAAACACGCCAAGACACACAGTACTCAAATTGACAAAAAATTAAAGACAAAGAAACATTACTGAAAACAACAAGGGAAAAATGACACGTAACATACAAGGGAAGTCCCATAAGGTTAACAGCTGATTTCTCAGCAGAAACTCTACAAGCCAGAAGGGAGTGGCACGATATATTTAAAGTGATGAAAGGGAAGAACCTACAACCAAGATTACTCTACCTGGCAAGGAGCTCATTCACATTCAACGGAGAAATCAAAAGCTTTACATACAAGCAAAAGCAAAGAGAATTCAGCACCACCAAACCAGCTCTACAACAAATGCTAAAGAAACTTCTCTAAGTGGGAAACACAAAAGAAAACGACCTACAAAAACAAACCCATACCCATTAAGAAAATGGTAATAGGAACATACATATCAATAATTACCTTGAACATGAATGGATTAAATGCTCCAACCAAAAGACACAGGCTCGCTGAATGCATACAAAAACAAGACCCATATATATGCTGCCTACTAGAGACCCACTTCAGACCTAGGAACAGTTACAGACTGAAAGTGAGGGGATGGAAAAAGATATTCCAGGCAAATGGAAATCAAAAGAAAGCTGGAGTACCAATACTCATATCAGATAAAATAGACTTTAAAATAAAGAATGTTACAAGAGACAAGGAAGGATGCTACACAATGATCAAGGGATCAACCCAAGAAGAAGATATAATAACTATAAATATATATGCACCCAAAATAGGAGCACCTCAATATGTAAGGCAACTGCTAACAGCTATAAAAGCGGAAATCAACAGTAACACAATAATAGTGGGGGACTTTTTTTAATGTTAATTTATTTATTTTTGGCTGTGTTGGGTCTTCGTTGCTGCGTGCTGGCTTTCTCCAGCTGCAGCAAGCAGAGGCCACTCTTTGTTGTGGCGTGTGGGCTTCTCATTGCGGTGGCCTCTCTCGTGGAGTACGGGCTCTAGGTGCGTGGGCCTCAGCAGTTGTGGCATGCGGTCTCAGTAGTTGTGGCTCTCAGGCTCTAGAGCACAGGCTCAGTAGTTGTGGCCTGCAGGCTCTGTAGCGCAGGCTCAGTAGTTGTGGCGCACAGGCCCAGTTGCTCCGCAGCATGTGGGATCTTCCAGGACCAGGGCTCGAACCCGTGTCCCCTGCACTGGCAGGCAGACTCTCAACCACTGAGCCACCAGGGAAGCCCGGAACAGAAACAACGTGCACAAAACACAAAAGGATGGGGGCATGTCAAAGGGACATAATAGACACCAACCTGAAGAGCTCCCAGCGGCCAAAGCTGAAACAATCTGAGTAACAAAATAATGTAATATTGGATTATAACCCACAGTATAAATATACATGAATCCATACTGATACAAATGAATGAATAAACAAATGTGGGGGAAGGAACAAACTTTCCTTATGGAAGAATTGCAAATAATATATACAGATACTCCCCGTTCCAGGAAGTGGAGCTTAATCCCACTCTACCTTGAGCGAGGGCTGGACTTGGTGAAACACTTCCAAATAAGAAAGGATGCAAAGTGAAAATCACACTTGTGGTGGAGACACCTGGCAAACACAACCTCAAACCAAGTGATCAAGGTTAACATCACCAGTGGTTAAGTCATGTTGGTAACCCCTGACACAAAGTGATGAGGCAGGAACTTCAACTCTGCAGTATGCTTCCCCAAACCCACAACCCCAGTCTATTCATGCGAAAAACATCAGACAAACTCAATGTATTAGCCAAACAGCTATTAGCCAGTCTTTGACAAAAATGGAGAAAACCACACCCAAGGGAAATCAAACCAAATGTTCTATCATATGGAAACATTTTATTGGTAATTGGGCCAGGAAATTACCCAACAAAACCGGTCTTGAAAACTTGACCTTCATTATCTAATGAATGTATATCAGCCTGATGGGAAAAAAGTTACAAACCCAACTGTAAACCCAATGAAGTTCATTGCCTAACTGGATGATCCTAATCCATGCATTCTCATCAGGAGTGACATCATCCTCAAGGAGATGAAAACTGGTTAGTGGAACACATCCTACTCTTTTTACATATAAAGCACAGGTATATGGACATTACGTAAAGAAGTATATAATATATATTGGTGGGATTAAAATTCATGGGAAATTCATAGGAAAGAAATGTCTTAAACGTTTCCTTTCAGAGAGGGAGAAGGGACAATAAAAGGTTAAGAAACATGACCCAAGTCATTGAATACTTGGGTACAGAAACTTGACAATGTTACATTTTTGAATGCATTACCACCCAAAAATTCAGAGTGCATAATAAGCTCTGCTAATGGGAAACTGATCACATCTTGACAGTATTTATAGTTTCTGTACAATCAAAAACATGGATTTGTCTTGTGAACTGATTTTTAAAATTTATTAAATATTAACTGTATACTTTCTTCAGGCTTCTGAAAAGAATTCAGGGCAGCTTTCAACATTAAAGTATAAAGAAAAAGACATTTTCGAAGGCAATTTAGAAAGGGAGAGAAATCAAAACTTATGTAGAAGAAATTTAATTTCAGTAAGGCCTAATTTAGGAGCTTCCTGAAAAGTAGAGCAGAAAAATAGTAAGAGTTACACAGTCCTTGTGTGAAAAATTAAAAAAAAGTAATATGCTAGTTCGGCTGGAGAGACCTGCCCTTTCCTAACACTAATTCTAATTCAATTACATTTTTTAAGGGTGCTGCAAACTAGGGAATATGAAGTAACAGAATAGACACTATGTTTCTGCAGAATATAAATTTCACTCAAAGAACTTCTCATACTTGAAAAACCAGTAATATAATACCAGGAAGTTAAAAGTCTGCAGAAGCTGTGTTTTTCCAGTGATGTAATCTAATTCAACAAGTTTCACCCTTCTAGACAATGCAAGGACAGAAAATGAAACTCAGGGAAGATTTCTCAAACATCAGTTGTTTCAAGCTTGACTTGAGCAGGAAACAAGACTGCAGTCAACTGCAACTTTGAAAAAATCAAGGTACTGAAGTACAAATAAAATGTTGTATACATTTTTTTTTTTTTTTTTTTTTTTGCGGTACACGTGCCTCTCACTGCTGTGGCCTCTCTCGTCGCAGAGCACAGGCTCCGGACGTGCAGGCTCAGCGGCCATGGCTCACCGGCCTAGCCGCTCCGTGCAGCATGTGGGATCTTCCAGGACTGGGGCACGAACCAGTGTCCCCTGCGTCGGCAGGTGGACTCTCAACCACTGCGCCACTGGGGAAGCCCAAAATGTTGTATACTTTAAAATAATTATTAACAGAGAAGTTAGTTACCAAAATAAACTTTCTAGTAAAAAAAAAAATTATGGAGGCTGCTTTTTATTTCACTCACTCAGAGAGCTGGCTTACTTCCACATTCCAGAAAGCAAACTAAATGTTCTCAATGTAGATAGGAGTTACTGCCATATAACAGGTAAGTGCCATGGAATTTAGAAAACAGAGAGAACAGTGCTACAGCAAATCAACAATAGAAACATGTTTCCATAGTTCTCTCAAAGGCCATAAGTGGGTGTGGTTATGTTCCTAAAACTAAAATCATCATTGGCCTGATAGCTAAGCCCAAAAAAATCTGAACAGGGTATACTGAAATTTTTCTTTTAAGGGAAAACTGCTGGTAGATGACTATGAATCTTGCAAATTTTTGTACAATTCAGTTCTTCTGGAGGACAGTTTTGTTAAGTTCATCAGGGTTTTTACTGCTTGGAATCATTACTGAACCACAAATGGGGGAGTCCAGGGAATCCTCAAGCTGCATGACAGAAGTAAGAGCGGCTCCTGTGCATCAGAGAGACAGTATTTTTGCCAATAACATAGGATGCTTCACCAGAGGTATAACTGTAATTTTCTATTGACTTATCCAGGGGATATCATTTATCAATAATAGCTGGCCAGAAACTTCAAATAACAATCACTTTCTTCTATCCTTCCTAGCTAAACTTTTTGAAAATTTATTTATTTTAAACTTCTTCACAATTGCTTTTATTTATTTTTTTCCTCAGCCACGCTGAGCGGCTCGAGGGATCTTAGTTTAGATCCCTGACAAGGGATTGAACCCGGGCCACGGCTGTGAAAGCGCCGAGTCCTAACCACTGGACCACCAGGGAACTCCCCTTGAAAAAATAATTTAGATTCACTTCTTTAGCTCCTTTGCACTCTGGCTTCTACCTTATGTTTCACTGAATGTTTTCACAAAAGTCCCTAATAATCTCTTTAATACCAAATCCAGTAGGTTCTTTAATGGACTCCTCTAAAGCATATGAAACTGCTAAGCATGTATTCCTTAGCTACGACAACACACCATTCTTCTCTCACTTCCTCTACCCAGCCCCCATAATCATCTGTTCCTTTTCCCCCTGCTTCATATCAACATTTCCAAAGGTTTGTCCTCAGGACTCGAACCCTTCATTCAATATCCTCTTTGTGGGTGACAATTCAACCTATTTCTTCAACTACTATTTATAATGAAGCTTCCCCAAAGACTGAGAACGTAGGTAAAACTCAATGCCATGTTTGTGTTTCAGCTACTCAATAAATGATAGCCTAGCCTAGAATTCCACAAAGATATACAGCTGCCCTTCAGTTTCTGCAGGGGATTGGTTCCAGGAGTACCCCCCATGCACACCAAAATCTGCAGATGCTCAAGTCCCTTCCATAAAATAGTGGAGTACAGGGAACACAGTTGGCCCTCTATATCCACACATGGGAAACCCAAAGATATGGAAGGCTGACCGTACTCAATATCCAACTGTACAGTGAATCTATACTCACTTGACAGTTGCCTCAAAGTAAACAGGACCAGAACAGAACAAAGTCCTTCCCGTCAATGTGTTATCTGTCCTGTATTCTCTGTATCCACGGTATTACCATGACTTCACTTTTCAAACCAGTAACCTGTGAATTCTCCTATGCTATCCTCCCTTAGCCCCCATCTCTACAAGTTCTATAGAGTCTACCACCTTGATTACCTCTGTACTTTACTCTCAGTGAGACTGCCATTTCCTTAGTTCAATACATTTTCATTATTTGTCTGGATTACAGAAGAAACCTAAATGATCTGCCTCTTGTTTGATCCACCATCAATTCTTCCTCCAAAGTGCTGCCAAAGGCCAAAGCCAAAACCAGACTCTAAAAGCACAAATGACTCCTCTACCTTTGGCCGATAAAATTAAAATTTCTGACCTCACCACACAAGGCTCTCCATGACCTGGCTTCAGCATCATCTCTTGACATTCCCCCTCACTTGCACTTCCTAAAATGCTTCCTGGTGTTTGGCATTACCTGCCTTTATGGAAGCTCTTCCATCTGCCTTGGACACCTACTCTTCATACCTTTGCCTGCTTCTTAACCCTGGATGTGCCTCAGACTCACCAAAGGAACTTGGCAAAAAAAGTTAGCAAAGGCACATGGTGAGATACCACTGAGAAAATTCAGATGCGTTCTAAAGAAGACTCCACCAGTACGTCTGATAAAAAGCCAGATTTGGGGGACATCCCTGGTGGTCCAGGGGGTAAGACTCTGCACTCCCAATGCAGTGGGCCGGGGTTCGAGCCCTGGTCTGGGAACTAGATCCCACATGCATGCCGCCACTGAGAGTTCGCAAGCCACAACTAAGACCCAGCACAGCCAAAATAAATAAATAAGTAAATATTTCGGGGGCGGGGGTGGGAGGAGCCAGATTTGAGAATTACCTCTGAGCATCATCATGCCTGGAGGCTTGTCTGACTCATTCCCTCCCTTCCAATCTGTCTTTGATGACTTTTTTCTCTATCCCCTCAGGACTTTGTACATGGTCTCTATCACTGCATTTACCATGTTAGGCTGAGCTGTTTACTTATCTGTCTCCCACCTACAAGCTCCATCCTCAGCAATTCTGCGTGTGTTAGGGGGCAAGGATCCGTTCTGTATTTTTTTTTTCTTTTGTCTTACTTCTCAGTGCTTGGCACATATTAAGTGCCTGAAGAAAAAAGTCTTAAATGTCTATTTAACAAATAACTGCCGACACTTCCCTGGTGGCACACTGGTTAAGACTCTGCGCTGCCAATGCAGGGGGCCCAGGTTCGATCCCTGGGTCTGGGAACTAGATCCAACATGCATGCCACAACTAAGATTTCGCATGCCACAACTAAGGAGCCCGCCTGCTGCAACTAAGACCCAATGCAACCAAATAAATAATAAAACATGTAAACATTTAAAATTAAAAAAAAAAACAAATAATTACCTGGGGTAATGGCCTACAGCGAAGCCATCCTTTCAGTCGAGATTCCTGGGTTTATTTGAGAATGGGTGAGGATCTGCATTCATATATAACCAGACTCTGGCCCCCAACATTTCTGAAAAAGCAAAACAAAACAAAACTGAGGAAGTGGTTTTTAGACTCGCTCTCTCACCTGGGCTTCACATCAATCCTTATAAAGAACCACCAATATTACCATTTGATGACAGGGCTCAAGCTCCCAGAGGTTAGACAACATGCCTGTGGATCTAACAAGGAATGAAGAAACAGTGCAACTGCCATTCTGACTCCACAGGGGGAGTGGCTCCACGGGGGACCTCGTCCCCACGCTGG
Organism: Mesoplodon bidens; assembly: GCF_964165515.1. NCBI lineage: Eukaryota > Metazoa > Chordata > Mammalia > Artiodactyla > Ziphiidae > Mesoplodon > Mesoplodon bidens. Next base: position 41,683,650 of record NC_138180.1, on the reverse strand, counting down.
GGACAGCGAGGCACTTTGTCATTAAGTCCCGCAATTAGCAGGTGAGTTCAGCCCTACGATCGTCAGTAGCTAACACCTCTGCCGCTTTGACTGACCAGCCAAGGGTTCTTCTTCCTTCGAGCCTCGGGCCCGATTCCTTCTGGGCCACACAGGTCTTGGCACATCGTCGCTCCTGGAAGGTGGGGAGGACGGCAAAGGGCCCTCTGGCTGGCTGTCAGCGCTCCATCGCCTTCAGGTGGGGCAGGGAGGGCTCAGGTGGCCACTCGGGAGGGGCACACTCTCCAAAGGCACGAACCCCAGCAGGAGAAAGCAGGGGGCGCCGAGCGGACAGAGACTTTCTGTAGTGAGACACCCCACTCACTCCCACAGAAACTACGCAGCGCCCAGACTCAGAAGAGCTCACACGGGACGGCACTGCAGACGACGCGAAGGGAGAGGACCGGAGGGCGCCCCAATGGGCGCCGCAACTGTCCTGAGGGACGCGGCCGAGCTCACGCCGCCCCTACCCCACCCGCCCGGGCCTCACACGCTGCGACGGTTACACCGTGCGCACTCCCACGCTCACCGGGCCAGCAGCCGTGAGTTCAACGCTCTCCTCACCCGTCTCGGCCTCCCCCCGGCCGCTAACCAGCCTCCGCCTCCGTGCCTCAACTCAACAGTCCGCCGAGAACGGAAGTGCGGGCCTGCGATCAGTCGCCAACATTCGTAACCGACCACCCAACCGAAGAAGCCCCGAGCGCAGGACCCGCCCTCTGCGTGGCGTCGGCCGTCCGCAGGCCCCGCCCCGGCCGCCGCTTTCTTGTTTTGGTGCCCCGAGGGGCGGGGCTTGGGAAGAGACACGCCCGGGCTCCGCCTGGAGGCCGGGAAGCCCGGCGTGGCGTCACTTCCGGGCTCCCAGGGCCGCCCAATCAGGAGCGTCCGTGAGGGGCGGGGTCTGGGGGAAAGCTTGAGGCCGAGGTTCCACCACGGCCTTGACCCGGATTTCTCCGGTAGCGGCCGCCCACCGATGCGCCCACCCCGGGCGACCTGGACGCTTACCCTGCTGTCTTTTCCGCCCAGTCCTTTTTCTTCCCTTTTAGACGCCTCAGGAGTTTCAGCAGGGGTGTTACGGGTTGCGAAGGAATTGTTTTTCTCTTTCGATTTCCTTTAGAGACCTAAAATATAATATGTAATCAACACGTACTTTGGGGGAAGTATATACTTTGTATCATAGAAAAGGGATACATTAAGTATTGGAAAGAGGAAAAACAGTACAGAATATAACAGTAAAACCCCCTGGGAAGCCTACCCATTTTTTGTTTTTTCTTTTAACGCTTACTGCTGACTTCGACGATGAGGCGTCACCACTAGCTTATACTCTAATAGAGGAGACAGAAAAACAAATAATTACTAGTTCTGATCAAGGCTCTAAAGGAAAGCAGAGGCTGAGTTAGGCCCGATCCAGACCGGTCAGCCAGCGATGATCTTACTGAGCAGAAAACCCTAACCAAAGAATGAGAAGGGGTGAGCCAGGGAAGAAGTGGGCAGGGTCCTGCTGAAGAACATTCCAGAAAGAGGGCGTGGCTTATCGGAAAGCCCCGATGCCTGTTATGGAAATTTAACAATCCCAGCGGGAGGCAAAGACTGTTATTCTCGTTTCTAGATTTTTCTCTGTCAGGCGGACTGTGTTGGCCAAATTCAAATCCAGTGTTTAAATACGAAAGTTACAAAACTGTGCGGAACTATATTGCACTATAAATTGCGTAGGTATCCTTTTTAAAATAATATTAATACTTTTGTAAAATAGGGATCTGGCTGGCTATTAAAAAAAAAAAAAAAAAAAAAAAAACTTTTTCTGAAAGAGAAGATGGAAAAAAAATCACCGGAATCTCTATTTCCCTGAGATAACCATTTTAATGTGTATCCTTGAAGAATGTATTACATACGTTTTTATTAAAGTAGCCATGAAAGGATATTTATAAAATGCTAAGCTACTCACCACAGTGTAAGAAACGGAATATTACCGTGAATCCTGAACAGAGGGGCTCCTCCATTTTACAGGGTAGCTTGGGCTAGGGACACACAGAAATGTTTTAACTTCTTATAAAATCAGAAAAACAAGTGGAATATTACGTTGAAGAAAATCTTTTAATATTTACCATTTATTTGTCTTTACACCAATACAGTCATAAAATATAAATTTTGGTATTTTTAAGGAGGAGAGTGCCCCTGAAGGCAAAAAGTGCCTAGGGCCACTGAAGCCATAATTTCATCCTGCTTTGGAGCCCGCTGTGGGTCTTTCCTTATAATATTACCACGTTTGTCTTTAATCTGTAAATATTTGAAGCTTAGCGTGTTTTTGAGCTTTATCAAATTAGACTGAATGCATTTTTCCGTGAATTGCTTTTTATACTCAGAGATTCATTGACCCAAGGTATGCTCAGGAGTTGTAGAGCCCAAAGTTTACACAACTTGAGGGGTGTCTTTAATATTTATTTGAAATGAATAGCACAAATTACAAATTTTTTAAATGGACAAACCCCACAAATACTAAAAATTCAGAAAAAAAAATATTTAAGCTGCAAACACAACTCTATAAAAGTTATATATTTGGGCTTCATACACTTTTATCTCAGCAATGAGGTTGAAGATCATTTTCTATACAAGGAACACAAATGTAATTCAGTCTCTTTTCTAGTAAGATTGATGAAATTTTATTGTGTTTATGAACATTTCAAATTAATACTTCGTTTGATAATATGCACATTTTAGGATTGTCAAGTTTAAAAAATTTGGATCAAGCCTTTTTTCACAGATAAGCTGTAAGAATTCAGAACACATAAAGTTTCTGGTGTAATGATTGAACCTAAGTACTTGGAATTGATAACACATTACTACTAGGTTGTCATAGATTTTCTCATTTTTAGATACAGATTGTGAGTTTTATATGTCAGTATTTTATGTCAAAATTTCAGTACTTTTTCCAGTTTGATCATTTGACTCATTACTCATCATTATTTGGATCATCAACAATCCAAGAACATGTTACACATTATTTCTATTTGAAATGGATCTGTTCTTAATGAATTACTAACATATTTGTTATATTATAATTTCTATTGACTTCATCATCATTAACCTTCATTGTAGCCTCTTAGTCCATTATTCTGTCAACTTTATATAATTTATATACAATTATACACAATAAGTACACATTTTAGGTGTATGGTTGAGAGATTTTAACAACTCCATAATTTCATGTAACCATCTCTAATCATGATATAAAACATTTTCTTCCTGCCAGAAAAGTGCCCTTGGGACACTTGGCAGAAAATCTTCTCCCCATTCACCCAATGGAAACATTGATTTGACTTCTATCAACATATCTATCATCATAGATTAATTTAGACTATTCTAGAACTCTATCAATGGAATTATACACTATGTATTCTTTTGACCATCTGCTTTTGTTCAACAGGAAGTGTATGAAGTCCACAGATGTTACTGTATGTATCAGCAATTCATTTTTATTGCAGAGAAGGGTGTCATTCAATGAATACACCACGATTGGGTTTTTTTCTTTTAGTCATCTACTGATGAATATTGGGTGGTTTCAAGTTTTCCACTGTTAATAGATAAAGCCGTTGTGAACACTACTGTACAAGTCTTTTTATGCTCATATGTTTTCATTTAACATGTATAAATATGCAGGAGTGGAATTGCTGGATTACAGGGTAGGTGTGTCTTTAACATTACAAGAATTTACAAGCCATTTCCAAAGTGATTTGACCATCTTCAATTACCATAAACAAAGTATAAGACTGCCATTTGCTCCACATCCTTGTCAATACTATCCCTATTGTAAGTATTTTAAATTTCAGTCATCCCAATGGGTTAAAATGGTGCCTCATTTGTATTTCCCTAATGAATAATGATGTAGAACATCTTTTCTTTTCTTTTCTTTTGTGGAATGCGGGCCTCTCACTGTTGCGGCCTCTCCTGTTGCGGAGCACAGGCTCCGGACGCACAGGCTCAGCGGCCATGGCTCACGGGCCCAGCTGTTCCGCAGCATGTGGGATCTTCAAGGACTGGGGCACGAACCCGTGTCTCCTGAATCGGCAGAAGGACTCTCAACCACTGCGCCACTGGGGAAGCCCTAGAAAATCTATTCATGTGCAGATTGAGAATTATTGTATCTTCTTTGTGAACTGACTGAGCTTTCAGGCAGAGCACAGAGGATTTTTAGGGCAGTGAAAGTACTCTGATATTAAAGGACTGATACATGTCAGTATACATTTGTACAAATCCATAGAATGTACATATCAAGAGTGAACCCTAATGAAAACTATGGACTCTGGGTGATAATGACGTGTCACCGCAGGTTCCTCAGTTGTAACAAATGTACTACACTGGTAGGGAATATTGGTAATGGGGGATACTATGCATACGGCGGGGGGCAGCAGCGGGTATATCAGAAATCTCTGTAGCTTCCTCTGAATTTTGCTGTGAACCTAAAACTGCTCTGAGAAACTAAAGTCCTTTTTAACCTTATGGTCAAACAGCTCAGACGTTTGAATGGAAATAGCAGGTAGGTAGATTAATATTTTAGCCTGGAGTTTGGGGGAGAATCTGACCTATAACTACACATTTGGGAGCCATCAGCACATAGATGTTATTTCGAGGCACCGGGAGAATGTGAAGAGTCCAAAAAGTCTCGAGGAACATGAGCATTTAGAAGATGGGGGCAGTTGGGGGAGTGTAGCAGAAAGTGGTAATTGATTCTACCTGTATAGAATCAAAGATAGCTAATACTGGGCTTCCCTGGTGGCGCAGTGGTTGGGGGTCCGCTTGCCAGTGCAGGGGGTGTGGGTCCGTGCCCCCGTCCGGGAGGATCCCGCATGCCACGGAGCACCTGGGCCCGTGGGCCATGGCCGCTGGGCCTGCGCGTCCGCAGCCTGTGCTCTGCGGCGGGAGGGTCCGCAGCGTTGAGGGGCCCACGTACCGCAAAAATAAAAATAAAAATAAAAAAGATAGCTAACACCATGGCTTGTTTGTATGGTGATAACAATGCAGAATAGAGATGACAATTGGGAACAATTGTCCACAGGGGTATTTACCCTTTCAGCCATTTAAGGCAGGTTGAGCTAAATCCGAGCTCCAGACATGAGCCCAGATGGGTTGAAGACCATCCTATTTTTTGTGGCTACAGTGATGGCTCAGAGTTGGGCACAAGCTCTAATTTGGGCACTGGGAACGAAACCCAGGACTTAAGCAAGAGCTATTGTTCTCTTCTCTGAATGGCATCCTCTATTTAAGTAATAATAAGGATGCTATAACATGGGGCTCTATGAAGGCACCCCTCAGGACCAAGGGGCCCCTTGTGTGGATTGAAGATGAAGTGGACTCTGGAGAAGGGAGAGCTGAGAATCAGCAAGAAAACACATTTTGGGGACTCCGAGTAGCTGGATCCATCCTCTCCCTCTGGATTTTCAGTCTGAGAGTCCCCAGATTCCTTTGAGCTATCTGAGTCTCATTTTCTGGCACTTGCAAGTCAAGACTTCTAACCTATAAACTCACAATCCCACTCCCCGGAGAGAACCACTGTCAACACTTTGGGTTTAATTCCTCCGTTACTCTGTAATGCATCTCTATTTACACATTTTTTTTTCTTTTTTGGCTGCACCACGCGGCATGTGGGATATTAGTTCCCCCAACAGGGATCGAACCTGTGCCCCCTGAATTGGAAGCAAGGTGTCTTAACCACTGGACCACCAGGAAGTCCCTATTTTTTTTTACTGTTACAAAATTAAGAAGATAATATGTACACTTCTGAATGAAAAACAGTATATATTTTAGTTGATGATACTGTTTACCTTGTATGTTAAAAAAATCTATCACTATCATTATTTTTTTTTTAATTTATCTATTTATTCATGGCTGTGTTGTGTCTTTGTTGTCATGTGTGGGCTTTATCTAGCTGCTGCGAGCAGAGGCTGCTCTTTGTTGTGGTGCGTGGGCTTCTCATTGCAGTGCCTTCTCTTGTTGTGGAGCACGGGCTCTAGGAGCGTGGGCTTCGGTAGTTGTGACACACAGGCTCAGTAGTTGTGGCCTGCGGGCTCTAGAGCGCAGGCTCAGTAGTTGCGGTGCATGGGCTTAGTTGCTCTGTGGCATGTGGGATCTTACCAGACCGGGGATTGAACCCATGTCCCCTGCATTGGCAGGCAGATTCTTAACCACTGCATCACCCGGGAAGTCCCTCATTATCATTCTTTAATTACTGCCTAATATTCCATTCTAGGAATACACCATCATATATAGTAAATTTCTTATGAAAGAACATTCATTTTTCTAGTTTCCATATTATAAATGTGCCATTCTTTTACACTAGTTCTGTTATTTCTTTAGGTCCTAGAAGTGAAATTGCTGGACCTCAGAATATGTACATTCTTAAGGCTTTGATGTATTCTACCGGATTGTCCTCCAAAAGGAACATGTAATTTATATTCCCATCAGCCTGAAGATTGGTATGTTTGACAGATAGAAGGAGGTGACTAAAGGCAAGATGCTTATTAAAAAGAAAATATTCATTTGTTCTGGGACTTCCCTGGTGGCGCAGTGGTTAAGAGTCCGCCTGCCAATGCAGGGGACATGGGTTCACCTCCTGGTCCAGGAAGATCCCACATGCTGCGGAGCAGCTAAGCCTGTGCACCACAACTAATGAGCCCATGGGCCACAACTACTGAAGCCCACATACCTATAGCCCGTGCTCCACAACAAGAGAAGCAACCAGAGTGAGAAGCCCGTGCACTGCAATGAAGAGTAGCCCCTGCTCTCCGCAACCAGAGAAAGCCTCTGCAGCAACGGAGACCCAACACAGCCAAAAATAAAGTAATTAATTAAGTTTTAAAAAGAAAATACTCATTTGTGCCCTGAATATTTATCGAGTGTCTATTATTTGCACAACACCATGATAGGTGCTGTGGATATACTGGTGAATGAGGACTCCTAAACTTGTTTCTCTCTATTCTTCCTTCTCTGATGACGGCAAGCTTGGAAACATGTCTAGCTTTGTGGATGAATTAACCAACATCACACAGCATGATGCTACACTCAGGAGACAAGGGTGCTGCACCTTGGCCCAGAGGGTGGCCTCACTGTATGGGATATTGCTCACCCACACCTTCCTTTCTATGTTCTCCCCTGTACAGATGAGGCTAGAAGCCTGGGCACTTTATTCCCCTTGCCAGCAAGGGAAGTCTAACAGAGGCAGTTTTTCCAGAAGCAATGGAAGAGACTGCTGGATTCTTTGTTTTTTCCAGTTAAACACCAGAAGAATTCTGTGACTGGCTTTGAGAGGGCATCTTGTATGAAAAATACTTATCTTTAAACACTAGAATCACACTCGGGAAGATGAGATACGCACACCATGACAGGCACATGGGAACCGAAACCAGCTTCCAGGAACACAAACGTCCCTGTACCACTTACCTAATACGCACACACACTAAAATATACATCTAAACAACTGAAACACAGAAAAAAATGGCATGCATTATTAAAATTGTTAACATTCTCTGTTTTGCTGAATGCACGTATAGTTGAATCCACACCATGAAAATGTTCATTGGGGAATTCCCTGGCGGTCCAGGGGTTAGGACTCTGCGTTTTCACTGCTGAGGGCCTGGGTTCAATCCCCGGTGGGGAACTAAGATCCCATAAGCTATGTGGCACAGCCATAAAAAAAAAAAAAACAAAAAGAAAATGTTCCTTGGACATGACTACCCTCTGCTGCCATTAGAGGGACTTGGGATCCTGTTGTTGTATGAAAACCATTAGTTGTAAGTATTTTCAATATGATAATTTTCAATATAATAGCACAGAAAATATTAAATCAACTCATGTACTCGCCTTTCTTTTCACATTCAGACAAACTTGAATATGAAATGTGAATCAATTTTTAATGTTCCACAGTATGTTATTATTTTCATACCCTTCCTTTGGCTGTTGCACCTTCTTCAGTAAAATCAATAGTGGAAATAGCATTATTGACATGTACATAAACACAACCAGACCTAGAAAAATGGACAAGAGAGTATCAGCCGCTTAACATTGTTCATCTCCGTCTTCTCCCTCACTGTCATCGTCACAACAAAAGATGTCTCGAAACAGGAAGACTGGCTTGGGGGTTGCCAGAGTCTGGATCTCAGTCCCGTTTTTCTCCATCTTCTTCTCTAATTTTTCTTGAAGCAACGGTAGACTAGTCTCATGAAGGTAGTCTATAATCTCTAAAGAAAAGAAACTGAATCTTGAGATGATCTGACAAAGCCTCTTCCCAAGGTCAAAGGACGGATGGCACAGATGATGACAATGCATTGTTACTGGCACTACTGTGTGCAAGACCTGGCTCTAACTGCTTTATTCATAGTCACTCATTCAATCCTCTCAAAAATGCTATGAGGTAGGCACTATTGTTCACCCGTGTTTCAAATGAGGCATAAAGACATGAAGCTCATCCAAAGTCATAGAGTCAGGAGGGCGAAGCCAGGATTCAAACCCAGGAAGTGCTGTCCGCTGAAAGCAAGGAGCATTTTGTCACACACTGCAGGGTGCAGTGTTACCCGAACCAGTGGTTCCCAAACAATGATGCTGGGCAGGCCACTGGCGACTCATCTGTGAGCTTGTTAGAGAAAAATCTAGCCTCTGGACCCAGACTAGAGACTAGGATCGACTGGGTCTGGGATGAGACCCAGGTATGTATCTTTTTTCCCAAGTTCCCCACCTGACTCCGATAGTCCAGGTTTGGGAATTACATATGTAAACCACCTACAAATGGCTGCAGAGAAGAAACTGTACCTCCAGTTTTTTGTGGATCAGTGTGTGTGCAGGCATGTGGTGTAAGCATGTGTGCTGTGCAATCCAGAAGCACTCGCAGCTCCTCACCCAGTGCTTGCTAAACGCCCGGCCGCCTGGTGACCATACTTCTCAAGCTCATTATCTCATTTAGTACTTTTGAAAGTCCTGTCAGGTAGGGGTTATAATTTGCCAATTTTTACCATTTTCCATTTGAAGAATCTGAGGTTCCCAAAAGTCACTACCCAAGGTCACACTACCAGCGTGTGTCCCCATATGCTGCGTTTTTAACTATTCAGATATCGAAAATACTGACCTGGAAAAGTCTTCTTCTGCCAAAACGGAACACAGGAAGCTTTCAGCTTATAAAATTTACTTTGGACGTAAGATGGAGGAACACCCCTTTAGAAAGGAAAAGGTGTCAAAAAGTTAGTGGCAGTTTAAAAATTAATCATTTCAGTCCTGTGTACTAAGTGCATTGATTGAGGGGTGGTCTACAGACCTAAGCAGCTTCCTTAATCCTCATGTCTACACATGTGAGAAAAATAAGACACGTATGAAAAGCTATTGTTCATCTGGTTAAACACACACACACAAAAGGAAGAAAAACAGAAGTACAACAACACGGATTCTGTCTAAACTAGAATAATCTAAACTACCAGTTGAGAAGACAAGGTGTAACACTAGCTCACAGGGGCTGATGCTAACATTGTCTTCAGCCCCACCCTGAGGGCTCTCCGCAGAGCAACAAATAACCCTCACGACCACTCTGTGTGGGGCCTCCTATGCTTATCCCTCGTTTTGGAGATGGGGAACCCAAGAGAAGATGCCCAAGATCTTACAGTGAATAGGGGGGAAGGGCTGGGACTTCAATTGGGTCCACTCCAAATTCTACTTTTTTCTTTCTTTTTTTTGATATCAGTGTTTTTTAATGGAAGTATAGTTAATTTATAACGTTGTGTTACTTTCAAGGGTACAGCAGAAAGATTCAGTTGTACATATATATATATATATATATATAATTTTTTCAGATTTTTTTTTCCATTATAGATTATTACAAGATATTGAGTATAGTTCCCTGTGCTATACAGTAGGTCCTTATTGTTTATGTATTTTACATACTGTAGTGTGTATATGTTAATCCAAGCCTCCTAAGTTATCCCCCTACCTCCCGCCCGCTAACCCTTTGGTAACCATAAGTCTGTTCTCTATGTCTGTGAGTCTATTTGTGTTTTGTAAGTAAGTTCATTTGTATCAGTTTTTTAAAGATTCCACATATAATTGATATCCTATGCTATTTGTCTTTCTCTGTGTGGCTTATTTCACTTAGTATGATCATCTCTAGGTCCATCCGTGTTGCTGCCAATGGCAACATTTCACAAATCCTACACTCTTAACCACTACCTTCAGGCTAACTATATATTTGTCACAATGCAAAGGCAGGGGTCTGGATTTTTTACTTTACAAAGCTAAATAAAGTGGATGCTTACGATATTCTGGTGAGTCATATCCACTTTTCATTTACAATAAGTAGGACAGAAACAACCACATCTTAAATATTTTTTTTAAAGTGAAAATCACTAACTTCACTTCCTGGGCACTCACTTCCTAAGCCACAAAAGCGTGGCATATTTGTTTCAGTAATTAATTAATCTAGTTGTTATATGATTAGTGGGAATAACTGGATCTGCTAGGTATGTGGAAGTACAAGATGGCTGGGCTCTCTCTGCCTCCTCATGGCAGCAGCTGCCCGCCGCGTGTGCATGGCATGACACGCACTGTCTCCTTGCTGTCGTCGTCATCACGGTGCTGTTACAAAGCTGCACAGATGAGGAAACCGTTACGCAGAGGCAAGTGAGGGAATGACCTGCCCAAGGCTGGCTAAATTATGAGCAGAGTCCCAGGACTTGACGCCCGGTCCACCTGACTGCAAAGCCCAAGATCTAGGGCATCTATGCCTTCCCTCTTCCCACAGCGCCCCACACACAGGTTGTTCTGCAGATCAAAGCTCAGGCTTCAAGAAGTAACAATAACTGACCTGGACATTTTCAAACGAAGTAGGTGTTACATCTCATTAGGTGGAGATGCTTTCTTTAAAATCCTGCCTAAACAATTCACAAGGGAGGCTTAAAGAACCTGAAGAGACCGAACTTCTAATTTAATTATTTTCACTGTTTTAATTCGTTATTAAAACTTTGAGGATGTACTATTTCCAATGGTATTTGACTGGATGCCATGATGTCTGTTTTACAGTTTTGAGATTTCTAAACCTTAACCAGAACAATCAATATTTAAGTATATAATTCTACTTAAAATCATTAAAAACCCATTTTAATTTAAGAAATGTGATTTGTGGCAATGTCACAAGATACACAAACATTTATTGGAAAAGTCAGATTTTTCAAAAGGGGTTTGATATTACAAAGGGAGGGACCTGTCGACATGAATACTTCTTAGGATGGGAGTTGGTGGGGTACACAGCAGGACAGCCTTCCTTCAAAGCCCCTAACACCCTCCCCTCTCAGGGACCCACACCCAAGAGCTGGTGCCCCACCCCTGAGACGAGCTAGAAGAGGAAAGGGTTTGGAACCATGGGCATGTGTCTGTGACTCCCAACAGGGCCTGCCACGAAAAGATTCCAATTCTCCAAGTTAAAAAAAAAGGACTGATTGTTCTTTGTCCATAATCCCAAGGTGTAAATAACTAACCAGCAGAACCAGTTTACACCCTTCCTAATGGATCAGTGACAACCTCACGCCAGCAGCCACGTTTCTGAAAGGCAGCCAGGTTGTGGCAGCCCTGTTCCCCTCAGCACCCTTCCCGAACTAAAGGCCAGACAGTCCCTCAACATCCCCACCTCCCAAAGCCCACCAACCCCTGAGCCCTGTGATGCTCAACAGTTTGCATTGCTTAGAGGGACTGTGCTTTGCCAGCCAGCTCTCTGTTGCTTGGCCAGCAGTGAACTCAGGTCTTCAGAGTGATGGCCTCTCCTCCAGTGGCAGGAACTGATTGAAAATGCAAGGACCATAGCAAAGAAGACAGACAGTGACAACCGATGAAATCTCACTCCTCGGAGGAGAAATGCAAAGGAACAGCACACCAAAACCACTGAGGCAAATCCGAAGAGGAACAGGAGCTTGATGTGGTCTCAAAATATCTCCCCGTGGCCGTTTCTTTTCACCAAGAGAAAAACTTACTTTTCTACAGTGGGGCAGTGTGGCAGAGGCCGCCAGAGCCAGGGGATCAAAATCAGAACCACATGCCTCATGATGGGATGTGACCTGGTGACACAAACACAGCCTCCCCCGTGACTGATTCCCGTGTAAAATACAAAACCCGAATCTAACAGTGAGGAAGCGTCTGACAAACTCCCCAGCTGAGGCAAGTTCTCCACAATGACTAGCCTGTATTTTCCCACAATTTCAACATCGTAGAAGACAAAGGCATTAACAGATACACACTACTGTATATAGAATAGATAAACAACAAGGACCTAGTGTATAGCACAGGGGACTATATTCAATGTCTTGTAATAACCTATAATGGAGGGACTTCCCTGGTGGTGCAGTGGCTAAGAATCTGCCTGCCACTGCAGGGGACATGGGTTCGAGCCCTGGTCCAGGAAGATCCCACATGCCGCAGAGCAACTAAGCCTGTGCACCACAACTACTGAGCCTGTGCTCTAGAGCCCACGAGCCACAACTACTGAGCCCACGCGCCTAGAACCCGTGCTCCTCAACAAGAGAAGCCACCGTAATGAAAAGCCCGCGAGCCGCAATGAAGAGTAGCCCCTGCTCGCCCCAACTAGAGAAAGCCCACGCGCAGCAATCAAGACCCATCACAGCCAAAATTAAATAAATAAGATAATAAATAAATTTTAAAAAATCTATAACAGAAATCATTTTGCTGTACACCTGAAACACTGTAAATCAACTATACTCCAATAATTAAAAAAAAAGAAAAGAAAAGGCAGAACAACTCTGCTGTTTAGAAGACTCTAAGGAGACAGATCCTGGACTGGATCTTAAATCAGGGGGAAAGTGTTATAAAGGACAGGACTGGGACGCTGGGTGAAATTTGCATGGGGGCTGTGTTTTAGACAATAGTAGTGCATCAGTGTCAGGTGCCCTCAGTACGATCACTGTGCTGATGCAGAATAACAGCCTTGCTGAGGACATGGCGTCCACCACTAACACTGAAACGGTTAAGGGAAAGAATTCTATTCCCTTGTAGAAGGGAGCGGAAAAGGGAGGGATGATAAAGTCAATGTGGCAAATGGTAAAAGGCTAATTATGGGCAAAGGGACCATGGGTTCTTCATCCCAGTCATAGCTGGTGTGCTCCATGAAGCTTTTAAGAGACTCTGCACACATTTCATTCACTCTTCTCAGGTGTCTTGGGGTGGAGGTGGTGGTTGGAGCGGAGGGAGGACTGGTCTGATTTACCTGGTCTGGTACGTAGACAGGGTGTTCCCAATACATATATACACAAATACAATTTATAGATGAGTTCCATAAGCAGCAGGAATTTCAGTCCTGTTCTTCAAATCTGAGAGGCATTTATTAGAACTCCTCTCTGATTTTTTCATTAGATTAATATTAAACAAATGGCCTTACCCTATGGTGCTAGCAAGATCTTCCCAGTCTATTTCATTAACATCTTCCACATTTATTTCATTCAACCTATGAGAAAAAATAAAAATTAAGTTTTCAAGCCAAAAATCAACAGGATCCACATCTTCATGGGCTCACAGAATATTAAGAGCTGGAAGGCCTCAGCGTCTTCACCCCTGCTCCAGCTCCCCTGTTACACAGGCCCAGTGTCACTGGCATGCTAACCCAAGGTCAGCCCAAGGTCTTGGGGTGAGCTACAGACCAAAAAATCACCCTTCCTCCTCCTGAGCCCTTTGCATCTCCCACCAAGCCTAGTAAAAAACACAACTTCACAAGGAACTATATTAAATATGCTGTGATAAACCATAATAGAAAAGAATGAAATATGAAAAAGAATATATATATGTATAACTGAGTCACTTTGCTGTATAGCAAAGGTTAAACACAACATTGTAAATCAACTATACTTCAATTAAAAAAAAAAAAACACAGGGACTTCCCTGGTGGCACAGTGGTTAAGACTCCACACTCCCAATGCAGGGCGCACGGGTTCGATCCCTGGTCAGGGAACTAGATCCCACATGTATGCCACAACTAAGAGTCTGCATGCCACAACTAATGAACCTGCCTGCTGCAACTAAGACACGGCACAACCAAATAAATAAATACAATATTAAAAACCAACCAAACAAACAAACCAAAACACAACTTCACCATTCAATGTAGACACACAAGAGTAGTATACATGTGTACTCAGCACTTACTAAGTGACAAACACTGGGTTAAGACCTTGATACCCACTAATCCATTTACCCTCAACACCACCTGATGAAGCTAGGGGATTATGTCCTTTCCACAGGCCAGGAATCAGGGTTGAGAGCTCGGGTCATTGGCTCAAGGTTTCATGACTCATAGGTGGTACCCACATTGGAACCCAGGCCTGCCTGACGTGAGATGCCCTCCTTGGCTCTGCTAGTCTCTGCTGTCCCTGGTAGAGGAGAAAAACCCCAGCCACGCCAGCGTGGAGAACGAGGAAGCCCACCAATGAAGGAGAAGCAGGCTTCCTGACAGAGCGGAAGAATAATGAAGCTGGACAGGGCGGCCAGAATCCAAAGGTTTCTTCTGCTCTTTGCTGTTCCTCATTGGACATGAGGCCAGGTCCACTAGACTCGCAGTCTTTGTAAAACAGTTCTGTGTCTCCCTGTCGATCAGGGGAGGGAGGACTCTGCACGGACCAGGAACTCAAAGACAAAACTAAAGACCAAGCAGCAGTGACGCCAACTAATGCATGCTAGAGAGCAGTAGGGCTCGGCCTGAAGTATTTACCTCCATTTTCCAATGGACAGAAGTAAGCAATGTCTATGTGAAAGCCTTAAAGACTCAAAGAGCTATGTTTATTGAGTGCATGCTACGTTTTGCATGCATTTTCATTTCTTCGGCCAATAACACTAAGAGGCAGGTACTGTTATTATCATCCTCATTTAAGATGAACAAACCAAGAACTAGAAAGGCAGGAAACACATCCAAGGTCATGCACATAGAAAGAGCTGGAACAGGAATATGAACCGTGGTAATCTTACTGCAGATTCTGCTGTTTAACAATTACTCTTTGGCTAGAGAGGAAAACGGGTAAAATATCGTCACTTTCTATTTCTGTACCTTTCAATGAGGTTGATCTTGGCCTGTAGGGCATTAAGTCCCCGGTATACGTCCCGACCATTTGTCCTCTTCTTGGTGAGAATTTCCATCCTACATTGAAAGAAAGAAAAACAGTTTATTTTCGGGGTAAAGTTTCCATTAAAATGTCCTTTGTTTTCCTCATTTAAATTGTCCTTATTCAGAACCACTTTATAACTTTTGCAACTCATCACAGCTAAGATTTACCACCATCAAGAATATACCTTTTTAAAAGTTTTTTAAAGTGGGAGAGGGTAAATAAAGAGATAGAAAGTTGATGGTTATTGAAAATGAGTGATGGATACAAGGAGTTCTAAGTTGGTGTGTGTTACACAATTTCCATAATAAACAGTATAATAAAAGGGAGGAAAAAAAAAGAATAAGCCTGCTTGCAGGTGCTAAAGGATGCTGTGTAGACTCAATTTATTTTTGCTTGTTTATCAAACAGAGAGATATTGCTCTTATTACCATTATAGCTGCTGAAACACCAAACTACACAGATTTACTAAAGTGATCAATGACTCCATGATTCCTCTAAGGCCCCAAGTTCAAGGCTGAGGGAAAGGGTTCCCTGAAGTTCCTAATGAGAGAAGCAGCCCAATTAAAAATATTTAAAAAGTGCTTCTCTTGAAGAGTGAAATCTGTCACAATCTGATGGACAGATCATGAGCTGTGACATTTACTTTCTTGAGCAGGGAGGTACATGAGGCACACACAGAGAAACTGACAGTTTTTACGAATAGCCGCCCATGTTCACTGGTTTGAAATGTACCCGCTGATGCCATTTCAATGTTTCATGAAGTAAACCTATGCTCAGCATTCAAGTTTCCTACTTTTTTCTGCAAATTAAAAAAGAACCCTTGCATGTTATTTAATTATGCTGATTCTGAAGCACGGCTCCCCTTCATCATTTCCTTTTTAAGACACTGACATATCATCTTCCAACCGAGGCTTTATAACCCACTCCTTTTTTAAAAGTAATTAATTAATAATTTATTTATTTTTGGCTGTGTTGGGTCTTCATTGCTGAACGTGGGTTTTCTTTAGTTGTGGCGAGCAGGGGCTACTCTTCATTGCGATGCATGGGCTTCTCATTGCAGTGGCCTCTCTTGTCGCAGAGCACGGGCTCTAGGCAGGTGGGCTTCAGTAGTTGTGGCACACAGGCTCAGTAGTTATGGCTCACAGGCTCTAGAGTGCAGGCTCAGTAGTTGTGGCACATGGGCTTAGTTGCTCCACGGCATGTGGGATCTTACCAGGCCAAGGATCGAACCCGTGTCCCCTCCATTGGCAGGCGGATTCTTAACCACTGCACCACCAGGGAAGCCCGCACTCCTTTTTTTTTTTTTTTTTTTTTTCGGTACGCAGGCCTCTCACTGTTGTGGCCTCTCCCGTTGCAGAGCACAGGTTCTGGATGCACAGGCTCAGCAGCCATGGCTCACAGGCCTAGCCGCTCCGCGGCATGTGGGATCTTCCTGGACCAGGGCACGAACCCATGTCCCCTGCATCGGCAGGCAAACTCTCAACCACTGCACCACCAGAGAAGTCCCCACTCTTTTTTTTAAGCCTAAGATATAGGGGTAGAAAGGGCTCTGGTTCCTCCATATTACACACTTCCCCCCCAAAACATTATCTGTCCTTATTTCCTGAGGGTAGTCTTCTAGTAAGATAAATATTCTACAGCAGAACGGTAAGGTATATAAACAATACTCAGTATAATCTAGCAGTTTGCTTTTAACGTACAACATGCCCACTCTGGATTTCATTCTTCTTTAATGGTCAAGATGACGGAGCCCCCTTTATGCAGGATGATGGAGCCCCGTTTACACAGGAGACCTGGGTCGTGGGCTGTAGAACCACTGCTTCAAGCTGTCATGTTGCAGCTGAAAGTTAGCTCGGAATCCCTCCAGGGCTGGGAAAAGCTACGTTGGGCAAAGAACATGCAGCAACATCTGGACCGAAACTACTTCTTCATGATGGATGTACCTAAAGATGTTCTAGGATGAAAGAGTATGACTGCCCTGCTTTGGATGAAGACAGAGGAACTGCTGAATTAGAAAGCAAAAGTAAAAAGGTGGAGGTATTACTGATCACTACACTTGTGATTTCCCTCCTAAATATCCAGACGTTAATTTTGTATTTCTTTCATGCTATAAGTAGGTAACAATCTTGTTTTATGAAGAAAGGGACAGAGTGAAGAAATCAGAAGTCAATATTCAATATTAAAAAGATTCAAGTTCTGTTTACAAAACAGAAACAGACTCACAGATACAGAAAACAAACTTATGGTTACCAAAGGGGAAAGGGGGCAGGAATAAATTTGAAATTGCAGATTAGCAGATACAAACTACTATATATAAAATAGATAAACAACAAGGTCCTGCTGTACAGCACAGGAAACTGTATTCACTATCTTGTAATAAGTTACATTGGAAAAGAATCAAAAAAAATAATATATATGCACAACGGAATCACTTAGTACACCAGAAACTAACACAACATTGTAAATCAACTCTACTTCAATTAAATAAATAAATAAATAAATAGAATAAAAAGGTCCAAGTTCTTTATGAAGAAGCCACACAATGAATCAGGGGTGGTTAAATGCTAACTTAAATCAGCTTTCGATATTGAAGTGGTTGGAGCAGCGGATTAGAGAGGATCATTCTTGACCTACTGTAAGGCTTTCCACGTGTTAGTTACAGATATTCTTAGTAACCTCAGCAGTCCACCCCTCTCCGGAAGTTGCTGAGAGAGGGGCAGGGAATGCTTCTTGTTGAAATTTATGTAAGAAGCCTCAAACTTACCACTTACTTTGACACTGCATCCAATTCCTGGTTTCCACTTTTGCCTCCACTTCTACCCAGGATATGCCTTTGTACAGTTTTTCCCAAACAACTGACAGGCGACCTTCAGGATTCTCTTGGAGTTTAGAATCCATCTCGTTTAGCTCCTGGGGAGACATTTCCTTTAGAATCACTTCTTCAACAGCCTTGATTAGTTTCTGGGTGTCCGTCTTGCTCCAAGCACCATGATTTCTTTCTGTTGACATAAAAGGATGGTCTTGAAGTTGCTCATCTATTTGCTTTCAAACACAATATTAACAACAAAATGATGATGAGGGGTATCTGTCATTTGACATCTCTCCAAACCCACAGAAGCTACAACACCAAGAGTGAACCCTAATGTGGACTGTGGACTCTGGGGGGTTAAGATGTGTCAAGGTAGCTTCACGGATTGTAACAAATGGACCACTCTGCTGGGGGTTGTTGAGAATGGGGGTGTGCCGTGCATGTGTAGGGCAGGAGATAAGTAGGAAGTCTTTGTACCTTCCTCTCACTTTACCTGTGAACCCAAAACTGCTCTAGAAAAATAGTCTTTTTTTTCCCTTAATTTATTTATTTTCTTTATTGTTTTGGCTGTGTTGGGTCTTAGTTGCGGCACATGAGATCTTTGTTGAAGCACGTGGGATCTTTTGTTGCAGCGCAGGCTCTTTGTTATGGTGCACGGACTTCTCTCTAGTTGTGGCGTGTGAATTTTCTCCCTCTAGTTGTGGTGCATGGCCCCTGTAGTTTGTGGCATATGGGCTACAGGGTGCGTGAGCTCAGCAGCTGTGGAACACGGGCTTAGCTGCCCCGCGGTATGTGGGATCTTAGTTCCCCGACCAGCGTCCCCTGCATCTGAAGGAGGATTCTTTACCACTGGACCACCAGGGAAGGCCCAAAATAAAGCCTTTATAAACAAAAAGGTAAATCAGACACTTTTCAGAAGACAATGGGCAACATCTCAATTACACAAACATAAAACTATCAGTTATGCACTTCCCTGGTGGTGCAGTGGTTAAGAATCCGCCTGCCAGTTCAGGGGACACAGGTTCGAGCCCTGGTCCAGGAGGTTCCCACATGCCGGGGAGCAACTAAGCCCACGCGCCTCAACTATTAAGTCTGTGCTCTAGAGTCCGCGTGTCAGAACTACTGAGCCCTTATGCCACAACTACTGAAGCCTGCGCACCTAGAGCCCGTGCTCTGCAACAAGAGAAGCCACGGCAATGAGAAGTCCGTACGCCACAACAAAGAGTAACTCCCGCTCGCCACAACTAGAACAAGCTCGCGCGCAGCAATGAAGCCCCAACGCAGCCAAACAAAACAAAACAAAACCAAAAAAACTATCAGTTACATGCAAATCAAAATGAAACTACGAAAGTGGCCATAGATTCCTTTTAAGGACCAATCACACTCACACACACATACACACACACACACACATACACAACCAACTGCAAAGAAAACAAATCCTTTCTTAATGCAATCTTTTTTTTATCTTCGAGAAAGCTGTTCTTCCTGTTTCTAAGAGTAATACCTACTGCAAGAAATTGTGAGGTTCCCAAACATTTAGTGGAAAGAGAATAACCAAACGACTTTCATGTTATATAAATAACTCTCCCCAAGAGTTTCTGGAGTGAAATTAACAGCTACAATGGCGTCACCACAGTACTTGATGAAGGCACCTGTGAATTTCTTTTTTTCTTTCTTTTTCTAACATATTGCACTCATTAAGCTATTTTTTTTAATTAAAAAAAATTATTTGGCTGTGTTCGGCCTTAGCTGCAGCACGTAGGACCTTCGTTGTGGCACACAGGTTTCTCTCTAGATGCAGAGTGTGGGCTTAGTTGCTCTGCAGCATGTGGGATCCTAGTTCCCTGACCAGGGATCAAACTCATGCCCTCTGAAGTGGAAAAGTGGATTCTTAACCACTGCACCACCAGGGAAGTCCCAGCACCTGTAAATTCCTAAAGCCAGTCCTTGGTGCAGGGCATCAAAAGCTTCTATGATTCGCTCTTCTTGTCTACATGCTCACAGTCATGCTAAGGAAGAGGCCGCAAGCTGGAAGGCTACAGATATCTTCGATCTGGCCTACAGAATGTTATTGTTACTATTTCCCCAATAACAATTTGGATGAATATTTAAAAATCAAGAGAATCCCAAGAGGGTTTTCCCTGGTAGGGCAGTGGTTAAGAATCCGCCTGCCAACGCAGGGGACACGGGCTCAATCCCTGGTCTGGGAAGATCCCACATGCCATGGAGCAACTAAGCCCATGCACCACAACTTCTGAGCCTGCACTCTAGAGCCCACGAGCCACAACTACTGAGCCCATGTGCCACATCTACTGAGCTTGTGCTCTAGAGTCTGTGCGCCACAACTACTGAAGCCAGCGCGCCTAGAGCCCATGCTCCACAGCAAGAGAAGCCACCACACTGAGAAGCCCGCACACTGCAACAAAGAGTAGCCCCTGCTCACCGCAACTAGAGAAAGCCCGCTCACAGCAACGAAGACCCAACACAGCCATAAATAAATAAATAAATAAATAAATAAATAAATTTATTTATTTTAAAAAAGAGAGTCCCAAGAAAAAAAAGATCTTGATTTCACACACACGTGCAAATCCAGATGTTTGCTTTACTTCTTGGAAACTGGCAGAATTGGCTGTGCTGAGTCTTCGCGTGGCACCGGTGGCCAGAGTTGGTGGCACAAAAGGCGTGGTCTCCACCACCTCAGAGTTTACCACGTGCGGACATGCAGACGCCTTGCTGGGACCCGCTGCACGGCTCTGCCTGCAGGGCCGGAGCATGTGAGCCTCTGGGCTGAAGCTAACACCCACTAAGGACTGTCTTCTGAAAGCAACTGGGGACTTTTTAAGGTGAAGAATATAACCAAGGAAGCTTTTTATGAAAGAAGAGAACAGACAAGAGACGACTGACACTGGCTTTGGGAAACGTCCCTGACTAACAGGCCCTCCCTTTGATGGTTTCCCTGGTCACCTGGGGGAAAGGACCTTGGTGGCCCAGGTTCTCCTGCCCACCGGCTGAGTGGGTTTCAGTTTACCTGGCAGTTGGAGTCACACTGAAAGCTACTGACATAACGTGTGGCAGAAATCAGTCTGGTGAATAAAGGCTGCATCAATATGCATGAAGAAATAAATGAATCAGTAAGAGAATGGCTGAAAGAGTGATGACTCTCTCAGAAGACAGGCCTGCAGTGATGCCTGGGCCCTGGGCCACTGTGGGCTGATTTGTTCACCAAAGTGGTCTCTAGAGACCACGACTTACAACTGCTGATCTGGGAGAACTTCAGGGCCACAGAGAGGCTACTTCCAGACATCATCTCGCCAATCTTTCTCCAGTCGTTTCCATGGAGGGACTGGTATATCTTTAGCTTCTCGGTATCTCCTTTGCTATACCTTAGAGGAAGGGAAAACAGATCACAGCTAAGCGTTAACCACAAGCTTAAAACCACTATTCTCACTGCAGCACGCTGCGACGCTGGGAGAAGCTGTATAGGGCGGGCTGTCAGGAAACCTGCTCAGCGCAGTCCTACCAAGGTCCTGAGCCCAGATACTTCCTGTCTCGGCATCACAACCATGAGCATCCTGTAAGTCAGTCACCGCAGTCCCTGGCTCACTTACACAGAGGCCAGGACAAATAATCTGATCATGCTATTCCCCAGCCAAATCCATAAAGGCTTCACACAATAAAACCCAAACTTCTGACTGTGCCTGCAAAGCTCGGTGCTCCCTAAGTTCAACCCTATTGGTCTTATCGGCCTTTCTCACCTCAAAGCCTCTGGACCTTGGGTGGGAATGGCCTCCCTCCACTGCTGGAAAGCTCCTGCAAGCTCTTCAGAAGCAGCTTAAATGGTGCATCTTCAGAGAGGGCTTCCCTGACCACCTGGTTGGAGGTGTCCTGCTGTCCTCTCCCACAGGACACTCTGCTGCTCTCTCGCTGCCCCCGTCACCACTGGCAACTGTACGCTCGTGGCTTCCCTGGTTTATCTGACCCTTCGTCTAGGCCACCACTGGCCAATGGAAATATGAGCCACAGATGTCATTTAGAATTTTCTAGTGGTCAGGTGAAAATTAATTTTATTAATTTTTTTAAAGATAATTTATTGGCTCAGGCAATTGAAAAGTCCAGATACAAGTGGGCCCTAGGGTGAGCTTAATCCAGGAGCTCAGTCAAATCACCAAGGACCACTTTCCACCATTCCACTCTGCCTTCCATGTGTTTGGGGGTTTTATTTAGTGGCAGCATGTGGCATGTGGGATCTTAGTTCCCCAACCAAGGATCAAACCCACACCCCCTGCAGTGGAAGCACGGAGTCTTAACCACTGGACAACCAAGGAAGTCCCTAATTTTATTTAGTTTTAATGAATTAATAACATATCTTGTTTAACTCAATATACTAAAAATGCAGCCATTTCAACATGTAATTAGAACCTAAAAGTATGAATGAGATACTTTACACTCTCTTCTCCACACCAAGCCTTCTAAGTCCATTGTATACTTCACTCTTCAGCGCATCTCAGCTTGGACTAACCATAGTTCAAGTGCTCCATGGCCACATGAGGCTGGTGGTCACATGGATGGACAGCACAGCTCTGGAGGGGAAGTCCTCGGAGGGTGGGGACCCTGTCAGTTTTCTACACTTTGGAACCCGGTAATGCTTGACAGACAACAGGTGCTCAATAAAGATGAGACAGGGACTTCCCTGGTGGCGCGGTGGTTAAGAACCTGCCTGCAAATGCAGGGGACATGGGTTCGATCCCTGGTCTGGGAAATCCCACATGCTGTGGAGCAACTAAGCCTGTGCACCACAACTACTGAGCCTGAGAGCCACAACTACTGAAGCCCGTGCGCCTAGAGCCCATGCTCCACAACAAGAGAAGCCACCGCCATGACAAGCCCACAAACTGCAACGAAGAGTAGGTCCTGCTCGCCACCACTAGAAAAAGCCCGTGTGCAACAACAAAGACCGAACACAGACAAAAATAAAAGATGTGACAGATGCCTTAGCACAAATCGGTCACAGTTTAAGGAAGTTAAGAGGCAGCAATCCCACATAAAAGCAAATACATTAAAAGAAAAGAACTAAAGTGCACTATAATATATGCAGATTTTGAGATTAAACATCTTAAATGTTTAAGGGAAAAAAAGCCATCATTATGACATTTTATAATTCCTTTTTGGTGGGAAGGAAGAGGGGTCAGAAGTGGTAGTTTATGTTATTACTAATGCAACACAAAAGCAGCCCTAATAAAATACTAACCATTTCTAATGAGGATGATCCACAACTACCGGGGGACAGTAAGATCCTAGCATTCTCAGAAATGGATCTAAAATGCAGAGCATGGTGAACAGAGATGTGAAATCCTTCACCATTAAGAATCAAGCTTTTTAGCAGTTTCCTTTATAAGGCAAGCAGGGTCTTCCTGAGATTTAAAACAAGACTTAAAAGTACCCTTGAAGCAACAAAAAAGAGGACATGAGAGAAAAACAGAGTGTACGAAAATGAGGAAACAGGTGTACTGACCTCCATGGCCCCTTGGAGCCTTACAATTCTTTGATTTTTGACTTTCTATGGTTTTTTCACTTAAGAGTTCCTTAAGTTGGAAACATACTTTAAGGGTAAATGGTCAGCACAACACAAGTAATATGGTACCAGTGAATGAACTTTATTATCAGAATGACAGACCTTCATTATTTGAAAAATGCCATTTCCCACAGTGATGTAACAGGTAGAAAAACAGGTTACTTCATTCATTTACCAAAAGCATCATTTTGGTCCCACTTAAAATGTCACCCTTAGTGAATTTCCTTAAAGTACATGGCGGGGGCTTGGGAAAAAGAGAGGGCAGGTTTCAGTCTGTGTGGAGGCGCCTTTCCTCTACTTCCGGTTTATTTCTTTTGGTAAAAATTTTTAAAAAGAAGCCGAGGTCATATCAATGTTACGTTCTGATAGTACCTATGTCCTGATTCAAGATCACGGCGCTCAGTAGGACCCAACTGGCCGTGACAGATTCACTCCATCTGCCTCCTGGAAGTGAGATCAGTAGTTGAGCCCTAGGTGGCTGTCTGGGCCCTCAAGGGTAGGAGCTGATGCTTTCTCCCTCATCCCTTTGTCCTTAAGCAGAGTGCTTACCCACCACTGACGCTCAGTCTACATTTGATTTATTTGGAATGTTGGAAACAGAACATAATTGGGTATTTTATTTAGGAAAAAAGGGAGGACAGAAAGGCTACCGCCACATGAAGCTCTGCATTGATGTTACCGAATCACACTTAAATGACCTCACACAAATGCTCACCCCCACCTTCAAATATTTACTGAAAACCCAAAGCACTGGGCTCAGTGCTGAAGGACACACATCACACTTAGAAGGAACGTCTGGGTTCGCAAGGAGCTTACAACTTAGGAGACTGCCGAGAAAACTGCACAGGTGACGCTAAGAGGCAGCGCGTGGAGAATGCTACAATTGACAGCATAAAGTAAAAGCCAGGGATTTAGAAAGGGGAAGATGACAGAAGATTTATTCAAGAGGTGGAAACTGAAAGGGACTTTGGAGACATACACCTGATGGCACACTGGTTTCACACACGAAACTCTTCACGATTTTGTTGTGTACGTTTTGATTTACAGTATCAGCAAAGACTAGAGAAATGCTCTGCTCAAGTTTTTTCTTACCTGCCTTGGTAATTGTTGACATCAAACATCTTTGCTCGACAGTATATGAGTTTCCAGGGCCAGGCAATGCCCTTACCTAAAGTCGGAAGAGAGGTGGTCAGAGGGACAACCAGAGCGTGGCATGAAACACAGTCGCAATTATAAAAGAAACCCAGAAGGGCCCCTTTTTACAGCACACGCTATCCTAGACCCCAGGTGGAGGGTGCGGTTTCCTATGTCCTGCAGAAAGCCGTCTTGGGGAGCAGATATACAAAATCCCCAGTTTCCGTGGCCATCTCTGGAAACTAGATGCTTAGTATGTAGGGGCTCTAGCTTCTGTTCTGCTAAATTCACGGAAAAGACCCTTATTAGGCAAAGAGCTTTTACCGTAATCTGGAGGTGGAGGACACACTCCAGCAGCTCCCCATAAGATAAACAAAAAAACTTTGCAATTGAATAAGCTTCTTCCTGCTTTGCCACTCTAAAGATGAAAGGATCCCCCAGCAGGGGCTCACTGTTCTGTTTTCCTTTGTGCATTTCACCTAAGAAATTATCCTCTTTAAATTCAAGAGAGATTTTTTTTTCCAGTCCAAACCTACATTGCTTCGTGACCTTCTAACTTCCCCAGGATACCTCCAAGAGGAGGGTTCCAGCTCAAAGCGCAAAAATGGCTCTATTTAAAAAACGTCTGAGACTCTGGTGTATACCAGAGTACTTTGTGCAGTGTATGCAAAAAATACACAGTAGAGGTCAAGAAGAGAAACCAAAACCGTAATTGTTACCAAGTAGGAAAGCTGGAAGCTGATCATCTAATTTGTTAGAAAATCTGTAAAAGCACTATCCTTGGGAGACGTGAACACATTCCAAATCCCTGAACGTATAGGCTGGCAATAAAAATACTATTAACGTAGCAGCGGCTAACATGCACTGCATGTACTGGACGGGCCAGGCATTGTGTTCAATACTCACCATGGTTATCTGTGCAAGGCTGGAAGGCTGCAGATGGTCAAAGAGGCCACAGTTCTAAACTTACCAACGTGCAATCTAAACGAGTATTTTCTTTTTAAGTCGGTGATTAGAGATTTCTCCTCTGGGTATCTGTCTGTGTACAGCAGCATGTCTGCATTCTCGATTCCTGTCAGAGACAGAAATTCTCGCACATTTTTCTCTAACTGCTTATTTTCCTTCACGGAAATCTTGCCAAATTTAATAGCGACACCTAGGATTTGGGGAAGGAGAAAAAGGTACACAACTGTCAACAATGAATGAAAGCGAACCACCGTTTTGTCTTTAGCAATCACAACAGCACCCGTCAGCTCCTCCCCACCTATCGGGGAGCAGCCCCTGCTTGTGCCCTTGACATTGGCTCTCCTGCAGAGTTCGGCCAAAGCCACACTGTCCTCCCAAAGTCTTCCCTGGCCATCCTACTCCAATGTGACCTTTCTTGTGTCATCAATTCCTTTTTACACAGTTATTTAAGAAATAAATTAACAGTAATAGATATTCATTAAAAATTCAAACAGTGTTGAAATAAAAGTTTAAAAGAAGCGCCCCCCCCCACACTTCACTATCCTCTGCCCCTCCTCCCCCCAAGGCAGTGCTGGGAACTGGCTGGCACAAACATGAACATGTATATTCTCTACGAATATATGTTGGGGGGAGGTGGGGACAATGTCACTGCAATTTACGTTCTATTCCTCGTCATAACTCAAAGCACTCAAGTCTCATTATTATTGACTGCATTACACAGTACATTTTCCTAATCTTAAACTTATTTTAAAAATCTTTTATCACTTGCAGTACACAACCTTACATTTGTAGTTCATTCTGAAACCCAATAAGCTTTCTGGGAGGTTCTTGTAACACAGTGAAATCAAGAAGGAGACCAAGCTGGGTGTTGCCTGAAGCCATGCCCACTACAACCAGCTCACCCTCAAATTAATATCCTTGAAATTACACCTCATCAAAGCTGATGATGTTGATATGCGTGTTTTAATTTGATTTCACTTGTGCCCCCCTCCCAGTGTCTCAACCACTTAACCTCCTCCCCCTCTTCTTCCGGGCTTGATCTTCTAGTCTGTGGATCACCTGGATCCATTAGTCCCGTTTTTCCTCGCCTCCCCTACCAGAAGTTGGGCACAGAGGAGGAAAACTAGTGCACTTCAGTTTGGTAATTTTACAGTGCAGATAATGATTCTGGAAGGAGATAAAGCTGAAAGTAGCTAAGGGATGCTCTTTGTGAATCTATAAATATGAACCACTCACAAAAGAAAGTCAGGGCTAGTTACGCATATAGAAAAGTTCAACAAATATTCAAGTCCCACAAGCTTACCCTGGGCTTTAAATTCTTTAAAGCGTCCCAAGTCATCCCGATATATTCACTTAATTGTAGTGGCA
This sequence comes from Mesoplodon bidens, assembly GCF_964165515.1. Lineage (NCBI taxonomy): Eukaryota > Metazoa > Chordata > Mammalia > Artiodactyla > Ziphiidae > Mesoplodon > Mesoplodon bidens. The sequence goes on along the minus strand of NC_138180.1, from coordinate 41,656,640 downwards.
GCCCTCTCCTTGATATCAGGGAGGAACTCCTGGAGCTGCCTCACAGTGGAATCCAAATCCACGTCTGAATTATCTGAATCTCTCGAATCTTCAGATAAATATTTCGTTTCAGGATCTATAGCCGACTCCAAATTGCTTTCTTCTTCATTTGTGGGTTCTAATCTAAGGAGAAAAACTGGATTGATTAACACTGACAGGTCACGTGCCCTAATGGCTTTCAGATTCTTTCCTTACAGTGACTCTCCCTTTGACTACGACAGCATTAAAGCTGGAAGGGATCTTGGAGTTGATTCCGTCTGTGATGTCTGAACTCTTTAATGTAGCTTTACTAACTTGGATACACCTCAGAGGCTGCCTGGAAGGTAAACATGTCGCCTTAAGCCCTATTTCCCCCAGGCATTGCTTATGTTACTATTTCTCAACTGTATTGTTTCAGATATTGACTTCCTCATAAGCTCAGCCCTCTTCTACACCCATGGATACTCAAGACACCTCCCCCCCACCAATGAGTTGTTTTATAATAATGGTTACTAATTAGTTAAGTCAATATTCAGGGTTTACATCGTTACAATTGCTTCCTTGCAGTTAACAATGGCCACATATTTTCCCCTTGGCAGTATAAAGAAAACATAGTCTTCTATGTATCTATCACTAATTCATTCCCACAGACTTTCTGCCAGATGTGCAAAGGTGTTCTTAGCCAAGGGCATCAGCTAACCACCCAGACAGGAAACTGAAACAAAACAAAAACAAAAACAAAACTGTACGCATTTGTCTGCGCAAAGGGTCAACAGCTTTCACAGGTCCACAGCCCCATACAAGTTAAGAACCACAGGCCGAGAACATTCCTGCATCATGATCAGTGATCTAAAAATGTCCCCAAAGAGAGGGCACAGAGGATGATGTGAGTTGGGCCCTCTGCCATTTAACTTCTATGTGAAACTATTTTAAGCCAGGACAATCTAGCAAATGTAAGAACGTCACAGAGTAGAAAAGGGGAGAAAACCTGTCCCAACTCCCAGGAACTGAAATAAAGTGCTTTAAAAAAATTCCTGCATCTATTCATCGGCCAGTATACTTAAATGATAATTATATAAAGAACGATATCTAAGTTTCTTTTATTTAGAGAACCCTAAGTCAAGTTTTTTTCCTGTTCTGTAGCATTCTAAGTTCTCTGATCCTTTCTCCTCTCTCTGTACATATAGACAAGGTAATTGTGGGGTCTTAAATTCTTTTTAAACTTATACATAGAATTTCAGGGCTGGAATAATTCTTAGTGAAAACAGACTGTAACTGCCTTATTTTGTACATGAAGAACGCAAGGTACCTGCCAAGTTACTCAGTTAAATGTGCACAACATCCTATACATTCGATGGTCTATCTCTTTATGATTTCTGCCACTTCCTATGGCCGTGCTGAACAAAGAGGTAACGGGCAGACTTCACACCCAAGACGCACACCATCAGAAGGCTCTACACCCACACGTTACCTCTGCACCTCTTCCGAACAGGCCTGGGGTTTCTCCTCTTGTGGCCTGGGTTTCACACTTTCTTCAATCAAGGTACCAGTACCTTCCACTGAATCAAAGCGCGTGTCCTCAGAGCTCGTCCTGAGCACTGAAAACTCACCAGCAGGTGCCACGGCAGTATCAACAGAAGATCTTCTCTTCCTTTTCTTAGACTTTTTCTTAAGGCCACTGGACTCCTGATTGCCCCCTGCAGTCCCGACCTCACCAATCACTTGAGATCCCTCTGAGTATATGTTCTCAGCGCTCTCAGGCGCAGGCAAGGCCTCGAATTCCTGGTCACTTGGACGCTTCCTCTTTCTTGTCTTAGACTTGCTTTGATCTGCAGACACTGGTAGTTGTGCGATTTCACCTTCTTGGCCCATGGGAGGCTGGGGTTCCTGCTCTTGGGATTCTGATCTGGGCAGGGTGATGCTTGCACTCAGACTCTCCTGGACAGCATCACAGGACGTGACTTTCCTCCGATGTTTTTTTATGCTTTTTCCCCCGAACTTTATCATGCAGTTCTGATTCATTTTCACGTGACTTAGTAACTAAATGTGCTTCAGGCCCTTTTGTTGACTTTTGCCGCTTGCTTACATCAATGTAAATGACATCGACATGCTTTCTAAAATTCTTGGGTGTGTTCACAATATTTTCTTTTTTTTTTTAAATTCTGTCTCAATTATCCTTTATTTGTAGTTTACCTTGAATTACTCTGGTAACCTATTGAGGTTTTTTTTTTTTTTTTTTCCTCCAATTCGCGCTGTCTCGGCGCACGTACGTGTCACCAGCTCTTTTTTTTTTTTTTTCTTTTTGCGGTATGCGGGCCTCTCACTGTTGTGGCCTCTCCCGTTGCGGAGCACAGGCTCCGGACGCGCAGGCCCAGCGGCCATGGCTCACGGGCCCAGCCGCTCCGCGGCATATGGGATCCTCCCAGACCGGGGCACGAACCCGTATCCCCTGCATCGGCAGGCGGACTCTCAACCACTGCGCCACCAGGGAGGCCCTTTTTTTTTTTTTAATTTATGGCTGTGTTGGGTTGGGTCTTCGTTTCCGTGAGAGGGCTTTCTCCAGTTGTTGCAAGTCGGGGCCACTCCTCATCGCGGTGCGCGGGCCTCTCACTATCGCGGCCTCTCCCGTTGCGGAGCACAGGCTCCAGACGCGCAGGCTCAGCAATTGCGGCTCACAGGGCCAGCCGCTCCGCGGCATGTGGGATCCTCCCAGACCAGGGCTCGAACCCATGTGTCCGGCATTGGCAGGCGGACGCTCAACCACTGCGCCACCAGGGAAGCCCCCACAATGTTTTCTTTATGCACCAGGATGTACACAATACCTGTTTCCTTATAGACTCCCAAAGCACATTTTCTTCTCTTTTTATTCTTTTTCGGTATAGAAGTGGTCTTTTCAGGCTCATCACACATTTCTGATTGTTTCAAAGCAGAAGAAACAAGATGCTGGGCATCCTTTCTCTTTTTTTTTTACCCTTAGTTATGTCAGCCGGTTCCTTTGCCAGGGAGGAGTCTCTGAATCTTTCATGGGGATGCCTCCCATGTCTCTCCTTATGTACAGAATGCTTGATCTTTTTCTAGACGAAAACTGGAGTGTGGGTTTCCAATCTGCTTGATCCTCCTTCCATTTTACTCCTATAGGGAAACAGAACCACATGGTTTCTTTTCGCAGAGCATTTTAAACATTAGCCTCAGGAGGAAAAAAAAAATCACACAAAAACGAAACTGCAGGACAAATGGCAAGCCTGGAGTCATGATTATAAGTTTTCCATTATTCTAAATGTGTAGCAAGCTCACTGTAATTCACTTGTCTGGTTCCATTGCCTTTATGATATGGAAAAAATATAGTTAATTGAGAACAGTGCTCTGCCATGATCGGGCCCTTGTTCCCCCACGGCCTCATCTTCTACCTCTCCTCTCAAACTCTGTTGCTCCAGCTACACGGGACTATTTTTTTTTTCGGTTCCCCAAACATGCTCCACTCCTTTCCCTGGCTTGAGGTCTTATAAATCACGACTCCCTCACTCTGGGCCGCTCTCCGCTGTCTCCTACCCCTCCCTGCCTCCTTTCATCCTTCAGAGCTTGGCTTGAGCATCGCTTCTTCCAGAAAGCTTTAAAAGAATATAAACATTATGATACCATGCATCCTGAGTTAAGACAATATAAATGTTATGATGCCGTGTATATTGAGTTAAGAGAATACATACATTATGATGCCATGTATATTACATTCAAAACACAAAATCGTTTCATGTATCTTTTCTGAATGGATACATATGTAGTAAAACTATGAATAGAGCATGGGGAATGTAACTGGTAAATTCAGGGATTAGGGACAAGTAGAGAGCCAGTTACTCTTATATCTTCAATCTTTCATTTCTTAACTGGAGTAACGAGTACAGGGGTATTTGTTATATTTTTGTCTACTCTTATTTGTCTACTCTTTTAAAGAGAACTGAAATAGTTCACTTTCTAAAAAGCAAGGGGCAGAACAAGAATACAGACTCCTTTCACTGAAAAATAAGCATTAAGGACTTCCCTGGTGGCGCAGTGGTTAAGAATCCACCTGCCAGTGCAGGGGACACGGTTTCGAGCCCTAGTCCAGGAAGATCCCACATGCCACAGAGCAACTAAGCCCTTGCACTACAACTACTGAGCCTCTGCTTTAGAGCCCATGCTCCACAACAAAGAGTAACCCCCCGCTCGCTGCAACTAGAGAAAGCCTGCGGGCAGCAACGTCGACCCCACACAGCCATAAATGGATCAATAAATTTATTTTTAAAAAATACAAGCGTAAAAACAAGCAACTGAAGGATGTAAACATACTGTTTCAAGTATTTACCAAAAAGAGAGAGAGAGAGAGAAAAGAAAGAAACCTTTCCTGACCCTTTGAGCTTGGTCCATTCCCCAAATGCTATACTTTCATAGCAAACTATTTTTCTTTTGTAGCATTTAGCCCAGCTGTGGTTCAGAGCGGGAACATCAAGTATCCACTGACCTCAAACTAGTAGATCGCATCTTTGAGAAAGAGGCTGAATGGGCCTTGTTAGTGTCCAACAAAATGTCCAAGTTCTGCAATAAGTTGGAATGAAGTTTAATAAGGCTCCAATGTCAATTCTTATACAGAGCACGTGCATCCTGGAGTTTAAGTACAGGAATAGAAATGTACTTCACAAAAGACATGGTTAAAAATATAATTTTACAAACACAGCTTACAACTCTCCTTGCTCCGTATTGCTTCTGGGTTTCAATTTTTAAGATTTTATTTCTCTGCGACTAAAAGTAATACTAAAGGTAATACGTTTACATGGTTCAAACATCAAAATAATCTGTCCTTATTTTCCCTCCTTTCTCACAGAGAAGGCAGCATCTGTATATTCTGATCTGCATTTTGCTATTTTCACTTAACAACAGATCCTGGAGACCTCTCTGTGTCAGTGGTCTTTCAAGTCTGAATGCTTAAGCACCTTTTCTACCAGAAGGTACCTACTTTCTCCTCGGTAGTCAAGAAGCTATAAGAATTGTCTAGCTGGAAGGATGGGGAATAACAAACATATGGACTGATACCTATAAGCCAAAACTACCAGCCTCAGGATCTCACCTCCAACGGAGGCAACAGGAGCTTTGGTTAAGGCCTTCCTCCCTGGTGTCACCCAGAGATGCACAGAAACACCTTCTTAACCCACTTCTTTGCAGCTTCCATCTCCAAGACACGCCCCCTGAGACTGCTCCAGTTAGAGTGCCTATGACCTTAGAGCCACTAAATTCAAGAGATACTTTCCTGGCCCATCTTTCAGGATCTCTCTCTCTCTCTCTCTCTCTCTCTTTGGCTGCACCACGTGGCTTGGCGGAATCTTAGTTCCCTGACCAGGGATCGAACCCGTGCCCCCTGCAGTGGAAGCACAGAGTCCTAACCAATGGACCACCAGGGAATTCCCTCAGGATCTCTCAATAACAATGAACAGAGCAGATAATTCCTTTTAGTATTTTTACCTTCCATTAGTTTCTTTCTTTCTTTTTGTAAATACCTTCTATGCTTCTCCTTCTGGTCTCTTGAACTCAGCACCACGTTGTAAATATATAGTCACGTCCCACTAAAACCTTCTTATGGCTTCTCCATTATTCTTTGTAAGTTTATTTATTTTATTTTATTTATTTTTGGCTGTGCTGGGGCTTCGTTGCTGTGTGTGGGCTTTCTCTAGTTGCCGCGAGCGGGGGCTACTCTTCATTGTGGTGTGCAGGCTTCTCATTGCCATGGCTTCTCCTGTTGCAGAGCACGGGCTCTAGGAGCGCAGGCTTCAGTAGTTGTGGCGCACAGGCTTAGCTGTTCTGAGGCATGTGGGATCTTCCCGGGCCAGGGCTCGGACCCGTGTCCCCTACACCGGCAGGTGGATTCTTAACCATTGCACCACCAGGGAAGTCCCTCCATTATTCTTAAAATAAAGTTCCAAATCCTTACAGACCTACCATGCCCTTCATGAGCTAGTCTAGTCCATGCCTACCCCTCCACCGCTCATTTCTCCCTGGGTTTCAGACATCCTGTCTTCTTTCGGTTCCCAGAATACACCGTGATCCTTCTCGTTATCAGGGACTTTACAAAAGCACCTCATTTCCCCAGGAATGCCTTTCCTCCGTTACCTTTCTGCGCTATAACTGGTCTAAGTTTGAAACTCACTTTCTCTCATCACTTCTGGGTCCCGCCTTCTCGTTACAATGTTTCTCAACAATCCAGCTGCTTGCCTACTGCACTTCGCTCCGTTGGGACAGAACCGGCCTCCTAAGGGCTGGGATCTTCTCGTCCGTCTGGCTCCCAAATGATTCCCCGGCATTCGATATGTATGGATATACATTTATTCACACTTATTCGGAACATACCACTTCCCGCCTTTCAGGGACGTGCCCAAGCCTGGTCCCGATCCCCTCCCCACTTTGGGGTGCCCTGGAGACGCTGCTCTGCCCCGAGGTGGGCGTTCCGGGGCTGAGAGGGAGGAACGAACGAGAGGTTCCCGAGTGGAGGGGCCTGGAGCGGCTGCGGAGAAAACAGGCGCCACCCTCATCCCTGGGGACCTGGGCCAAAGGCAGGCCTCCGGGGAGGTGAAGACAGCAGCCACACACCTCTCGGCTCAGACACGCCAACTGGGAAAAAAGCCGGAGCAACTATAAGGCGCTTTCACTTACCTTCCGAACGCGTGGCCACCTGCCTTCCAATCCGGAAGTGCTGGTGTGGCGAAAGCGGAAGTGGGTGTGTCACTTCCGGCCCGCCCCCTTCGGCATCGCCCTGCCGTAGCAGCTCGCTGGCTGTGGGGCTGTGACTCGCGTCGTTTTCTGCCCAATTTGCTCCCGGGCTTGTTGCGAGTGGGGTGGGACAGGGTAGAGCGGGATCCTAAAACTAAGAAAGTGGGACAGAGCCCTTCCGCCGACTTGCTTATTCGTGCATGCATGCCATTTATTCAACAGTTTTTTTTGCTGAGGTCCGTCTGCAGTCTAGGAGTGAACAAGATGCTGAGGGCTAACCTGAGGAAGACAGAAAACAAACTAATCAACCAAGATAATTTCAGATTATCCTCTAAGGAAAATAGATCAGAGTAATGTGATAGGGAGCGACTAGGGACAGTGAGAGCTAGGTTAGATAGTAAGGAAGGCCCTTGGACGAGTGACAGTTGAGTTCTAAATGAAAAGGGTGAAAAAAATCGATGGAAGAGTGTTCCAGGCTGGGAGCAAATCCAGGGGCCCTGAACTTGGTTGCTGCAGGAACTGAAAGAAGGCCAGGGTAGCGGGAGCACCGTGAGTGACGGGGACAGAGGTAAGGGGTGAAGTCAGGGGATGGCAGGGGGTCAGTGGTGTGGAGTCTAATGCATATTGAACTTAGGTGGAGGTTAGAGGTAGAAGAAACCTTGAAGATCTATTCCGATTCTCCCATTTCCACTGAGTCCTGAAGAAACTTAGCTTATGATTAAAAGTAAAGCTTTAAGCAGGCCATCAAGTCGAGGCCAGTATACATGCCACCCAAACTTTTAGTCTTACTGCATAGTGAAGACAATCACACCAGCAAAGAGATTTCTCATGGAATCCTATAACAACCCCCTGTTTTAGGAAATCGTTATTAGGTAATATCAGCCTTACTTTGTGGATGAGAAAACTAGGGCTTCATGTAACTTGTCACCGGGGAACTTATGTGGCCCCAGCTAGGATTCAAACCTGTGATCTTCCTACTACTGCAGTATCCTGCGCCTTGCTGCACCACCTGACTTCCTCTGTGTGAGCTGCCAAGCAGCTTTGATTAAAAAGTGCACAACACGCACTTATGTGAAAGTCTGAAAGTGAAGCAGACTAGAGAAACCATAAAGCGTACATCATACACCTGTCACCACCCAAGGGCCTCTTCAGGCCTTGGATGGACAGTCGGAAGTCTGTCTGATTTGCTCTGGAAAGGCAGTGCTGGTGTTGTCCACTGTTGCTGTGCAAGGCCGTGCAGTGAAGGTTTGTTGCCTGTGCAACTTCTCTGTGGTGAACCCTTTACCCAGAGCCTTGTGGATATCTGCACATTTAATGAAGATGATAATGATGGGTGAATGACGGCACTAAAGGCTGGAACTAGAAGGCAGACTAGGGATCATCCAGGCTAGTGGTTCCCAAAACACTGCACCAATCACTCAGGAAGCTCTTAAAAAGTGCAGATTTCCCACTTTGCATACAGACTGCATACCAGGCACCATTATTGTGACATTGAAATCCATAGACATAATAGCATTGTAGTTCTGTGTGAGACTGTCCTTGTTCTTGGCAGGTACATGTATTTAGGGTCAGATATGATGCTGTCTGCAGATCTTTTCAAAATGGTTTAGCAGTGTGTGTGTGTGCATGTTCACACACACACACAGAAAGTAAACGTGGCAAATACTAAGGACCAGTCAATCTAGGTGAAGTCTATATGGGTTTTCCTTGTACTCTTCTTTCAAAGTTTCCATAGCTTTGAACTTAAAAAAAAAAAATCCAAAGGGGAAGAAGGATTAAAATACAGATTCTCAGATCCCATTTCCAGATATTCTGATTCAGTGAATCTGTATTTCTCAACTTCCTTTTTTTCTGTTGCACAAAGTTGGGTACCATTGATTTCATTCAACTCTAGCCTTTCCCCCCCTACACATTTCACAGAAGAAAATACCGAGGACCCAAAAGGTGACTAATTTGAGATCACACAGTGGTTTAGCTGTAACATCAGGCTTGGCATGCGGATTTCTATTTCATTCTGAAACACGTAATGCTCCGCCCCGGGCTGTGTGTGTGTGTGTGTGTGTGTGTGTGTGTCGCTGGGAGAAGTGGGAAGGGGCGGCGAGAGGGGTCGTGGTGAGTGGGGGGGTGTATGTGTCTTTGACTTGGAAGTCAAGTGTAGCTGGCCTTCTAGAACTCCGTCGCTTTTAACACAGCCCAGTGGTGATTCTTGGGTTTTTCTCAGGTCTACTTAAGAAAACTCAAAACACGTCCACTTAGGTGGCCGCCAAAAAGTTTCCTGAAAGTAAATCGACCAGCCCTGTTCCAGTGCCATTGGTCCCCTGTCACCATGGAAACGGACGGTTCCATTCTTCCTCAAGGGGTGGTCGTGATTTTCTCTCCTTTTCGAATCCACAGCGCAGAGCCCAGAAGGCGCTCTCAGGAGCCAGAGGGGCTTTTGTAGGTCTTAGTGCTCCTTGCTACGAGGGGGCGGCGCGAGGTGGGCGTGCCTCGCTCCGGAGGGAGCCCGGCGTCTGGTGTCCACCCCGGCGTCCGGGTGGTATGTCCCGGGACCGGCGGAGGGCCCCTCCGAGTTCCGCACCAGCCCCCCACCTGGGAAGGCCGCTCGATCCAGCCGGCTGGTCGACTCGCCACGATCCCCAGGATGCCAGAGGCCAGGACCTCCTGCCACGACCTCACGCGACGGAAGAAGAAGCAGCCGGTGCGCCACACCGTCAGCCAGATCTGCCTGCCCCCGCGGCGGCCCCTGACCGTGGCCGACATCCAACCGGCCATGGAGAATGAGAGGCTGGGGGTCGTGCGGGATTCCATGTTTCAGAACCCGCTCGCTCATCGTCAAGGTGAGCCGCCCCCACGCCCTTCACCCTCTTGCACTCGTCCCCTCACTGGGCACCCACGCGGCCGGGGGTTTCCACCCATCCTGCCCCAGCCCCACCGCCCCGCTCCAAGCCTGGCACTGGGAGCTCCAGCTGTGGTCCAGACAGACCTGGACCCCCAGGCGGTCATGGGCAGGCCGCATCACCTCGCTGAGCCTCAGTTTCCTCATCCTCAAAGTGGGAGGATAATGGCACTCATTAAAGGGAGTGACTGGGAAGATTGTATAAGGTAATCCCTGCGAGATCCCTGACACGTGGTAAGTGCTCCACGTTGGCGGCTATTTGCATATGTATTCACGCAGGGTGAACCCCCAGGGTGACAGACAGGTAGCAGCACCCTTACCACCAGCTTCCTTACCACCAGCCAGCCCTCGCAGGGTGCAGGCCGCCTGTCCCGATTCCCCTGCATGCCTGGGCTGCTGTTATGTAGCCAGTGTTCTGTACGTCCCTTGGAAGCATCACATCACACGCTAATTTCCACCCAATCATACTCTTAACCAGAAATACGACCCTAAGAGACAAAAAGCGCGAATCTCTGCCCCAGGGGTCCCACAGACACAAACGAGCGAGGGAGCCGCCGTTTCCAACTAGGTCGCCGCCTCTTTGATCGCACGCTCCCTTACATTAGTCACGTTTCGGGAATGGTGATCACCCAACGCTGGCGTGGCATCTACGCCCCTTTCCGGGGCCTCAGGGAAGGTCAAGTTGAAGTTTGGAGCTTGGGAAGCTGGTCATGGAGCAATTTTACCTTGCGCCACTGGAGGGCAGTGTGCCTTTAAAAATGTGTGCAGTTCCCCAGATTCCGGGGGTGGACGGCACAGGTGACAACCGTGGATTCAGTAACAATTATTTATCTGAACGCCAGGAGCTGTTTAGAGCCCAGAGGTTTTGGTTGTTGTTAGTTTTTTGTTTGTTTCGTACAGGGAACCTGGGCTTTCTTAACATCGTGGTAGAATTAGCTGAGTTAACTGGCTCCTGTGAAAACATGGATTCTCTGCTCTTGCCCTACCCAAACTGTTTCCTGGACCAGCAGCTGGGAGAAGCTGGCTTATCACACTAGGCACCCTTCCATCTAACACCTCCCCTTCCTAGGCCTCCCAAAGTGGAGCAAAATCCTTCACTTATTTATAGGTGAGAAGAGCCACTCTCAGAGGACAGATGGCACAGACAGATGGGGTTCACCACTCTGGGATCAAGGGGAGAATCAATTTCCTCACCTCTGATCATTGCTTTTACTCAAGCAGTTACTGGGGGACCAACGCCTTCCTAGTTAAATACAAAATGGACAGTGTAATGGAGTTATTCTCCATGGTGAATTAAGTGTGATGCACACCCCAAGCTATAACATAGCCATAGAGACACATACATACATATAGGTATATGCCTAGATATATACACATTGTATATACACATATGTATGCACACATACACACATGTGTATGTACAATATACATGTGTTTAACATGTATAACATACATCTCTAAGTAAACATTTCCCCTCCCATTTTTCCTTTTGCTCGTGCTGCATATCAAGAAAGACAGTATTTGGCCTCTGGATGGCACTAGCTGAACAGCTTCCAGATGAATTCAGTCCTAATTCCTGAACTTGAACTTTGGGTTGGAAAACGTGTGGGAGACACTGACCCACCACCGAGGGTTCTGTCTTCAGAGCATGTGACACAGAGCAGGGCTGCCCCGTCAGCGGTGACTCGGCTCAAGCAGCAGGGGGCGCCCTGGTGATCGTGCCCAGCTTGTCTCCTGTCAGGAAAGCAGGTGTTTCCTTTTTTCTTTTCTCCCTCCAGTTCTTGGTGGGCCGTAAGATAGTTTCAGTAGTAGTGAAGATTATGTCCACATTTCAATACTGACCACCACCACCAGATTTTTCTACTAAAATCTGGCCTAAGTAAAAGCTGCAGAAACATTGAGAGCAAGGAGTAACCTTGATTATTACCTTCTTCAGACCCCTCCTTACACTGGCGACGCTGAGGAGGTCTGTGGTGGGTTCTTTGTGCCAGGTTCTGGCAGAGCCAGGGGTATAAGCTTCGTTCACTGGCTCCCAGCCCAGCTTTACTTTTACCACTCCAAAAAGCTTCCTCTATTTTAAAGGAAATTTAAATTATGAAAAAAAAAAAACTTTGAGGTTTTCAGCTCTCAAGAAAAGAAGATTGAAAGTATCCAAGATGGTGGAGCCTTTAAAAAAATCTTTTAAAACAATAATGTATTGCTGAAATTTCTGTTGAGGCATGGCTTGTGGATTTCTTGACTGTGGCATGTCAGTTTCACAATCCCAGATTTTCAAACCCTTGTTTCTGTGCGAGTTCTCATTGTGTGCAGCAGAGGTGGGAGTGCCCTCTGCCTGGGGTGTCTGCAGGAGAATGATTGGAACTGAAGTATATTTTGGTTTTGTCTCCGTCTGAATCTGAACGTTGCATCTGTATTGGGGGAACATAGCACCTGAGAAAGAGTCATTGACTCCCCCATGTTGGGAGGTTGTTGCTCAGATTGTTTTCTCCAGTGAATAGGATTGCAATTTTCTTTTTCATTTAAAATGCAGACACACTGCCTGAACGAACACAACACTGCTGTTTCACACCCATGGAATTTACCGGGACGTACACACATCAGTTATTCAAGAACATGTCTGCCAGATGTCACCGTAACCAAGTGAAAAGTGAAAACCTCAGACATCCAAGCAGATATTTTATCAGCAAGAGCTCAACAACTCTTTGCCTCATTTAAAACCAAGCCAGCTGGCTATTGAGTGGGGCTGATTGAAACAACTGCATGTTTTAATGTGGCCACAAGAAGATGCAGGTGTTTTCCATTAGAAAGGGCATCTATTCTATTGTATAAAGTGACGTGTGGTTAGCCAGTTTTCCTTCAAATGTGACTCTCTGGGAAGAATAAAATTAAATAGAGAGAGAGCCAGGCTTCTCCCTGCTTGATTCTCATTTCCCCAGAACTCTGTGACTCAACAGAGGATTCTGCGACAATCGCCTTCAAGGCTCCTTTACAGAACCTGTTAGGGTGCACCCTTCCTGCCATCAGAACTCGACTGATATCCTGTCAATACAATTGTGGGGAGAGACTGTTTGGTTTGCTCCACTGACAGCCTTGAATCTTCTGTTGCCCTGGAGAGGCAGGCTAGGTACAGGGGTGGAATTTATTGAATTGAGCATCCTTAGAGTGTGCAAATGATCACGGCACCCGATGTTTTTCATAATTTCTCACCAACTCTGTTTTTCGGTGGGGCTTTGTGTCACAAACAAGAAGCGTGTACATTTGTAGATAGAGCTATAGAATCACGTCATTCTGGGGTTGGAAGGAAGCTTACAGCCATCTAGTCCAATTCCTTTTTTGAGGCTATTAAGACCCAGAGAGGGGAAGAGACTCACCCAAGGCACTACCCTGACCTGGTCACAGAAGTGGGGTGAGATTTATGTCACCTGACTTCCAGACCCATGCTCTTTGGCCGCGATACACAATTAGTTAATGAATGACAAGCCAGATTGGTTATATCTCTACATCAGGCAGTCAAAAAAATGTTCATTGCTGAATCCGGTTCCATTATTGTTTCACTCAACATTCCTTCCAGAGTGAACTCTGCTAATTTCTTGGGATTGGTTGACAGCCAAGAAATATTTATTGAATGTTTACTGAGTACTCTGCACCAACCTAAGCTCTCTTGGGGGCATAGAACCAAGTTCAGAACTTAGCTCTTTCCCATAAGGAATTAATTATCTAGCTGGGGAGACAGAATATCTATCTATATCATTATATATATGTATTTCATATGTATGACATATATATTGCTTTGCATAGCCCCTGCATCAAAGAAAGCTCTCAGGAAACATTAGCTCTTACTCTTGTGCATGCGCGTGCACACACACACACACACACACACACAGATAAGACAAACAATGTCATGGGTCACCCCCCTGTAAGTTTCAAGTTTCTGCACTACCCAGAAAGGTTCAGATTTGTGGGGAGGAAACCCTGAGCACGACTCAGGAGGCTTTATAAAGGAACAGTCCTGAAACTGGACCTTGAAGGGTGAAAATGAAGACTCTGATCAGGAATGGAGATTGGGAGAAACTCAGCCCTCTGGGGCCAGATGACTCGCCCCTCCTTAGATCCTAAGGTTTCATAGACTTTCACCCCAACCCGAGTTCTATTTCCTAAGACTCAGCACCGCTGCTGGGATTCTTATCATCGTCTTCACGGGGAAGAATTTATTTAGAGCAAGTGTGTCCAAATTGGATGCTCTACAAAATTAGGCAACCACACTCAACCACACTAAGAGCCTAACATCTCTAATAAATATTGAGGCTGGTGAACATTGGCACATAGGTAGAGACAAATGCAAAGAAGGTGGGCAGACAAACACACAGTCGGGCAACAATCCATCGTAGGTCAGTATTTTTTTTTTTTTTTGGCTGTACGTGGGCCTCTCACCATTGTGGCCTCTCCCGTTGCGGAGCACAGGCTCCGGACACGCAGGCTCAGTGGCCATGGCTCACGGGCCTAGCTGCTCTGTGGCACGTGGGATCTTCCCAGACCGGGGCATGAACCCGCGTCACCTCCATTGGTAGGCAGGCGGACACTCAAACACTGCGCCACCAGGGAAGCCTCCGTTGGTCAGTATTTTTATCATGTTTGAATGAAATGGGAAAACGTTATATTCCGCTATGTATTGCAGAGAATATGCCTTTGATTGCTCAAATCCTTTTATGTTCAATTTACAATGTAACTGGAGAAGGTAAAACACAAGGAAGGGGGGCTGAAACTGAGCTACCCACCTTAATGACCCAGTCTTGGCAGGCTGGTGGGCAGTTTTCATTTTTCTAGGGAAAGCTATGTGGTTGTCGATCCCTGCAACTCTTTCTCTCTCGGTCCATTTTTTTTTCTTTTTTCTTCTTTTTAAATGAAAGATTCCAGCTTCCTGGCGCCCAGGCACATCCTTCGGTGAGCAAGGGTGAGCAAGCAGGGGCTGCAGCAGTGCCCAGCCCTGTGGTCGGTTCAGAAAGGAGACCTGCTCCCTACCAGGCTTTTTACCACTGGCCAGGGTGGGGGGGTGGGAAAGATCTGCTGGAGGAGGGGCCCACCTTCCTCTTTGTTTCTCTAAAAAAGGGGGGCTTTGGCTTTGCAACGTTAATGAAGACCTCAGAATGTGGGTTCCTGGGGGATGAGCTCAGCCCCCTTTTGAACACTCCTCACAGATCAGTGGTGGGAAGGCCGTTCCTCCAGGAAGAATTCTGAGTCCTGGATGAACAAGTCGGCAGTGGCTTCCAGACCTTCCAGAATCTTCCAGGCTCAAGTGCTGCTCATAGTAGAATTTAGGCCCCTTTTCCTGTATTTGAAAGACAAAGTTTTCTTGCTTTATGACTGGGCCTGCGGACAAAATTTCAACCCCCTAGTTCTTTCTCTTTTAAAAGAAAATATATATTTATTTATTTTTGGCTGCGTTGGGTCTGTGTTGCCGCGTGCAGGCTTTCTCTAGTTGTGGCGAGCCAGGGCTACTCTTTGTTGCTGTGCACGCGCTTCTCATTGTGGTGGCTTCTTTTGTTGCAGAATACGGGCATGCCGTGTTATAGTCATGCTGGCTTCCACAGTTGTGGCACACGGGCTCTAGAATGCAGGCTCAGTAGTTGTGGCATGCGGGCTCAGTAGTTGTGACTCACAGGCTCTAGAGCACAGCCTCAGTAGTTGTGGAGCACAGGCTTAGTTGCTCCACGGCATGTGGGGTTTCCCTGGAGCAGGGCTCAAACCCGTGTGTCCCCTGCATTGGCAGGTGGACTGCTAACCACTGCACCATCAGGGAAGTCCTTGATATTATCTTTAAAGCGATGAGGAGTTTCGTGGGAGGGGTGTCATGACAGAATTTGTGTTTACAAGACACTCTGGCCACAGTGTGGAAGACAGAGTCAAGGGGACTGGAGTAGAGAGGAGGAGCCATTTGGGAGGCAGTTGGAGTAGTGCAGGTGGGAGGTGATGGCTATTTGGTGTACGGTATATTGGTGGAGAGAGGGGGCAGTGAAAGTATTTGAGAGCCACGGGGATGGGTTGACAAGGAAGAGAGGACGAGGGGTCAAGGATAAGCTTTGGTTTCTAATTATGCAGCTGGATGCATAATGGCCCATTTACGAGTCAGGGAACAAAGAACCAACAAGAAAATCATGGCTTTAATTTTGGACTTACTGACTTTGACATATTATTGACAAACAGGCAAGGAGAGAAGTGGCTTGAGATACACATTCCTGTGTCACCTTCATTGAGGTGGTAATGACGGTGCTGAGGGAGAAAGCGGAGGGTGGCAAGAGGAGAGGGGCTAGCCTTGAGCTTAGTGATTCTCGAAAGCTTAAAGGCCTTGTAGAGGAGGGTGAACCTGCAAAGGAGGCGGAGGGGCAGGAGGAAAACCAGGACGACGCTGTATATCACGAAAGGGAAGAGAGCACTTTCAGATGAAGGGACTGTTCAAGAGCATCAGATGCCGTTGAGCAGCCAAGCGAGGCGTGACTGAAAACTGCTCATTGTGTTGAGCAGCGTGAAGGTCATTGGTAATGTGAGAGAGCTGCTTTGTGGAGTGGAGGGATTGGAAGGCAGATGGTGGAGGAGGGTAAGAATAAGTGGGCAGTGGGGCTTCCCTTCTGGCACAGTGGTTAAGAATCCGCCTGCCAATGCAGGGCACACGGGTTCGAGCCCTGGTCCGGGAAGATCCCACATGCCGCGGAGCAATTAAGCCCGTGTGCCACAACTACTGAGCCTGCGCTCTAGAGCCCACGAGCCACCACTACTGAAGCCCATGTGCCACAACTACTGAGCCCACGTGCCTAGAACCCGTGCTCCACAAGAAGAGCCCGTGCTCCTCAACAAGAGCCCGTGCTCTGCAAAGAGAGGCCCACTCACCACAATGAAGTGTAGTCCCTGCTCGCCACAACTAGAGAAAGCCCACGCACAATAACAAAGGCCCAACACATCCAAAAATAAATAAAATAAATGAATTTATATAAAAAAAGAGTAAGTGGGCAGTGACCATGTAAAGACAGAAGGATGGATAACTCCTTTGGGAATTTTGGCTGTGAAGGGCAGGGGAGAGACAGCAATGGGTAGAAGAAGGAGGACTGAATAAAGTGATTTAGTTTTGCTGTTGTTTTAATGGGAAAGACTTGAGCATGGTTCAGAGTCAATGGAGAGCCTCCAGTCAGCACTGAATGCACAGAAGAGAGGGGATACTGTATTGTTTAGACCCAGGGAAGGGCAGAATGGAAGTGTTCGTAATAGAGGTGGACAGAACAGCCTTTGACAGGAGGAGAAACACCACATCTGGCCCTTCGGGGGAGGGCGTGGATAAGACATGTGCCTATGGAGGAAGTTTTGTACTTGGTGTCAGGAGGGCGGGGGAGTGTAAGTGGATGACTTGAGATGTTATCAGTAACTTATAAAACAAGAGTGCCTAGTGAGAGTGAGGTTTGAGGGCAGCACTGAGATTTGGAGAGGCCTGAAGGAGCTTTGAAATAGTCATTGTGAATCATGAGAGCGAGAAAACTGTTGGAGACTACTAAGGGGATCCCAGGCAATTTGGGAGTAGGTCATCATGACTTTAGAGTTAAGCCACAAAAGCTGTTTTGTGATTTTCTCCAGTTACACTTGATTACCACCTAAAATATGGGGTCAGCCACTTCAGTTTGCTAGGGCTGCTGTAACACAGTACCACAGATTGAGTGGCTTAAACAATAGAAATTTGTTTTCTCTCATTCTGGAGGCTGGAAGTCCAAGAACAAGGTGTCAGTGGGGTCGGTTCCTTCTGAGTTCTGTGCGGGAGGGAGGTGTTCCAGGCCTCTCCCCTTGGCTTCTAGATGGCTGACTTCTCCCTGTGTCTACACGTCTTCCCTCTGTATGTGTCTGTGACAAATTTCCTGTTCTTACAAGGACACCCGTCATATTGGATTAGGGCCCACCCTAGTCATCTAATTCTAACCTAATCACCTCTGTAAAGACACTATCTCCATATATGGTTCCATTCTGTGGTACCAGGGGAGTAGGATTTAGCATATGAATTTCTCTGCAGGGGGGGTTCAATTCAGCCCATAATATACACACGTACACTCAAGTTTTCAGCTAAGAATATAAAAAGTAAAATTGTACCGGTGTTAATAAAGGGAAGGAAGCTGAGAAAGGGAGTCAGTTTATGAGGGAAAGGTGAAAGGAAAGAAGGGAATCAACTGTTTATGTCCAGGATGAGATGTCCAAATGACCTATTTGTTGACTGGCTACTAATACTGCAAATTTGGAAGAAGATAATGCCATGGGAAACACACCACACTTACAATGATAGAATAGCAAGGAAACTCTATCCTGAACTTTATGGTGACATGATTTATCATGGTCTCCAGTCTTTATTGTATGAGGAAGATCAGAGAGAGACGCAGACAGAGACAGACTGACACACACCAACAGCAGTGTGGCCACACTTAGAACCCAATGGGCCAATTTTTACCCCATGCCGCTTCACTTTACCTTCGGTTTTACTTCTCTATCAGTAGGCCTGGGATACAAATGAAGAATATCTCTTCAAAGCGATGGTGTCTTTCTCCATGAGAAGAGTTCCCAACAGAGAAGCAACTGAGTAAGTAAGCAATGAAAAGTCTAAATTGACTGTTTGCAGTATTATTTGAGACAGAACGTTCATTGAAAACTCAATCTTGAAAATAGTGTATACCTCGAATTTTTAGGGACTCACTTTTTAATTTAACATTAAAAAGAACCTTTATAGTCTTGCTCACCTTATAGTTTATATTATGTTCTAACAATGCTCTTCGTTCAATAGGCACTATGAAGATAAGTACAAAAATTTGTAGTTACATGTCATAAGCTTTCTACATTTATATATATATATGTGTGTGTGTGTGTGTATTTTATATATATATATATATATATATATATATATATATATATTTCTCTTGCAGATAGATAGAAAGAAACATAGATAAAGATAGCAAGAAAAGAGTTCGCTTCTCATTCTATTGGTCTGCTCTGGCTGCCATAACCAAATACCACAGACTGGGAGGCTTACACAACAGAAATTTATCACAACAGAAATTTATTTCTCACAGTTCTGGAGGCTGGGAACTTGAAGATTAAGATGCTGACAAGGTAGGTTTCATTCTGGGGCCTCTTCTTTCAGCTTGTAGGCAACACCAAATCTTTCTATGCTCACATGACCTCTCCTTTGTTGAGGGGGAAGTGGCAGGGGAGAGAGTGAACATTCTGGTGCCTTTCTGGATGAGGGTGCTAATCCTCTCTATCATGGCTCCACCTTTATGACCTCATTTAACTGTAATTATCTCCTTATAGGCCCTATCTCTAAATATTAATACATTCACATTTGGGGTTAAGACTTCAACATGTGAACTTGGGGGCAAGGGGATAAGTGCACAGCACTCCTTTTGAAAATAACTTACATATGTATTGGTTCATCGCACTGTTGGTATCTGTCACAGCACCTTGTTTATTTTCTTCAGAGCCTTAGTCCAACTTTTAATAGTTTTACATTTGAATCTGTTCTTCTGAAGGAATCTTCCCTATTTGTGATGTTTCCGTCCATCTCCATTTGTGATTAGGGTAACACTCCTGGTTTCTCTCTACTCCCTTACTTCACTCTTCCCTTGAGAGGTGAAATGACTGATTTGATTGGTGGGCTGGAAGGATAAACGGGGCATGGGTTCCCTTCTCTTGAGGAGCCGGCCTGCCCTCTGCACACATTTTTCTGTGCTGCTCCCCACACTAAGTACAGAATCAAGCCCTGCCTGGGCAAGCTCACACACCCACATGGTTGTCCGTGCTGTCTGTAGCTGTAGACTGTTTAGATTGGTAGGGGCCAGATCCTAAGGTGTTAAATATCTTGCATATTACACCAGAATATCGTGATACCTGCCTCGGTTCAGCTCTGCCTGGGTCAGTGTAGATGAATTTATCTCATCACAGGATATTTTTAAAATTAGGAAGGAAACTTGCCCGCTGATAAAAGTCATATCCTCCAACGCAGCCTTTTATTGTGGTCTCCTGTCTGCTTCATTCTTTGTCTTAATTTTATTGAGAACTTGACAAAGAGGGTTTCTATTTATTGTGTTCTTCAGACTCAAAATGTATCATGCGTGGACTGTGAATATAAGGGATAAAAGAGAAGAGTAACATTTGTGGGAGCAATATAAACATATGATATGTGGATTTGTGTGTACACAAACACACACATATATACACAGCACACGTTTATGTATTTTAAGATATGTAACATGCTCACATGATTCAAAAAATTAAAAGAAGGAGGTGTAAGGTAAAAAACAAATGATGCCCTACGTGAACTTTACTCCTGTTTTATAGATTTTTAGAAAAGATATATTTGCCTTTATCTTATGCTTTAAACAGAAGCATTCTTTCCAAAACAATTTATAATAATCTTTTAAAAATAAAAAAATGAGAAGGTTGCCTTCCAAGAAATGAAAAAGGGAAAATACAAGGAGAAGAGGGAACCCATGTACACCATTGGTGGGGACGTAAATTGTACAGCCTGTGTGGAAAACAGTATGGAGGTTTCTCAGAAAACTAAACATAGAACTACCATATGACCCCGCAATTCCATTCCTGGGTATATATCAGAAATAAAGAAAATCCCTCACTCAAAAAGATACATGCACCCCAATGTACACAGTGGTGTTATTTACAATAGCCAAGACACGGAAGCCACCTAAGTGTCTATCAACAGAAGGATGGATAAAGATTATGTGGTGTACACACAAACACACACACACACACAGAGACACACATACGCATACACATACAATGGAATACTACTCAACCGAAAAAAAACGAATGAAAACTTGCCATTTGCAACAACGTGGATGGACTTGGGAGGCTATTACGCTTAGTGAAATAATAAGACAAGTACTGTATGTTATCACTTATATGTGGAATCTAAAAAGTAAAGTAGTGAGTATAAGAAAAAGAAACACACTCAGATATAGAGAACAACCCAGTGGTTCCCACCGGGGTGAGGGAAGGGGGAGGGGCAAGATAGGGTTAGGGGGTTAAGAGGTACAAGCTACTATATATAAAATAAGTAAGCTACAAGGATATATCATACAGCAGAGAGAATAGAGCCAGTATTTTATAATAGCTATAAATGGAGTTATAGCCTTTAAAACTGTAAATCACTGTGTTGTACACCTGCAACTTATATAGTATTGTACATAAACCTATACCTCAATTTTAAAAGATGCAAAAAAAAGAGAAGAATATAAGGAAAAAAGCCTCTGGTCATCTCACAATGCTAGCCCCTCAGCTAGTCTCTTTTTATCTTATTGTCATGTTTGATCAACAGATTTTATACATTGCTGTGTTCATTGTATTTTACTTCCTCTTAGTACCTAAATTACACCTTGTAACTGACTGTGTTATATCACATTTCCATCCTTAGTAAAAGTTAATTTAAATATGTAACATTTCAGATTAGTTTTGAGGAATTGACTTTGGGAATTTTATTTTTCGGAACCCAGACATTGTAGGAGTCTGTGCATATGTAATCTGGTTTATTTGCAAAGGTGTTTTAATTGGAACTGGGTGCATAGGCTATATAGAGGCTTTTGTTGCCAGTGTCAGTTGAAAAATTGAAAAGTGCAAACCTAGATTGGGGTCAACAAATTGTTTTCCTGCGAACGCTCAGGCAGCTGGAGTCCCAGCAGCACTGCGCTCAGGGGGCTGGGGGCTGAGGGCTGAGGGCTGCCTCATGAATCAGGATGTGTTTAAGATGCAGTACACGTGCTGCCCCCCAATAGTGGCTGCTTCTTTACATGAGCAGGTTTCCTCTATGGGAAAGGGCACCACAGGATGCAAGATGAATTGGAAACAGCTTCCCAGACAGGCTGGCTCTCCCGAGTGTGGTGGGTAATAGAAAGACACCACTAGCTTGGCAAATGGATCAGATTTTAAACGTGCTTTTCAGAGGTCTTTTGGTGCCAGTGTGAGGCAGAGTGGATTCTACAGGGTGGGAAGAATGCCTGTTAGGATGGCTTTAGACATTCAAATCTTGAACATTGGCCGTTTTTTTACATCTATTTTTTCCTATCCTGTCACTGCTTATTCTATGGATACTGCAGAAAACTCAGACCTACTGAGATGGGCTGGGTGGAAGATGTAAAGAGTAACTCACCAAAGATAGTCAAATAATGAACAGAGTAATGAAGACTCTCCGTCCCACCTTTCACCCAGTCCTAACTATGGTATCTCCTATCGAGCGTGATGACGTCCAGTGACACAGGGCTCAGTGTCTCCTCTGCATATTTGGGAACCTACCGCCAGCCTACCCTTGACCCAATATAAGCTGGATTGACTCTGCAAGAGGGTGTTGTTTCTAAAGCGAGGTCCTGGCCACATCCATGAAGGACTTGCAGGAGAGCTGAACGGGTGCAGTCACCATGACCCCAAGCGGGTAGTGGAAGAGAATGTCGATGGTCCGAGAAGCAGAGGGCGAGGCCCTGCAGAGAGGGTGTGGTGTGTCCACGGCCTTCCCCACAGGACAGGGGCGGGGATGGGCCCCAGTGTGGGTGCACCACGCAGCCGGCTGGGAGCTGACAGCTGGGTCCATATGATGAGTTAGCGCCCAGGCCACACTAGTGGACCCCTTGCGTGTTCTCCTGCCCACCTCAGGTCAGGCAGCGCTGCTAGTAGAGAGAGGAGCCGTCTGTGAGAGGAGAGAGGGGCACATCACTCCCCAGCTTGCAGACGTTCCCAGGGCCACTTCCAGCTGATGCCACCAGAGTAGCAGCACCTGGAGCGCGAGCCACCGTGATGGTGTCCCCAGCCACTGAGACTATCCCGTGGGTGGAACAGAAACTGGCGCCTAGCTCTTAGCATGAAGCATTTTGATGAAGGGCATGGTGCACTGTGATGACAGGGTTCTTGGAGAATTGAAATGAAAATGGGCATGGGACATTGTGATTACAGGGTCATGGTGCTTTGTGATGACAAGGGCATGGAGCATTGTCATGACAAGGGCCATGGTGAAGTTTGATGACAAGGTCGTGAAGTATTGTGATGACAAGCGCATTGAGCTTTCTTTGACAGTGGACATGGAGCATTGCGATGACAAGTGCATGGAGAATTGTGATAACAAGAGTCTGTAACATTGTGGTGAAAAGTGTCATGGTGCATTGTGATGACAAGGACGTGGAGAATTGTGATGACAATACGCATGGAGAATTGTGATGACCAGGGCATGGAGCATTGTGATGGCAAGACCGAGGAGCATTGTGATGAAAAGACCATGGATAATTTTGCTGACGAGCGTCATGGAGCACTGTAATGACAAGGGACATGAAACTTTGTGATGACAGGTGTCATGGAGCATTGTGATGACAGGGTCATGGAGCATTGTGATGACAAGTGTATTGTGCATTGTGATGACAAAGATCATGGAGCATTGTGATGACAAGTTCATGTAGCATTTTGCTGACAAAGAAATGGAGCATTGTGATGACAAGGGTCACGGGGCACTGTGATGACAAGCGTCACGGAGCATTGTGATTTCAGGGGTCATGGAGCAATGGGATGACAAGGTCATGGAGCATTGTGATGAGAAGGCCATGGAACATCTGATGACATGTGTCAGGGAGATTTGTGATGAAAAGTGCATGGAGCATTGTGATTACAGGGGGCATGGAGCATTGTGATGAAAAAGGCATGGATCATTGTGATGAAAAAGGCATGGAGCCTTGTCATGACAGCGTTCAAGGAGCATACTACGACAAGTGTTAGGGAGCATTGTGATGACAAGTGTATTGAGCATTGTGATGACAAATGCCATGGAGCATTGCATTGTTCTGAGAAGACCATGGATAATTTTGATGGCAAGCATCATTGTGCATTGTTATGACAAGTGTTCTGGGACATTGTGATCTAAAGGGTTTGGAGCATTGTGATGACAGAGGTCATGGAGCATTTTGATTTCATTGTGATGACAATAGCATGAAGCATTATGATGATGGGCATGGTGCATTTTGATGACTGGGTTCATGGAGCATTCAAATGAAGAGGGGCATGGAGCATTGTGATTAAATTGGTCTTGGAGAATTGTGATGACAAGAGCAGGGAGCATTGTAATGAGAAGGCCATGGAGCATTCTGATGACTTGCGTCATGGAGCTTTGTGATGACAAGGGCATGGAGCATTGTGATTACAGGGGTCTTGGAGCATTGTGATGACAAGGCCGTGGAACACTGTAATGGCAAGGGTCATGGAGCATTGTTATGACAGGGGTAATGGAGACTTGTGATGATAAGGGAATGGAGCATTGGTCTGAAAAGTTTCATGTCTTACTAGGATGAGAGTGGGCAAGGAACACTTTGATGACAAGGGCACAGAACACTGTGATACATGGGTCATGGAGGATTGTAAGGAAAAGGGCATGGAGCATTGTGATGAGAAGGGCATCGAGCATTGTGATGACAAGCGTCATAGAGCTTTGGGATAACAAGGGCATTGAGCAATGTGATGAGAGTGTTCACGGAGCAATATCATGACAATGGCATGGAGCATTTTGATGGCAAGTGTCATGGAGCTTTGTGATGACAAATGTTATGGAGCATTTTGATGAAAAGGGCGTGGTGCATTGTGATGAGAAGGGCAGGGAGCATGGTGATGACATGATCATGGAGCCACTTGATGAAAAGGGACATGGGACATTTTGTTGACAGAGTTTAGGGAACATTGTGATGTAAGGGGTCAAGGATCCTTGTGAAGAAAAGGGTCAGAGAGCATTTTGATGACAGGGGTTATGGAACATTTTGATGTTAGGGGTCATGGAGCATTGTGATGATAAGGCCATGTAACATTGTGATGACAGGCGTCATGGAACGTTGTGACGACATGGGTGAGGGTGTACTGTGATGACTACTGATGGAACATTGTGAGATCAGTGGTGACAGAGCATTTTGATGAGAAGTGCATGGAGCATTGTGATGACAAGGTTTATAGAGCATTGTGATGACAAGGTTGTGGAGCATTGTGATGACAAGTGCATGGCACATTGTGATGACATGGGTCATGGAGCATTGTGCTGCCAAAGGCATGGAACACTGTGATGACAAGTGCCAGAGAGCATTGTGATGAAAAGTTCATGGAGCATTGTGGTGACAAATGTAACAGAGCCTCCTGATGATGAGGGCATGGACCATTGTGATGACAAATTTTATGAAGCATAGTGAAGACTGGAGTCAAGGAGCATTGTGATGACAGGGTTCATGGTGCATTGTGATGACAAGGGAATGGAGCATTGTGATGACAGTGGCCTGAAGCATTGGTGTGACAAATTTCAATGAATATTGTGGTGACAGTGGGCATGGCGTATTGTGATGATAAGGGCATGGAGCCTTGTGATGACAAGGTCACGGATTATTGTGAAGACAGATGTCAGGTAGCACTGTGATGATATATGTCATGGTCCATTGTGATGACAATTGCATGGAACATTGTGAGGCCAGGTGTCATGGGCGATTGTGATGACAAGGTCTTGGATCATTGTGATGACAAGGGCATGGAGCATTGTCATGACAAGTGCCACCGAGAATGTCGATGACAAGGTCGTGAAGCATTGTGATGACAAGCGCGTGGAGCTTGCTATGACAGGTGTCATGGAGCATTGCGATGACAACTGCAAGGAGAATTGTGATGACAAGAACATGTAACATTGTGACGAGAGGTGTCATGGTGCATTGTGATGCCAAGGGACATGTAGCATTGTGATGACCAGCGAATGGAACATTGTGAGGGCAAGACCTTGGAACATTGTGATGAGAAGACCATGGATAATTGTGATGATGAGCGTCATGGAACACTGTAATGACAAGGGTCATGGAGCATTCTGATGAAAAGCTTGTGGAGTATTGTCATGACAAGGGCCTGGAGCATTGTGATGACAAGTTCATGGAGTATTGTGAAGACAGGTGTCAAGGAGCATTGTGATGACGTGTGTCATGGACCATTGTGGTGATAATGGCAGGAAGCATTGTGATGACAAGTGTCATGGAGGATTGTGATGACAAATGTAATGGAGTATTGTGATGACAAGGGCTTGGAGCATTGTGATGCCAAGGGTCATGGAGCATTGTGATGACAAGTGCATGGAGAATTGTGATGACAAGGACCTGGAGAATCCTGATGAAAAGGGACATGGAGCACTGTTATTACCATGGCATGGAGCATTGTGATGGCAAGACCGTGGAGCATTGTGATGAGAACACCATGGATAATTGTGATGACGAGCATCACGGAGCACTGTAATGACAAGGGACATGGAGCATTATGATGACAGGTGTCATGAGCATTTGGATGACAGGGGTCATGGAGCATTGTGATGACAAGTTTCATGGAGCATTGTGATGAAAAGGGCATGGAACATTGTGATGAAAAAGGCATGGAGCCTTGTCCGACAGCGTTCAAGGAGCATACTACGACAAGTGTTATGGAGCATTGTGATGACAAGTGTATTGAGCATTGTGATGACAAATGCCATGGAGCATTTTTCTGAGAAGACCATGGATAATTTTGATGGCAAGCATCATTGTGCATTGTTATGACAAGTGTTCTGGGACATTGTGATCAAAAGGGTTTGGAGCATTGTGATGACAGAGGTCATGGAGCATTCTGATTTCACTGTGATGACAATAGCATGAAGCATTATGATGATGGGCGTGGTGCATTTTGATGACAGGGTTCATGGAGCATTCAGATGAAGAGGGGCATGGAGCATTGTGATTAAATTGGTCTTGGAGAATTGTGATGACAAGAGCAGGGAGCATTGTAATGAGAAGGCCATGGAGCATTCTGATGACTTGCGTCATGTAGCTTTTTGAGGACAAGGGCATGGATTATTGTGATTACAGGGGTTTTGGAGCATTGTGATGACAAGGCCGTGGAACACTCTAATGGCAAGGGTCATGGAGCATTGTTATGACAGGGGTAATGGAGCCTTGCGATGATAAGGGAATGGAGCATTGGTCTGAAAATTTTCATGTCTTACTGGGATGAGAGTGGGCAAGGGGCATTGTGATGACAAGGGCACAGAACAGTGTGATACAAGGGTCATGGTGGATTGTAATGAAAAGGGCATGGAGCATTGTGATGAGAAGGGCATCGAGCATTGTGATGACAAGCTTCATAGAGCTTTGTGATGACAAGGGCATTGAGCAATGTGATGAGAGTGTTCACGGAGCAATGTCATGACAATGGCATGGAGCATTTTGATGGCAAGTGTCATGGAGCTTTGTGATGACAAATGTTATGGAGCATTTTGATGAAAAGGGCGTGGTGCATTGTGATGAGAAGGGCAGGGAGCATGGTGATGACATGATCATGGAGCCACTTGATGAAAAGGGACATGGGACATTTTGTTGACAGAGTTTAGGGAACATTGTGATGTAAGGGGTCAAGGATCCTTGTGAAGAAAAGGGTCAGAGAGCATTTTGATGACAGGGGTTATGGAACATTTTGATGTTAGGGGTCATGGAGCATTGTGATGATAAGGCCATGTAACATTGTGATGACAGGCGTCATGGAACGTTGTGACGACATGGGTGAGGGTGTACTGTGATGACTACTGATGGAACATTGTGAGATCAGTGGTGACAGAGCATTTTGATGAGAAGTGCATGGAGCATTGTGATGACAAGGTTTATAGAGCATTGTGATGACAAGGTTGTGGAGCATTGTGATGACAAGTGCATGGCACATTGTGATGACATGGGTCATGGAGCATTGTGCTGCCAAAGGCATGGAACACTGTGATGACAAGTGCCAGAGAGCATTGTGATGAAAAGTTCATGGAGCATTGTGGTGACAAATGTAACAGAGCCTCCTGATGATGAGGGCATGGACCATTGTGATGACAAATTTTATGAAGCATTGTGATGACTGGAGTCAAGGAGCATTGTGATGACAGGGGTCAGGGTGCATTGTGATGACAAGGCAATGGAGCATTGTGATGACAGGGGCATGAAGCATTGGTCTGACAAATTTCAAGGATTATTGTGATGACAGTGGGCATGGCGTATTTTGATGATAAGGTCATGGAGCATTGTGATGACAAGGTCACGGATTATTGTGAAGACAGATGTCAGTTAGCATTGTGATGATATATGTCATGGTCCATTTTGATGAGAATTGCATGGAACATTGTGAGGCCAGGTGTCATGGGGGAATGTGATGACAAGGTCTTGGATCATTGTGATGACAAGGGCATGCAGCATTGTCATGACACGTGCCACTGAGAATTTTGATGACAAGGTCATGAAGCAGTGTGATGACAAGCACGTGGAGCTTGCTATGACAGGTGTCATGGAGCACTGCTATGACAAATGCATGGAGAATTTTGATGGCAAGAACATGTAACATTGTGACGAGAGGTGTCATGGTGCATTGTGACGCCAAGGGACAGGTAGCATTGTGACGACCAGCGAATGGAGCATAGTGATGGCAAGACCTTGGAACATTGCGATGAGAAGACCATGGATAAATGTCATGATGAGCGTCATGGAGCACTGTAATGACAAGGGTCATGGAGCATTCTGATGAAAAGCTTGTGGAGTATTGTCATGACAAGGGCCTGGAGCATTGTGATGACAAGTTCATGGAGTATTGTGAAGACAGGTGTCAAGGAGCATTGTGATGACATACGTCATGGTCCATTGTGATGATAATGGCAGGGAACATTGTGATGACAAGTGTCATGGAGGATTGTGATGACAAATATAATGTAGTATTGTGATGACAAGGGCTTTGAGCATGGTGATGCCAAGGGTCATGGAGCATTGTGATGACAAGTGCATGGAGAATTGTGATGACAAGGACGTGGAGAATCGTGATGAACAGGGACATGGAGCATTGTTATGACGAGGGCATGGAGCATAGTGATGGCAAGACCGTGGAGCATTGTGATGAGAACACCATGGATAATTGTGATGACGAGAATCTCGGAGCACTGTAATGACAAGGGACATGGAGCATTATGATGATAGGTGTCATGAGCATTTGGATGACAGGGGTCATGGAGCATTTTGATGACAAGTTTCTTGGAGCATTCTGATGACAAGCTTGTGAACTATTGTGATGACAATGTCATGGAGCATTGTGATGAAAAGGGCATGGAAAATTGTGATGAGAAAGGCATGGATCCTTTTCATGACACGTTTCAAGGAGCATTTTGACGATAAGTGTCATGGCTCATTGTGATGACAAGAGTATTGAGCATTGTGATGACAAATGTCATGGAGCATTGTGATGACAAGGACATAGATTATTGTGATGACAGGCATCATGGAGAGTTGTGATGACAAGTGTTATGGAACATTATGATCACAAGGGTTTGGAGCATTGTGATGACAGGGGTCATGGATCATTTTGATTTCAAAGAGCGTGAAGCAATGTGATCCCAGGGTTCATGGAGGATTGGAATGGCAAGCGCATGGAGCATTGTGATGACAGGGTCATGTAGCATTTTGCTGACAAAAGCCTGGAACATTGTGATGACAACAGTCATGGATCACTGTGATGACAAGCGTCATGGAGCATTGTGATTACAGGGGTCATGGAGCATTGGGATCACAAGGGCATGAATCATTGTGATGACAAGGTTCATGGAGCATTTTGATGACAAGAGTCCTGGATCATTATTGTGTCATGGGTCATGGGGCGTTGTGATGAGAGTTGTCATGGTGCATTGTGATGACATGGGAAAGGAGCATTATGATGACAAGCTCCTGGAGCATTGTGTTGAGAAGACCATGGAACCTTGTGATGACAAGTGTCATGGAGCATTCTGATGAAAAGTGCCATGGAGCCTTGTGATTACAGGGGTATTGGAGCATTTTGATGACAGGGGCATGGAGCATTGTGATGAGAAGGCCATGGAGCATTCTGATGACATGCGTCATGGAACACTGTGATGACAAGGGCATGGAGTATTGTGATTAAAGGGGTCTTGGAGCATTGTGATGAAAAAGGCATGGATCATTGTGATGAAAAAGGCGTCGAGCCTCATCATGACAGGGTTCAAGGAGCATACTGACGACAATTGTCAGGGAGCATTGTGATAACAAGTGCATTGAGCTTTGTGCTGACAAAGTTCATGGAGCATTGTGATGAGAAGACCATGGATAATTGTGATGACGAGCGTCATGGGGCATTGTGATGACAAGGGTTATGGAACATTATGATCACAAGGGTTTGGAGCATTGTGATGACAGAGGTCATGGATCATTTTGATTTCAAGGAGCGTGGAGCCTTTTGATGACAGGAGCATGAAGCAATGTGATCCCAAGGTTCATGGAGGATTGTGATGACAAGCGCATGGAGCATTGTGCTGACAAGTTCATGTAGCATTTTGCTGACAAAAGCCTGGAACATTGTGATGACAAGAGTCATGGAGCACTGTGATGACAAGCGTCATGGAGCATTGTGATTACAGGGGTCATGGAGCATTGGGATCACAAGGGCATGAATCATTGTGATGACAAGGTTCATGGAGCATTTTGATGACAAGAATCCTGGATCATGGTTGTGTCATGGGTCATGGAGCGTTGTGATGACAGTGGTCATGGTGCATTTTGATGACATGGGAATGGAGCATTATGATGACAAGCTCCTGGAGCTTTGGGTTGAAAAGACCATGGAAACTTGTGATGACAAGTGTCATGGAGCATTCTGATGAAAAGGGCCATGGAGCCTTGTGATTACAGGGGTATTGGAGCATTTTGATGAGAAGGCCATGTAGCATTCTGATGACATGCGTCATGGAATATTGTGATGACAAGAGCATGGAGTATTGTGATTACAGGGTTCTTGGAGCATTGTGATGAAAAAGGCATGGATCATTGTGATGAAAAAGGCGTCGAGCCTCGTCATGACAGGGTTCAAGGAGCATACTGACGACAAGTGTCAGGGAGCGTTGTGATAACAAGTGCATTGAGCATTGTACTGACAAAGTTCATGGAGCATTCTGAGGAGAAGACCATGGATAAATGTGATGACGAGGGTCATGGGGCATTGCGATGACAATTGTTATGGAATATTGTGATCACAAGGGTTTGGAGCATTGTGATGACAGAGGGTATGGAGCATTTTGATTTCATTGTGATGACAATAGCATGAAGCATTATGATGATGGGCATCGTGCATTGTGTTGACAGTGTTCATGGAGAATTGAGGTGAAAAGGGGCATGGAACATTGTGATTACAGGGGTCTTGGTGCATTGTGATGACAAGGGCATGGAACATTGTGATGAGAAGGCCGTGGAGCATTCTCATGACATGCATCATGGAGCTTTGTGTTGACAAGTGCATGGAGCATTGTGATTACAGGGTCTTGGAGCATTGTGATGACAAGGTTCGTGGAGCCTTGTGATGAAAAGGCCATGGAACATAGTGATGCGAGGGGACATGGAGCCTTGTTATGACAGTGGTAATGGAGCATTGTGATGACAAGGGCATGGAGCACTGGTCTGAAATGTTTCATGATTTATTGGGATGAGAGTGGGCATGGAGGATTTTGATGACAAGGACACGGAACACTGTGATACATGGGTCAAGGAGGATTGTAATGACAAGGGCATGGAGCATTGTGATGAGAAGAGCATCGAGCATTGTGATGACAAGCGTCATGGAGCTTTTTGATGACAAGGGCATGGAGCAATGTGTTGAGAGTGTTCATGGAACATTGGGATGGCAATGGCATTGAGCATTGTGATGACAAAGGTCGTGGAGCATTTGGTTGACAAGGGTGTAGTGCATTGTGATGAGAAGGGCAGGGAGCATTGCAATGACAGTGTCATGGTGCAATTTGTTGAAAAGGGCCATGGAACATTTTGATGAAAGTGTTTATGGAAACTTGTGATGTCAGGTGTCATGGAGCATTGTGTTGAAAAGAGTCATGGAGCATCTTGATGACAGGGGTTATGGAATATTGTGATGTCACGGGTCATGGAGCATTGTGATGATAAGGACAGGTAGCATTGTGATGACAGTGGTCATGGAACATTGTGATGACAGGGGTGGGGGTGTATTGTGATGACTAGTAATGAAACATTGTGATATCAGTGGTGAGATCATTTTGATGAGAAGTTCATGGAGCATGGTGATGACAAGGTTTATGGAGCATTGTGATGACAAGGTTGTGGATCATTGTGATGACAAGCACATGACACATTGTGGTGACATGTGTCATGGAGCATTGTGATGACAAGGGTCATGGAGCATTGTGATGACAAAGGCATGGAGCATTGTGATGACCAGGTTCGCAGAGCATTGTGATGAAATTTTCATGGAACATTGGGGTGACAAGGGTCACAGAGTCTTGTGATGCCGAGGGCATTGACCACTGTGATGCAAAAGGTCGTGAAGCTTTGTGTTGACTTGAGTCACGGAGCATTGTGATGACAGGTGTCATGGGGCATTGTGATGAAAAGACTATGGAGCAATGTGATGACTGCTGCATGGAGCATTGGTCTGACATGTTTCATAGATTATTGCAATGATAGTGGGCATTGCGCATTGTGATGACAAGGGCATGGAGCATTGTGATGACCGGATCATGGATTTTTGTGCAGAGAGGAGTCACGGAGCATTGTGATGACAACTGTATTGAGTATTGTGATGACAAAGGTCATGAAGCATTGTGATGACAAGGGCATGGAGCATCGTGATGACAGGGCCATGGAGCATTGGTCTGATAAGTTTCATGGATTATTGTGATGACAGTGGGCATGGTGCTTTGGGACTACAAGGGCATGGATTACTGTGAAGACAGGTGTCAGTTACCATTGTGATGACATATTTCCTGGTCCATTGTGATGACAATTGCATGGAGCATTGTGATGTCAGGTGTCATGGAGGATTGTGATGACAAGGGCTTGGAGCATTGTGATGACCAGGGCATGGAGCATTGTGATGGCAAGACCGTGGAGCATGGTGATGAGAATACCATGGATAATTGTGATGACGAGCGTTATGGAGCACTCTAATGACAAGGGGCAAGGTGCATTGTGATGACAGGTGTCATGGAGTCTTGTGATGACAGGAGTCATAGAGCATTGTGATGATAAGGGTCATCGAGCATTCTGATGACAAGCTTGTGGAGTATTGTGATGACAATGGCTTGGAGCATTGTGATGCAAAGTTCATGAGGCATTGTGATGATAAAGGCACAGAGCCTTTTCATGACAGGTATCATGGAGCATTCTGATGAAAAGGGTCAAGGAGTAGTGTGATGACAAGTGTATTGAACATTGTGATGATAAAGGTTAAGGAGCATTGTGATGCCAAGGGCATGTATCATTGTGATGAAAAAGGCATGGATCTTTGTCATGACAGGGATCAAGGAGCATACTAACGACAAGTGTCAGGAAGCATTGTGATGACAAATGTATTGAGTATTGTGATGACAAAGGTCATGGAGCATTGTGATGAGAAAACCTTGGATAATTGTGATGACAAGCGTCATGGGGCATTGTGATGACAATTGTTATGGAGCATTGTGATCACAAGGTTTTGGAGCATTGTGATGACCCAGGGCCTGGAGCATTTTGATTTCAAGTAGCATGGAGAATTGTGATGAAAAGGGCATGAAGCAATGAGATCCTAAGTTTCATGGAGGATTGTGATGACAAGCTCATGGAGCATTGTGATGACATGGTCATGTAGCATTTTTCTGACAAAGGCATGGAGCGTTGTGATGACAAGGGTCATGGAACACTGTGATGACAAGCGTCATGGAGCACTGTGATTACAGGGGTCCTGGAACATTGGGATGACAAGCGCATGGAACATTGTGATGACAGGTGTCATGGAGCATTTTGATGAGAAGAGTCCAGGATCATTGTGTTGTCAGGGGTCATGGAGCGTTGTGATGGCAAGGTCATGGAGCACTGTAATGACAGTTGTCATGGAGCATTGTGATGACAAGGGTCATGGAGCATTCTGATGACAAGCTTGTGGAGAATTGTGATGACAAGAGAATGCAGCGTGGTGAAGAAAAGGGCACGGATCATTGTGATTAAAATGGCATGGAGCCTTGTCATTACAGGGTTCAAGGAGCATTCTGATGAGAAGTGTCAGGGAGCATTGTGATGACAAGTGTATTGAGCATTGTGATGACAAAGGTCATGGAGCATTGTGATGATAATGGCGTGGAGTATTGTTATGACAGGCATCATGTAGTGTTGTGATGACAAGTGTTATGGAACATAGTGATTACAAAAGTATGGTGCATTGTAAGGACAGAGGCCATGGATCATTTTGATTTCAAGGAACAAGGAGCATTGTGATGACAAGGGCATGAAGCAATGTGATCCCAATGTTCATGGAGGATTTTGATGACAATGGTAATGGAGAATTGTGATGACAAGCACATGGAGCATTGTGATGACAAGGTCACGTAGCATGTTGCTGACAAAGGCATGGAGCATTGTGATGAAAAGAGTCACGGAGCACTGTGATGACAAGCGTCACGGAGCATTGTGATTACCTGGGTCATGGAGCATTGGGATGACAACGCATGGAGCATTGTGATGAGAAGGCCATGGAACAGTCTGATGACATGGGTCATGGGGTTTGTGATGACAAGGGCATGGAGAATTTTGATTACAGGCGTCTTGGAGCATTGTGATGGAAAGGGCATGTATCATTGTGATGAAAAAGGCATGGAGCCTTTTCGGGGCAGGTTTCAAGGAGCATACTGACGACAAGTGTCAGGGAGCATTGTGATGACAAGTGTATTAAGAATTGTGATGACAAAGGTCATGGAGCATTGTGATGAGAAGACCATGGATAATTGTGATGACGAGCATCATGGGGCGTTGTGATCACAAGTGTTATGAAAAATTGTGATCACAAGGGTTTGGAGCATTGTGATGACAGAGGTCATGGAGCATTTTGATTTCATTGTGATGACAATAGCATGAAGCATTATGATGATGGGCATGGTGCATTGTGATGACAGGGTTCATGGAGCATTGAGATGACAAGGCCGTGGAACACTGTTATGGCAGTTGTCATGGAGCATTGTTATGACAGGGGTAATGGAGCATTGTGATGACAAGGGCATGGAACATTGATCTGAAATGTTTCATGGATTATTGTGATGAGAGTGGGCATGGAGTATTGTGATGACAAGGGCAAGGAACACTGTGATAAATGGGTCATGGAGGATTGTAATGACAAGGGCATGGAATATTGTGATGAGAAGAACATCGAGCATTGTGATGACAAGCGTCATTGAGCTTTGTGATGACAAGGGCATGGAGCAATGTGCTGAGAGTTTTCATGGAGCAATGTGATGACAATGGCATGGAGCATTGTGATGACAAGGGTCATGGAGCTTTGTGATGACATATGTCATGGAGCATTTTGATGAAAAGGGCGTGGTTCTTTGTGATGAGAAGTGCAGGGAGAATTGTGATGACAGGGTCATGGAACAATTTGATGAATATGAAGATGGAACATTTTTGTGACAGTGGTTATGGAACATTGTGATGTCAGGTGTTATGAAACATTGTGATGAAAAGGGTCATGGTGCGTTGTGATGACAAGTGCATTACAGGGGTCTTGGAGCATTTTGTTGAAAAGGGCATGGAACATTTTGATGAATAAGGCATGGAGCCTTTAATGACAGGTTTCAAGGAGCATACTAACAGCAAGTATTAGGGAGCATTGTGATGACAAGGGCCATTGAGAATTTTGATGACAATGTCATGAAGCATTTTGATGACAAGCACATGAAGCTTGCTATGACAGCGGTCATGGAGCATTGCGATGACAAGTGCATGGTGAATTGTGATGACAAGAGCATGTAACTTTGTGATGAGAAGTGTCATGGAGCATTGTGATGACAAGGACATAGAGAATTGTGATGGCAAGTGACGTGGAGCATTGTGATGACCAGGTCATGGAGCATTGTGATGGCAAGGCCGTGGAGCATGGTGATGAGAAGACCATGGATAATTGTGTTGACGAGCGTCATGGAGCACTGTAATGACAGGGGACATGGAGCATTGTGATGACAAGGTTCATGGAGCATTCTGAAGACAAGCTATGGAGTATTGTGATGACAATGGCTTGGAGCATTTTGATGAAAAGGGCATGGAACATTGTGATGAATAATGCATGGAGCCTTATCATGACAGGGTTCATGTAGCATACTGAGGACATGGGTCAGGGAGCATGGTGATGACAAGTGTATTGAGCATTGTGATGACAATGGTCATGGATCACTGTGATGACAATGGCTTGGAGAATTTTGATGACAGGTATCATGGAGCGTTGTGATGACAAGTGTTATGGAACCATGTCATGGCAAGGGTTTAGAGCATTGTGATGACAGAAGTCATGGATCATTTTGATTTCCAGGAGCAAGGAGCTTTGTGATGAAAAGGGCATGAAGCAATGTGATCCCAAAGTTCATGGAGGATTTTGACGAAAAGTGCATGGAGCATTGTGATGACAAGTTCAGGTAGCATTTTGAAAACAAAAGGCATGGAGCATTGTGATGACAAGAGCCATGGAAAACTGTGATGACAATCGTCACGGAGCATTGTGATTATAGGCCTCATGGAGCATCGGGTTGAGAAGGGCATGGATCATTATGATGACCAGGGTCATGGAGCATTTTGATGACAAGAGTCCCTGATCATTGTGTTGTCAGTGGTTATGGAGCGTTGTGATGACTGTGGTCATGGAGCATTGTTATGACAGTGTCATGGAGCATTGTGATGAGAAGGTCATGGAGCATTGGGCTGAAAATATTCATGGAGTATTTTGATGACAGGGGTCATGGAGCATTGTGATGACAAGGGAAGGGAGCCCTGTGATGACAAGGTCCTGGAGCATTGTGATGAGAACACCATGGAGCCTTGTGATGACAAATCTCATGAAGCATTCTGATGAAAAGTGGTCTTGAGCATTGTGATTAAAGGGGTCTTGGAGCATTATGATGATAAGGCCATGGAGCATTGTGATGAGAAGGCCATGGATCATTCTGATGACATGCATCTTGGATCTTTGTTATGACAAGGGAATGGAGCATTGTGATTTCAGGGATTTTGGAGCATTGTGATGAAAAGGGCTTTGATAATTGTGATGAAAATGGCATGGAGCCTTTTCATGACAGGGTTCAAGGAGCATGCTGACGGCAAGTGTTAGGGAGCATTGTGATGAGAAGTGTATTGAGCATTGTAATGACAAAGGTCATGGAGCATTGTGATGAGAGGGCCATGGATAATTGTGATGATGAGCGTCATGGGGCTTTGTGATGACAAGGGTTATGGAACATTGTGATCACAAGGGTTTGGAGCATTGTGATGACTGAAGTCATGGAGCATTTTGATTTCATTGTGATGACAATATCATGAAGCATTATGATGATGGGCATGGTGAATTGTGATAACAGGGTTCGTGGAGCATTGAGATGAAAAGGGGCATGTAGCATTGTGATTACAGGGGTCCTGGAGCATTGTGATGACATGGGCATGGAGCATTGTGAAGAGAATGCCATGGAGCCTTATGATGACATGTGCCATGGAGCTTTGTTATGACAAGGGCATGGAACATTGTGATTACAGGGGTCTTGGATCATTGTGATGACAAGGGTCATGGAGCCTTGTGAGGACAAGGCCGTAAAACATTGTGATGGCAGGGGTCATGGAGCATTGTTTTGACAGCGGTAATGGAGCATTGTGATGAGAAGGGCATGGAGCATTCGTCTGAAAATTTTCATGGATTATTGTGATGAGAGTGAGCATGGAGCATTGTGATGACAAGGGCACGGAACACTGTGACACATGGGTCATGGAGGATTGTAATGACAAGGGCATGGAGCATTTTGATGAGAAAAGCATCAAGCATATTGATGAAAAGTGTCATGGAGCTTTGTGATGACAAGTGCATGGAACAATATGATGAGAGGCTTCATGGAGCATTCTGATGACAATGCCATGGAACATTGTGATGCCAAGGGTCAAGAAGCTTTGTGATGAAAAATGTCATGGAGTATTTTGATGACAAGGGTGTGGTGCATTGTGATGAGAAGGACAGGGAGAATTGTGATGACAGAATTATTGAGCAATTTGATGAAATGGGTAATGGCTCATTTTGATGACAGTGGATATGGAACATTGTTGTGTCAGGGGTCATGGATCATTGTGATGCAAAGGGTCACGGAGCATTTTGATGAGAGGGGCTATGGAACATTGTGTTCTCAGGTGTCCTGGAGCATTGGGAGGATAAGGGTATGTAGCAATGTGATGACGGGGTCATCGAACATTGTGACGACAGGGATGAGGGAGTATTGAGATCACTACTGATGGAACATTGTGATATCCGTGGTGAGAGAGCATTTTGATCAGAAGTGCATGGAGCATTTTGATGACGGTTTATGGAGCATTGTGACAACATGGTTGTTGAGCATTGTGATGATAATTCATGGCATATTGTTATGACATGGGTCATGGATCATTGTGCTTACAAGCGCAAGGAGCATTGTGATGACAAGGGTCATGGAGCATTGGGCTGACAAAGGCATGGGGCATTGTGATGACAAGTGTCAGAGAGAATTGGGCTGAAAAGTTCAGGGAGCATTATGGTGACAAAGGTCACAGAACCTTGTGATGACGAGGGCATGGACCATTGTGATGACAATGGTTTTGAAACATTGTGCTGACTGGAGTCATGGTGCATTGTGATGAAATGGGTCATGAAGCATTTTGATGACAAGGGCATGGAACATTGTTATGACAGGGGCATGGAGCATTGGTCTGTCAAGTTTCATGGATTATAGTGATGACAGTGGGCATGGCACTTTCTGATGACAAGGGCATGGAGCATTGTGATGACAAGGTCATGGAGTATTGTGAAGACAGGTGTAAGGGAGCATTGTGATGACATATGTCATGGTCCATTTTGATGACAGTGGCATGGAGCATTGTGATGCCAAGTGTCATAGAGGATTGTGATGACAAAGGTAATGGAGCATTGTGATGACAAGGTCTTGGAGCATTGTGATGAGAAGACCATGGAGCATTCTGATGACACGCTCATGGAACTTTGTGATGACAAGCACATGGAGCATTGTGATTACAGGGGTGTTGGAGCATTTTGATGGCAAGGGTCACGGAGCCTTGTGATGACAAGGCCGTGGAATTTTGAGATGGCAGGAATCATGGAACATTGTTATTATAGGGGTAATGGAGCATTGTGATGACCTGGCCATGGAGCATTGGTCTGAAAATTGTCATGGATTATTGTGATTAGAGTGGACCTGTAGAATTGTGATGACAAGGGCACGGAATACTGTGATACATGGGTCATGAAGGATTGTAATGACAAGGGCATGGATCATTGTGATGAGAAGGGATTCGAGCATTGTGATGACAAGCGTCAGGGAGCTTTGTGATGACAAGCGCATGGAGCAATATGATGAGTGGTTTCATGGAGTTTTGTGATGACAATGGCATGGAGAATTGAGGTGCTAACTGTCATGGAGCTTTGTGATGACAAATGTTGGAGCATTTTTTTTTTTGCAGTATGTGTGCCTCTCACTGTTGTGGCCTCTCCCGTTGCAGAGCACATGCTCCGGATGTGCAGGCTCAGCGGCCATGGCTCACGGGCCCAGCTGCTCCGCGGCATGTGTGGTCTTCCCGGACCGGGGCACGAACCCATGTCCCCTGCATCGTCAGGCGGACTCTCAACCACTGCGCCACCTGGGAAGCCCTGGAGCATTTTGATGACAAGGGCGTGGTGCATTTTGATGAGAAGGGCAGGGAGCATTGTGATGACCGGGTCATGGAACATTGAGATGCAAAGTGTACTGGAGCATTTTGATGACAGGGGTTATGGAACATTGTGATGTCAGGAGTCATGGAGCATTTTGAAGATAAGGTCATGTAGCATTGCGTTGACAGGGGTCATGGAACATGTGATGACAGGTGAGGCCGTATTGTGATGACTAGTGATGGAACACTCTTTTATCAGTGGTGAGAGAGGATTTTGACGAGAAGTGCTTGAAGCATTGTGATGACAAGGTTTATGGAGCATTGTGATGACAATGTTGTACAGCATTATGATGACAAAAACATGGCACATTGTGATGACATGGGTCATGGAACATTGTGCTGACAATTGCATAGACCATTGTGATGACAAGGGTCATGGAGCATTTTGCTGACAATGACATGGAGCATTGTGATGACAAAGTCAGAGAACCCTGTGATGAGAAGTTCATGGAGCATTGTGTTGACAAATGTCACAGAGCCTTGTGATGATGAGGGCATGGACAATTATGATGACAAATGTCATGAAGCTTTGTGATGACTGGAGTCACGCAGAATTTTCATAAAAGAGGTCATGGAGCATTGTGATAACACGGGTCATGGAGCATTCTGATGACAAGCTTGTGGAGTATTGTGATGCCAATAGCATGGAGCATTGTGATGAAAAATGCATGGAGCCTTTTCATGAAAAATTTCATGGATTATTCAGATGACAGGTGTCATGGAGCACTGTGATGACTGGGGTCATGGAGCATTGTGATGACAAGGGTCATGGAGTATTGTGATTACTAGGGCATGGAGTATTGTGATAACACACATCATGGAGCATTGTGATGAATAGTATTATGGAACATTGTGATCACAAGACTTTGGAGCATTGTGATGACAGAGGTCATGGATCATTTTGATTTCAAGGAGCAAGGAATATTGTGATGACAAGGGTATGAAGCAATGTGATCCCAAGGTTCATGGAGGATTGTGATGACAAGCGCATGGAGCATTGTGATGACAAGTTCATGTAGCATTTTGCTGACAAAGGCATGGAGCATTGTGATGACAAGTGTCATGGAGTACTGTGATGAGAAGCGTCATGGAACATTGTGATTACAGGGGTCATGGGGCATTGGGATGACAAGGGCATGGACCATTGTGATGACAAGGGTCATGGAGCATTTTGATGACAAGAGTCCCGGATTATTGTGTTGTCAGGGGTCATGGAGCTTTGTGATGACAGTGGTCATGCAGCATTTTGATGACAGGTGTTATGGAGCATTGTGATGACAAGGTCATGGAGCATTGGGTACAAAATATTCATGGAGCATTGTGATGACAAGGGAATGGAGCATTTTGATGACAATGTCCTGGAGCATTGTGATGAGAAGACCATTGAGCCTTGTGATGACATGTCTCATGGAGTACTTTGATGAAAAGGGGCATAGAGCATTGTGATGACAAGGGCATGGGGCATTGTGTTTAGAATGCCATGGATCATTCTGATAACATGCGTCATGGAGCTTTGTAATGACAAGGGTATGGAGTATTGTGATTACAGGTTTCAAGGAGCATAATGATGACAAGTATCAGGGAGCATTGTGATGACAACTCTATTGAGCATTGTGATGACAAAGGTCATGGAGCATTGTGATGAGAAGACCATGGATGATTTTGATGATGAGCGTCATGGGGCGTTGTGATGACAGTGTTTTCGAACATTGTGATCACAAGGGTTGGGAACATTGTGATGAAAAGGTCATGGAGTATTGTGAAGACAGGTGTCAGGGAGCATTGTGATGACATATGTCATGGTCCATTGTGATGACAGTTGCATGGATCATTGTGATGCTATGTGTCATGGAGGATTGTGATGACAAAGGTAATTGAGCATTGTGATGACAAGGTCTTGGAGCATTGTGATAACAAGGGAATGTAGCATTGTGATGAGAAGGCTATGGAGCATTCTGATAACATGCGTCATGGAGCTTTGTGATGACAAGCACATGGAGCATTGTGATTACATGGGTCTTGGAGCATTGTAATGACATGGTTCATGGAGCCTTGTGATGACAAGGCCGTGGAGCATTGTGATGGCATGGGTCATGGAGCATTGTTATGACAGGGGTAATGGAGCATTGTGATGACAAGGGCTTGGAGCAGTTTGATGACAAGGACATGGAGCATTGTGATGACAATGACATGGAGCATTGTGATGAGAAGGACATGAAGCATTCTGCTGACATGCGTCATGGAGCTTTGTGATGACAAGTGCATGGAGCATTCTGATTACAAGGGTCTTGAAGCATTGTGATGACATAGATCATGGAGCCTTGTGATGACAGGGCCGTGGAACATTGTGATTGCAGGGGTCATGGAGCATTGTTATGATAGGGGTAATGGAGCATTGTGATTACCTGGGCATGCAACGTTGGTCTGAAAATTTTCATGGATTATTGGGATGAGAGTTGGCCTGGAGCATTGTGATGACAAGGACACGGAACACTGTGATACATGGGTCATGCAGGATTGTAATGACAAGGGCATGGATCATTGTGATGAGAAGGGCATCAAGCATTGTTATGACAAGCGTCATGGAGCTTTGTGATGACAAGGCCTTGGAGCAATGTGATGCCAAGTTTCATCTAGAATTTTGATGACAAATGGAGGAGCATTTTTATGACAAGTGTGTGGTTAATTGTGAAGAGAAGGGCAGGGAACATTGTGATGACAGGGTCATGGAGCAATTTGATGAAAAGTATCATGGAATATGTTGATGACAGGGGTTATGGAACATTGTGATGTCAGCGGTCATGGAGCATTTTGATGCTAAGGTCATGTAGCATTGCGATGACAGGGGTCATGGAACATTGTCATGACAGGGATGAGGGAGTATTGTGATGACTAGTGATGCAACACTCTGATATCAGTGGTGAGTGAGCATTTTGATGAGAAGTGCATGGAGCATTGTGATGACAAAGCTTATGGAACATTGTGATGACAAGGTTGTTCAGCATTATGATGACAAGCACATGGCACATGTTGATGACATGTGTCATGGAGCATTGTGCTAACAAGTGCATAAACCATTGTGATGACAAGGGTCATGGAGCATTGTGCTGACAAAGGCATGGAACATTGTGATGACAAGGATCAGAGAGCATTGTGATGATAAATTCATGGAGCATTGTGGTGAGAAAAGTCACAAAGCCTTGTGATGACGAGGGCATGGACAATTGAGATGACAAATGTCATGAAGCATTGTGATGACTGGAGTCAAGGAGAATTTTCATAAAAGCGGTCATGGAGCATTGTGATGACAAGGGCATGGAGCATTGTGGGGAGGGGGGCATGGACAATTGGCCTGACCATTTTCATGGATTATTGTGATGACAGTGGTCATGGCACATTGTGATGACAAGGGCATGGAGCACTGTGATAACAAGGTCATGGAGTATTGTGTAGAGAGGTGTCAGGGAGCATTGTGATGACATATATCATGGACCATTGTGATGACAATGGCGTGGAGCATTGTGATGCCAAGTGTCATGGAGGATTGTGATGACAAAGGTAATGGAGAATTCTGATTACAAGGGCATGGAGCATTGTGATGACAAGGGCCATTGAAAATTTTAATTACAACTTCGGGAAGCATTGGGATGACAAAGTGCATGGAGCTTGCTATGACAGGGGTCATGGAGCATTACGATGACAAGTGCATGGAAAATTGTGATGACAAGAGCCTATAACATTGTGATGAGGAGTGTCATGGAGCATTGTGATGAAAAGAACGTGGAGAATTGTGATGACAAGGGACCTGGAACATTGTGATGACCAGGGCATGGAGCATTGTGATGGCAGGACCGTGGAGCATTGTGATGAGAAGACCATGGATAATTGTGATGAGGAGCGTCATGGAGCACTGTAATGACAAGGGGCATTGAGCATTGTGAGGACAGGTGTCATGGAGCATTGTGATGACAGGGGTCATCAAGCATTCTGATCACAAGCTTGTGGAGTAATGTGATGACAATAGTATGGAGAATTGTGATGACAAGGGCATGGAGCACTGTGATGACAAGGTCATGGAATTTTGTGAAAACTGTTGTCAGGGAGCATTTTGATGAAATATGTCATGGTCCATTGTGATGAAAATGGCATGGAGCATTGTGATTCCAAGTGTCATGGAGGATTGTGATGACAGAGGTAATGGAGCATTGTGATGACAAGGGTTTGGAGCATTGTGATGACAAGGGTCATTGAGCATTGTGATGAAAACGGCATGGAGCATTGTGATGAAAAGGCATGGAGCTATTTCATGACAGATTTCAAGGAGACTTCTGACAAGTGTCAGGGAGC
This sequence comes from Mesoplodon bidens, assembly GCF_964165515.1. Classification (NCBI taxonomy): domain Eukaryota; kingdom Metazoa; phylum Chordata; class Mammalia; order Artiodactyla; family Ziphiidae; genus Mesoplodon; species Mesoplodon bidens. Next base: position 41,612,807 of record NC_138180.1, on the reverse strand, counting down.
ATGGTGATGACAAGTGTATTGAGCATTGTGATGACAAAGATCATAGAGCATTGTGATGACAGGGGCCTGGGATATTGTGATGACATGCATCATGGAGCGTTGTGATGACAAGTGTCATGGAGCATTGTGATGACAATGGAATGCAGCATTGTCTTGAGAACGCCATGGAGCCTTCTGATGATATGTGTCATAGATCATTGTGATGACATATGTCCGGTTCATTGTGATGACAATGGCATGGAGCATTGTGATGCCAAGTGTCATGGAGGATTGTGATGACAAACGTAATGGAGCATTGTGATGACAAGGGATTGGATAATTTTGATGACAAGGGTCATCAAGCATTGTGATGACAATGGCATGGAGCACTGTGATGAAAAAGGAATGGAGCTATTTCATGACAGAGTTCAATGAGACTTCTGACAATTGTCAGGAGGCATTTTGATGATAAGTGTATTGAGCATTGTGATGACACAGGTCATGGACCATTGTGATGACAAGAGCATGGAATATTGTGATGACAGGCATCATGGAGCGCTGTGATGACAAGGGTAGAGCATTGTGATGACAATGACATTGAGCATAGTGTTGAACATGCCATTGAGCATTCTGATGACATGTGACATGGAGATTTGTGATGACAAGGGCATGGAGCATTGTAATTACATGGGTCTGGGAACCTGGTGATGAAAAGGGCATGGATCATTGTGATGACAATGACATGGAGCATTGTGATGAGAAGGACATGTAGCATTCTGCTGACATGCATCATGGATCTTTGTAATGACAATGCATGGAGCATTGTGATTACAGGGGTCTTGGAGCATTGTGATGACATAGGTCATTGAGCCTTGTGATGACAAGGCCGTGGAACATTGTGATTGCAGGGGTCATGGAGCATTGTTATGACAGGGGTAATGGAGCATTGTGATGACCAGGGCCTGCAGCATTGGTTTGAAAATTTTCATGGATTATTGTGATGAGAGTTGGCCTGGAGAATTGTGATGACAAGGGAATGGAGCATTGTGATGACAATGTCTTGGAGCATCGTGATGAGAAAACCATTGATCCTTGTGATGACAAATCTCATGGAGCTCTTTCATGAAAAGGGGCATGGAGCATTGCAATTACAGAGTTTTGGAGCATTGTGATGACAAGGGCATGTAACATTGTGTTGAGAATGCCATGGATCATTCTGATGACATGCGTCATGGAGCTTTGTGATGACAAGGGCATAGATCATTGTGATGAAAAAGGCATGGAGCCTTGTCATGATTGCTCTCAAGGAGCTTAATGGTGACAAGTATCAGGGACCATTGTGATGACAACCCTATTGAGCATTGTGATGACAAAAGTCATGGAGCATTGTGATGAGAAGACCATGGATAATTGTGATGATGAGCGTCATGGGGTGTTGTGATGACAACGGTTTTGGAACATTGAGATCACAAGGGTTTGGAGCATTGTGATGACAAGGTCATGGAGTATTGTGAAGACAGGTGTCAGGGAGCATTGTGATGACATAAGTCATGGACAATTGTGATGACAGTGGCATGGAGGACTGTGATGACAAAGGTAATGGAGCATTGTGATGACAAGGTCTTGGAGCATTGTGATGACAAGAGCATGGAGCATTTTGATGAGAAAGACATGGAGCATTCTGATGGCATGCATTATGGTGCATTGTGATGACAAGCACATGGATCATTGTGATTACAGGGTTCTTGGAGCATTTTGATGATATGGGTCATCGAGCCTTGTAATGACAAAGCCGTGGAACATTGTGATGGCAGGGTTCATGGAGCATTGTTATGAAAGGTGTAATGGAGCCTTGTGATGACCTGGGCATGCAGCACTTGTCTGAAAATTTTCATTAATTATTGTGAAGAGAGTGGGCCTGGAGTATTGTGATGACAAAGGCAAGGAACACTGTGATACATGGGTCATGGAGGATTGTAATGACAAGGGCATGGATCAGTGTGATGAGAAGGGCATCGAACATTTTGATGACAAGAGTCATGGAGCATTGTGATGACAATGGCATGGAGCATTGTGATGCCAAGTGTCATGGAGCTTTGTGAATGCAAATGTTGGAGCATTTTGATGACAAGGGCAAGGTGCATTGTGATGAGAAGGGCAGGGAGCATTGTGATGACAAGGTTTATGGAGCCTTGTGATGACAAGGTTGTTCAGCATAATGATGACAAACACATGGCAGGTTTTGATGACATGGGTCATGGAGCATGGTGCTGACAAGTGCATAGACCACTGTGATGATAAGGGTCATGGATCATTGAGCTGACAAAGTCATGGGGCATTGTTATGACAACGATCAGAGAGCATTGAGATGAGAAGTACATGGAGAATTGTGGTGACAGAAGTCACAGAGCCTTGTGATGACGAGGGCATGGACAATTGTGATGGCAAATGTCATGAAGCATTGTGATGACTGGAGTAAGGGAGAATTTTCAAAAAAGAGGTCATGGAGCATTGTGATGACAAGGGCTTGGAGCATTGTGATGTCAAGGGCATAAAGCATTGTGATGGCAGGGGCATGGAGCATTGGGCTGAAAAATTTTATGGATTATTGTGATGACAGTGCGCATGGCGCTTTGTGATGACTAGGGCATGGAGCACTGTGATGACAGTGTCATGAAGTATTGAGTAGAGAGTTGTCAGGGATAATTGTGATGACATATATCATGGTCCATTGTGATGACAATGGCATGGAGCATTGTGATGACAAGGGTCATGGAGGAATGTGATGATAAAGGTAATGGAGCATTGTGATGACAAGGGCGTGGAGCATTGTGATGACAAGGGCATGGAGCATTGTGATGACAGGGTCATGGAGCATTGGTCTCAGAAGTTTCATGGATTTTTGTGATGACAGAGGGCATGATGCATTGTGATGGCAAGAGCATGGAGCATTGTGATGACAAGGGCCATTGAATATTTTAATGACAACGTCGTGAAGCATTGTGATGACAAAGTGCATGGCGCTTGCTATGACAGGGGTCATGGAGAAACAGGATGAAAATGGCATGGAAAATTGTGATGACAAGAGTCTGTATCATTGAGATGAGAAGAGTCATGGAGCACTGTGATAACAAGGACGTGGAGAATTCTGATGACAAGGTACATTGAGCAATGTGATGACCAGAGGATGGAGCATTTTGATTGCAAGACCGTGGAGCATTGTAAGGAGAAGGCCACGGATAATTGTGATGACGAGCGTCATGGAGCACTGTAATGACAAGGGGCATGGAGCATTGTGAGGACAGGGGTCATGGAGCATTGTGATGCCAAGTGTCATGGAGCATTCTGATGACAAGTTTGTGGAGTATTGTGATGACCATGGCATGGAGCATTGTGATGACATGGGCCTGGAGCCCTGTGATGACAAGGTCATGGAGTATTGTGAAGACAGTTGTCAGGGAGCATTGTGATGACTTATGTCATGGTCCATTGTGATGACAATGGCATGGAGCATTGTGATGCCAAGTGTCATGAGGGATTGTGATGACAAAGGTTATGGAACATTGTGATGAGAAGGGCTTGGAGCATTTTGATGACAAGGGCCATTGAAAATTTTAATGACAACTTCGTGTAGCATTGTGATGACAAAGCCCATGGAGCTTGCTATGACAGGTGTCATCGAGCATTGTGATGACAAGTGCATGGAGAATTGTGATGACAAGAGCATGTAACAGTGTAATGAGAAGTGTCATGGAGCATTGTGATGACAAGGGAATGGAGCATTGTGATGACAAGGGAATGGAGCATCGTGATGAGAAGACCATTGTGCATTGTGATGACAAGTTTCATGGAGCTCTTTGATGAAAAGGGGCATGGAACATTGTGATTAGAGGGGTTGTAGCATTGTGATGACAAGGGCATGGAGCATTGTGTTGAGAATGCCATGGATCATTCCGATGACATGCGTCATGGAGCGTTGTGAGGACAAGGGCATGGAGCATAGTGATTACAGGGTTCTTGGAGCATTGAGATGAAAAGGGCATGGATCATTGTGATGAAAAAGGCATGGAGCCTTGTCATGACTGGTTTCAAGGAGCTTAATGACGCCAAGTATCAGGGAGCATTGTGATGACAACTCTATTGAGCATTGTGATGAAAAAAGTCATGGAGCATTGTGATGAGAAGACCATGGATAATTGTGATGATGATCGTCATGGGGCGCTGTGATGACAAGGTTTATGGAACATTGTGATCACAAGAGTTTGGAGCATTGTGATCACAAGGTCATGGAGTATTGTGAAGACAGGTGTCAGGGAGCATTGTGATGACATATGTCATGGTCCATTGTGATGAGAGTGGCATGGAGCATTGTGATGCCAAGTGTCATGGAGGATTGTGATGACAAAGGTAACGGAGCATTGTGATGACTAGGTCTTGGAGCATTGTGATGACAAAGGCATGGAGCATTGTGATGAGAAAGACATGGAGCATTCTGATGACATGCATCATGGTGCATTGTGATGACAAGCACATGGAGCATTATGATTACAGGGGTCATGGAGCATTTTGACGATATGGGTCATTGAGCCTTTTAATGACAAGGCCGTGGAACATTGTGATGGCAGGGGTCATAGAACATTGTTATGACAGGGGTAATGGAGCATTGTGATTACCTGGGCATGCAGCCCTGGTCTGAAAATTTTCATTGATTATTGTGAAGAGAGTGGGCCTGGAGTATTGTGATGACAAAGGCACGGAACACTGTGATACATGGGTAGTGGAGGATTGTAATGACAAGGGCATGAATCAGTGTGATGAGAAGGGCATCGAGCATTGTGATGACAAGCGTCATGGAGCATTGTGATGACAATCCCATGGACCATTGTGATGCCAAGTGTCATGGAGCTTTGTGATTGCAAATGTCGGAGCATTTTGATGACAAGGGCATGGTGCATTGTGATGAGAAGGGCAGGGAGCATTGTGATGACAAGGTTTATGGAGCCTTGTGATGACAAGGTTGTTCAGCATAATGATGACAAACTCATGGCACGTTTTGATGACATGGGTCATGGAGCATTGTTTTGACAAGTGCATAGACCATTGTGATGAGCAGCGTCATGGATCATTGAGCTGACAAAGTCATGGAGCATTGTTATGACAAGGATCAGAGAGCATTGAGATGAGAAGTACATGGAGCATTGTGGTGACAAAAGTTACAGAGCCTTGTGATGACGAGGACATGGAACATTGTGATGGCAAATGTCATGAAGCATTGTGATGACTGGAGTCAAGGGGAATTTTCATAAAAGAGGTCATGGAGCATTGTGATGACAAGGGCATGGAGTATTGTGATGACAGGGGCATGGAGCATTTGTCTGACAATTTTCATGGATTATTGTGATGACAGTGGGCATGGCGCACTGTGATGACACGGGCATGGAGCACTGTGAAAACAAGGTCATGGAGTATTGTGTAGAGAGGTGTCAGGGAGAATTGTGAGGACATATATTATGGTCCATTGTGATGACAATGGCATGGAGCATTTTGATGCCAAGTGACATGGAGGATTGTGATGACAAAGGTAATGGAGCATTGTGATGACAAGGGCTTCAGCATAGTGATGTCTAGGGCATAGAGCATTGTGATGACAGGGGCATGGAGCATTGGCCTGAAAAGTTTCATGGATTATTGTGATGAGAGTGGGCATGGCACAGTGTGATGACTAGGGAATGGAGCACTGTGATGACAAGGTAATGAAGTATTGAGTAGAGAGTTGTCAGGGAGAATTGTGATGACATATATCACGGTCCATTGTGATGACAATGGCATGGAGCATTGTGATGCAAAGGGTCATGGAGGATTGTGATGACAAAGGTAATGGAGCATTGTGATGACAAGGGCTTGGAGCATTGTGATGACAAGGGCATGGAGCATGGTAATGAGAGGGTCATGGAGCATTGGTCTGACAAGTTTCATGGATTATTGTGATGACAGTGGGCATGGCGCATTGTGATGGAAAGGGCATGGAGCATAGTGATGACAAGGTCATGGACTATTGTGAAGACAGGTGTCAGGGAGCATTGTGATGACAAAGGTAATGGAGCATTGTGATGACAAGGCTTGGAGTATTGTGATGACAAGAGTCATGGAGGAATGTGATTACAAGGGCATGGAACATTGTGATGACAAGGGCCATTAAAAATTTTAATGACAACGTCGTGAAGCATTGTGATGACAAAGCGCATGGAGCTTGCTATGACATGGATCATGGAGCATTAGGATGACAAGGGCATGGAAAATTGTGATGACCAGAGCCTGTATCATTGTGATGAGAAGTGTCATGGAGCATTGTGATGACAAGGTCATGGTGTTTTGTGAAGACAGTTGTCAGGGAGCATTTTGATGACATATGTCACAGTCCATTGTGATGACAATGGCATGGAGCATTGTGATGCCTAGGGTCATGGAGGATTGTGATGACAAAGATAGTTGAGCATTGTGATGATAAGGGCTTGGAGCATTGTGATGACAAGGGTCATGCAGCATTGTGATGACAATGGCATGGAGCATTGTGATGATAAATGCATGGAGCATTGGGATGAAAAAGGCATGGAGATATTTTTTGACAGAATTAAAGGAGACTTCGGACAAGTGTCAGGGAGCACTGTGATGACAAGTTTATTAAGCACTGCGATGACAATTTTCATGAAGCATTGCGATGATAAGGGCATGGAATATTACGATGACAGGCATCATGGAGCGTTGTGATGACAAGGGTCATGGAACATTGTGATGACAATGGTCTTGGAGCATTGTGATGACAAGGGCATGGGATATTGTGATGACAGGCATCATGCAGCGTTGTGATGACAAGGGTCATGGAACATTGTGATGACATATATCCGGTCCATTGTGAAGACAATGGCATTGAGCATTGTGATGCCAAGTGTCATGAAGGTTTATGATGACAAATGTAATGGAGCATTGTGATGACAATGGTAATGGAGCATTGTGATGACAAGGGCATGGAATATTGTGATGGAAGGCATCAGGCGGCGTTGTGATGACAAGGGTCATGGAACATTGTGATGACAATGGCATGGAGCATTGTGTTGGGAATGCCCTGGAGCATTCTGATAACATGCATCATGGAGCCTTGTGATGGCATATGTCGGGTCAATTGTGATGGCAATGGCATGGAGCATTGTGATGCCAAGTGTCATGGAGGAATGTGATGACAAAAGTAATGGAGCATTGTGATGACAAGGTCTTGGAGCATTATGATGACAAGGGCATGGAGCCTTGTAATGACAGGGTCATGGAGCATTGGTCTGACAAGTTTCATGGATTATTGTGATGACAGTGGGCATGGCACATTATGATGGCAAGGGCATTGAGCATTATGTTGACAGGGTCATGGACTATAGTGAAGACAGTTGTCAGGGAGCATTTTGATGACATATGTCATGGTCCATTGTGATGACAATGTCATACAGCATTGTGATGCCAAGTGTCATGTAGAATTGTGATGCCAAAGGTAATGGTGCATTGTGATGACAAGGGCTTGGAGCATTGTGATGAAAAGGATCATGGAGCATTGTGATGACAAGGGCATGGAGCATTGTGATGAGAAGACCATGGGTAATTGTGATGACGAGCGTCATGGAGCACTGTAATTACAAGGGGCATGGAGCATCGTGAGGACAGTTCTCATGGAGCCTTGTGATGATAGGGGTCATGGCGCATTTTGATGAGAAGTGTCATGGAGCATTCGGATGACAAGCTTGTGGAATATTGTGATGACAAGCACATGGAGCATTGTGATGACAATGTCATGGAGTTTTGTGAAGACAGTTGTCAGGGAGCATTGTGATGACATATGTCATGTCCATGGGGATGACAATGGCATGGAGCATTGTGATGCCAAGTGTCATGGAGGATTGTGATGACAAAGGTAATGGAGCATTGTGATGACAAGGGATTGGAGCATTGTGATGACAAGGGTCATGGAGCATTGTGATGACAATGGCATGGAGCATTGTGATGATAAGGGAATGGAGCATTGTGGTGAAAAAGGCATGGAGCTATTTTATAACAGAGTTCAAGGAGCATTCTGACAGGTGTCAGGGAGCATTGGGATGACAGGTGTTTTGTGCATTGTGATGACACATGTCATAGAGCATTGTGATGACAAGGGCATGGAATATTTTGATGACAGGCATCATGGAGCGTTGTGATGACAAGGGTCATGGAGCATTGTGATGACAATGGCATGGAGCATTGTGATGAAAAAGCCATGCAGCTATTTCACAACAGACTTCAAGGAGCCTTCTGACAAGTGTCAGCGATCATTGTGATGACAAGTGTATTGAGCATTGTGATGACAAACGTCATGGAGCATTGTGATGACAAGGGCATGGAATATTGTGATGACAGGCATCATGGAGCCCTGTGATGACCAGTGTCATGGAACATTTTGATCACAACGGTTTGGAGCATTGTGATGACAGAAGTCATGGATCATTTTGATTTCAAGGAGCATGGAGCATTGTGATGACAAGGGTAGAAAGCAATGTGATCCCAATTTTCATGGAGGATTGTGGTCACAATGGGAATGGAGTATTGTGATGACAAGCGCATGGAGCATTGTGATGAAAGGTCATGTAGCATTTTGCTGACAAAGGCATGGAGCATTGGGATGAAAAGTGTCATAGAGCACTGTGATGACAAGCGTCATGGAGCATTGTGATTACAGTGGTCATGGAGCATTGGGATGACAAGGGCATGGATTATTGTGATGGCAAGGGTAATGGAGCATTTTGATGACAGGCGTCATGGAGCATTGTGATGACAGGTGTCATGGAGCATTGTGATGAGAAGGTCATGGAGCATTGGGCTGAAAATGTTCATGGAGTATTGTGATGACAGGGTCATGGAGCATTGTTATGACAAGTGAATGGATCCTTGTGATGACAAGTTCCTGAATCATTGTGATGAGACAATGGAGCCTTGTGATGACAAGTCTCATGGAGCATTCTGATGAAAAGGATTATGGAGCATTGTGATTACAGGGCTCATGGAAGAATTTGATGAAAACGGCATGGATCATTGTGATGAAAAATACATACAGCCTTATCATGAACGGGTTCAAGGAGCATAGTGACGAGAAGTGTCGGGGAGCATTGTGATGACAAGTATATTGAACATTGTGATGACAAAGTTCATGGAGCATTGTGATGAGAAGAACATGGATAATTGTTATGACGAGTGTCATGGGGCTTTGTGATGACAAGTGTTATGGAACATTGTAATCACAAGGGTTTGGAGCATTTTGATGACAAAGGTCATGGAGCATTATGATTTCATTTTGATGACAAGAGCATGAAGCATTATGATGATGGGCATGGTGCCTTGTTATGACAGGGTTCATGGAGCATTGAGATGAAAATGGTCATGAAGCATTTTGATGACAGTGGTCATGGAGCACTCTGATGATAAGGTCATGTAGCATTGCGATGACAGGGGTCATGGAACATAGTGATGACAGGTGTGAGCGAGTATAGTGATGACTAGTGATGGAACACTCTGATATCAGTGGTGAGAGAGCATTTTAATGAGAAGTGCATGGAGCATTGTGGTGACAAAAGTCACAGAGCCTTGTGATGACGAGGGCATGGACAATTGTGATGACAAATGTCATGAAGCATTGTGATGACTGGAGTCACGGAGAATTTTCATAAAAGAGGTCATGGAGCATTCTGATAAGAAGGGCATGGAGCATTGTGATGACAAGGGCGTGGAGCATTGTTATGTCAAGGTCATGGACTTTTGTGAAGACAGTTGTCAGGGAACATTGTCATGACATATGTCATGGTCCACAGTGATGACAATGGCATGGAGCATTGTGATGCCAAGAGTCATGGAAGATTGTGATGACAATGACATGGAGCATTGTGATGATAAGGGCATGGAGCATTGTGATGAAAAAAGAATGGAGCTTTTCCATGAGAGAGTTCAAGGAGACTTCTGACAAGTGTCAGGGAGCATTGTGATGACAAGTGTATTGATCATTGTAATGACAATAATCATGGAGCATTGTGATGACAAGGGCATGGAATATACTGATGACAATGGCATGGAGCATTTTGTTCAGAATCCCCTGGAACATTCTGATGTCATGTGTCATGGAGCATTATGATGACATATATCTGGTCCATTGTGATGACAATGGCTTGGAACATTTTGATGACAAGTGTCATGGAGGATTATGATGACAAAGTTAATGGAGCATTGTGATGACAATGGCTTGGAACATTGTGAGGACAAGGGCATAGAGCATTGTGATGACAGGGTCATGGAGCATTGTCCTGACTAGATTCATGTATTATTGTGATGACAGGGCACATGGAAAATTGTGATGACAAGGGCATGGAGCACTGTGATGACAAGGTCAAGGAGTATTGTGTAGACAGGTGTCAGGGAGCATTGTGATGACATATATCATGGTCCATTGTGATGACAATGGCATGGAGCATTGTGATACGAAGGGTCATAGAGGATAGTGATGACAAAGGTAATAGAGCATTGTGAGACAAGGGCTTGGAGCATTGTGATGAAAAGTGTATGGAGCATTGTGATGACAGGGTCATGGAGCATTGGTCTGAGAAGTTTCATGGATTATTGTGATGTCAGTGGTCATGGCACATTGTGATGGCAAGGGCATGGAGCATTGTGATGACAAGGTCATGGACTATTGTGAAGACACGTGTCAGGGAGCATTGTGATGACAAAGGTAATGGAGCATTGTGATGACAAGGCTTGGAGTATTGTGATGACAAGAGTCATGGAGGAATGTGATTACAAGGGCATGGAGCATTGTGATTACAAGGGCCATTAAAAATTTTAATGACAACGTCGTGAAGCATTGTGATGAAAAAGCACAGTAAGCTTGCTATGACAGGGATCATGGAGCATTAGGATGAGAAGAGCATGGAAAATTGTGATGACAAGTGTCTGTATCATTGTGATGAGAAGTGTCATGGAGCATTGTGATAAGAAGGACGTGGAGAATTGTGATGAAAAGGGACAAGGAGCATTGTTATGACCAGCGGATGGAGCATTTTGATTGCAAGACCGTGGAGCATTGTGATGAGAAGACCATGGGTAATTGTGATGACGAGCGTCATGGAGCTCTGTAATGACGAGGGGCCTGGAGCATTGTGAGGACAGGTGTCATGGAGCATTGTGATGCCAAGGGTCATGGAGCATTCTGATGACAAGCATGTGGAGTATAGTGATGACAATGGCATGGAGCATTGTGATGACAAGAGCTTGGAACATTGTGATGACAAGGTTATGTAGTTTTGTGAAGAGAGTTGTCAGGGAGCATTGTGATGACATATGTCATGGTCCATTGGGATGACAATGGCATGGAGCATTGTGATGCCAAGTGTCATGGACGATTGTGATGACATAGGTAAAGGAGCATTGTGATGACAAGGGCTTGGAGCATTGTGATGACAAGGGTCATGGAGCATTTTGATGACAATGGCATGGAGCATTGTGATGATAAGGGCATGGAGCATTGTGATGAAAAATGCATGAAGCTATTTTTTGACAGAGTAGAAGGAACCTTCTGACAAGTGTCAGGGAGCATTGTGATGACAAGTGAATTGAGCATTACGATGACAATGTTCATGCAGCCTTGTGATGACAAGGGCATGGAATATAGTGATGTCAAGGGAATGGAGCATTGTGTTGAGAGTGCCCTGGAGCATTGTGATGACATATGTCCAGTCCATTGTGAAGACAATGGCATGGAGCATTGTGATGCCAAGTGTCATGGAGGATTATGATGACAAAGGTAATGGAGCATTGTGATGCCAAGGGTCATGGAGCATTGTGATGACAATGGCATGGAGCATTGTGATGATAAGGGAATGGAGCATTGTGATGAAAAATGCATGAAGCTATTTTTTGACAGAGTAGAAGGAAACTTCTGACAAGTGTCAGGGAGCATTGTGATGACAAGTGAATTGAGCATTACGATGACAATGTTCATGCAGCCTTGTGATGACAAGGGCATGGAATATAGTGATGTCAAGGGAATGGAGCATTGTGTTGAGAGTGCCCTGGAGCATTCTGATGATATGTCTCATGGAGCATTGTGATGACATATGTCCAGTCCATTGTGAAGACAATGGCATGGAGCATTGTGATGCCAAGTGTCATGGAGGATTATGATGACAAAGGTAATGGAGCATTGTGATGACAATGGTCATGGAGCATTGTGGTGACAAGGGCATGGAATATTGTAATGACAGGCATCATGGAGCGTTGTGCATGGAAAATTGTGATGACATTGGCATGGCGCATTGTGTTGAGAATGGCATGTAGCATTGTGTTGAGAATGCCCTGGAACATTCTGATGACATGCGTGATGGAGCATTGTGATGCCATATGTCCGGTCCATTGTGATGACAATGGCATGGAGCATTGTGATGCCAAGTGTCATGGAGGATTATGATGACAAAAGTAATGGAGCAGTGTGATGACAACAGCTTGGAGCATTGTGATGTCAAGGGCATAGAGCATTGTGATGACAGGGGCATGGAGCATTGGCCTGACAAGTTTCATGTATTATTTTGATGACAGTGGGCATGGTGCATTGTGATGACAAAGGCATGGAGCACTCTTATGACAAGGTCATGGAGTATTGTGTATAGAGGTGTCAGGGAGCATCGTGATGACATATTTCATGGTCCATTGTGATGACAATGGCATGGAGCATTGTGATGCCAAGTGTCATGGAGGATTGTGATGACAAAAGTAATGGAGCATTGTGATGACAAGGGCTTGGAGCATTGTGATGACAAGGGCATGGAGCATTGTGATGACAGGGTCATGGAGCATTGGTCTGACAAATTTCATGGATTAATGTGATGACAGTGGGAATGGCGCATTGTTATGGCAAGGGCATTGAGCATTATGTTGACAAGGTCATGGACTATAGTGAAGACAGTTGTCAGGGAGCATTTTGATGACATATGTCATGGTCCATTGTGATGACAAGGGCTTGGAGCATTGTGATGACAAGGGACATGGAGCTTTGTGTTGACAAGGGCATGGAGCATTGTGATGAGAAGACCATGGATAATTGTGATGTCGAGCATCATGAAGCACTGTAATGACAAGGGGCATGGACTATCGTGAGGACAGGTGTCATGGATCATTGTGATGATAGGGGTCATGGCGCATTTTGAAGACAAGAGTCACAGAGCATTCGGATGACAAGCTTGTGGAATATTGTGATGACAAGCACATGGAGCATTGTGATGACAAGGTCATGGAGTTTTGTGAAGACAGTTGTCAGGGAGCATTGTGATGACATATGTCATGGTCCATTGTGATGACAATGACATGGAACATTGTGGTGCCAAGTGTTATGTAGGATTGTGATGACAAAGGTAATGGAGCATTGTGATGACAAGGGATTACAGCATTGTGATGACAAGGGTCTTGGAGCATTGTGATGACAATGGCATGGAGCATATAGATGATAAGGGAATGGAGCATTGTGATGAAAAACTCATGGAGCTATTTTATGACAGAGTTTAAGGAGCTTTCTGACAAGTGACAGGGAGCATTGGGATGACAAGTGTTTTCAGCATTGTGATGACACATGTCATAGAGCATTGTGATGACAAGGGCATGGAATATTGTGATGACAGACATCATGGAGCGTTGTGATGCCAATGGCATGGAGCATTGTGATGAAAAAGCCATGCAGCTATTTCACGACAGACTTCATGGAGCCTTCTGACAAGTGTCAGCGATCATTGTGATGACAAGTGTATTGAGCATTGTGATGACAAACATCATGGAGAATTGTGATGACTAGGGCATGGAATATTGTGATGACAGGCATCATGGAGCCCTGTGATGACCGGTGTTATGGAACATTGTGATCACAACGGTTTGGAGCATTGTGATGACAGAAATCATGGATCATTTTGATTTCAAGGAGCATGGAGCATTGTGATGACAAGGGTAGAAAGCAATGTGATTCCAATTTTCATGGAGGATTGTGATCACAATGGGAATGGAGTATTGTGATGACAAGCGCATGGAGCATTGTGATGACAAGGTCATGTAGCATTTTGCTGACAAAGGCATGCAGCATTGGGATGACAAATGTCATGGAGCACTGTGATGACAAGCGTCATGGAGCATTGTGATTACAGTGGTCCTGGAACATTGGGATGACAAGGGCATGGATTATTGTGATGGCAAGTGTAATGGAGCATTTGGATGACAGGCGTCATGGAGCATTGTGATGACAGGTGTCATGGAGCATTGTGATGAGAAGGTCATGGAGCATTGGGCTGAAAATGTTCATGGAGTATTGTGATGACAGGGTCATGGAGCATGTTTATGACAAGTAAATGGAGCCTTGTGATGACAAGTTCCTGGAGCATTGTGATGAGAAGACCATGGAGCCTTGTGATGACAAGTCTCATGGAGCATTCTGATGAAAAGGGTCATGGAGCATTGTGATTACAGGGGTCATGGGGCAAATTGATGAAAACGGCATGGATTATTGTGATGAAAAAGACATAGAGCCTTATCATGAACGGGATCAAGGAGCATAGTGACGAGAAGTGTCGGGGAGCATTGTGATGACAAGTATATTGAACATTGTGGTGACAAAGTTCATGGAGCATTGTGATGAGAAGAACATGGATAAATGTTATGACGAGTGTCATGGGGCTTTGCGATGACAAGTGTTATGAAACATTGTGATTCCAAGGGTTTGGAGCATTTAGATGACAGAGGTCATGGAGCATTTTGATTTCATTGTGATGACAATAGCATGAAGCATTATGATGATGGGCATGGTGCATTGTGATGACAGGGTTCATGGAGCATTGAGATGAAAAGGGTCATGGAGCATTTTGATGACAGTGGTTATGGAACATTCTGATTTCAGGGGTCATGGAGCATTTTGATGATAAGGTCTTGTAGCATTGCGATGACAGGGGTCATGGAACATTGTGATAGACACGGGTGAGGGAGTATAGTGATGACTAGTGATGGAACACTCTGATATCAGTGGTGAGAGAGCATTTTGATGAGAAGTGCATGGAACATTGTGGTGACAAAAGTCACAGAGTCTTGTGATGACGAGGACATGGACAATTGTGATGACAAATGTCATGAAGCATTGTGATGACTGGAGTAAGAGAGAATTTTCATAAAAGAGGTCATGGTGCGTTGTGATGACAAGGGCATGGAGCATTGTGATGACAAGGGCATGGAGCATTGTGATGACAAGTTCAAGGAGTTTTGTGAAGACAGTTGTCAGGGAGCATTGTGATGACATATGTCATGGTCCATTGTGATGACAATGGCATGAAGCATTGTGATGCCAAGAGTCATGGAGGATTCTGATAGCAAAGGTAATGGAGCATTGTGATGTCAAGGGATTTGAGCATTCTGATGACAAGGGTCATGGAACATTGTGATGAGAATTGCATGGAGCATTGTGATGATAAGAGCATGGAGCATTGTGATGAAAAAGGCATGAGCTTTTTCATGAGAGAGTTCAAGGAGACTTCTGAGAAGTGTCAGGGAGCATTGTGATGACAAGTGTATTGAGCATTGTGATGACAATGGTCAAGGAGCATTGTGATGGCAAGCGTCATGGAGCATTGTGATGACAATGGCATGGAGCATTTTGTTGAGAATCCCCTGGAGCATTCTGATGTCATGCGTCATGGAGCTTTGTGATGACATATGCCCGATCCATTGTGATGACAATGGAATGGAGCATTGTGATGCCAAGTGTCATGGAGCATTATGATGACAAAGGTAATGGAGCATTGTGATGACAAGGGCTTGGAGCATTGTGATGACAAGGTCATAGAGCATTGTGATGACAAGGGCATGGAGCATTGGCCTGACAAGTTTCATGGATTATTGTGATGACAGTGTGCATGGCAAACTGTCATGACAAGGGCATGGAACACTGTGATGACAAGGTCATGGAGTATTGTGTAGGCAGGTGTCAGGGAGCATCGTGATGACATATATCATGGTCCATTTTGATGACAATGGCATGGAGCCTTGTGATGCGAAGGGTCATGGAGGATAGTGATGACAATGGTAATAGAGCATTGTTATGACAAGGGCTTGGAGCATTGTGATGAAAAGGGTATGGAGCATTGTGATGACAGGGTCATGGAGCATTGGTCTGAGAAGTTTCATGGATTATTGTGATGACAGAGGGCATGATGCATTGTGATGGCAAGAGCATGGAGCATTGTGATGACAAGGGCCATTGAATATTTTAATGACAACGTCGTGAAGCATTGTGATGAAAAAGTGCATGGCGCTAGCTATGACAGGTGTCATGGAGAAACAGGATGAAAAGGGCATGGAGAATTGTGATGACAAGAGTCTGTATCATTGAGATGAAAAGAGTCATGGAGCATTGTGATAACAAGGACGTGGAGAATTCTGATGACAAGGTACATGGAGCAATGTGATGACCAGTGCATGGAGCATTTTGATTGCAAGACCCTGGAGCATTGTGATGAGAAGACCACGGATAATTGTGATGACGAGCGTCATGGAGCACTGTAATGACAAGGGGCATGGAGCATTGTGATGACAGGGGTCATGGAGCATTGTGATGCCAAGGGTCATAGAGCATTCTGATGACAAGTTTGTGGAGTATTGTGATGACCATGGCATGGAGCATTGTGATGACATGGGCCTGGAGCTCTGTGATGACAAGGTCATGGAGTATTGTGAAGACAGTTGTCAGGGAGCATTGTGATGACTTATGTCATGGTCCATTGTGATGACAATGGCATGGAGCATTGTGATGCCAAGTGTCATGAGGGATTGTGATGACAAAGGTTATGGAACATTGTGATGAGAAGGGCTTGGAGCATTTTGATGACAAGGGCCATTGAAAATTTTAATGACAACTTCGTGTAGCATTGTGATGACAAAGCCCTTGGAGCTTGCTATGACAGGTGTCATCGAGCATTGCGATGACAAGTGCATGGAGAATTGTGATGACAAGAGCATGTAACAGTGTAATGAAAAGTGTCATGGAGCATTGTGATGACAAGGGAATGGAGCATTGTGATGACAATGTCCTGGAGCATCGTGATGAGAAGACCATTGTGCATTGTGATGACAAGTTTCATGGAGCTCTTTGATGAAAAGGGGCATGGAGCATTGTGATTAGAGGGGTTGTAGCATTGTGATGACAGGGCATGGAGCATTGTGTTGAGAATGCCATGGATCATTCTGATGACATGCGTCATGGAGCATTGTGATGACAAGGGCATGGAGCATTGTGATTACAGGGTTCTTGGAGCATTGAGATGAAAAAGGCATGGATCATTGTGATGAAAAAGGCATGGAGTGGGGCTTCCCTGGTGGCACAGTGGTTGAGAGTTCGCCTGCCGATGCACGGGACACGGGTTCGTGCCCCGGTCCGGGAGGATCCCACATGCCTCAGAGCAGCTGGGCCCGTGAGCCATGGCCGCTGAACCTGCGCGTCCAGAGCCTGTGCTCCACAATGGGAGAGGCCACAGCAGTGAGAGGTTCGCGTACCACAAAAAAAAAAAAAAAAAAAAAAAAGGCATGGAGCCTTGTCATGACTGGTTTCAAGGGGCTTAATGACTACAAGTATCAGGGAGCATTGTGATGACAACTCTATTGAGCATTGTGATGAAAAAAGTCATGGAGCATTGTGATGAGAAGACCATGGATAATTGTGATGATGATCGTCATGCGGCGTTGTGATGACAAGTGTTATGGAACATTGTGATCACAAGAGTTTTGAGCATTGTGTTCACAAGGTCATGGAGTATTGTGAAGACAGGTGTCAGGGAGCATTGTGATGACATGTCATGGTCCATTGTGATGACAGTGGCATGGAGCATTGTGATGCCAAGTGTCATGGAGGATTGTGATGACAAAGGTAATGGAGCATTGTGATGACAAGGTCTTGGAGCATTGTGATGACAAGGGCATGGAGCATTGTGATGAGAAAGACATGGAGCATTCTGATGACATGCGTCATGGTGCATTGTGATGACAAGCTCATGGAGCATTGTGATTACAGGGGTCTTCGAGCATTTTGATGATATGGGTCATTGAGCCTTGTAATGACAAGGCCGTGGAACATTGTGATGGCAGGGGTCATGGAGCATTGTTATGACTGGGGTAATGGAACATTGTGATGACCTAGGCATGCAGCACTGGTCTGAAAATTTTCATTGATTATTGTGAAGAGAGTGGGCCTGGAGTATTGTGATGACAAAGGCACGGAACACTGTGATACATGGGTCATGGAGGATTGTAATGACAAGGGCATGGATCAGTGTGATGAGAAGGGCATCGTGCATTGTGATTACAAGCGTCATGGAGCATTGTGATGACAATGTCATGGAGCATTGTGATGCCAAGTGTCATGGAGCTTTGTGATTGCAAATGTTGGAGCATTTTGATGACAAGGGCATGGTGCATTGTGATGAGAAGGGCAGGGAGCATTGTGATGACAAGGTTTATGGAGCCTTGTGATGACAAGGTTGTTCAGCATTATGATGACAAACACAATGCACATTTTGATGACATGGGTCATGGAGCATTGTGCTGACAAGTGCATAGACCATTGTGATGACAAGGGTCATAGATCATTGAGCTGACAAAGTCATGGAGCATTGGTATGACGAGGATCAGAGAGCATTGTGATGAGAAATACATGGAGCATTGTGGTGACAAAAGTCACAGAGCCTTGTGATGACGAGGGCATGGAACATTGTGATGGCAAATGTCATGAAGCATTGTGATGACTGGAGTCAAGGAGAATTTTCATAAAAGAGGTCATGGAACATTGTGATGACAAGGGCATGGAGTATTGTGATGACAGGGGCATGGAGCATTTCTCTGACAATTTTCATGGATTATTGTGATGACAGTGGGCATGGCGCATTGTGATGACAAGGGCATGGAGCATTGTGATGACAAGGTCATGGAGTATTGTGTAGAGAGGTGTCAGGGAGAATTGTGAGGACATGTATCATGGTCCATTGTGATGACAACGGCATGGAGCATTTTGATGCCAAATGACATGGAGGACTGTGATGACAAAGGAAATGGAGCATTGTGATGACAAGGGCTTCGAGAATTGTGATGTGAAGGGCTTAGAGCATTGTGATGACAGGGGCATGTAGCATTGGCCTGAACAGTTTCATGGATTACTGTGATAAGAGTGGGCATGGCACATTGTGATGACTAGGGCATGGAGCACTGTGATGACAAGGTAATGAAGTATTGAGTAGAGAGTTGTCAGGGAGAATTGTGATGAAATATATCATGGTCCATTGTGATGACAATGACATGGAGCATTGTGATGCAAAGGGTCATGGAGGATTGTGATGACAAAGGTAATGGAGCATTGTGATGACAAGGGCTTGGAGCATTGTGATGACAAGTATATTGAACATTGTGGTGACAAAGTTCGTAGAGCATTGTGATGAGAAGAATATGGAAAATTGTTATGACGAGTGTCATGGGGCTTTGTGATGACAAGTGTTATGGAACATTGTGATCACAAAGGTTTGGAGAATTTTGATGACAGAGGTCATGAAGCATTTTGATTTCATTGTGATGACAATAATATGAAGCATTATGATGCTGGGCATGGTGCATTGTGATGACAGGGTTCATGGGGCATTGAGATGAAAAGGGTCATGGAGCATTTTGATGACAGGGGTTATGGAACATTCTGATGTCAGGGGTCATGGAGCATTTTGATGATAAGGTCATGTAGCATTGCGATGACAGGGGTCATGGAACATTGTGATGTCATGGGTGAGGGAGTAGAGTGATGACTATTGATGGAACACTCTGATATCAGTGGTGAGAGAGCATTTTGATGAGAAGTGCATGAAGCGTTGAGGTGACAAAAGTCACAGAGTCTTGTGATGACGAGAGCATGGACAATTGTGATGACAAATGTCATGAGGCATTGTGATGACTAGAGTCATGGAGAATTTTCATAAAAGAGGTCATGGAGCATTGTGATGCCAAGGTTCATGGAGCATTGTGATGACAAGCTTGTGGAGTATTGTGATGACAAGGGCAAGGAACATTGTGATGACAAGGGCGTGGAGCATTGTTATGACAAGGTCATGGACTTTTGTGAAGACAGTTGTCAGGGAGCATTGTGATGACATATGTCATGGTCCATGTGATGACAATGGCATGGAGCATTGTGATGCCAAGAGTCATGGAGGATTTTGATGACAAAGGTAATGGAGCATTGTCATGTCAAGGGATTGGAGCATTCTGTTGACAAGAGTCATGGAGCATTGTGATGACAATGGCATGGAGCATTGTGATGACAAGGGCATTGAGTATTGTGATGAAGAAGGCATGGAGCTTTTTCATGAGAGAGTTCTAGGAGACTTCTGACAAGTGTCAGGGAGCATTGTGATGACAAGTTTATTGAGCATTGTGATGACAATGGTCATGGAGCATTGTTTTGACAGGTGTCATGGAGCATTGTGATGACAATGGCAAGGAGCATTTTGTTGAGAATCCCCTGGAGCATTCTGATGTCATTCGTCATGGAACATTGTGATGACATATGTCGGATCCATTGTGATGACAATGGCATGGAGCATTGTGATGCCAAATGTCACGGAGCATTATGATGACAAAGGTAATGGAGCATTGTGATGACACGGGCTTGGAGCATTGTGATGACAAGGGCATAGAGCATTGTGATGACAAGGGCATGGAACTTTAGCTTGACAAGTTTCCTGGATTATTTTGATGACAGTGCGCATGGCAAACTGTGATAACAAGGGCATGGAACACTGTGATGACAAGGTCATAGAGTATTGTGTAGACAGGTGTCAGGGAGCATCGTGATGATATATATCATGGCCCATTGTGATGACAATGGCATGGAGCATTGTGATGCCAAGTGTCATGAAGGATAGTGATGACAAAGGTAATGGAGCATTGTGATGACAAGGGCTTGGAGCATTGTGAGGACAAGGGCATGGAGCATTGTGATGACAGGGTCATGGAGCATTGGTCTGACAAGTTTCATGGATTATAGTGATGACAGTGGGCATGGCGCATTGTGATGGCAAGGGCGTGGAGCATTTTGATGACAAAGTCATGGACTATTGTGAAGACAGATGTCAGAGAGCATTGTGATGACAAAGTAATGGAGCATTGTGATGACAAGGGCTTGGAGCATTGTGATGACCAGAGTCATGGAGGAATGTGATTACAAGGGCATGGAGCATTGTGATGACAAGGGCCATTGAAAATTTTAATGACAACGTCCTAAAGCTTTGTGATGATAAAGCACTTGGAGCTTGCTATGACAGGGATCATGGAGCATTAGGATGACAAGGGCATGGAAAATTGTGATGACAAAAGTCTGTATCTTTGTGATGAGAAGTGTCATGGAGCATTGTGATAACAAGGGTCATGGATTATTGTGATGACAGGGGCTTGGAGCATTGTGATGACAAAGTTCATGGAGCATTGTGATGACAATGGCATGGAGCATTGTGATGATAAGGGCATGGAACATTGTGATGAAAAAGGCATGGAGCTATTTTTTGACAGAGTTCAAG
Source organism: Mesoplodon bidens (assembly GCF_964165515.1). Lineage (NCBI taxonomy): Eukaryota > Metazoa > Chordata > Mammalia > Artiodactyla > Ziphiidae > Mesoplodon > Mesoplodon bidens. Next base: position 41,591,145 of record NC_138180.1, on the reverse strand, counting down.
GAGCCTTCTGACAAGTGTCATGGAGCATTGTGATGTCAAGTGTATTGAGCATTGCGATAACAAAGTTCATGCAGCATTGCGATGACAAGGGCATGGAATATTGCGATGACAGGCATCATGGAGTGTTGAGATGACAAGGTTCATTGAACATTGTGATGATAATGGCATGGAGCACAGTGCTGAGAAGGCCGTGGAGCATTCTGATGACATGTGTCATGGAGCATTGTGATGACATATGTCCGGTCCATTGTGAAGACAATGGCATGGAGCATTGTGATGCCGAGTGTCATGGAGGATTATGATGACAAAGGTAATTGAGCATTGTGATGACAATGGTCATGGAGCATTGTGATGACAAGGGCATGGAATATTGTGATGACAGGCATCATGGAGCGTTGTGATGACAAGGGTCATGGAACATTGTGATGACAATGGCTTTGAGCATTGTGTTGAGAATGCCATGGAACATTCTGATGACATGTGTCATGGAGCATTGTGATGCCAAGTGTCATGGAGGATTATGATGACAAAGGTAATGAAGCAGTGTGATGACAACGGCTTGGAGCATTGTGATGACAAGAGCATAGAGCATTGTGATGACAGGGGCATGGAGGTTTGGCCAGACAAGTTTCATGGATTATTTTGATGACAGTGGGCATGGTGCATTTTGATGACATGGGCATGGAGATCTCTTATGAAAAGGTCATGGATTATTGTGTAGAGAGGTGTCAGGGAGCATCATGAGGACCTATATCATAGTCTATTGTGATGACAATGGCATGGAGCATTGTGAAGCCAGGTGTCATGGAGGATTGTGATGACAAATGTAATGTAGCATTGTGATGACAAGGGCTTGGAGCATTGTGATGCCAAGGGCATGTAGCATTGTGATGACAGGGTCATGGAGCATAGGTCTGAAAAGTTTCATGTATTATTGTGATGACAGTGGGGATTGCACATTGTGATGGCAAGGGCATTGAGCAGTATGTTGACAAGGTCATGGACTATTGTGGAGACAGTTGTTAGGGAACATTTTGATGACATATATCATGGTCCATTGTGATGACAATGGCATGGAGCATTGTGATGCCAAGTGTCATGGAGGATTGTGATGCCAAACGTAATGGAGCAATGTGATGACAAGGGCTTGGAGCATTCTGATGTAAATGGCATTGAGCATTATGTTGACAAGGTCATGGGCTATAGTGAAGAGAGTTGTCAGGGAGCATTTTGATGACATATGTCATGGTCCCTTGTGATGACAATTGCATGGAGCATTGTGATGCCAAGTGTCATGGAGGATTGTGATGTTAAAGGTATTGGAGCATTGTTATGACAAAGGCTTGGAGCATTGTGATGAAAAGGGTCATGGAGCATTGTGATGACAAGGGCATGGAGCATTGTGATGAGACGACCATGGATAATTGTGATGACGACCGTCATGGAGCACTGTAATGACAAGGGGCATGGAGCACCGTGAGGACAGGTGTCTTGGAGAATTGTGTTGATAGGGGTCATGGCGCATTTTGATGACAAGTGTCAGGGAGCATTCTGATGACAAGTTTGTGGAGTATTGTGATGACAAGCATATGGAGCATTGTGATGACAAGGTCATGGAGTTTTTTGAAGAGAGTTGTCAGGGAGCATTGTGATGCCATATTTCAAGGTGCATTTTAATGACAATGCATGGAACATTCTGGTGCTAAGTGTCATGGAGGATTGTGAAGACAAAGGTAATGGAGCATTGTGATGACAAGGGATTGGAGCATTGTGATGACAAGGGTCATGGAGCATTGTGATGACAATGGCATGGAGCATTTTGATGATAAGGGAATGGAGCATTGTGATGAAAAAAGCATGGAGCTATTTTATGACAGAGTTCAAGGAGCCTTCTGACAAGTGTCAGGGAGCACTGGGAAGACAAGTGTTTTGAGCATGGTGATGACACATGTCATAGAGCATTGTGATGACAAGGGCATGGAATATTGTGACGACAGGCATCAAGGATCGTTGTGATGACAAGGGTCATGGAGCATTGTGATGACAATGGCATGGAGCATTGTGATGAAAAAGCCATGCAGCTATTTCACGACAGACCTCAAGGAGCCTTCTGACAAGTGTCAGCGATCATTGTGATGACAAGTGTATTGAGCATTGTGATGACAAAAGTCATGGAGCATTGTGATGACAAGGTCATGGAATATTGTGATGACAGGCATCATGGAGCCCCGTGTTGACCCGTGTTATGGAACATTGTGATCACAACAGTTTGGAGCATTGTGATGACAGAAGTCATGGATCCTTTTGATTTCAAGGAGCATGGAGCATTGTGATGACAAGGGTAGAAAGCAATGTGATCCCAAGTTTCATGGAGGATTGTGGTCACAATGGGAATGGAGTATTGTGATGACAAGCGCATGGAGCATTGTGATGACAAGGTCATGTAACATTTTGCAGACACAGGCGTGGAGCATTGGGATGACAAGCGTCATGGAGCACTGTGATGACAAGCATCATGGAGCATTGTGATTACAGTGATCATGGAGCATTGGGATGACAAGGGCATGGATTATTGTGATGGCAAGGGTAATGGAGCATTTTGATGACAGGCGTCATGGAGCATTGTGATGAGAAGGTCATGGAGCATTGGGCTGAAAATGTTCATGGAGTATTGTGATGACAGGGTCATGGGGCATTGTTATGACAAGTGAATGGAGCCTTGTGATGACAAGTTCCTGGAGCATTGTGATGAGAAATCCATGGAGCCTTGTGATGACAAGTCTCATGGAGAATTCTGATGAAATGGGTCATGGAGCATTGTGAATACAGTGGTCATGGAGCAATTTGATGAAAACGGTATGGATCATTGTGATGAAAAAGACATAGAGCCTTATCATGAACGGGTTCCAGGAGCATAGTGACGAGAAGTGTCGGGGAGCATTGTGATGACAAGTGTATTGAACATTGTGGTGACAAAGTTCATGGAGCATTATGATGAGAAAACATGGAAAATTGTTATGACGAGTGTCATGGGGCTTTGTGATGACAAGTGTTATGGAACATTGTGATCACAAAGGTTTGGAGCATTTTGATGACAGAGGTATTGGAGCATTTTGATTTCAATGTGATGACAATAGCATGAAGCATTATGATGATGGGCATGGTGCATTGTGATGACAGGGTTCATGGAGCATTGTGATGAAAAGGGACATGGAGCATTTTGATGACAGGGGTTATGGAACATTGTGATGTCAGTGGTCATGGAGCATTTTGATGATAAGGTCATGTAGCATTGCGATGACAGGGGTCATGGAACATTGTGATGACAATTGGTGAGTGAGTATAGTGATGACTAGTGATGGAACACTCTGATATCAGTGGTGAGAGAGCATTTTGATGAGAAGTGCATGGATCATTGTGGTGACAAAAGTCACAGAGTCTTTAGATGACGAGGGCATGGACAATTGTGATGACAAATGTCATGAAGCATTGTGATGACGGGAGTCAAGGAGAATTTTCATAAAAGGGGTCATGGAGCATTGTGATGACAAGGGCATGGAGCATTGTGAACACAAGGGCGTGGAGCATTGTTATGACAAGGTCATGGAGTTTTGTGAAGATAGTTGTCAGGGAGCATTGTGATGACATATGTCATGGTCCATTGTGATGACAATGGCATGTAGTATTGTGATGTCAACAGTCATGGAGATTGTGATGACAAATGTAATGGAGCATTGTGATGTCAAGGGATTGGAGCATTCTGATGACAACGGTCATGGAGCATTGTGATGACAATGGCATGGAGCATTTAGATGATAAGGGAATGGAGCATTGTGGTGAAAAAGGCATGGAGCTATTTTATAACAGAGTTCAAGAGCCTTCTGACAAGTGTCAGGGAGCATTGGGATGACAAGTGTTTTGTGCATTGTGATGACACATGTCAAAGAGCATTGTGATGACAAGGGCATGGAATATTGTGATGACAGACATCATAGACCATTGGGATGACTAGGGAATGGATCATTGTGATGAGAAGTGTCATAGAGCATTTGGTGACAAGAGTCCCAGATCATTGTGTTGTCAGGGGTCATCAAGCGTTGTGATGACAGTGGTCATGGAGCATTGTTATGACAAAGGTCATGGAGCATTGTGATTAGTAGGTCATGGAGCATTGTGATGAGAAGACCATGGAGCCTGGTGATGAAAATTCTCATGGAGCATTCTGATGAAAAGGGTCCTGGAGCACTGTGATTACAGGGTTCTTGGAGCATTGTGATGACAAGGGCATGGAGCATTGTGATGAGAAGTCAATGGAGCATTCTGATTACATATATCATGGAGCTTTGTGATGACAAGGGCATGGAGCATTGTGATTACAGGGTTCTTGGAGCATTGTGATGAAATGGGCATTGATCATTGTGATGAAAAAGGCATGGAGCCTTGTCATGACAGGGTTCAAGGAGCATACTCACGAGAAGTGTCAGGGAGCATTGAGATGACAAAGTTAATGGAGCATTGTAATGAGAAGTCCATGGAATTTTGTGATGACGAGGGCCATTGGGCGTTGTGATGACAAGTGTTATGGAACATTGTGATCAAAATGGTTTGGATCATTGTGATGACAGAGGTCATGGAGCATTTTGATTTCATTGTGATGACAATAGCATGAAGCATTATGATGATGGGCATGGTGCATTGTGATGACAGGGTTGATGGAGCATTGAGATGAAAAGGGGCATGGAACATTTTGACTACAGGAGACTAGGAGCATTGTAATGACAAGGGCATGGAGCATTGTGATGAGAAGGCCATGGAGCATTCTGATGACATGCGTTATGGAGCTTCGAGATGACAAAGGCATGGACCATTGTGATTACAGTGGTCGTGGAACATTGTGATTGCAAGGGTCATGGAGCCTTGTGATGACAAGGCCGTGGAATATAGTGATGGCTGGTGTCATGGAGCATTTTTATGACATGGATCTTGGAGCATTGTGATGACAAGGTCACGGAACACTGTGATACATGGGTCATGGAAAATTCTAATGACGAGAGCATGGAGCATTGTGATGAGAATGGCATGAAGCAATGTGATGAGAGGTTTCACGGAGCAATTTGATAACAATGGCATGGAGCATTGTGATCCAAAGGGACATGGAGCATTGTGATGACAAAAGTTATGGAGCACTTTCATGAGAAGTGTGTAGTGCATTTTGATGAGAAAGGCTGGGTGCATTGTGATGACAGGCTCATGGAGCAATTTGATGACAAGGGTCATGGATCATTTTGATGACAGGCGTTATGGAACATTGTGATGTCAGGGTTCATGGAGCATTGTGATGATAAGTGCGTGTAGCAATGTGATGATAGGTGTCATGGAACATTGTGATGATAAGGGTGAGGGAGTATTATGATGACTAGTGATGGAACATTGTGATATCAGTGGTGAGAGAGCATTTTGATGAGAAGTGCATGGAGAATTGTGATGACAAGGTTGTGGAGCATTGTGATGACAAGCGCATGGCGCACTGCGATGACATGTGTCATGGATCATTGTGCTGACAAGCGCATGGAGCATTGTGATGACAAGGGTCATGGAGCATTGTGCTGACAAAGGCATGGAGCATTGTTATGACAACGGTCACAGAGCATTGTGATGAAAAGCTAATGGAGCACTGTGGTGACAAAGATCACAGAACCTTGTGATGATGAGGGCATGGACCATTGTGATGACAGAGGTCATGAATCATTGTAATGACTGGAGTCACTGAGAATTGTGATGACAGGGGTCGTGGATCATTGTGATGACAAGGGTATGGAGCATTGTGATGACAGGGGCATGGAGCATTGGTCTGTAATCAAAATGCTCCATGCCCTTGTCATCACAAAGCTCCATGACGCATGTCATCAGAATTGTCCATGGCCTTCTCATCACAATGCTTCATTCCCTTGTCATCACAATGCTCCAATACCCATGTAATCACAATGCTCCATGCCCCATTTAATCTCAATGCCCCATGAACCCTGTCATGACAATGCACCATGCCCTTCATCATAATGCTTCATGCTATTGTCATCACAATGAAATCAAAATGCTCCTAGACCTCTGTCATCACAATGTTCCAAACCTTGTGATCACAATGTTCGATAACTTTTGTCATCACAAATCCCCATGACGCTCGTCATCACAATTATCCATGGTCTTCTTCTCACAGTGCTCCATGACCACTGTCTTCACAATGCTCAATACACTTGTCATCACAATGCTCCCTGACACTTGTCATCAGTATGCTCCTTGAACCCTGTCATGACAAGGATCCATGCATTGTTCACCACAATGATCCATGCCCTTTTCATCACAATGCTCCAAGAACCCTGTAGTCACAATGCTCCATTCTCTTGTCATCACAATGCTACATGACCCCTGTCATTACAAAACTCCATGAACATTTTCAGCCCAATGCTTCATGATCTTCTCATCACAATGCTCCATGACCCTTGTCATCAAAATGCTCCATGACCACTGTCATCACAACGCTCCATGACCCATGACTACACAATGATCCGGGACTCTTGTCATAAAAATATTCCATGACACTTGTCATCACAATGATCCATGCACTTGTCATCCCTATGCTCCATGACCAATGTAATCACAATGCTCCATGACCCTTTTCATCACAGTGCTCCATGACCCTTGTCATCACACTGCTCCTAGCCTTTTTTAGAAAATGCTACATGACCATGTCATCACAATGCTCCATGCGCTTTTCATCACAATCCTAAATTACCATTGTCATCACAAAACTCTATGACCCTTGTCATCACAATGCTCCATAGACCCATCATCACAATACTCCATGATAATTGTCCTCACAATGCTCCATGCCCTTTGTCATTACAGTGCTCCATGACACTCGTCATCACAATTATCCATGGTCTTCTCATCACAATGCTCCACGGTCCTGCCATCACAATGCTCCATGCCCTGCTCATCACAATGCTCCATGTCCCTTGTCATCACAATTCTGCACGTCCTTGTCATCACAATGCTCCTTGACACATCTCATCACAATGCTATATGTTCTTGTCATCACAATTCTCCATGCACTTGTCATTGCAATCCTCCATGACCCCTGTCATGGCAAGCTCCATGCGCTTCTCATCACAATGCTTCACGATCTTGTCATCAAAATTTTCAATGACCCTTGTCATCAAAATGCCCCAAGCCCTTGTCATAACAATGATCCATTACCTTTTTTTTTTTCTCTGTGGTACACAGGCCTCTCACTGTTGTGGCCTCTCCCATTGCAGAGCACAGGCTTCGGACGCTCAGGCTCAGCGGCCATGGCTCACGGGAACAGCCGCTCCGCGGCATGTGGGATCTTTCCACATTGGGGCCTGAACCCGTGTCCCCTGAATCGGCAGGCGGACTCTCAACCACTGCACCACTAGGGAAGCCCAATGCTCCATTACCTTTGTCATCACAATCCTCCATGACACTTGGCATCACAATGCTCCATGCAATTGTCATCACAATGAACAATGACATATGTCATCACAATGTTCCCTGACAACTGTCTTCACAATACTCCATAACCTTGTCATCACAATGCTCCATGCCCTTGTCATCACAATGAGCCATGCCCACTGTCATCACAATAATCCATGAAAATTGTCAGACCAATGCTCCATGCCCCTGTCATCACAATACTCCATGACCCCTGTCATCACATTGTTCCGTGACTCCAGTCATCAAAATGTTTCATGACCTTTGTCATCACACCTCACAATGGTCCATGCCCTCGTCATCACAAGGCTCTGTGACATTTGTCACCACAATGCTCCATAAACTTTTCATCACAATGCTCTGTGACCCTTGTCATCACAATGCTACATGCCATTGTCAGCACAATGTTCCATGACCCTTGCCATCACAATGCTCCATGACACTTCTCATCACAATGTTACATGCTCTTGTAATCAGAATTCTCCATGCACTTGTCAACGCAATGCTCCATGACCCGTGTCATAGCAAGTTCCATGCACTTGTCATCACAACGCTTCATGAATTTGTCATCAAAATTCTCAATGGCCCATATCATCACCATTCTCCATGCACTTGACATCACAATGCTCCATTACACTTGTCATCACAATCCACCATGACACTTGGCATCACAATGCTCCATTTCATTGTCATCACAATGGACCATGACAATTGTCATCACATTGCTCCGTGACATCTGTCTTCACAATACCCCATGGTCTTGTCTTCACAATGCTCCATGCCCTTGTCATCACAATTCACCATACCCACTGTCATCACAATAATCCATGAAACATGTCAGACCAATTCTTCATGTCTCTGTCATCACAATGTTCCATGCCCTTATCATCACAAGGCTCCATGACACCTGTCATCACAATGCTCTGTGACACCTGTCATCACAATGTTTCGTGACCTTTCTCATCACAATGGTCCATGCCCTCGTCATCACAAGGCTCTGTGACCTTTGTCACCACAATGATCCATGAAATTTTCATCACAATACTCTGTGACAAATGTCATCACAATACCCCATGCCTTTGTCAGCACAATGCTCCATGACCCTTGTCAGCACAATGCTCCATGTGCTTGTCAGCACAATGCTGAATGACACATGTCATCACAATATGCCATGCGCTTCTCATCACAATGCTCAACAAACTTGTCATCACAATGCTCCATAAACATTGTAATCACAATTCTCCAAGCACTTCTCATCAAAATGCTCTCTCACCTCTGATATCACAATGTTCCATCACTAGTCATCACAATACTACCTCACCCATGTCATCACAATTTCCCATGGCCCCTGTCATCACAATGCTACATGCCTTGATCATCACAATGCTCCATGATGCCTGACATCAAAATGCTCCATAAAACCTGTCATCAAAATGCTCCATGACCCTTTTCATCACAATGCTCCATGACCCTTGACATCACAATATTCCATAACCCCTGTCATCAAAATGTTCCATGACACTTTTCATCAAATTTCTCCATGACCCAGTCATCACAATGCTCTCTGCCCTTCTCATCACATTGCACCACGCCCTTGTCATCAAAATGCTCCATGACATTTGTCATCACAAAACTCCATGACCTTTGGCATCACAATGCTCCACGCCATTGTCATCACAATGCTCCATGAACACTCTCATCACATTGCTCCATGAACGTGTCATCTCAAAGCTCCATGACGCTTGTCACCACAATGCTTGATGCCCTTCTCATCAATATGCTCCATGCCATTGTCACTAAAATCCAACATGACCCATGTATCACAGTGTTCCGAGCCCTTGTCATCACATTGCTCCATACCCACTCTCATCACAGTAATACATGAAACATTATAGACAATGCTCCATGTCCTTGTCATCACAATGGTCCATTACCACTGTCATAACAATGGTCCATGACACCTGCCATCAAAATATTCCACCACCTTTTCATCACAATGCTCCATGCCCTTGTCATCACAATGCTCCAAGACCCCTGTAATCACAATGCTCCATGCCCCTTTTCATCAGAATGCTCCATGAAAATTGTCATCTGAAGGCTCCATGGACTTCTCATCACAATGCTCCAGGGTCTTGTCATCTCAATGCTCTATTCCCTTGTCATCACAATACTCCCTGACCCCTGTCATCACAAGACTCCATGAACATTTTCAGCCCAATGCTCCATGACCTTCTCATCACAATGCTCCATGACCCCTGTCATCACAGTGCTCCATGACTTTTGTCATCACAATGTTCAATACAGTTGTCATCATAATGCTCCCTGACACTTCTCATCAGAATGCTCCTTGAAACCTGTCATGAAAAGGCTCCATGCCTATTTCATCACAATGCTCCATTCCCTTGTAATCACAATGCTCCATTACCCCAGTAATCACAATGCTTCATACCGCTTTTCATCTCAATGCTCCAAATCCCCAGTCATCACAATGCTCCATGCTCTTGTCATCACAAATCTCCATGACACATGTCCTCAGAATGCTATTTGGCCTTCTCATCACAATGCTCCATGCCCTTGTCATCACAATGCTCCAAGACCGCTGTCATAACAATGCTCCATGACATTTTTCATCTCAGTGCTCCATGAACCCTATCATCACAATGCACCATGCCCTTCTTCATAATGCTTCATGCTATTGTCATCACAATGAAATCAAAATGCTCCATGACCTCTGTCATCACAATGCTCCAAACCCTTGTGATCACAATCTTCCATATACTTGTCTTCACAAAGCCCCATGACGCTCGTCATCACAATTATCCATGGTCTTCTCATCACAATGATCCATGACCTTTGTCATCACAAAGCTCAATACACTTTTCATCACAATGCTCCCTGACATTTGTCATCAGTATGCCCCTTGAACCCTGTCATGACAAGGCTCCATGCCTTTGTTATCACAATGATCCATGCCCTTTTCATCAAAATGCTCCAACACCCCTGTAATCATAATGCTTCATGCCCTTGTCATTCACAAATCTCAAAGACGCATGTCATCAGAATGCTCCATAGCCTTCTCATCACAATGCTCCATCCCCTTGTCATCACAATGCTCCAAGACCCCTGTAATTACAATGGTCCGTGCCCCTTTTCCTCTCAATGCTCCATGAACCCTGTCGTCACAATGCACCTTGCCCATCATCATAATGCTTCATGCTATTGTCATCACAATGAAATCAAAATGCTCCATGACCTCTGTCATCACAATGCTCCAAACACTTGTGATCACAATGATCCATATCACTTGTTATCACAACGCCCCATGATGCTCGTCATCACAATTATACATGGTCTTCTCATCACAATGCTCCATGACCTTCGTCAACACAATGCTCAATACACTTGTCATCACAATGCTCCCTGACACTTGTCGTCAGTATGCTCCTTGAACATTGTCATGACAAGGCCCCATGCATTTTTCATCACAATGGTCCATGCCCTTTTCATCACAAGTCTCCAAGAACCTTGTAATCACAATGCTCCATGCAATTGTCGTCACAAAGCTCCAAGACCCCTGTAATCCCAATGCTCCATGCCTCTTTTCATTAGAATGTTCCATGACACTTGTCAACACAAAGTTCCATGGTCTTCTCATCACAATGCTCCATTCCCTTCTCATCACAATGTTCCATTCCCTTGCCATCACAGTGCTCCATGACACCTGTCATCACAATACTCCATGAACATTTTCAGTCCAATGCTCCATGACCTTCTCATCACAATGCTCCATGACCCCCTCATCACAATGCTCCATGAGCACTGACATCACAACGCTCCATGCCCCCTGAAAACACAATGATCCGGGACTCTTGTCATCAAAATTCTCCATGACACATGTCATCCCAATGATCCATTCCCTTGTCATCCCAATGCTCCATGAATCTTGTAATCACAATGCTCCATGCCATTGTCATCACAATGTTCCATGAACCCGCTCATCACATTGCTCGATGTCCTTGTCATCACAAAGTTGCATGACACTTTTCATCAAAATGCTCGATGCCCTTCTCATCACAATGCTGCATGCCCTTGTCATTACAATCCTCCATGACCCATGTATCACAGTGTTCCGGGCCCATGTCTTCACAATGCTCCATGCCCACTCATCACAGTAATCCATGAAATATTTCACACCAATGCTCCATGGCCTTTTCATCACAATGCTCCTTTATCACTGTCATAACAATGCTCCATGACCCCAGTCATCACAATGTTCCCCGGCCTTGTCATCAGAAGGCTCCATGACCATTGTTATCACAATGTTCCAAGACCCCTGTAATAACAATTCTTCATGCCCTTGTCATTCACAAATCTCCATGACGCATGTGATCAGAATGTTCCATGGCTTTATCATCACAACACTCCATCCCCTTGTCATCACAATGCTCCAAGACCCCTGTAATCACAATGCTCCATGCCCCTTTTCATCAGAATATTCCATGACACTTGTCTACACAAAGCTCCATGGACTTCTCATCACAATGTTCCATTCCTTTCTAATAACAATGCTCCATTTCCTTGCCATCACAATGCTCCATGACCCCTGTCATCACAATACTCCATGAATATTTTCAGCCCAATGCTCCATGACCTTCCCATCACAATGCTCCATGAGCACTGTCATCACAACGCTCCATGACCCCTGACAACACAATGATCCGGGACTCTTTTCATCAAAAGGCTCCATGAAACTTGTCATCCCAATGATCCATGCCCTTGTCATCACAATGCTCCATGAACATTGTAATCAAAATGCTCCTTGACGCATGTCATTACAATGCTCCATGACCCTTGTCATCACAATGTTCGATGACTTTGTCAGCAAAATGCTACATGACCTTGTCATCACAATGCTACATGTGCTTGTCATCACAATCCTCCATGAACCTTGGGATCCTATTGCCTCATACCTTTGTCATCACAATGCTCCATTTCTCTTGAAATCAAAATGATCCATGACCTCTGTCATCACAATGCTTCAATCCCTTGTGATCACAATGTTCCATAACACTTGCCATCACAATTTTCCATGATGCCTGTCACCACAATACTCCATGCCCTTGTCATCACAATGCTGCATGACATTTTTCATCACAATGCTGAATACACTTGTCATCACAATGCACCCTGACACTTGTCTTGAGAATGCTCCTTGAGCCCTGTCATGAAAAGTATCCATGCCTTTTTCATCACAATGATCCATGCCCTTTTCATCACAATGCTCCATGCCATTGTCATCACAATACTCCAAAGGCTTGTCAGCAGAAAGTTCCATGACCTTTTTCATCACAATGCTCCATGAAACTTGTCATCACAAAGCTCCATGACACATTTTCTCACAATGCTGTCCCTTGTCATTACAGTACTCCAAGACACTCGTCATCAAAATTATCCATGGTCTTCTCATCAAAATGCTCCACGGTCTTGCCATCACAATGCTCCATTCCCTGGTTGTCACAACGCTCCATGACGCATGTCACCAGAATGCTCCGTGGCCTTCTCATCACAATGTTACATGTTCTTTTCATCAACATTCTCCAAAATCCCTGTTATCACAATGCTACATGCTCCTTTTCATCTCAATGCTCCACGAAAACTGTCATCACAATGCACCATGCCCATCATCTTAATGCTTCAGGCTATTTTCTTCAAAATGAAATCAAAATGCTCCATGACCTCTCTCATCAGAATGTTCCAAACGTTTGTGATCTCAATGTTCCATAACACTTGTCATGACAATGCCCCATGACGCTAATCATCACAATTATTCATTGTCTTCTCATCACTATGCTCCATGATCTTTGTCATCACAATGCTCAATACACTTGTCATCACAATGATCCCTGACACTTGTCGTCAGTATGCTCCTTGAACACTGTCATGACAAGCCTCCATGCCCTTTTCATCACAATGCTCCAGGAACCCTGTAATCACAATGCTCCATGTCCTTGTCATCACAAAGCTCCATGATACATGTCATCAGAAACCTCCATGGCCTTCTCATCACAATGCTCCATACGCTTGTCATCAGAGTGCTCCCAGACCCCTGTAATCAATATTCTCCATGCCCCTTTTCATAAGAATGTTCCATGAGACTTTTCATCACAAGGCTCCATGGTCTTCTCATCACAATGCTTCAGGAACTTGTCTGCACAATGCTGCATTCCCTTGCCATCACAATACACCATGACCACTGTCATCACAATACTCCAGGAACAGTTTCAGCCCAATGATCCATGACTTTCTCTTCATCATGCTCAATGACCCCTGTCATCACAATGCTCCATGACCACTGTCATCACAACGCTCCATGACCCCTGACAACACAATGATCTGGGAATCTTGTCATCAAAATTCTCCATGACCTTGTCATCACAATGATCCATGACCTGGTCATCCCAAAGTTCCATGAACCCTGTAAGCACAATGATCCTTGATGCATATTATCACAGTGATCCATGACCCTTGTCATCACAATGCTCCATGCCTGTGTCAGCAAAATACTACATGACCTTGTCATCACAATGCTCCATGCGCTTCTTATCACAGTCCTCCATGAACCTTGGGATCTCATTTCTTCCTGCTCTTGTCATCACAATGCTCATGCTCCTTGAACTCAAAATGATCCATGATCTCTGTCATCACAATGCCCCAAACACGTGTGATCACAATGATCCTTAATACTTGTCATCACAGAATGTCCTCTAAGATTTGCACAAAATGAAATATTAATCAGCCAACAGCACTGACTGAACTAAACATGTCTTTTAAAGTATGTTTTGATGTAATAAATAAACTGAAGTGCCTACATCTTACAAACTTCTCATCACAATAAAAAAATATATAATACAATGCACGGTGACAGATGTTAACTAGATTTACTGAGGTGATCATTTCACAATACGCACAAATATCAAATCATTATGTCGTATACCCGCAACTAATATAATGTGGTCTGTCAATCATACCTCAATAAAAATAAATAAATAAATAAATAGATAGATAGATAAATAAATAAATGCCTGAAATGGCATTAGCACAGCTAAACAGCAAACCTACACTTTCAAGATTTGTAAATATAGATGGGTCTGATGGAATCCTTTGTATTCACTGGAATAACAATTTTGTCCAACTGTTTCACAAAGCTGTAATATTTATACATATACAATTACTCCTGTCAGCAAAAACTAAAAGGGTAGAAATGTCCCCTCCCATTCCTTGAGGGTGGGAAGCCCTGGTCTGAAGGTAACTGTCTAAGAACTGGCTCCACTGCCACTTCTCATCAGTGGCGCCAGACAGGGCCAACTAGGGTGGGAAGAATCGGGCTCTTGTTTCTGGAAATCAAAGGACTAAATAGGAGCTGTGCTGCTGTTTAACAGGCACGAGACCGTTCATCCCCTTACGGTGGATACAAGAGCATGTTGTTCGTTCTTAGATCACAAGGCTTATCCCTGACTAATTAGGCAGAGGAAGACATCCACTCCGTGCCCTACATCATTTTACTCAGAAAGAGAACACTATGCCTGAGTTACTCTTCTGCCTCTCCTGCTAAAATTATTCTACAAAACCAATATTGGAGTAAACTAGGCAATTCGATTTCTCAGTTCACCTGGAAAATAGACTGAAGTTTAAACTTAATCATATTTTCCTGAGATAATACTACTTCCAACATTTAAAAATTCCTATGAAAGGATTTTAGAAAATCTGGCCTAAACCTTCTTGTAAAAACTTGAAAACACCTGTTTACCATCTTCAGTCAAAGTCCCAAGAAACCTTCGAGTAATCTGATCTAATGAAACCAGAACTTTCTACCACTTAAACTTGTCCTTCCCTCTTCCATTGTACTTTGACGAAAATCCAGGGAAGAGCAAGAAAACCACTTGATATCAAGATTTGTAAGTAATGCTTTCAAAGGAACTGTCTTGTTTCTGTCACATTTTGTCCGTCTTCCATGACCCCCAGGGCCGGCTTCTTGCGTGTGGGCCCGTGCTGTGTGGGACCTGGATTTACCCATCATTTAAATCTCAGGGCCTACCTAGCAGCCTACACAGCAGGCTTCCAACACAGGTTACTTAATTCTCTGGCCCCCATCCAGCAGTGCAGCCCACAGGCGGCCTCAGGAGAGCGCCATGAAGAAGAGGCTTCTGCTTCTCACACCACTGCCTTGGGCGCTCTGTCAGCTCTTTCTCTCCCTCACTCCCTGACAGCACCGCGAGGAGGCGCGATGGAGCTTGCCTGTCATTTCTGGCCCTTAAAGAGCTCGGGCCAGTCTGATCGAAACCTAGACGCACTGTCTTCCCGCCCTTAACACACAGCTTCCCTCCCCCGGCCGTGCTGGCCTCAGCGGCGTGCTCTGTTCCTTGACTCTCCTGGCTCCACCCCTCCTGCGCTTCGCCCCTTACCTCCCCGCAGTCCTGCTCACTGGGGGATGGAAAAGGGAGGTGGGAGAGGGCGGGGATCCGACAGGAGAGAAAAAGGCAAGCTTCATTTTCCCAAGCCAGGCTCCTTGTGCTGCCCGCTGGCCGCTGGTGGCTCCTGTCGGGGCGGGTCCTCGCGTTCTCCACCCAGAGTGCACCCGGGGGGCCTCAGGAGACAGGTCTGGGGGCCTGCGCACTGCCCCTGCCCCTGAAAAGGACGACACAGTCTGGCCGAAGGCTTCCATCTCGCCCCTCCCTGCCCGCTCTGCCGCCTTCCTTCGGCCCTTCACTTGGCTCTCGGGCCCCACAGGAAGCGACTCGTGCAGCTCCCTCCGGAGGCCTCTGCTTGTCCCCGGGCAGCCATCCGAGTGCAGGCTGTTGGAAAAGCCGCCCTCTCTCACCCAGCCACGGAGCCTCAAGCCAGCCTTTGCCCTCAGACCTCTCCAGCTAAGAGCTAGGCGCCAGTTTCTGTTCCACCCACGGGATAGTCTCAGTGGCTGGGGACACCATCACGGTGGCTCGCGCTCCAGGTGCTGCTACTCTGGTGGCATCAGCTGGAAGTGGCCCTGGGAACATCTGCAAGCTGGGGAGTGATGTGCCCCTCTCTCCTCTCACAGACGGCTCCTCTCTCTACTAGCAGCGCTGCCTGACCTGAGGTGGGCAGGAGAACACGCAAGGGGTCCACTAGTGTGGCCTGGGCGCTAACTCATCATATGGACCCAGCTTTCAGCTCCCAGCCGGCTGCGTGGTGCACCCACACTGGGGCCCATCCCCGCCCCTGTCCTGTGGGGAAGGCCGTGGACACACCACACCCTCTCTGCAGGGCCTCGCCCTCTGCTTCTCGGACCATCGACATTCTCTTCCACTACCCGCTTGGGGTCATGGTGACTGCACCCGTTCAGGTCTCCTGCAAGTCCTTCATGGATGTGGCCAGGACCTCGCTTTAGAAACAACACCCTCTTGCAGAGTCAATCCAGCTTATATTGGGTCAAGGGTAGGCTGGCGGTAGGTTCCCAAATATGCAGAGGAGACACTGAGCCCTGTGTCACTGGACGTCATCACGCTCGATAGGAGATACCATAGTTAGGACTGGGTGAAAGGTGGGACGGAGAGTCTTCATTACTCTGTTCATTATTTGACTATCTTTGGTGAGTTACTCTTTACATCTTCCACCCAGCGCATCTCAGTAGGTCTGAGTTTTCTGCAGTATCCATAGAATAAGCAGTGACAGGATAGGAAAAAATAGATGTAAAAAACGGCCAATGTTCAAGATTTGAATGTCTAAAGCCATCCTAACAGGCATTCTTCCCACTCTGTAGAATCCACTCTGCCTCACACTGGCACCAAAAGACCTCTGAAAAGCATGTTTAAAATCTGATCCATTTGCCAAGCTAGTGGTGTCTTTCTATTACCCACCACACTCGGGAGAGCCAGCCTGTCTGGGAAGCTGTTTCCAATTCATCTTGCATCCTGTGGTGCCCTTTCCCATAGAGGAAACCTGCTCATGTAAAGAAGCAGCCACTATTGGGGGGCAGCACGTGTACTGCATCTTAAACACATCCTGATTCATGAGGCAGCCCTCAGCCCTCAGCCCCCAGCCCCCTGAACACAGTGCTGCTGGGACTCCAGCTGCCTGAGCGTTCGCAGGAAAACAATTTGTTGACCCCAATCTAGGTTTGCACTTTTCAATTTTTCAACTGACACTGGCAACAAAAGCCTCTATATAGCCTATGCACCCAGTTCCAATTAAAACACCTTTGCAAATAAACCAGATTACATATGCACAGACTCCTACAATGTCTGGGTTCCGAAAAATAAAATTCCCGAAGTCAATTCCTCAAAACTAATCTGAAATGTTACATATTTAAATTAACTTTTACTAAGGATGGAAATGTGATATAACACAGTCAGTTACAAGGTGTAATTTAGGTACTAAGAGGAAGTAATAATACAATGAACACAGCAATGTATAAAATCTGTTGATCAAACATGACAATAAGATAAAAAGAGACTAGCTGAGGGGCTAGCATTGTGAGATGACCAGAGGCTTTTTTCCTTATATTCTTCTCTTTTTTTTTCATCTTTTAAAATTGAGGTATAGGTTTATGTACAATACTATATAAGTTGCAGGTGTACACCACAGTGATTTACAGTTTTAAAGGCTATAACTCCATTTATAGCTATTATAAAATACTGGCTCTATTCTCTCTGCTGTATGATATATCTTTGTAGCTTACTTATTTTATATATAGTAGCTTGTACCTCTTAACCCCCTAACCCTATCTTGCCCCTCCCCCTTCCCTCTCCCCAGTGGGAACCACTGGGTTGTTCTCTATATCTGAGTGTGTTTCTTTTTCTTATACTCACTACTTTACTTTTTAGATTCCACATATAAGTGATAACATACAGTACTTGTCTTATTATTTCACTAAGCGTAATAGCCTCCCAAGTTCATCCACGTTGTTGCAAATGGCAAGTTTTCATTCGTTTTTTTTTCGGTTGAGTAGAATTCCATTGTATTTGTATGTGTATGTGTGTCTCTGTGAGTGTGTGTGTGTGTGTTTGTGTGTACACCACATAATCTTTATCCATCCTTCTGTTGATAGACACTTAGGTGGCTTCCGTGTCTTGGCTATTGTAAATAACACCGCTGTGTACTTTGGGGTGCATGTATCTTTTTGAGTGAGGGATTTTCTTTTTTTCTGATATATACCCAGGAATGGAATTGCGGGGTCATATGGTAGTTCTATGTTTAGTTTTCTGAGAAACCTCCATACTGTTTTCCACACAGGCTGTACAATTTACGTCCCCACCAATGGTGTACATGGGTTCCCTCTTCTCCTTATATTTTCCCTTTCTCATTTCTTGGAAGGCAACCTTCTCATTTTTTATTTTTAAAAGGTTATTATAAATTGTTTTGGAAAGAATGCTTCTGTTTAAAGCATAAGATAAAGGCAAATATATCTTTTCTAAAAATCTATAAAACAGGAGTAAAGTTCACGTAGGGCATCATTTGTTTTTTTACCTTACACCTCCTTCTTTTAATTTTTTGAATCATGTGAGCATGTTACGTATCTTAAAATACATACATGTGCTGTGTATATATGTGTGTGTTTGTGTACACACAAATCCACATATCATATGTTTATATTGCTCCCCCAAATGTTACTCTTCTCTTTTATCCCTTATATTCACAGTCCATGCATGATACATTTTGAGTCTGAGGAAGACAATAAATAGAAACCCTCTTTGTCAAGTTCTCAATAAAATTAAGAAAAAGAATGAAGCAGACAGGAGACCACAATAAAAGGCTGCGTGGGAGGATATGACTTTTATCGGGGGGCAAGTTTCCTTCTTAATTTTAAAAATATCCTGTGATGAGATAAATTCATCTACACTGACCCAAGCAGAGCTGAACCGAGGCAGGTATCACGATATTCTGGTGTAATATGCAAGATATTTAACACCTTAGGATCTGGCCCCTACCAATCTAAACAGTCTACAGCTACAGACAGCACGGACAACCATGTGGGTGTGTGAGCTTGCCCAGGCAGGGCTTGATTCTGTACTTAGTGTGGGGAGCAGCACAGAAAAATGTGTGCAGAGGGCAGGCCGGCTCCTAAAGAGAAGGGAACCAATGCCCCGTTTATCCTTCCAGCCCACCAATCAAATCAGTCATTTCACCTCTCAAGGGAAGAGTGAAGTAAGGGAGTAGAGAGAAACCAGGAGTGTTACCCTAATCACAAATGGAGATGGACGGAAACATCACAAATAGGGAAGATTCCTTCGGAAGAACAGATTCAAATGTAAAACTATTAAAAGTTGGACTAAGGCTCTGAAGAAAATAAACAAGGTGCTGTGACAGATACCAACAGTGCGGTGAACCAATACATATGTAAGTTATTTTCAAAAGGAGTGCTGTGCACTTATCCCCTTGCCCCCAAGTTCACATGTTGAAGTCTTAACCCCAAATGTGAATGTATTAATATTTAGAGATAGGGCCTATAAGGAGATAATTACAGTTAAATGAGGTCATAATGGTGGAGCCATGATAGAGAGGATTAGCACCCTCATCCAGAAAGGCACCAGAATGCTCACTCTCTCCCCTGCCACTTCCCCCTCAACAAAGGAGAGATCATGTGAGCATAGAAAGATTTGGTGTTGCCTACAAGCTGAAAGAAGAGGCCCCAGAATGAAACCTACCTTGTCAGCATCTTAATCTTCAAGTTCCCAGCCTCCAGAACTGTGAGAAATAAATTTCTGTTGTGATAAATTTCTGTTGTGTAAGCCTCCCAGTCTGTGGTATTTGGTTATGGCAGCCAGAGCAGACCAATACAATGAGAAGCGAACTCTTTTCTTTCTATCTTTATCTATCTATCTATCTATCTACCTGCAAGAAAAAAAATATATATATATTATATATATATATATATATATATATATATATATATATATATATATAATACATATATATATATATATATATATATATATATATATATATATATAATACACACACACACATATATATAAATGTAGAAAGCTTATGACATGTAACTACAAAATTTTGTATTTATCTTCATAGTGCCTATTGAATGAAGATCATTGTTAGAACATGATATAAACTATAAGCTGAGCTAGATTATAAAGGTTCTTTTTAAAGTTAAATTAAAAAGTGTGTCCCTATAAATTTGAGGTATACATTATTTTCAAGATTGAGTTTTCAATCAACGTCCTGTCTCAAATAATGCTGCAAACAGTCAATTTAGACTTTTCATTGCTTACTTACTCAGTTGCTTCTCTGTTGGGAACTCTTCTCATGGAGAAAGACACCATCGCTTTGAAGAGATATTCTTCATTTGTATCCCAGGCCTACTGAAAGAGAAGTAAAACCGAAGGTAAAGTGAAGCGGCATGGGTTAAAAATTGGCCCATTGGGTTCTAAGTGTGGCCACACTGCTGTTGGTGTGTGTCAGTCTGTCTCTGTCTGCGTCTCTCTCTGATCTTCCTCATACAATAAAGACTGGAGACCATGATAAATCATGTCACCATAAAGTTCAGGATAGAGTTTCCTGGCTATTCTATCATTGTAAGTGTGGTGTGTTTCCCATGGCATTATCTTCTTCCAAATTTGCAGTATTAGTAGCCAGTCAACAAATAGGTCATTTGGACATCTCATCCTGGACATAAACAGTTGATTCCCTTCTTTCCTTTCACCTTTCCCTCATAAACTGACTCCCTTTCTCAGCTTCCTTCCCTTTATTAACACTGGTACAATTTTACTTTTTATATTCTTAGTTGAAAACTTGAGTGTACGTGTGTATATTATGGGCTGAATTGAACGCCCCCTGCAGAAAAATTCATATGCTAAATCCTACCCCCCCCGGTACCACAGAATGGAACCATATATGGAGATAGTGTCTTTACAGAGGTGATTAGGTTACAATTAGATGACTAGGGTGGGCCCTAATCCAATATGACGGGTGTCCTTGTAAGAACAGGAAATTTGTCACAGACACATACAGAGGGAAGATGTGTAGACACAGGGAGAAATCAGCCATCTAGAAGCGAAGGGGAGAGGCCTGAAACACCTCCCTCCCTCACAGAACTCAGAAGGAACCGACCCCGCTGACACCTTGATCTTGGAATTCCAGCCTCCAGAATGAGAGAAAATAAATTTCTGTTGTTTAAGCCACTCAATCTGTGGTACTGTGTTACAGCAGCCCTAGCAAACTGAAGTGGCTGACCCCATATTTTAGGTGGTAATCAAGTGTAACTGGAGAAAATCACAAAACAGCTTTTGTGGCTTAACTCTAAACTCATGATGACCTACTCCCAAATTTCTGGGATCCCCTTAGTAGTCTCCAACAGTTTTCTCGCTCTCATGAATCACAATGACTATTTCAAAGCTCCTTCAGGCCTCTCCAAATCTCAGTGCTGCCCTCAAACCTCACTCTCACTAGGCACTCTTGTTTTATAAGTTACTGATAACATCTCAAGCCATCCACTTACACTCCCCCGCCCTCCTGACACCAAGTACAAAACTTCCTCCATAGTCACATGTCTTATCCACACCCTCCCCCGAAGGGCCAGATGTGGTGTTTCTCGTCCTGTCAAAGGCTGTTCTGTCCACCTCTATTAGGAACACTTCCATTCGGCCCTTCCCGGGATCTAAACAATACAGTTTCGTCCTCTCTTCTGTGCATTCAGTGCTGACTGGAGGCTCTCCATTGACTCTGAACCATGCTCAAGTCTTTCCCATTAAAACAACAGCAAAACTAAATCACTTTATTCAGTCCTCCTTCTTCTACCCATTGCTGTCTCTCCCCTGCCCTTCACAGCCAAAATTCCCAAAGGAGTTATCCATCCTTCTGTCTTTACATGGTCACTGCCCACTTACTCTTTTTTTATATAAATTCATTTATTTTATTTATTTTTGGATGTGTTGGGTCTTTGTTATTGTGCGTGGGCTTTCTCTAGTTTCGGCGAGCAGGGACTACACTTCATTGCGGTGAGTGGACCTCTCATTGCGGAGCACGGGCTCTTGTTGAGGAGCACGGGCTCTTCTTCTGGAGCACGGGTTCTAGGCACGTGGACTCAGTAGTTGTGGCACATGGGCTTCAGTAGTGGTGGCTCGTGGGCTCTAGAGCGCAGGCTCAGTAGTTGTGGCACACGGGCTTAATTGCTCCGCGGCATGTGGGATCTTCCCGGACCAGGGCTCGAACCCGTGTGCCCTGCATTGGCAGGCGGATTCTTAACCACTGTGCCAGAAGGGAAGCCCCACTGCCCACTTATTCTTACCCTCCTCCACCATCTGCCTTCCAATCCCTCCACTCCACAAAGCAGCTCTCTCACATTACCAATGACCTTCACGCTGCTCAACACAATGAGCAGTTTTCAGTCACGCCTCGCTTGGCCGCTCAACGGCATCTGATGCTCTTGAACAGTCCCTTCATCTGAAAGCGCTCTCTTCCCTTTCGTGATATACAGCGTCGTCCTGGTTTTCCTCCTGCCCCTCCGCCTCCTTTGCAGGTTCACCCTCCTCTACAAGGCCTTTAAGCTTTCGAGAATCACTAAGCTCAAGGCTAGCCCCTCTCCTCTTGCCACCCTCCGCTTTCTCCCTCAGCACCGTCATTACCACCTCAATGCAGGTGACACAGGAATGTGTATCTCAAGCCACTTCTCTCCTTGCCTATTTGTCAATAATATGTCAAAGTCAGTAAGTCCAAAATTAAAGCCATGATTTTCTTGTTGGTTCTTTGTTCCCTGACTCGTAAATGGGCCATTATGCATCCAGCTGCATAATTAGAAACCAAAGCTTATCCTTGACCCCTCCTCCTCTCTTCCTTGTCAACCCATCCCCGTGGCTCTCAAATACTTTCACTGCCCCCTCTCTCCACCAACACACCGTACTCCAAATAGCCATCACCTCCCACCTGCACTACTCCAACTGCCTCCCAAATGGCTCCTCCTCTCTACTCCAGTCCCCTTGACTCTGTCTTCCACACTGTGGCCAGAGTGTCTTGTAAACACAAATTCTGTCATGACACCCCTTCCACGAAACTCCTCATCGCTTTAAAGATAATATCAAGGACTTCCCTGATGGTGCAGTGGTTAGCAGTCCACCTGCCAATGCAGGGGACACACGGGTTTGAGCCCTGCTCCAGGGAAACCCCACATGCCGTGGAGCAACTAAGCCTGTGCTCCACAACTACTGAGGCTGTGCTCTAGAGCCTGTGAGCCACAACTACTGAGCCCACATGCCACAACTACTGAGCCTGCATTCTAGAGCCCGTGTGCCACAACTGTGGAAGCCAGCATGCCTATAACACGGCATGCCCGTATTCTGCAACAAGAGAAGCCACCACAATGAGAAGCGCGTGTGCAGCAACAAAGAATAGCCCTGGCTCGCCACAACTAGAGAAAGCCTGCACGTGGAAACACAGACCCAACGCAGCCAAAAATAAATAAATAAATATTTTCTTTTAAAAGAGAAAGAACTAGGGGGTTGAAATTTTGTCCGCAGGCCCAGTCATAAAGCAAGAAAACTTTGTCTTTCAAATACAGGAAAAGGGGCCTAAATTCTACTATGAGCAGCACTTGAGCCTGGAAGATTCTGGAAGGTCTGGAAGCCACTGCCGACTTGTTCATCCAGGACTCAGAATTCTTCCTGGAGGAACGGCCTTCCCACCACTGATCTGTGAGGAGTGTTCAAAAGGGGGCTGAGCTCATCCCCCAGGAACCCACATTCTGAGGTCTTCATTAACGTTGCAAAGCCAAAGCCCCCCTTTTTTAGAGAAACAAAGAGGAAGGTGGGCCCCTCCTCCAGCAGATCTTTCCCACCCCCCCACCCTGGCCAGTGGTAAAAAGCCTGGTAGGGAGCAGGTCTCCTTTCTGAACCGACCACAGGGCTGGGCACTGCTGCAGCCCCTGCTTGCTCACCCTTGCTCACCGAAGGATGTGCCTGGGCGCCAGGAAGCTGGAAGCTTTCATTTAAAAAGAAGAAAAAAGAAAAAAAAATATGGACCGAGAGAGAAAGAGTTGCAGGTATCGACACCCACAAAGCTTTCCCTAGAGAAATGACAACTGCCCACCAGCCTGCCAAGACTGGGTCATTAAGGTGGGTAGCTCAGTTTCAGCCCCCCTTCCTTGTGTTTTACCTTCTCCAGTTACATTGTAAATTGAACATAAAAGGATCTGAGCAATCAAAGGCATATTCTCTGCAATACATAGCGGAATATAACGTTTTCCCATTTCATTCAAACATGATAAAAATACTGACCAATGGAGACTTCCCTGGTGG